>NC_092376.1:98833555-99485952 GCF_030028105.1 Mobula birostris
TATGTGATCATGTACAGTAACACCCCGTCATTGTTGTGTGTGATCACATAAATTTACGCCCCAGCATTGTCGTGTCTGATCATGTACAGTAACACCCCAGCATAGTCAGGTGTGATCATGTACAATAACACTACAGCATTGTCATGTGTGATTACATAAAGTAACACCCTGGCATTGTCGTGTGTGATCACGTACATTAACACCCCGGTGTTGTCGTGTGTGAACATGCACAGTAACACCACGACATTGTCATGTGTGATCACGTACGGTAACACTCCAGTGTTGTCGTGTGTGATCATGTATAGTAACACCCCGGCATTGTCATGTGTGATCATGTACAGTAACATCCCGGTGTTGCCATCTGTGATCACGTACCGGAACACCCTGGTATCGCTGTGTGTGATCTTATACATTAACACCCTGGTATTGTCATGCATGATTGCATAAAGTAACACCCCGGCATTGTCGTGTGTGATCACGTACAGTAACACCCCGGTGTTGTCGTGTGTGATCATGTATGGTAACACACCGTCATTGTTGTGTGTGATCATGTACAGTAACACTCCAGTGTTGTGGTGTGTGATCATGTATAGTAACACACTGTCATTGTTGTGTGGGATCACTTAAGTAACACCCCAGAATTGCCATGTGTGACCCCGGTGTTGCCGTTTGTGATTATGTACAGTAACACACTGTCATTGCTGTGTGTGATAATGTACAGTAACACCCCGGCATTGTCATGTGTGATCATGTAATGTAATACCCTGACATTATCATGGGTAATAATGTACAGTAACACCCCAATATTGTCATGTATGATCACATACATTAACACTCCGGAATTGTCATGTGTGACCCCGGTGTTGCCGTTTGTGACATGTACATTAACACCCTGGTGTTGCTGTGTGTGATCATGTACAGTAACACCCCGACATTATCATGTGTGATCACATAATGTAACACCCCAGCATTATCGTGTGTGATCATGTACAGTAACACCCCGACATTGTCATGTGTGATTACATAAAGTAACACCCCGGCACTGTCGTGTGTGATCATGTTCAGTAAAACCCCAGCATTGTCATGTGTGATCACGTACAGTAACACCCTGGCATTGTCGTGTGTGATCACGTACAGTAACACCCCGGCAATGTCGTGTGTGATCATGTACAGTAACACCCCGACATTGTTGTGTGTGATCATGTACAGTAACTCCCCAGCATTGCTGTGTGTGATCACATACATTAACACCCTGGTGTTGCCATGTGTGATCATGTACAGTAACAACCCGACATTGTTGTGTGTGATCATGTACAGTAACACTCCGGTGTTGCCATGTGTGATCAGGTACAGTAACATGCCAGTGTTGCCATGTGTGATCAGGTACATTAACGCCCTGGTATTGCTGTGTGTGATCATGTACATTAACACATGGCATTGTCATGTATGATTACATAAAATAACACCACGGCATTGTTGTGTGTGATCATGTACAGAAACAACCAGCCTTTGCCATATGCATTAAAGTACCTAAGCACCCTGGTGCTGTTGTGTGCAGTCATGTATTGTAACTCACTGGCATTACCGTGTGTAATAAAATGGAGTAACAATCTGGCAATGCCGTATGTAATAAAATACAGTAACACCCCAGCGTTGCCATGTGCAGTCACGTACAGTAACAATGTGGCATTGCTCTGAGAGGTCACAGGCAGTAACACCCTGCCATTGTGTGTGTGATCAGGAACACCCTGTTGTTGCCCTGTGTAATCTACAGGTACAGTAACAAACTTGCATTACCACGTGTAATCACAGGCAGTAACACACTGGTGACGGAGTGTGTGATCACGTACAGTAACACACTGGTGATGGAGTGTGTGATCACGTACAGTAACAAACTTGCATTGCCATGTGTAATCACATACAGTAACACACTGGTGATGTAGTGTGTCATCACGTACAGTAACAATCTGGCATTGCCATGTGTAATCAAATACAGTAACATTCGTGATACAGTGGGTGATCATGTACAGTAACACATTGGTGTTACTGTTTGTGAGCACATACAGTAACACCCCCGCATTACCGTGTGTGATCGCGTACAGCAACGTTCTGGTGTTGCAGTCAGTAATCACGTATAGTAATACTCGGCGTGCCTTTTATGATCACATACAGTAACACCCTGCTGTTTCCGTGTATGATCATGTACAGTTACACGCCGGCAATGTCGTGTGTGAACATGTACAGTAACACACCGTTGTTGCCATGTGTGATCATGTACAGTAACACTCTGGTATTGCTGTGTGTGATCATGTACATTAACAACTTAGCATTGTCATGTGTGATTACATAAATTAACTCCCCGGCATTATTGTGTGTGATCACATACATTACCACTCCGGTGTTGCCGTGTGTAATCACATACAGTAACAGCCCAGCATTCTTGTATGTGATCATGCAGTACAACAATTCAGCATTGTCATGTGTGATCATGTAATGTAACACCCTGGCATTGTTGTGTGTAATAACGTACAGTAACACCCCAGCATTGTCATGTGTGATCATGTAACGTACGTTTGTAATACACTGGCATTATGTGTAATAATGTACAGTAACAACCCAACAATTTCATGTGTGATCACATACATTAACACCCCTTCAGTGCCATGTGTGGTTATGTACAGTAACACCCCGGTGTTGCCGTTTGTGATCATGTATGGTAACACTCATGTATTTTTGTGTGTGAACATGTACAGTAACACCCCAGCATTATCATGTGTGATCATGTACAGTAGCACCTCGGCATTGTCGTGTGTGATCACATGAAGTTACACCCCAGCATTGTCGTGTGTGATCACATAAAGTTACACCCCAGCATTGTGGTGTGTGATCATGTACAGTAACACCCCGTCATTGTTGTGAGTGATCACATAAATTTACACCCCAGCATTGTAGTGTCTGATCATGTACAGTAACACCCCAGCATGCGTGTTCATGTAATGTAACAGCCTGCATTGCCGTGTGTGATCACATGCAGTAACACCCTGGCACTGTCATAGGTGATCATGTAATTTAACACCCTGGCATTGTCATGTGTGATAATGTACAGTAACACCCCGGCATTGACGTGTGGGATCAAGTACAGTAACACTCCGGTGTTGCTGTGTGTGATCATGTACAGTAACACCCCGGCACTGTCATGTGTGATCATGTAATATAACACCTCGGCAATGCTGTGTGTGATCATGTAATATAACACCCTGGCATTGTCATGTGTGATCATGCAATGTACGTTTGCAATACCCTGGCATTATCATGTGTAATAATGTACAGTAACACCCCTTCATTGTCGTGTGTGATCACGTACAGTAGAACCGCGGTGTTGCCATTTGTGATCATGTACAGTAACACCCATGCATTGTTGTGTGTGATCATGTGCAATAACACCCCGGTGTTGCCGTGTGTGATCATGTAATGTAACACCCCCACATTGTGGTGCGGGATCATGTACAGTAACACCCCGGCATTGTCATGTGTGATCACATACAGTAACAATCCGGCATTGTCGTGTGTAATCACGTACAGTGAAACCACGGCATTGCTGTGTGTAATCAGATACAGAAACAACCAGACTTTGCCATATGCATTAACGTACCGAAGCACCCTGGTGCTGTCATGTGCAGTCATGTATTGTAACACACTGGCATTGCCGTGTGTATTAAAATGGAATAACAATCTGGCAATGCCGTGTGTAATAAAATACAGTAACACCCCAGCGTTGCCGTGTGCAGTCACGTACAATAGCAACGTGGTATTGCTCTGAGAGGTCACAGGCGGTAACACCCTGCCATTGTGTGTGAGATCAGGAACACCCTGTTGTTGCCCTGTGTAATCTACAGGTACAGTAACAAACTTGCATTGCCATGAGTAATCACATACAGTAACACACTGGTGATGTAGTGTGTCATCACGTACATTAACAATCTGGCATTGCCATGTGTAATCAAATACAGTAACACTCGTGATACAGTGGGTGATCATGTACAGTAACACGTGGGTGTTACTGTTTGTGAGCACATACAGTAACACCCCCGCATTACCGTGTGTGATCACATACAGCAACGTTCTGGTGTTGCAGTCAGTAATCACATATAGTAACACTCGGCGTGCCTTCTACGATCACATACAGTAACACCCCGGCATTGTCGTGTGTGAACACATGAAGCTACACCCCAGCATTGTCGTGTGTGATCACATAATGTAACACCCCAGCATTGTGGTGTGTAATCATGTACAGTAACACCCCGTCATTGTCGTGAGTGATCAGATAAATTTACACCCCAGCATTATTATGTCTGATCATGTACAGTAACACCCCAGCATGTGTGATCATGTAATGTAACAGACTGCATTGCTGTGTGTGATCACATGCAGTAACACCCTGGCACTGTCATAGGTGATCATGTAATTTAACACCCTGGCATTGTCATGTGTCATAATGTACAGTAACACCCCGGCATTGACGTGTGGCATCAAGTACAGTAACACCCCGGTGTTGCCGTGTGTGATCATGTGCAGTAACACCCCAGCACTGTCATGTGTGATCATGTAATGTAACACCCTGACATTGTTGTGTGTGATCACGTAAGTAACACCCTGGCATTGACGTGTGTGATCATGTACAGTAACACCTCGGCAATGCCATGTGTGATCTTGTACAGTAACACCCCGGTGTTGTCATGTGTGATCATGTAATGTAACACCGTGGCATTGTCATGTGTGATCATGTAATGTACGTTTGTAATACCCTGGCATTATCATGTGTAATAATGTACAGTAACACCCCTTCATTGTCGTGTGTGATCATGTACAGTAACACCCCAACATCGCTGTGTGTGATCATGTACAGTAACACCCCGGCATTGTCGTGTGTGATCATGTATGGTAACACCTCAGCATTGTCGTGTGTGATTACGTACATTAACACCCCGGTGTTGCCATGTGTGATCACGTACAGTAACAACTTGACATTGTTGTGTGTGATAATGTACAGTAACACTCCGGCATTGTCATTTGTGATCATGTACAGTAACACCCTGGTGTTGCCATGTGTGATCAGGTACAGTAACATGCCAGTGTTGCCATGTGTGATCACGTACATTAACGCCCTGGTATTGCTGTGTGTAATCATGTACATTAACACATGACATTGTCATGTATGATTACATAAAATAACACCCCGTCATTGTCATGTGTGATCATGTACAGTAACACCCCCGCATTGTTGTGTGTGATCATGTACAGGATCAACCAGACTTTGCCATATGCATTAAAGTACCTAAGCACCCTGGTGCTGTTGTGTGCAGTCATGTATTGTAACTCACTGGCATTACTGTGTGTAATAAAATGGAGTAACAATCTGGTAATGCCGTATGTAATAAAATACAGTAACACCCCAGCGTTGCCGTGTGCAGTCACGTACAGTAACAATGTGGCATTGCTCTGAGAGGTCACAGGCAGTAACACCCTGCCATTGTGTGTATGATCAGGAACACCCTGTTGTTGCCCTGTGTAATCTACAGGTACAGTAACAAACTTGCATTACCACGTGTAATCACAGGCAGTAACACACTGGTGACGGAGTGTGTGATCACGTACAGTAACACACTGGTGATGGAGTGTGTGATCACGTACAGTAACAAACTTGCATTGCCATGTGTAATCACATACAGTAACACACTGGTGATGTAGTGTGTAATCACGTACAGTAACAATGTGGCATTGCCATGTGTAATCAAATACAGTAACACTCGTGATGCAGCGGGTGATCACGTACAGTAACACGTTGGTGTTAATGTTTGTGAGCACATACAGTAACACCCCCGCATTACCGTGTGTGATCACATACAGCAACGTTCTGGTGTTGCAGTCAGTAATCACATATAGTAAAACTCGGCGTGCCTTCTACGATCACATACAGTAACACCCCGGAATTGTCGTATGTGATCATTTATAGTAACACCCCGGTGTTGCCATGTGTGATCATGTACAGTAACACCCTGGTATTGTTGTGTGTGATCATGTACATTAACACCCCGGCATTGTCGTGTGTGATCACATTCATTACCACCCCGATGTTGCCGTGGGTGATCATGTACAGTAACAGCCCAGCATTGTCATGTGTGATCATGTAATGTAACACACCGGCATTGTCGTGTGTAATAATATACAGTAACACCCCAGCATTGTCACGTGTGATTATATAATGTACGTTTGTAATACACTGGAATGTCATGTGTAATAATGTACAGTAACACCCCGACAATTTCATGTGTGATCACATACATTAACACCCCTTCATTGCCATTTGTGTTCATGTACAGTAACACCCCGGTGTTGCCATGTGTGATCAGGTACAGTAACATGCCAGTGTTGCCGAGGTGTACATCAGGTGGGGTATTTACACCCTGAGGGGTGGTGTGTGGAACATGTTACCGGGGTGTACATCAGGTGCTGTTTTTACACCAGGAGTGCTGGTGTGTGGAACACGTTGCCAGGGTGTACATCAGGTGGGGTTTTTACACCGTGAGGGGTGGTGTGGGGGACATGTTGCCGGGGTGTACATCAGGTAGGGTTTTTACACCATGAGGGGTGGTGTGGGGGACATGTTGCCGGGGTGTACATCAGGTGGGGTTTTTACACCATGAGGGGTGGTCTGTGGAATATGTAAACGGACTGTGCATCGGGTCGGATTTTTACACCATGAGGGGTGGTGTGTGGAGCACATTGCCGGGGTGTACATCAGGTGGGGTTTTTACACCGGGAGGGGTGGTGTGTGTGGATCATGTTGCCGGGGTGTACATCAGATGGGGTTTTTACAACGTGAGGGGTGGTGTGTGGAACACGTTACCGGGGTGTACATCAGGTGGTGTATTTATACCATGAGGGGTGGTGTGTGGAACATGTTATCGGGGTGTACTTCAGGCAGGGTTTTTAGATCGTGAGGGGTTGGTTGTGGAACATGTTGCCAGGGTATACATCAGGCGGGTTTTTAATACCGTCAGTGGTAGTGTGTGGAACATGTTGCCGGGGTGTGCATCAGGTGGTGTTTTTACACCGTGAAGGGTGGTGTGTGGAACATGTTGCCGGGGTGTACATCAGGTGGTGTTTTTACACCGTGAGGGGTGTGTGTGGGCAACACATTGCCGGGGTGTACATCGGGTGCTGATTTTACAACGTGAAGGCTGGTGTGTGGATCATGTTGCTGTGGTGTACATCAGGTGGGGTTTTTACACCGTGAGGGGTGGTGTATGGAACACGTTACCGGGGTGTACATCAGGTAGGGTTTTTACACCGTGAGGGATGGTGTGGGGAACATGTTACCAGGGTGTACTTCAGATGGGGTTTTTACACCGTGAGGGGTGGTCTATGGAACATGCTACCGGGGTGTACATCAGGAGGGGTTTTTACACCATGAGGGCTGGTGTGAGGTACATGTTGCTGGGGTGTACATCAGATGGGGTATTTACACTGTGAAGGGTGCTGTATGGAACATGTTGCCGAGGTGTACATCAGCTGGTGTTTTTACACCCTGAGGGGTGGTGTGTGGGACATGTTGCCGGGGTAGACATCAGGTGGGGTTTTTACACCATGACGGGGTGGTGTGTGGAACATGTTATCGGGGTGTACATCATGTGGGGTTTTTACACCAGGAGGGCTGGTGTGTGGAACATGTTGCCAGGGTGTACATCAGGTGAGGTTTTTACACCCTAAGGGGTGGTGTGTGCAACACCTTCCCAGGGTGTACATCGGGTGCTGTTTTTACACCATGAAGGGTGGTGTGTGGGACATATTAACGGGGTATACATCAGGTGGGGTTTTTAGACCGTGAGGGGTGGTCTGTGGAATATGTAAAAGGGGTGTACATCAGATCGGGTTTTTACACCATGAGGGGTGGTGTGTGGATCATGTTGCCGGGGTGTACATCAGGTGCGGTTTTCACACCATGGAGGGTGGTCTGTGGAACATGTGGCCCAGGTGTACATCAGGTGGGGTTTTTACATTTTGAGGGCTGTTGTGTGGAACACGTAGCCGGGGTGTACATCAGGTGGGGTTTTTACACCGTGCGGGGTGGTGTATGGAACATGTTGCCTGGGTGTACATCAGGTGGGGTTTTTACACCTTGCGGGGTGGTGTGTGGAACACGTTACCAGGGTGTACATCAGGTGGTGTATTTATACCATGAGGGTTGGTGTGTGGACCATGTTGCCGTGCTGTACATCAGGTGGTGTTTTTACACCGTAATGGGTGGTGTGGGGAACATGTTGCTGGGGTGTACATCCGGTGGCGTTTTCACATCGGGAAGGGTGGTGTGTGTGGAACAGGCTGCTGAGGTGTACATCAGGTGGGGTTTTTACACCTTGCGGGGTGGTGTGTGGAACACGTTACCGGGGTGTACATCAGGTGGTGTACTTATACCATGAGGGTTGGTGTGTGGACCATGTTGCCGTGCTGTACATCAGGTGGTGTTTTTACACCGTAATGGGTGGTGTGGGGAACATGTTGCTGGGGTGTACATCAGATGGGGTATTTACTCCGTGAGGGGTGGTGTGTGGGACATGTTGCCGGGCTGTACATCAGGTGCAGTTTTCACACCGTGAAGGGTGGTGTGTGGAACATGCTACCGGGGTGTACATCAGGTGGGGTTTTTACACCAGGATGGCTGGTGTTTGGAACATGTTGCTAGGGGTGTATATCAGGTGCGGTTTTCACATCGGGAAGGGTGGTCTGTGGAACATGTGGCCGGGATGTACATCAGGTGGTGTTTTTACACCGGGAGGGGTGGTGTGTGGAGCATGTTACCAGGGTGTATATCAGATGGTGTTTTTACACCGTGAGGGGTGGTGTGTGGGACATGTTGCCGGGGTGTACATCAGGTGGGAGTTTTAGAACGTGAGGGGTGGTGTGTGGGACATGTTGCCGGGGTGTACATCAGGTGGTGTTTTTACACCGTGAGGGGTGGTGTGTGGAACATGTTACCGGGGTGTACATCAGGTGGTGTTTTTACAGCCTGAGGGGTGGTGTGTGGGACATGTTGCCGGGGTAGACATCAGGTGGTGTTATTACACCCTGAGGGGTGGTGTGTGGAACACGTTGCCGGGGTGTACATCGGATGGTGTTTTTATACGCTGAGGGATGGTGTGTGGAACATGTTACCGGGGTGTACTTCAGGTGGTGTTTTTACACCGTGAGGGGTAGAGTGTGGAAATGTTGCCGGGGTGTATATCACTAGTGTTTTTACACCATGTGGGCTGCTCTGTGGAACATGTTGCCAGGGTGTACATCAGGTGGGGTTTTTACACTGTGAGGGGTAGAGTGTGGAACATGTTGCCTGGGTGTACATCAGGTGGGGTTTTTAACCCGGGAGGGCTGGTGTGTGGATCATTTTGCCGGCATGTAAATCAGGTGGGGTTTTTACAATGTGAGGGATAGTGTGTGGGACATGTTGCCGGGGTGTACACCAGGTGGGGTTTTTACACTGTGAAGGGTGGTCTGTGGAACATGTGGCCGGGATGTACATCAGGTGTGGCTTTTACACCGGGAGGGGTGGTGTGTGGAACAGGTTGCTGGAGTGTACATCAGGTGGTGTTTTAACACCCTGAGGGGTGGTGTGTGGAACATGTTACCAGGGTGTATATCAGGTGGTGTTTTTACACCCTGAGGGGTGGTGTGTGGAACATGTTACCAGGGTGTATATCAGGTGGTGTTTTTACACCGTGAGGGGTGGTGTGTGGAACAGGTTGCCGGGGTGTACATCAGGTGGGGTTTTTACACCGTGAGGTGTGGTGTGTGGAACACGTTGCTGTGGTGTACATCAGGTGGGGTTTTTACACCTTGCGGGGTGGTGTGTGGAACACGTTACCGGGGTGTACATCAGGTGGTGTATTTATACCATGAGGGTTGGTGTGTGGACCATGTTGCCGTGCTGTACATCAGGTGGTGTTTTTACACCGTAATGGGTGGTGTGTGGAACATGTTGCTGGGGTGTACATCCGGTGGCGTTTTCACATCGGGAAGGGTGGTGTGTGTGGAACAGGCTGCTGAGGTGTACATCAGGTGGGGTTTTTACACCGGGAGGGCTGGTGTGTGGAACATGTTGCCGGGGTGTACGTAAGGTGGGGTTTTTACACCGAGAGGGGTGGTGTGTGGAACAGGCTGCTGAGGTGTACATCAGGTGGGGTTTTTACACCTTGCGGGGTAGTGTGTGGAACATGTTACCGGGGTGTACATCAGGTGGTGTATTTACAGCCTGAGGGGTGGTGTGTGGAACACGTTGCCGGGGTGTACATCGGATGGTGTTTTTATACGCTGAGGGGTGGTGTGTGGAACATGTTACCGGGGTGTACTTCAGGTGGTGTTTTTACACCGTGAGGGGTAGAGTGTGGAACAGGTTGCCGGGGTGTATATCAGGTGGTGTTTTTACACCTTGAGGGGTAGAGTGTGGAAATGTTGCCGGGGTGTATATCAGGTGGTGTTTTTACACCGTGAGGGGTGGTGTGTGGAATATGTTACCGGGGTGTACTTCAGATGGGGTTTCTACACCGGGAGGGCTGGTGTGTGGAACATGTTGCCAGGCTGTACATCAGGTGCAGTTTTAACACCGTGAAGGGTGGTGTGTGGAACATGTTACCGGGATGTACATCAGGTGGTGTTTTTACACCATGAGGGGTGGCGTATGGAACAGGTTGCCGGGGTGTACATCAGGTGGGGTTTTTAGATCGTGAGGGTTAGTGTGTGGAACATGTTGCCTGGGTGTACATCAGGTGGGGTTTTTAACCCGGGAGGGCTGGTGTGTGGATCATTTTGCCGGCGTGTACATCAGGTGGGGTTTTTACAATGTGAGGGATAGTGTGTGGGACATGTTGCCGGGGTGTACACCAGGTGGGGTTTTTACACTGTGAAGGGTGGTGTGTGGAACATGTTACTAGAGGTGTATATCAGGTGGTGTTTTCACACCGTGAAGGGTGGTCTGTGGAACATGTGGCCGGGATGTACATCAGGTGTGGTTTTTACACCGGGAGGGGTGGTGTGTGGAACATGTTACCAGGGTGTATATCAGATGGTGTTTTTACACCGTGAGGGCTGGTGTGTGGGACATGTTGCCGGGGTGTACATCAGGTGGTGTTTTAACACCCTGAGGGGTGGTGTGTGGAACATGTTGCCAGGGTGTACATCAGGTGGTGTTTTTACACCGGGAGGGCTGTTGTGTGGAACATGTTTGGGGTGTACATCAGGTGGTGTTTTTACACCAGGAGGAGTGGTGTGTGGAACAGGTTGCCGGAGTGTCCATCAGGTGGTGTTTTTACACCCTGGGGGTGGTGTGTGGAACATGTTTGGGGTGTACATCAGGTGGTGTTTTTACACCGTGAGGGGTGGTGTGTGGAACATTTTACCGGGGTGTACATCAGGTGGTGTTTTTACACCCTGGGGGTGGTGTGTGGAACATGTTTCCGGGGTGTATATCAGGTGGTGTTTTCGCGCCATGAGGGGTAGAGAGTGGAACAGGTTGCCGGGGTGTACATCAGGTGGGGTTTTTTACACTGTGAGAGGTGGTGTGTGGAACATTTTACCAGGCTGTACATCCGGTGGCGTTTTCACATCGGGAAGGGTGGTGTGTGGAGCATGTTACCAGGGCGTACATCAGGTGGGGTTTTTACACCGAGAGGGGTGGTGTGTGGAATATGTTGCTGGGGTGTACATCAGGTGGTGTTTTTACACCGAGAGGGGTGGTGTGTGGAATATGTTGCTGGGGTGTACATCAGGTGGGGTTTTTACACCGAGAGGGGTGGTGTGTGTGGAACAGGCTGCTGAGGTGTACATCAGGAGGGGTTTCTATACCGTGAGGGGTGTTGTGTGGAACATGTTGCTGGGGTGTACATCAGGTGGGGTTTTTACACCATGACGGGAGGTGTGTGGAGCCCGTTGCCGTGGGATACATCAGGTGGTGTTTTTACACCCTAAGGGGTGGTGTGTGGAACACGTAGCCGGGGTGTACATCGGGTGGTGTTTTTATGCCGTGAAGGGTGGTGTGTGGAACATGTTGCCGGGGTGTACATCAGGCAGGGTTTTTAGATCGTGAGGGGTTGGTTGTGGAACATGTTGCCAGGGTATACATCAGGCGGGTTTTTAATACCGTCAGTGGTAGTGTGTGGAACATGTTGCCGGGGTGTACATCAGGTGGTGTTTTTACACCGTGAAGGGTGGTGTGTGGAACATGTTGCCGGGGTGTACATCAGGTGGTGTTTTTACACCGTGAGGGGTGTGTGTGGGCAACACATTGCCGGGGTGTACATCGGGTGCTGATTTTACAACGTGAAGGCTGGTGTGTGGATCATGTTGCTGTGGTGTACATCAGGTGGGGTTCTTACACCGTGAGGGGTGGTGTATGGAACACGTTACCGGGGTGTACATCAGGTAGGGTTTTTACACCGTGAGGGATGGTGTGGGGAACATGTTACCAGGGTGTACTTCAGATGGGGTTTTTACACCGTGAGGGGTGGTCTATGGAACATGCTACCGGGGTGTACATCAGGAGGGGTTTTTACACCATGAGGGCTGGTGTGAGGTACATGTTGCTGGGGTGTACATCAGATGGGGTATTTACACTGTGAAGGGTGCTGTATGGAACATGTTGCCGAGGTGTACATCAGCTGGTGTTTTTACACCCTGAGGGGTGGTGTGTGGGACATGTTGCCGGGGTAGACATCAGGTGGGGTTTTCACATCGGGAAGGGTGGTGTGTGTGGAACAGGCTGCTGAGGTGTACATCAGGTGGGGTTTTTACACCGGGAGGGCTGGTGTGTGGAACATGTTGCCGGGGTGTACGTAAGGTGGGGTTTTTACACCGAGAGGGGTGGTGTGTGGAACAGGCTGCTGAGGTGTACATCAGGTGGGGTTTTTACACCTTGCGGGGTAGTGTGTGGAACATGTTACCGGGGTGTACATCAGGTGGTGTATTTACAGCCTGAGGGGTGGTGTGTGGAACACGTTGCCGGGGTGTACATCGGATGGTGTTTTTATACGCTGAGGGGTGGTGTGTGGAACATGTTACCGGGGTGTACTTCAGGTGGTGTTTTTACACCGTGAGGGGTAGAGTGTGGAACAGGTTGCCGGGGTGTATATCAGGTGGTGTTTTTACACCTTGAGGGGTAGAGTGTGGAAATGTTGCCGGGGTGTATATCAGGTGGTGTTTTTACACCGTGAGGGGTGGTGTGTGGAATATGTTACCGGGGTGTACTTCAGATGGGGTTTCTACACCGGGAGGGCTGGTGTGTGGAACATGTTGCCAGGCTGTACATCAGGTGCAGTTTTAACACCGTGAAGGGTGGTGTGTGGAACATGTTACCGGGATGTACATCAGGTGGTGTTTTTACACCATGAGGGGTGGCGTATGGAACAGGTTGCCGGGGTGTACATCAGGTGGGGTTTTTAGATCGTGAGGGTTAGTGTGTGGAACATGTTGCCTGGGTGTACATCAGGTGGGGTTTTTAACCCGGGAGGGCTGGTGTGTGGATCATTTTGCCGGCGTGTACATCAGGTGGGGTTTTTACAATGTGAGGGATAGTGTGTGGGACATGTTGCCGGGGTGTACACCAGGTGGGGTTTTTACACTGTGAAGGGTGGTGTGTGGAACATGTTACTAGAGGTGTATATCAGGTGGTGTTTTCACACCGTGAAGGGTGGTCTGTGGAACATGTGGCCGGGATGTACATCAGGTGTGGTTTTTACACCGGGAGGGGTGGTGTGTGGAACATGTTACCAGGGTGTATATCAGATGGTGTTTTTACACCGTGAGGGCTGGTGTGTGGGACATGTTGCCGGGGTGTACATCAGGTGGTGTTTTAACACCCTGAGGGGTGGTGTGTGGAACATGTTGCCAGGGTGTACATCAGGTGGTGTTTTTACACCGGGAGGGCTGTTGTGTGGAACATGTTTGGGGTGTACATCAGGTGGTGTTTTTACACCAGGAGGAGTGGTGTGTGGAACAGGTTGCCGGAGTGTCCATCAGGTGGTGTTTTTACACCCTGGGGGTGGTGTGTGGAACATGTTTGGGGTGTACATCAGGTGGTGTTTTTACACCGTGAGGGGTGGTGTGTGGAACATTTTACCGGGGTGTACATCAGGTGGTGTTTTTACACCCTGGGGGTGGTGTGTGGAACATGTTTCCGGGGTGTATATCAGGTGGTGTTTTCGCGCCATGAGGGGTAGAGAGTGGAACAGGTTGCCGGGGTGTACATCAGGTGGGGTTTTTTACACTGTGAGAGGTGGTGTGTGGAACATTTTACCAGGCTGTACATCCGGTGGCGTTTTCACATCGGGAAGGGTGGTGTGTGGAGCATGTTACCAGGGCGTACATCAGGTGGGGTTTTTACACCGAGAGGGGTGGTGTGTGGAATATGTTGCTGGGGTGTACATCAGGTGGTGTTTTTACACCGAGAGGGGTGGTGTGTGGAATATGTTGCTGGGGTGTACATCAGGTGGGGTTTTTACACCGAGAGGGGTGGTGTGTGTGGAACAGGCTGCTGAGGTGTACATCAGGAGGGGTTTCTATACCGTGAGGGGTGTTGTGTGGAACATGTTGCTGGGGTGTACATCAGGTGGGGTTTTTACACCATGACGGGAGGTGTGTGGAGCCCGTTGCCGTGGGATACATCAGGTGGTGTTTTTACACCCTAAGGGGTGGTGTGTGGAACACGTAGCCGGGGTGTACATCGGGTGGTGTTTTTATGCCGTGAAGGGTGGTGTGTGGAACATGTTGCCGGGGTGTACATCAGGTGGGGTTTTTACACCGTGAGGTGTGGTGTGTGGAACACGTTGCTGTGGTGTACATCAGGTGGGGTTTTTACACCTTGCGGGGTGGTGTGTGGAACACGTTACCAGGGTGTACATCAGGTGGTGTATTTATACCATGAGGGTTGGTGTGTGGACCATGTTGCCGTGCTGTACATCAGTTGGTGTTTTTACACCGTAATGGGTGGTGTGTGGAACATGTTGCTGGGGTGTACATCCGGTGGCGTTTTCACATCGGGAAGGGTGGTGTGTGTGGAACAGGCTGCTGAGGTGTACATCAGGTGGGGTTTTTACACCGGGAGGGCTGGTGTGTGGAACATGTTGCCGGGGTGTACATCACGAGGGGTTTCTATACCGTGAGGGGTGGTGTGTGGAACGTGTTGCCGGGGTGTACATCGGGTGGGGTTATTACAATGTGAGGTGTGGTGTGTGGAACAGGTTGCCAGAGTGTATATCAGGTGGTGTTTTTACACCCTGAGGGTTGGTGTGTGGAACATGATACCGGGGTGTATATTAGGTGGTGTTTTTACACCATGAGGGCTGGTGTGTGGAACATGTTGCCAGGCTGTACATCAGGTGCAGTTTTAACACCGTGAAGGGTGGTGTGTGGAACATGTTACCGGGATGTACATCAGGTGGTGTTTTTACACCATGAGGGGTGGCGTATGGAACAGGTTGCCGGGGTGTACATCAGGTGGGGTTTTTAGATCGTGAGGGTTAGTGTGTGGAACATGTTGCCTGGGTGTACATCAGGTGGGGTTTTTAACCCGGGAGGGCTGGTGTGTGGATCATTTTGCCGGCGTGTACATCAGGTGGGGTTTTTACAATGTGAGGGATAGTGTGTGGGACATGTTGCCGGGGTGTACACCAGGTGGGGTTTTTACACTGTGAAGGGTGGTGTGTGGAACATGTTACTAGAGGTGTATATCAGGTGGTGTTTTCACACCGTGAAGGGTGGTCTGTGGAACATGTGGCCGGGATGTACATCAGGTGTGGTTTTTACACCGGGAGGGGTGGTGTGTGGAACATGTTACCAGGGTGTATATCAGATGGTGTTTTTACACCGTGAGGGCTGGTGTGTGGGACATGTTGCCGGGGTGTACATCAGGTGGTGTTTTAACACCCTGAGGGGTGGTGTGTGGAACATGTTGCCAGGGTGTACATCAGGTGGTGTTTTTACACCGGGAGGGCTGTTGTGTGGAACATGTTTGGGGTGTACATCAGGTGGTGTTTTTACACCAGGAGGAGTGGTGTGTGGAACAGGTTGCCGGAGTGTCCATCAGGTGGTGTTTTTACACCCTGGGGGTGGTGTGTGGAACATGTTTGGGGTGTACATCAGGTGGTGTTTTTACACCGTGAGGGGTGGTGTGTGGAACATTTTACCGGGGTGTACATCAGGTGGTGTTTTTACACCCTGGGGGTGGTGTGTGGAACATGTTTCCGGGGTGTATATCAGGTGGTGTTTTCGCGCCATGAGGGGTAGAGAGTGGAACAGGTTGCCGGGGTGTACATCAGGTGGGGTTTTTTACACTGTGAGAGGTGGTGTGTGGAACATTTTACCAGGCTGTACATCCGGTGGCGTTTTCACATCGGGAAGGGTGGTGTGTGGAGCATGTTACCAGGGCGTACATCATGTGGGGTTTTTACACCGAGAGGGGTGGTGTGTGGAATATGTTGCTGGGGTGTACATCAGGTGGTGTTTTTACACCGAGAGGGGTGGTGTGTGGAATATGTTGCTGGGGTGTACATCAGGTGGGGTTTTTACACCGAGAGGGGTGGTGTGTGTGGAACAGGCTGCTGAGGTGTACATCAGGAGGGGTTTCTATACCGTGAGGGGTGTTGTGTGGAACATGTTGCTGGGGTGTACATCAGGTGGGGTTTTTACACCATGACGGGAGGTGTGTGGAGCCCGTTGCCGTGGGATACATCAGGTGGTGTTTTTACACCCTAAGGGGTGGTGTGTGGAACACGTAGCCGGGGTGTACATCGGGTGGTGTTTTTATGCCGTGAAGGGTGGTGTGTGGAACATGTTGCCGGGGTGTACATCAGGTGGGGTTTTTACACCGTGAGGTGTGGTGTGTGGAACACGTTGCTGTGGTGTACATCAGGTGGGGTTTTTACACCTTGCGGGGTGGTGTGTGGAACACGTTACCAGGGTGTACATCAGGTGGTGTATTTATACCATGAGGGTTGGTGTGTGGACCATGTTGCCGTGCTGTACATCAGTTGGTGTTTTTACACCGTAATGGGTGGTGTGTGGAACATGTTGCTGGGGTGTACATCCGGTGGCGTTTTCACATCGGAAAGGGTGGTGTGTGTGGAACAGGCTGCTGAGGTGTACATCAGGTGGGGTTTTTACACCGGGAGGGCTGGTGTGTGGAACATGTTGCCGGGGTGTACATCACGAGGGGTTTCTATACCGTGAGGGGTGGTGTGTGGAACGTGTTGCCGGGGTGTACATCGGGTGGGGTTATTACAATGTGAGGTGTGGTGTGTGGAACAGGTTGCCAGAGTGTATATCAGGTGGTGTTTTTACACCCTGAGGGTTGGTGTGTGGAACATGATACCGGGGTGTATATTAGGTGGTGTTTTTACACCATGAGGGGTGGTGTGTGGAACATGTTGCCGGGGTGTACACCAGGTGGGGTTTTTACAACGTGAGGGGTGGTGTGTGGATGATGTTATTGGGGTGTACATCCTGTGGGGTTTTTACACCGGGAGGGGTGGTGTGTGGAACATGTTTCCGGGCTGTACATTAGGCGGTGTTTTTACACCTTGAGGGGTGGTGTGTGGATGATGTTATTGGGGTGTACATCAGGTGGGGTTTTTACACCGTGAGGGGTGGTGTGTGGAACATGTTACCGGGGTGTACATCAGGTGGGGTTTTTACAGCCTGAGGGGTGGTGTGTGGGACATGTTGCCGGGGTAGACATCAGGTGGTGTTATTACACCCTGAGGGGTGGTGTGTGGAACACGTTGCCGGGGTGTACATCGGATGGTGTTTTTATACGCTGAGGGGTGGTGTGTGGAACATGTTACCGGGGTGTACTTCAGGTGGTGTTTTTACACCGTGAGGGGTAGAGTGTGGAACAGGTTGCCGGGGTGTATATCAGGTGGTGTTTTTACACCTTGAGGGGTAGAGTGTGGAAATGTTGCCGGGGTGTACATCAGGTGGTGTTTTTACACCGTGAGGGGTGGTGTGTGGAATATGTTACCGGGGTGTACTTCAGATGGGGTTTCTACACCGGGAGGGCTGGTGTGTGGAACATGTTGCCAGGCTGTACATCAGGTGCAGTTTTAACACCGTGAAGGGTGGTGTGTGGAACATGTTACCGGGATGTACATCAGGTGGTGTTTTTACACCGTGAGGGGTGGCGTATGGAACAGGTTGCCGGGGTGTACATCAGGTGGGGTTTTTAGATCGTGAGGGTTAGTGTGTGGAACATGTTGCCTGGGTGTACATCAGGTGGGGTTTTTAACCCGGGAGGTCTGGTGTGTGGATCATTTTGCCGGCGTGTACATCAGGTGGGGTTTTTACAATGTGAGGGATAGTGTGTGGGACATGTTGCCGGGGTGTACACCAGGTGGGGTTTTTACACTGTGAAGGGTGGTGTGTGGAACATGTTACTAGAGGTGTATATCAGGTGGTGTTTTCACACCGTGAAGGGTGGTCTGTGGAACATGTGGCCGGGATGTACATCAGGTGGTGCTTTTACACCGGGAGGGCTGGTGTGTGGAACAGGTTGCTGGAGTGTACATCAGGTGGTGTTTTAACACCCTGAGGGGTGGTGTGTGGAACATGTTGCCGGGGTGTACATCAGGTGGTGTTTTTACACCAGGAGGAGTGGTGTGTGGAACAGGTTGCCGGGGTGTACATCAGGTGGTGTTTTTACACCCTGGGGGTGGTGTGTGGAACATGTTTCCGTGGTAATATCAGGTGGTGTTTTCGCGCCATGAGGGGTAGAGAGTGGAACAGGTTGCCGGGGTGTACATCAGGTGGGGTTTTTTACACTGTGAGAGGTGGTGTGTGGAACATTTTACCAGGCTGTACATCCGGTGGCGTTTTCACATCGGGAAGGGTGGTGTGTGGAGCATGTTACCAGGGCGTACATCAGGTGGGGTTTTTACACCGAGAGGGGTGGTGTGTGGAACGTGTTACCAGGGCGTACATCATGTGGGGTTTTTACACTGGGAGGGCTGGTGTGTGGAACATGTTGCCGGGGTGTACATCAGGTGGGGTATTTACACCGGGAGGGGTGGTGTGGGGAACATGTTGCCGGGGTGTACATCAGGTGGGGTTTTTACACCGTGAGGTGTGGTGTGTGGAACACGTTGCTATGGTGTACATCAGGTGGGGTTTTTACACCTTGCGGGGTGGTGTGTGGAACACGTTACCAGGGTGTACATCAGGTGGTGTATTTATACCATGAGGGTTGGTGTGTGGACCATGTTGCCGTGCTGTACATCAGTTGGTGTTTTTACACCGTAATGGGTGGTGTGTGGAACATGTTGCTGGGGTGTACATCCGGTGGCGTTTTCACATCGGAAAGGGTGGTGTGTGTGGAACAGGCTGCTGAGGTGTACATCAGGTGGGGTTTTTACACCGGGAGGGCTGGTGTGTGGAACATGTTGCCGGGGTGTACATCACGAGGGGTTTCTATACCGTGAGGGGTGGTGTGTGGAACGTGTTGCCGGGGTGTACATCGGGTGGGGTTATTACAATGTGAGGTGTGGTGTGTGGAACAGGTTGCCAGAGTGTATATCAGGTGGTGTTTTTACACCCTGAGGGTTGGTGTGTGGAACATGATACCGGGGTGTATATTAGGTGGTGTTTTTACACCATGAGGGGTGGTGTGTGGAACATGTTGCCGGGGTGTACACCAGGTGGGGTTTTTACAACGTGAGGGGTGGTGTGTGGATGATGTTATTGGGGTGTATATCATGTGGGGTTTTTACACCGGGAGGGGTGGTGTGTGGAACATGTTTCCGGGCTGTACATTAGGCGGTGTTTTTACACCTTGAGGGGTGGTGTGTGGATGATGTTATTGGGGTGTACATCAGGTGGGGTTTTTACACCGTGAGGGGTGGTGTGTGGAACATGTTACCGGGGCGTACATCAGGTGGGGTTTTTACGCGGTGAGGGGTGGTCTGTGGAACATGTTACCGGGGTGTACATCAGGTAGGGTTTTTACGTGGTGAGGGGTGGTCTGTGGAACATGTTACCGGGGCGTACATCAGGTGGGGTTTTTACGCGGTGAGGGGTGGTCTGTGGAACATGTTGCCGGGGTGTACATCAGGTGGTGTTTTTACACCCTGGGGGTGGTGTGTGGAACATGTTTCCGGGGTGTATATCAGGTGGTGTTTTCGCGCCATGAGGGGTAGAGAGTGGAACAGGTTGCCGGGGTGTACATCAGGTGGGGTTTTTTACACTGTGAGAGGTGGTGTGTGGAACATTTTACCAGGCTGTACATCCGGTGGCGTTTTCACATCGGGAAGGGTGGTGTGTGGAGCATGTTACCAGGGCGTACATCAGGTGGGGTTTTTACACCGAGAGGGGTGGTGTGTGGAATATGTTGCTGGGGTGTACATCAGGTGGTGTTTTTACACCGAGAGGGGTGGTGTGTGGAATATGTTGCTGGGGTGTACATCAGGTGGGGTTTTTACACCGAGAGGGGTGGTGTGTGTGGAACAGGCTGCTGAGGTGTACATCAGGAGGGGTTTCTATACCGTGAGGGGTGTTGTGTGGAACATGTTGCTGGGGTGTACATCAGGTGGGGTTTTTACACCATGACGGGAGGTGTGTGGAGCCCGTTGCCGTGGGATACATCAGGTGGTGTTTTTACACCCTAAGGGGTGGTGTGTGGAACACGTAGCCGGGGTGTACATCGGGTGGTGTTTTTATGCCGTGAAGGGTGGTGTGTGGAACATGTTGCCGGGGTGTACATCAGGTGGGGTTTTTACACCGTGAGGTGTGGTGTGTGGAACACGTTGCTGTGGTGTACATCAGGTGGGGTTTTTACACCTTGCGGGGTGGTGTGTGGAACACGTTACCAGGGTGTACATCAGGTGGTGTATTTATACCATGAGGGTTGGTGTGTGGACCATGTTGCCGTGCTGTACATCAGTTGGTGTTTTTACACCGTAATGGGTGGTGTGTGGAACATGTTGCTGGGGTGTACATCCGGTGGCGTTTTCACATCGGGAAGGGTGGTGTGTGTGGAACAGGCTGCTGAGGTGTACATCAGGTGGGGTTTTTACACCGGGAGGGCTGGTGTGTGGAACATGTTGCCGGGGTGTACATCACGAGGGGTTTCTATACCGTGAGGGGTGGTGTGTGGAACGTGTTGCCGGGGTGTACATCGGGTGGGGTTATTACAATGTGAGGTGTGGTGTGTGGAACAGGTTGCCAGAGTGTATATCAGGTGGTGTTTTTACACCCTGAGGGTTGGTGTGTGGAACATGATACCGGGGTGTATATTAGGTGGTGTTTTTACACCATGAGGGCTGGTGTGTGGAACATGTTGCCAGGCTGTACATCAGGTGCAGTTTTAACACCGTGAAGGGTGGTGTGTGGAACATGTTACCGGGATGTACATCAGGTGGTGTTTTTACACCATGAGGGGTGGCGTATGGAACAGGTTGCCGGGGTGTACATCAGGTGGGGTTTTTAGATCGTGAGGGTTAGTGTGTGGAACATGTTGCCTGGGTGTACATCAGGTGGGGTTTTTAACCCGGGAGGGCTGGTGTGTGGATCATTTTGCCGGCGTGTACATCAGGTGGGGTTTTTACAATGTGAGGGATAGTGTGTGGGACATGTTGCCGGGGTGTACACCAGGTGGGGTTTTTACACTGTGAAGGGTGGTGTGTGGAACATGTTACTAGAGGTGTATATCAGGTGGTGTTTTCACACCGTGAAGGGTGGTCTGTGGAACATGTGGCCGGGATGTACATCAGGTGTGGTTTTTACACCGGGAGGGGTGGTGTGTGGAACATGTTACCAGGGTGTATATCAGATGGTGTTTTTACACCGTGAGGGCTGGTGTGTGGGACATGTTGCCGGGGTGTACATCAGGTGGTGTTTTAACACCCTGAGGGGTGGTGTGTGGAACATGTTGCCAGGGTGTACATCAGGTGGTGTTTTTACACCGGGAGGGCTGTTGTGTGGAACATGTTTGGGGTGTACATCAGGTGGTGTTTTTACACCAGGAGGAGTGGTGTGTGGAACAGGTTGCCGGAGTGTCCATCAGGTGGTGTTTTTACACCCTGGGGGTGGTGTGTGGAACATGTTTGGGGTGTACATCAGGTGGTGTTTTTACACCGTGAGGGGTGGTGTGTGGAACATTTTACCGGGGTGTACATCAGGTGGTGTTTTTACACCCTGGGGGTGGTGTGTGGAACATGTTTCCGGGGTGTATATCAGGTGGTGTTTTCGCGCCATGAGGGGTAGAGAGTGGAACAGGTTGCCGGGGTGTACATCAGGTGGGGTTTTTTACACTGTGAGAGGTGGTGTGTGGAACATTTTACCAGGCTGTACATCCGGTGGCGTTTTCACATCGGGAAGGGTGGTGTGTGGAGCATGTTACCAGGGCGTACATCATGTGGGGTTTTTACACCGAGAGGGGTGGTGTGTGGAATATGTTGCTGGGGTGTACATCAGGTGGTGTTTTTACACCGAGAGGGGTGGTGTGTGGAATATGTTGCTGGGGTGTACATCAGGTGGGGTTTTTACACCGAGAGGGGTGGTGTGTGTGGAACAGGCTGCTGAGGTGTACATCAGGAGGGGTTTCTATACCGTGAGGGGTGTTGTGTGGAACATGTTGCTGGGGTGTACATCAGGTGGGGTTTTTACACCATGACGGGAGGTGTGTGGAGCCCGTTGCCGTGGGATACATCAGGTGGTGTTTTTACACCCTAAGGGGTGGTGTGTGGAACACGTAGCCGGGGTGTACATCGGGTGGTGTTTTTATGCCGTGAAGGGTGGTGTGTGGAACATGTTGCCGGGGTGTACATCAGGTGGGGTTTTTACACCGTGAGGTGTGGTGTGTGGAACACGTTGCTGTGGTGTACATCAGGTGGGGTTTTTACACCTTGCGGGGTGGTGTGTGGAACACGTTACCAGGGTGTACATCAGGTGGTGTATTTATACCATGAGGGTTGGTGTGTGGACCATGTTGCCGTGCTGTACATCAGTTGGTGTTTTTACACCGTAATGGGTGGTGTGTGGAACATGTTGCTGGGGTGTACATCCGGTGGCGTTTTCACATCGGAAAGGGTGGTGTGTGTGGAACAGGCTGCTGAGGTGTACATCAGGTGGGGTTTTTACACCGGGAGGGCTGGTGTGTGGAACATGTTGCCGGGGTGTACATCACGAGGGGTTTCTATACCGTGAGGGGTGGTGTGTGGAACGTGTTGCCGGGGTGTACATCGGGTGGGGTTATTACAATGTGAGGTGTGGTGTGTGGAACAGGTTGCCAGAGTGTATATCAGGTGGTGTTTTTACACCCTGAGGGTTGGTGTGTGGAACATGATACCGGGGTGTATATTAGGTGGTGTTTTTACACCATGAGGGGTGGTGTGTGGAACATGTTGCCGGGGTGTACACCAGGTGGGGTTTTTACAACGTGAGGGGTGGTGTGTGGATGATGTTATTGGGGTGTACATCCTGTGGGGTTTTTACACCGGGAGGGGTGGTGTGTGGAACATGTTTCCGGGCTGTACATTAGGCGGTGTTTTTACACCTTGAGGGGTGGTGTGTGGATGATGTTATTGGGGTGTACATCAGGTGGGGTTTTTACACCGTGAGGGGTGGTGTGTGGAACATGTTACCGGGGTGTACATCAGGTGGGGTTTTTACAGCCTGAGGGGTGGTGTGTGGGACATGTTGCCGGGGTAGACATCAGGTGGTGTTATTACACCCTGAGGGGTGGTGTGTGGAACACGTTGCCGGGGTGTACATCGGATGGTGTTTTTATACGCTGAGGGGTGGTGTGTGGAACATGTTACCGGGGTGTACTTCAGGTGGTGTTTTTACACCGTGAGGGGTAGAGTGTGGAACAGGTTGCCGGGGTGTATATCAGGTGGTGTTTTTACACCTTGAGGGGTAGAGTGTGGAAATGTTGCCGGGGTGTACATCAGGTGGTGTTTTTACACCGTGAGGGGTGGTGTGTGGAATATGTTACCGGGGTGTACTTCAGATGGGGTTTCTACACCGGGAGGGCTGGTGTGTGGAACATGTTGCCAGGCTGTACATCAGGTGCAGTTTTAACACCGTGAAGGGTGGTGTGTGGAACATGTTACCGGGATGTACATCAGGTGGTGTTTTTACACCGTGAGGGGTGGCGTATGGAACAGGTTGCCGGGGTGTACATCAGGTGGGGTTTTTAGATCGTGAGGGTTAGTGTGTGGAACATGTTGCCTGGGTGTACATCAGGTGGGGTTTTTAACCCGGGAGGTCTGGTGTGTGGATCATTTTGCCGGCGTGTACATCAGGTGGGGTTTTTACAATGTGAGGGATAGTGTGTGGGACATGTTGCCGGGGTGTACACCAGGTGGGGTTTTTACACTGTGAAGGGTGGTGTGTGGAACATGTTACTAGAGGTGTATATCAGGTGGTGTTTTCACACCGTGAAGGGTGGTCTGTGGAACATGTGGCCGGGATGTACATCAGGTGGTGCTTTTACACCGGGAGGGCTGGTGTGTGGAACAGGTTGCTGGAGTGTACATCAGGTGGTGTTTTAACACCCTGAGGGGTGGTGTGTGGAACATGTTGCCGGGGTGTACATCAGGTGGTGTTTTTACACCAGGAGGAGTGGTGTGTGGAACAGGTTGCCGGGGTGTACATCAGGTGGTGTTTTTACACCCTGGGGGTGGTGTGTGGAACATGTTTCCGTGGTAATATCAGGTGGTGTTTTCGCGCCATGAGGGGTAGAGAGTGGAACAGGTTGCCGGGGTGTACATCAGGTGGGGTTTTTTACACTGTGAGAGGTGGTGTGTGGAACATTTTACCAGGCTGTACATCCGGTGGCGTTTTCACATCGGGAAGGGTGGTGTGTGGAGCATGTTACCAGGGCGTACATCAGGTGGGGTTTTTACACCGAGAGGGGTGGTGTGTGGAACGTGTTACCAGGGCGTACATCATGTGGGGTTTTTACACTGGGAGGGCTGGTGTGTGGAACATGTTGCCGGGGTGTACATCAGGTGGGGTATTTACACCGGGAGGGGTGGTGTGGGGAACATGTTGCCGGGGTGTACATCAGGTGGGGTTTTTACACCGTGAGGTGTGGTGTGTGGAACACGTTGCTATGGTGTACATCAGGTGGGGTTTTTACACCTTGCGGGGTGGTGTGTGGAACACGTTACCAGGGTGTACATCAGGTGGTGTATTTATACCATGAGGGTTGGTGTGTGGACCATGTTGCCGTGCTGTACATCAGTTGGTGTTTTTACACCGTAATGGGTGGTGTGTGGAACATGTTGCTGGGGTGTACATCCGGTGGCGTTTTCACATCGGAAAGGGTGGTGTGTGTGGAACAGGCTGCTGAGGTGTACATCAGGTGGGGTTTTTACACCGGGAGGGCTGGTGTGTGGAACATGTTGCCGGGGTGTACATCACGAGGGGTTTCTATACCGTGAGGGGTGGTGTGTGGAACGTGTTGCCGGGGTGTACATCGGGTGGGGTTATTACAATGTGAGGTGTGGTGTGTGGAACAGGTTGCCAGAGTGTATATCAGGTGGTGTTTTTACACCCTGAGGGTTGGTGTGTGGAACATGATACCGGGGTGTATATTAGGTGGTGTTTTTACACCATGAGGGGTGGTGTGTGGAACATGTTGCCGGGGTGTACACCAGGTGGGGTTTTTACAACGTGAGGGGTGGTGTGTGGATGATGTTATTGGGGTGTATATCATGTGGGGTTTTTACACCGGGAGGGGTGGTGTGTGGAACATGTTTCCGGGCTGTACATTAGGTGGTGTTTTTACACCTTGAGGGGTGGTGTGTGGATGATGTTATTGGGGTGTACATCAGGTGGGGTTTTTACACCGTGAGGGGTGGTGTGTGGAACATGTTACCGGGGCGTACATCAGGTGGGGTTTTTACGCGGTGAGGGGTGGTCTGTGGAACATGTTACCGGGGTGTACATCAGGTAGGGTTTTTACGTGGTGAGGGGTGGTCTGTGGAACATGTTACCGGGGCGTACATCAGGTGGGGTTTTTACGCGGTGAGGGGTGGTCTGTGGAACATGTTGCCGGGGTGTACATCAGGTAGGGTTTTTACGTGGTGAGGGGTGGTCTGTGGAACATGTTGCCGGGGTGTACATCAGGTAGGGTTTTTACGCGGTGAGGGGTGGTCTGTGGAACATGTTACCGGGGTGTACATCAGGTAGGGTTTTTACGTGGTGAGGGGTGGTCTGTGGAACATGTTACCGGGGCGTACATCAGGTGGGGTTTTTATACTTTGAGGGTTGCTGTGTGGAACATGTTGCCGTGGTGTACACCAGGTGGGGTTTTTACACGGTGAGGAGTGGTCTGTGGAACATTTGCCGGGGTGTACAACATGTCAGAGTTTTACAACATGAGGGGTGGTTTGTGGAATATGTTGCCGGGGTGTACATCAGATGGGGTATTGACACCGTGAGGGTTGGTGTATGGAACACGTTACCGGGGTGTACATCAGGTGGGTTTTCTACACCGTGAGGGGTGACGTGGGGGACATGTTGCCTGGGTGTACATCAGGTGGGATTTCTACACCGTGAGGGATGTGTGTGGAACATGTTGCCGGAGTGTACATCAGGTGGGGTTTTTACAACGTGAGGGGTGGTGTGTGGAACATGTTGCCGGGGTGTACGTCATGTGGGAGTTTTACAACGTGAGGGGTGGTGTGTGGAATATGTTGTTGCCGGGGTGTACATCAGCTGGGGTTTTTAGAACGTGAGGGGTGGTGTATGGACGTGTTTCCGGGCGTTACATCAGGTGGTGTTTTTACACCGTGAGGGGTGGTGTGTGGAACATGTTACCAAGGTGTACGTCATGTGGGGGTCTTACAGCGTGCGGGGTGGTGTGTGGAACATGTTGCCGAGGTGTACATCAGGTGGGGTTTTTACACCGTGAAGGGTGTGTGTAACATGTTGCCGGGGTGTACATCAGGTGGGGTTTTTAGAACGTGAGGGGTGTTGTATGGACATATTTCCGGCTGTACATCAGTTGGTGTTTTTACACCATGAGGGGTGGTGTGTGGAACATGTTGCCGGGGTGTACATCAGCTGGGGTTTCTCACACTGGGAGAGGTGGTCTGTAGAATATTTTACCGGGGTGTACATCAGTTGGGGTTTTTACACCGTGAGGGGTGGTGTGTGGAACATGCTGCCGGGGTGTACAACATGTCAGGGTTTTACAACATGAGGGGTGGTGTGTGGAATATGCTACCAGGGCATACATCAGGTGGTGTTTTTACATCGTGAGGGCTGGTGTGTGGAACATGTTGCCGGGGTGTACATCAGATGGGGTATTGACACCGTGAAGGGCGGTGTATGGAACATGTTGCCTGGGTGTACATCAGGTGGGGTTTCTACACCGGGAGGCATGGTGTGTGGAACATGTTGCCAGGGTGCACATCAGGTGGTGTTTTTACACCATAAGGTGTGGTGTGTGGAACATGTTGCCGGGGTGTACATCACGAGGGGTTTCTATACTGTGAGGGGTGGTGTGTGGAACGTGTTGCCGGGGTGTACATTGTGTGGGGTTATTACAATGTGAGGTGTGGTGTGTGGAACAGGTTGCCAGAGTGTATATCAGGTGGTGTTTTTACACCCTGAGGGTTGGTGTGTGGAACATGATACCGGGGTGTATATTAGGTGCTGTTTTTACACCGTGAGTGGTAGAGTGTGGAACATGTTGCCGGGGTGTACATCAGCTGGGGTTTCTCACACTGGGAGAGGTGGTGTGTAGAATATTTTACCGGGCTCTACATCAGATGGGGTATTTACACCGTGAGGGGTGGTGTGTGGAACATGTTGCCGGGGTGTACAACATGTCAGGGTTTTACAACATGAGGGGTGGTTTGTGGAATATGTTGCCGGGGTGTACATCAGGTGGTGTTTTTACACCGTGAGGGGTGGTGTGTGGAATATGCTACCAGGGCGTACATCAGGTGGTGTTTTTACACCGTGAGGGCTGGTGTGTGGAACATGTTGCCGGGGTGTACATCAGATGGGGTATTGACACCGTGAAGGGCGGTGTATGGAACATGTTGCCTGGGTGTACATCAGGTGGGGTTTCTACACCGGGAGGCATGGTGTGTGGAACATGTTGCCAGGGTGCACATCAGGTGGTGTTTTTACACCATAAGGTGTGGTGTGGAACATGTTGCCGGGGTGTACATCACGAGGGGTTTCTATACCGTGAGGGGTGGTGTGTGGAACATGTTGCCGGGGTGTACATTGTGTGGGGTTATTACAATGTGAGGTGTGGTGTGTGGAACAGGTTGCCAGAGTGTATATCAGGTGGTGTTTTTACACCCTGAGGGTTGGTGTGTGGAACATGATACCGGGGTGTATATCAGGTGCTGTTTTTACACCGTGAGTGGTAGAGTGTGGAACAGGTTGCCGGGATGTACATCAGGTGGGGTTTTTTACACTGTGAGAGGTGGTGTGTAGAACATTATACCGGGCTCTACATGAGGTGGGGTTTTTACCCCATGAGTGGTGGTGTATGGAAGATGTTATCGGGGTGTACATCAGTTGGGGTTTCTACACCGTGAGGGGTGGTGTGTGGAACATGTTGCCGGGGTGTACAACATGTCAGGGTTTTACAACATGAGAGGTGGTTTGTGGAACATGTTGCCGGGGTGTACATCAGGTGGTGTTTTTACTCTCTTAGGGGTGGTGTGTGGAACAGGATGCCGGGGTGTACATCAGGTGGGGTTTTACACTGTGAGGGGTGGTTTGTGGAGCATTTTACAGGGCTGTACATCAGGTGGGGTTTTTACACCGGGAGGGCTGGTGTGTTGAACATGTTGCCGGGGCGTACATCAGCTGGGGTTTTTACACCGGGAGGGGTGGTCTGTGGAACATGTTGCCGGGGTGTACAACATGTTAGGGTTTTACAACATGAGGGGTGGTTTGTGGAATATGTTGCCGGGGTATACATCAGGTGGGGTTTCTACACCGTGAGGGGTGATGTTGGGAATATGCTACCAGGGAGTACATCAGGTGGTGTTTTTACACCATGAGGGCTGGTGTGTGGAACATGTTACCGGAGTGTTCAACATGTCAGGATTTTACAACATGAGGGGTGGTGTGTGGAATATGCTACCAGGGCGTACATCAGGTGGTGTTTTTACACTGTGAGGGGTGGTGTGTGGAACATGTTGCCAGGGTGTACATCAGGTGGTGTTTTTACACTGTGAGGGGTGGTGTGGGAACATGTTGCCGGGGTGTACATCAGGTGGTGTTTTTACACCATGAGTGGTGGTGTGTGGAAGATGTTATTGGGGTGTACGTCAGATGGGGTTTTTCCACCGTTGGGGTGGTGTGTGGAACATGTTGCCGGGGTGTACATCAGGTAAGGGTTTTTTCAACGTGAGGGGGATGTGTGGAACATGTTGCCGGGGTGTACATCAGGTAAGGGTTTTTTCAACGTGAGAGGGATGTGTGGAACATGTTGCCGGGGTGTACATCACGAGGGGTTTCTATACCGTGAGGGGTGGTGTGTGGAACGTGTTGCCGGGGTGTACCTCGGGTGGGGTTATTACAATGTGAGGTGTGGTGTGTGGAACAGGTTGCCAGAGTGTATATCAGGTGGTGTTTTTACACCCTGAGGGTTGGTGTGTGGAACATGATACCGGGGTGTATATTAGGTGCTGTTTTTACACCATGAGGGGTGGTGTGTGGAACATGTTGCCGGGGTGTACACCAGGTGGGGTTTTTACAACGTGAGGGGTGGTGTGTGGATGATGTTATTGGGGTGTACATCATGTGGGGTTTTTACACCGGGAGGGGTGGTGTGTGGAACATGTTTCCGGGCTGTACATTAGGCGGTGTTTTTACACCTTGAGGGGTGGTGTGTGGATGATGTTATTGGGGTGTACATCAGGTGGGGTTTTTACACTGTGAGGGGTGCTGTGTGGAACACGTTACCGGGGTGTACATCAGATGGGGTTTTTACACCATGAGAGGTGGTGTGTGGAACATGTTACCGGGGTGTACACCAGGTGGGGTTTTTACACGATGAGGGGTGGTGTATGGAACACGTTACCGGGGTGTACATCAGGTGGGGTTTTTACACCGTGAGGGGAGGTGTGTGGAACATGTTGCTGGAGTGTACATCAGATGGGGTATTTACACCGTGAGGGGTGGTGTATGGGACACGTTACCGGGGTGTACATCAGATGGGGTATTTACACCGTGAGGGTTGCTGTGTGGAACGTGTTACCAGGGTGTACATCAGGTGGGATTTTTACACTGTGAGGGGTGGTGTATAGAACATGTTGCCGAGGTGTACATCAGCTGGTGTTTTTACACCCTGAGGGGTGGTGTGTGGGACATGTTGCCGGGGTAGACATCAGGTGGGGTTTTTACACCGTGAGGGGTGGTGTGTGGAACATGTTGCCGGGGTGTACACCAGGTGGGGTTTTTACATGATGAGGGGTGGTCTGTTGAACATGTTACCGGGGTGTACATCAGGTGGGGTTTTTACACTGTGAGGGGTGGCGTATGGAACACGTTACCGGGGTGTACATCAGGTGGTGTTTTTACACCTTGCGGGGTGGTGTATGGAACACGTTACCGGGGTGTACATCAGGTGGGGTTTTTACACCGTGAGGGCTGGTGTGTGGAACGTGTTACCAGGGTGTACACCAGGTGGGGTTTTTACACCATCGGGGCTGGTGTGTGGAACACGTTGCCGGGGTGTATATCAGTTAAGATTTTAACACCGTGAAGGGTTGTCTGTGGAACATTTTACCGGGCTGTACATCAGGAGGTGTTTTTACACCATGAGGGGTGGTGTGTGGAACATGTTGCCGGGGTGGTACAAGAGGCAGATATGTTAAGGACATTAAGGCACATGAATGAAAGAAAAATTGAGGATATTTGGGAGTGAGGATTTAATTGATTTTAGAGTAGGTTAAAAGGTCAGCACTACATTGTGGGCCGAAGGGTCTGTACTGTTCTGTGTTTTTCTGAGAGTTTGTACCTGTGACAAAGCTGAAGTTTCTCAGTGCTGCAATAAGTAAGAAGGCTGGCGGACTGGTTCAGTGCTAGTGACGGTTTCTTAGCAGCTGGGTGGAGAGATAGAGAGAGTCTCCATTTATTTGGGATAGAAGGAAGGAGGTCTCTGAGCTATAACTCTGACAAGGTTGTCAATGAGCATACGATGTGCAGCAGAGTCCACATTGGCCAGGTCAGAGCTCAGGCACTAGAATCAGTGCTACAGTAACAGGAGTGGTGGGCAACATTCACCCTATCCTAGACAGACTGGAAGAAGAGCAGGGGTATATGAGAGGATGTGGGATGAGTAAGAGCCAGAAGTGGTTCTCTTGCTCTTCCTGGTTTCACAGGGAGAGGATCCACGAAGCCCCGCTGACCTTCCCAACAAGCTTGCTGTGGCACTGTGTTCTTGATTAACCTGACTGCAGAACCCTCTGTCTCGCTCACTTCATCAGTTCACCAGGGTGGGCCCTGCTGTCTCAGCACAAACCTGGATTTCTTTCAGGCTTATCGCCCATCCTGAGCCCACCAGCAAGGTTCGGACCTAGTGGTCTGGAGATTAGTTGACAGTACAGATCGTGGACAGTTGTTGGACATTGCCTTGTGGGTGTGACATTGAACCACAGTGCCTTTGGGAGAAATGACATATTCTACTGTTAAAATATAAGGTTGTGTGGAGGTGTCAGTTCCTTTTAAATCCTCTTGTCTGGTCCCCAGCCAGCTTTATATGATGGAGAATAACTAACAGGCAGAGAAGAGGCTTCGATTAACTTGTAATAATTTGTGTGGGGAGGGGGAAGGGAGGAGAAAGAGGAGAAAGAAGTATAACAGAGCTGTGAAAGGAGAAACAGACAGGGAGAAAAGCTGCGGAGGGAGAGGGTGAGATGGGAGAGCCAATGGATGGTCAGAGAGAATGGACAGGCAGAGGATGTGGGGAAGGGGAGAAGGAAAACAAGCATGGGCAAGTGGGAAACTAGGAAGAGGTTTAAGAAAGGTAAATATTAGACAGGAGAGTTATGAAGTCATACAGATTGGAAACAGGTCACACTTGTGTCTATTCTGACCAGTGGCCCCCATCAACATTAATCCCATCTCTCAGGCAGTGCTCAATGCTCCCTGAGTTAAAAATATCCCTCTCAAGTTCCCTCAAAATCCTCTTCCTCGCAGTAAATCTCTAATACATGCCAAGATTTCTGCAGTCTACCCTATCTATATATCTTCTAATTTTAAATACTTCAATCGTGTCTCCTCAAGGTGAAGTGATTCATAAGATAAGTGGGGAGGTGATGATTTGAGAAAAATGGGAGGGGGTGAAGAAAAAGCACAAGGAAGCTGGGACGGGATTGATGAAACAAAAATAGCTGGAGCAGATGGAATAAGAAATCAGAAAACCTGTTGATGGAGGGAGGAGAGAGCAACAGATGAAGACAACAAGGCCACCAAGACCTGCGCATCTGCCTTGTGGGTGAGGAAGTACTCCCTCTCTAGTGAAGGACCACAGTCTGTTAGGATCCACAAGACATCGGTGGAATGAGGTGTTTCTATAGCCTGCCACCCTACTTTTGCACACAGTACATTTAACACACACACATAACACATAGGAAATAGTACCACTAGTAAATTAACAAACAATAAGAAAAGTTTGGGGTCTCTCTGCCTAATAAGTGGATGCCCCTAACTTGTCTCTATCCCGTGCTACTCATTACCTCTCCCTTCCCACTCTTAATCTTAGAATTATCCCAGTGTCACTGCGGTGGATTGAGTGATTTGTTAATGTAAATACTGAAAATAAGTTGCTGATACCTGAGTTGGTGTACCTAAGGTGGGAGGTAAGCCTAGGATCAGTGGTCAGTGTTACTGGTGAGTTAGTGGTACTAATCATTGACAATGGTTACTAATACTAAAAACTTGTTTATGGTTGCAATAACCAATGCTGGGCTCGGAGTGACTCGTGTTACCGCTAGGTTGCTGAGGCAGCTAAAATTGGCAGCAATACTCAAGTGCAATGAGTTCAGGGTGTGTGAGAAGTGGTGTCAGTGAAGCTGGAGTTTAGATTAGAATCACTGGACTGGAACATTAGTACCATGTGGCAGTGTATGCTTGACTGACCCAGTACTATCTTCCAGGATCTGAGATATACAGAGATTACAGCTGATTTAGTCACAGTCGAGGACCACATGGGATTGTGGAAATATATCTGTAACCCTGAAGTCTTTATGAATTTGTAACTTTTGTAAAATGTAATGTGACAAAATAGAACCTGTGAGATCCAGAGTGCTTTTCTGGTTTGCTGATTTTGATGGGAAACTTACAAGAAATCTGTATGTGTGTGTTACATCAAGATGTATGTTTTATGGAATGGGGATATTTTGACAACTGAGAAAAACAGGACACAGCTCTTATGGGGGTGGCGGGGAGAGATCTCTAAAGGCAAATGGACTGCTTAATAATAGATGCCAGGAACCAGCGACATTTACATATAATGGAGGAATGTCATTATGGAATGGAACAATCTAATTACTGTTCTCCGTAAAGTATAAAAGTGTTTGTTTGAGCTGTAAAGGCTGATTTATACTTCTGCGTAGTAGCCTAAGCCGTAGCCTACGCAAGTGGCCTATGCCGTTGTGAGCATTTATACTTGTGCATTGGTGCGTCTGCATCGCTCTGCAATTCACTGCCAAAACGCTAGTTGGCAGTGGGGTTTCTATACCACTGTGTTGAGTTTCTTCACACAACACAAAGAAACTCAAACTTCAAACAATGGCAACTGAAACTGAATGAGGGTGAATTTTCTGTGCTTGTCCGGCCACTGAGAGACATGGACAAGGAAATGCAGTTTAAATATTTTCAGATGTCGGCAGGTAGATTTGACAATTTGGTTCATTGTCTCCAACCATTTATTTTGCATCAGTGTACGCACAGTATACTCAGAGACTGGCAATCACCATTCGACTTGTAGCTTCAGGTGGAAGTCAACAGGCTGTAGCAGCTAGCTACAAACTGGCATCAAGCACTGGGTCCTCCATAATTTTGGAGGTCTGTAAAGCTTTATGGAAAGCATTGCAGCCAGAGTTCCTTCCCTGCCCTTCAGTCGCCCAATGGGAAGCTATTGCAGCGTAGGAGGAAATGCAATGCTACCAAGTGGACCAATCACAGTTGTTGCAGTCTGCATCGCCGTGACACGTAGTTACATTTTTGGGGAGGTGCACGTCAGGCTATGGCATAGGGTATGGTGTAGGGTATGTGGCTATGCAGTACCTATGAGTCGGTTTGACGCAGAAGTATAAATTGGCCTTAAGATTGAAGCTATCTTCCAGACAATGATGTGCAGAAGTAGACTTCCCTTTCAAGTAAATAATAAAATGTGCCGATAATTTGTTGTATATTAGAAGACCTAGCTGAATGGTACATGACAGGATGAGGCTCCACTGAGACTGAAAACATTGAAGACTCTGCTTTTTCTTTACTCATTTTTGCCAGAAGGTTGTATGCAGCACCAGTTTCCTTGGATTTTGCCAGAGAATCATTTGGAAAGACCTTGGGATAAGGAGGAAATCCAATAGGTTTTAAATAGGTCTTCTACGTGATACATATCAAAAGCATTTTACCAGGATGACTGCAGAGCAAGTTTGGCCACTGGTTGAGGTAAAGATCTGTCAATCTGCTCAGAGCTGCAGTCAGGTTGAGAACTTTCTTCACTCACTGAAGATGCAAATGTTTCTCCTTACAGATCTGAACTGTCCCAGAAAATGGTGGCTATAAAACACAGTTCTGGTGATTAGTGTGAAGTTGTGGGTTGGGGTGATGATAACTTTGTTGTCATTGAGGTGGCTGTGGTATGATATAGGTCCAGAGCATAACTTTAGTCACAGAGAGCAACCACATGGAAACAGACCCTCTAGCTCAGCGTCAGTGCCAACCATTTTCATCAAACCTACATAATTTCATTCTCCTCACATTCCCACCATTTCCCTACAGATTCTATAATGTACCTATATATTAGGGATAATTTATGTTTAACCCATGGCCCACACATCTTAGGCATGTGGGAAGAAACAAGAACCACTCAAGGGAATCCCACATGGTTACAAGAACTTGCAAAGTCCTCAGGACAGCGCTGGACATCAGGATTGAACCCAGGACTCTGAGACCATGAGCAGAGTCCTCTGGGAGGTCAGAGTAGACATGGAGCTGAAAGAGATGGGGAAGATCTTAAATGTCTTTTTCTTGTATCTGTAATTACTCAGAAGATGGACACAGTCTGTAGATGTGAGGCAAAACAGCAGTGACATCATGGACTCTATAAAGATTACAGAGGAGGAACTGCTTGCTGCCTTGTGGCAAATTAGGGTGGATAAATCCCCAGGACCTGACAGGATGTTCCTTTGGATGTTGTGGGAGGTGAGTGAAGTAATTGAGGACCCGAGGGCAAGATTGCTCCATTGGAGGGAAATGAGAGATCGTTGTGTTCTATGTGTAATTGAGACATGGCTTACTCTCAGCACACTTTGTACAGCTATCAGACATGAAAGCCTCTCATTTCACAGGATGGACTGAACTGCTGATTTGGAAATTTTGTTGAACTCGTTTTCCCCCCAACTTTGAACACCTAACAATCAAATGCCATTGATGTACCTGGAGAGTTATCCTCCATAATCCCGACTGCAGTTTACATACCACTAGTGGCCGATTATAATCAAGCATTTGTGATACTGCATGATATCATCTCCAAACAAGAAATAGTCCATCCCGACGCATTACAAACCATTGTTGGGGCTTCATCCAGGCTTGTTTGAAGAAAATCCTGTCCAATTATATCAGCATATAACTTGTAACACCAGAGGTCCAAACATACTATCACTGTTTTACTGAGATGCCTACTGTTCCCTACTCAGACTGTATTTCGGCAAATTGGATCATTTGGCTGTCCTCCCACCTGATACAGGAAGAGGCTGTATTCAAGTTCCATGTCCAAGAAAGTTGCAAGAGGTCACGTACAATCTACAGAAAACCATTTCAGGGATGAAGTGATAATTATGGACTAAACTTGAATCAATGAAGGAAGCTCAACAGTTGTGGCAAGGTTTAAATGTGATCACCTCTTACTAAGTTAGATTAAAAGACATTGGCAACACCAGGGATTCACTTCCAGATAAGTACAATGCCTTCTATGCTCAGTTTGACCATCAAAATATGGAGGAAGCATCGCAAACTCCCATAGCTCACGATGGTCCTGTTATTTCAGTCTCCGACGCCAACGTGCAAGCAACCTTCAGGAGGATGAACCCAGGAACAGCCTCCAGCCCAGACGGGGTACCTGGCCGTTAACTGGCTGTTGTGTTCACTGAGATCTTTAACCTCTCACTTCAGCAATCTGAGGTACCCACCTGCTTCAAGCAGACTTCACTTACAGCATACTGGTGCCTAGGAAGAACATGGTAACCTGTCTCAATGAACATCGTCCAGTAGTGATTATATCCACAATGATGAAGTCTTTTGAGAGATTGGTGATGAAACACATCAACTCCTGCCTGAGAGCTCCAATTTGCCTATTGGAGCAACAGCCAGCAGAGGCTATCTCATTGGCTCTTCACTCAACACTGGGATATCTGGTCAGCAATGATGCACAGATCAGGATGCTCTTTATCAACTACAGCTTGGCATTCAGTACCATCATCCCCTCAAAACTTAATCATTAAGTTTCAAGACCTTGGCCTCAACACCTCCTTGTGCAATTTGGATCCTCAATTTCCTCACTTGCAGACCCCAGTCGGTTCAGATTGACAACTTCTCCTCCACAATCTCCATCAGCACCAGCGCACCACACAGTTGGGGGATTAGTCCTCTACTCTACTCACTTTACATTTATGATTGGGTGGCTAAGCACAGCTCCAATGCCATATTCAAGTTTGCTGATAGCACTACTGTTGTAGGCTAAATCAAAGGTGGTGATGAATCAGCATACAGGAGGGAGATTGAAAATCTGGCTGAGTGGTGTAACAGCAACAACCTCTTACTCAGTGTGAGCAAGACCCAGGAGGAGGAGAATGGAAGTCTATTAGCCAGTCCTCATCGGAGAATCTGAGGTAGAGAAGGCCAGAATTATTATTATTATTATTTCTTTCTTTTTGTATTTGCACAGTTGTCCTTTGAACACTGGTTTAAAGCCCAAGTTGGTGTGGTATTTCATTGATTCTATTATGATTATTATTCTATTATGGACTTATTGAGTTTTCCCCCAAGAAAATTAATTTCAGAGTTGTATATGGTGACATATATGTACCTTGATAATAAATTTACTTAACATCGAAATTGGAGAAACCCCAGCAAAGATATTTAAAACATCCTTCACCACAGGTGATGTGCTGGAGGATTGAGGATAACCAATGTGGTAAACTGGATCAGCAGATTTGCGGATGACACCAGAATGGAGGTATAATTGACAGCAAGGATGACTATCAATGTTTGCAGCAGGATCTGGACTAGTTGCAAAAATAGGCTGAGAAATGGCATATGGAATTTAATGTAGACATAATGTACGAGGTGTTGCAATTTGGGAGTACAAACCAGAGCAGGACTTACATGGTGAGTGGTAGGGCACTGAGGAATGTGGTAGAACAGAGCAATTAGAGAATATGGAGCAACAATTTATTGAAAGTGAAGTAACAGGTTGATACGCCCCTAAAGAGAGCTTTTAGCACATTGGCCTTCATAAATCAGAGTACAGGAGTTGGGATGTATATTGAAGTTGTATAAGTTCTTGGTGAGGCCTGAGCTGGAATATTGTATAAATTTCTGGTCAATCACACACAGGAAAGATAGCAATAAGATTGAAAGAATGCAGAGAAATTTTACAAGGATGTTTCCAGGACTTGAGGATCTGAGTTATAGACAAAGAATGCACAGGTTGGGACTTTATTCCCTGGAGTGTAGAAGATGGAAGGGAGATTTGATAGGTATACAAAATTATGAAGCAGTATCCATCATAAGGACCCCCACCATCCAGCCAAATCTCTCTTCTTATTGCTGTCATTAGGAAGGAGGTGCATGAGCTTCAGGTCCTACAACCACCAGAAGATAGAACTTTACAGCACATTAAAGGCCCTTTGGCCCACAGTGTTGTGCCAACCATATAACCCACTCTAAAAACTGCCTAGAATCCCCCTACCACATAGCCCTCTATTTTTCTAAGATCTATGTACCAGGTTCAGGAACAGTTTATTCAACCTTCATGCTCCTGAACCAAAGTGGGTAACTTCATTCACCTCAACTCAGAACTGATCTCACATCCTATGGGCTAACTTTCAAGGGCTTTACAACTCATGTTCTCAGTGTTATTTAATTTTTTGTTTCCACAGTTTGCCTTCTTTGGCACATTGGCTGTTCGTTAATCTTTGGTAGGGAATGTACCACGGTCAAGGTTGATGAAAGATGGGGGTGGGGTCGCGTGGCACGGCGGTGTTGAGCAATGTATCTCAGGCCGGTGACCCAGGTAACTGGTGTACGACTGTAAGCACTGAAGTGGTGATACTGGGACCCCACGTTTGAGCGTTTCAGCATATGCTCTCAACAGCGGAATGGAAGGACGTGACCACCCAATCGTCCCCACCCGACCCGGGCCCCAAGGAGAGTGAACCCCTCCCCCTGGCCTGTAGTCCCAGACTATCGCTCCGCCCTCACACTCTCACTGGTGGATGCGGAGAGCTACCCAGTACCGGGTTCGTACGTTTCTCTCGTGGCTGGCGGAGTTAACCTGGTGGGGCACCGGAGAGCGGGGTGGGCGATTCGGCCACCACCCCTGCCCAAAGACCGGCCAGCAAGACAGCGTGAGGGGCCGGCGGGGGAGCACACGGCGCTCGCTCCCCTGCGTCAACCGGGCGGCGCTGACGGTCGCCCGAGCGGCAGGCGAGAGTTCACCGGCACTGGACCCAGTCCAGGAGCGGTGCGCTTTCGGGTTCATCGCGACCACACGCAGACCCGGACCAGGAAGTGGCGGGAGCTTTTTGGGAGCCGGAGCGCGGGCGGGAGTTCACCGGGTCAGACTCAGTTCTCACTGGGACCAGACGGACCCGGAGCAGAATAGGTGCGGTGGGCGGGGGTTCACCGTGGTAAGACTCGGACCGGAGCTGCTGCCGTCGAGGGAGCCGGGACGATGGGAGCGGTGATGGGGACGTTGTCCCTGCCGACCAGACAGAGAAGACGTTGCCGAGGTAGGAGCTCGGTGCCGAAGCCTCATTAGGATGGAGAGCACGTTCTTACTGCCGAGCTTGGTGGGTGGGAACACGTACCCTCCCCCCTTGGAGCGGTATGCCCCGACTCAGTAACTGGACGAGTTTTCCAACCTTATCCTGGACCCAGTGCCGCGCTCACGGGGAGGGGCGAAGCACCCCCGCCCCAGTGCGCCGTCCACCCCCGGGAGCGGTGGTAGTATGATATGGGCTGTCCGCCTACAACCAGTGGAGTACTGTAGCAGCAGAAAGTGGGCGGTCAGCGCCAGGTTGTATTGCAAATGGTACTTATTATAATTCAAAGAGCCCCCCCCCCCCCCAAATTATCTAAAGGCAAAATACGGTCAACCCCGAACCCGTTCCTGTGGCTGCCTGACCCACTGAGTGTTTACAATACCTAGTGCTCTGCACTATCCGGGTCGCGGGGCCAAAGCTAATGATTTGATTTTAAAAAGGACGTCATTCGGAACTTGGCAAAACGCAAGTCTCTATGCTTAGGCGATATGGGCTCGCTGGATATGTGTAGGGAGCAGAAGCCCTGCCGGCTGAGTGTAGTCACAAGTTAAACACGCTTTCTGCAGTCTCCGTTGTGTCCCGGGGACCATCGTGTTCTGGGCTCAAACACGCAAAGCGGCAGGTGGTACATCGAAGAAAAAGGCCCTTTTGCCCACTGATCACCCTCCCGACCCTTTTACGTTAATATGACATGACATCAAGCAGTTGTGGTTGTTATTAATAAAGAACAACCCGTACCAGTGAGCTTAGCCCACAGGACCTGATCGCTCGCCTGTACTCAGTCCCAGCACCCGATGCCGAGAGTCCAGCCACAACCAAAACTCCGACTTCCCAACTCCCCTTGCTTAGCCCTGGAACACAGAAACGTGCAGCGTAAAACGGTGCAGTCTTTAACCGTGCACTGCAGAAACGTACAATACTGGATGTTACATTTAAGATTGCACCAGGTTTTGCTGGTCAGGTGCATTTTGTTAAGGTCGAAAGAGCATTTATTTATGGATGTAGTTCTTTCGAGATACAGCTCACCAAGCCTTGCTGCCCAGCATTTTTTTTAAAATCCTGACGATGTTGTGGTGAAATATTTATAACAAAGAACTTTCACAAGGCCAGCGAGTCGGGTGCAACCTTTGGAACCACTGGGCCTTGTATGGAGGGTGTCAGACATTTGGAGCTGTATTTTAACTTCTCTGTGTATGACTGTTGCTGAATTATTGTGTAGTCAAGTTAGGCCATTATTTAAAGAATAATGGTATATGATCTCTGTTTGATTTGCAGAATTGCATTTTAGAGGGTTGTTTGTGTGTGCGTAATGGTGGGGAGACACTGGGGGAGGTGGTAAACACCAAGGGGAGATGTGAAAGGGAAAGAGCCGAAGGATGATAGGCATTTGAGGAGATATCCCAAGTCCAGAACCAAAGGAAGTACAATGCAGAGGTGTTATTTGGACATGAATGGTGACCTGTAATTAGCTGGACTGCCCATCATCTCTGGGAGATTGTCTAGTGGTGGAATCTGTAATCAGTTTTAATTATGAGACAGCTGGATTACACGAGTCATAGCACAGGCTACCTGACCTCATCCCATTTGCCCATGTTTGGCCCATAGCTCTAAACATTCTATCACGAATCTGCTGAAATATCTTTTAAACATTGTGATTATACTTGCCTCCAACACTTTTTTGGCACCTCATCGCACATACCCAACACCTTCTGCTTGAAGGAGTTGCTCCTCAGTTCCCCTTTTTTTACCTCTCACCTTAAACCTTTGCCTTCTAAGTTGTAGACTCCACTACTCTGTGGAAAACAGTCTTCCACCATATCCATGCCCGTCATGATTTTATAAACCTCTATAAGGTCACCCCTCAACCTCCTTTGCTCCAGGGGACATCTCCAGTGTTACCAGTCTTCCTTTATGACTCAACCTTCAGTCCCAGTAACGTTCTCATAATTCTTTTCCGCATCCAATCCAGCTTAATGACGTCCTTCCAATAGCTAGGTGACCAGAGCAGCATTTAATACTCCCGAGTGTAGTCTCACCAATGACTTGTACAGTTGTAGCATTACATCCCAAAACTTGTATTCAGTGCCCTGTCCAATGATAGCAAACTTGCCAGATGCTGTTTTCATCACCATGGATCATATGAGCTTCAGGATAACAGCTGGGTGTGGGAGCTTCAGGACCACATGTGAGTTCTGGAACCAAAAGTGGCTTGATGCAGAGAACTGAGAAGCAAAAGGCTATGTTGTGGATTAGGTCAGGCACAGGCAAGATTGAGTGCTGAGAGGTGTTTAAGACTGAAATGTCTGACTTTTGCGGTTTGACCTGAATTTGTTGAGAGACTGAAGCTTCTCTGTGAGATGTCACGGCAGGTGTGAGCCTAACATCAGCTCAGGAATACAGGTGCATGGAAATAGTTTATACTCATATGAAAGTTTCACAAAGGGAGTCACTTCAAAAAGCCCAGAGTGGAGGAAGTAAGTGTGATTTCCACCAAGAGTTTGTCAGGTGAAGTGCAAGGTGGTGTGAAAGCAAAGGTATGAAGATGGAGAACCTGAAGCAAATAAAAGAGAGATTCTCAAAAATGACCTTGTGGTATCTAGAAATGTCCCCAGTGTCCCAGTATCCAGGTAGGAACTTTGGAGCATAAATTGGTAATGGATCAACGAAATGCACATTGGAAAAGTGAAGCAACACACATAAAAGTTGCTGGTGAACGCAGCAGGTCAGGCAGCATCTCTAGGAAGAGGTACAGTTGACGTTTTGGGCTGAGACCCTTCATCAGGACTAACTGAAAGAAGAGCTAGTAAGAGATTTGAGAGGGGGAGGGGAAGATCCGAAATGATAGAAGGAGGGGGAGGGATGGAGCCAAGAGCTGGACAGTTGATTGGCAAAATCAAAAACATTAGGATGGATAAGTCTCCAGGTCAGCTGGGATATACCCCAGGTTATTACAGGAAGTGAGGGAAGGGATTGCTGCGTGGTCTTTGCATCTTCACTGGCCACGGGAGTGGTGCCAGAGTCGTTTATTCCTTTGATAAAGAAAGGGAGTTGGCATAACCCTGGGAATTATAGACTAGTGGCCTGTCAATAGTGGGCAAACTTTTGGAGAAGATTCTTAGAGAAAGGATTACAGAGCACTTGGAGAAGCATTGTATGATTACGGTTAGTCAGCATGACTTTGTGAGGGGGAGGTCATGCCCCATCAGCTTCATTGAATTCTTTGAGGATGTGACAAAGCACATTGAAGGTAGAGAAGTGGCTATGGCATATATGAATTGCAGTAAGGCACTTGATAAAGTTCCACATGGTAGGCTCATTCAGATAGTAAGGTGAATTGAGATCCAGAGTAACGTCTGTTTGGATTCAGATTTGGTGTAGTGGTTCTAGATGATTGAAGATTGGTGACCATTGGTTTTATGCAGGGATTTGCTCTCAGTGTGAGTTTTATAAATGATTTGAATGAGGAAATGGAAGGGTAATTTTGCAGTTGACATGAAGGTGGTGGTATTGAAGCTAATGTATAAGGTTATCATAGTTTACAACGGGACATTGATAGGATGCAGAGCTGGGTTGACAAGTAGCAGATGGAGTTCAACCGAGAGAGGTGTGAAATGATTCACACTGGAAGATCAAATTTGAAGGCGGAATAGAAGGTTAATGGCATTATTCTTAGCCGGATGGAGGAACAAAGGTATCTTGGGGTACACGTCCATAGATCCCTCAAAGTTGATATGGTTGTAAAGAAGGCAGATGGTGTGGGAATTGGCCTTCATTAGTTGGGAGATTAAGCCCAAGAACCTTGAGGTAATGTAATATAACCGTGCTTTGGCCTTACTTGGAATATTGTGTTCAGTTTTAGCTGCTTCATTTTGGAATGTTGTAGAAGCTTTAGAAAGGGTGAAGAGAGTACCAGCAAGATGCTCGGATTAAAGAGCATAGGTTAAGCAAACTAGGGCTTTTCTCCTTGGAACAAAGGGAGATGTGCCGCAACTTTATAGAGGTGTCCAATATGATAAGAGGCATAGATCAAGTGAATAGCTGGAGACTTTTTCTCGGGGTGAAAATAGCTAATAGTAGGGATATAACTTAAGGTGATTGGAGGGAAGTAGAGGGGCTTTGTCAGAGGTATTTTTTTACACAGTGATGAGTGTGTGGTAGCAGTGGTGGTACAGGTTGACATATTAGGGACATTTAAGAAACTCTTAGATAGGCAGTTGGATGATAGAAAAATGGAGGGCTATGTAAGAGGGAAGAATTAGATTGATCTTAAAGTAGTTTAAAAGGTTGGCACAATACCATGTACTAAAATGCCTGTTCTATAATTTTCTATGTCCAATGTTCCACTCTCTCTAATAGAATGTAATTGTAACTGCTACGTTAGGCAGAAGTGTCAGCCTTGGGTTATATGTCAGGTAATAGGGAGAACCCCGGTGGCTGTGCCCCTTAACAACAGGTACTCCTGTTTGAGTACTGTTGGGGGGGGACAGCTTACCCGGGGGAAGCGGCAGTGACCGTGCCTCCAGCACAGAGTCTGGCCCTGTAGCTCAGAAGGGTAGGGCAAGGAAGAGGAGGGCAGTTGTGATAGGGGACTCGATAGTAAGGGGGTCAGATAGGCGATTCTGTGGACGCAGTCCAGAGACCCGGATGGTAGTTTGCCTCCCTGGTGCCAGGGTCCGGGATATTTCTGATCGTGTCCAAGATATCCTGAAGTGGGAGGGTGAGGAGCCAGAGGTCGTGGTACATATAGGTACCAATGACATAGGTAGGAAAAGGGATGAGGTCCTGAAAGGAGAATATAGGGAGCCAGGGAGGGAGTTGAGAAAAAGGACCGCAAAGGTAGTAATCTCGGGATTACTGCCTGTGCCACGCGACAGTGAGAGTAGGAATGCGATGAGGTGGAGGATAAATGTGTGGCTGAGGGATTGGAGCAGGGGGCAGGGATTCAAGTTTTTGGATCATTGGGACCTCTTTTGGCGCAGGCGTGACCTGTACAAAAAGGACGGGTTGCACTTGAATCCTAGGGGGACCAATATCCTGGCAGGGAGATTAGCGGGGGCTACTGAGGTGACTTTAAACTAGAATGGTTGGGGGGTGGGAATCAAATTAAAGAGGCTAGGCGTGAGGAGGTTAGTTCACAACAGGGGGATGGGAACCAGTGCAGAGAGACAGAGGGGTGTAAAGTGAGGGTAGAAGCAAAAAGTACTATGGAGAAAAGTAAAAGTGGCAGGCCGACAAATCCAGGGCAAGCATTAAAAAGGGCCACTTTTCAGCATAATTGTATAAGGGCTAAGAGAGTTGTAAAAGAGCGCCTGAAGGCTTTGTGTGTCAATGCAAGGAGCATTCGTAGTAAGGTGGATGAATTGAAAGTGCAGATTGTTATTAATGATTATGATATAGTTGGGATCACAGAGACATGGCTCCAGGCTGACCAGGGATGGGAGCTCAACGTTCAGGGATATTCAATATTCATGAGGGATAGACATGAAGGGAGGGGAGGTGGGGTGGCGTTGCTGGTTAAAGAAGATAGTAACGCAATAGAAAGGAAGGACATAAGCCGGGAAAATGTGGAATCGATATGGGTAGAGCTGCGTAACACTAAGGGGCAGAAGACGCTGGTGGGAGTTGTGTACAGGCCACCTAACAGTAGTAGTGAGGTCGGAGATGGTATTAAACAGGAAATTAGAAATGTGTGCAATAAAGGAACAGCAGTTATAATGGGTGACTTCAATCTACATGTAGATTGGGTGAACCAAATTGGTAAAGGTGCTGAGGAAGAGGATTTCTTGGAATGTATGCGGGATGGTTTTTTGAACCAACATGCCGAGGAACCAACTAGAGAGCAGGCTATTTTGGACTGGGTCTTGAGCAATGAGGAAGGGTTAATTAGCGATCTTGTCGTGAGAGGCCCCTTGGGTAAGAGTGACCATAATATGGTGGAATTCTTCATTAAGATGGAGAGTGACATAGTTAATTCAGAAACAAAGGTTCTGAGCTTAAAGAGGGGTAACTTTGAAGGTATGAGACATGAATTAGCTAAGATAGACTGGCAAATGACACTTAAAGGATTGACGGTGGATATGCAATGGCAAGCATTTAAAGGTTGCATGGATGAACTACAACAATTGTTCATCCCATTTTGGCAAAAGAATAAATCAAGGAAGGTAGTGCACCCATGACTGACAAGAGAAATTAGGGATAGTATCAATTCCAAAGAAGAAGCATACAAATTAGCCAGAGAAAGTGGCTCACCTGAGGACTGGGAGAAATTCAGAGTTTAGCAGAGGAGGACAAAGGGCTTAATTAGGAAGGGGAAAAAAGATTATGAGAGAAAGCTGGCAGGGAACATAAAAACGGACTGTAAAAGCTTTTATAGATATGTAAAAAGGGAAAGACTGGTAAAGACAAATGTAGGTCCCCTGCAGACAGAAACGGGTGAATTGATTATGGGGAGCAAGGACATGGCAGACCAATTGAATAATTACTTTGGTTCTTTCTTCACTAAGGAGGACATAAATAATCTTCCAGAAATAGTAGGGGACAGAGGGTCCAGTGAGATGGAGGAACTGAGCGAAATACATGTTAGTAGGGAAGTGGTGTTAGGTGGATTGAAGGCAGATAAATCCCCAGGGCCAGATGGTCTGCATCCTAGAGTGCTTAAGGAAGTAGCCCAAGAAATAGTGGATGCATTAGTGATAATTTTTCAAAACTCGTTAGATTCTGGACTAGTTCCTGAGGATTGGAGGGTGGCTAATGTAACTCCACTTTTTAAAAAAGGAGGGAGAGAGAAACCGGGGAATTATAGACTGGTTAGCCTAACGTCAGTGGTGGGGAAACTGCTGGAGTCAGTTATCAAGGATGTGATAACAGCACATTTAGAAAGCAGTGAAATGATCGGACAAAGTCAGCATGGATTTGTGAAAGGAAAATCATGTCTGACGAATCTCATAGAATTTTTTGAGGATGTAACTAGTAGAGCGGATAGGAGAGAACCAGTGGATGTGGTATATTTGGATTTTCAAAAGGCTTTTGACAAGGTCCCACACAGGAGATTAGTGTGCAAACTTAAAGCACACGGTATTGGGGGTAAGGTATTGGTGTGGGTGGAGAATTGGTTAGCAGACAGGAAGCAAAGAGTGGGAATAAACGGGACCTTTTCAGAATGGCAGGCGGTGACTAGTGGGGTACCGCAAGGCTCAGTGCTGGGACCCCAGTTGTTTACAATATATATTAATGACTTGGATGAGGGAATTAAATGCAGCATCTCCAAGTTTGCGGATGACACGAAGCTGGGTGGCAGTGTTAGCTGTGAGGAGGATGCTAAGAGGATGCAGGATGACTTGGATAGGTTGGGTGAGTGGGCAAGTTCATGGCAGATGCAATTTAATGTGGATAAATGTGAAGTTATCCACTTTGGTGGCAAAAATAGGAAAACAGATTATTATCTGAATGGTGGCCGATTAGGAAAAGGGGAGGTGCAACGAGACCTGGGTGTCATTATACACCAGTCATTGAAAGTGGGCATGCAGGTACAGCAGGCGGTGAAAAAGGCGAATGGTATGCTGGCATTTATAGCGAGAGGATTTGAGTACTGGAGCAGGGAGGTACTACTGCAGTTGTACAAGGCCTTGGTGAGACCACACCTGGAGTATTGTGTGCAGTTTTGGTCCCCTAATCTGAGGAAAGACATCCTTGCCATAGAGGGAGTACAAAGAAGGTTCACCAGATTGATTCCTGGGATGGCAGGACTTTCATATGAAGAAAGACTGGATGAACTGGGCTTGTACTCGTTGGAATTTAGAAGATTGAGGGGGGGATCTGATTGAAACGTATAAGATCCTAAAGGGATTGGACAGGCTAGATGCAGGAAGATTATTCCTGATGTTGGGGAAGTCCAGAACGAGGGGCCACAGTCTGAGGATAGAGGGGAAGCCTTTTAGGACTGAGATTAGGAAAAACTTCTTCACACAGAGAGTGGTGAATCTGTGGAATTCTCTGCCACAGGAAACAGTTGAGGCCAGTTCATTGGCTATATTTAAGAGGGAGTTAGATATGGCCCTTGTGGCTACGGGGGTCAGGGGGTATGGAGGGAATGCTGGGGCGGGGTTTTGAGTTGGATGATCAGCCATGATCATAATGAATGGCGGTGCAGGCTCGAAAGGCCGAATGGCCTACTCCTGCACCTATTTTCTATGTTTCTATATCACCAAATTGTAATGAATTAATAATCTGGAAGGAGGCTGTTTGTTCCATCCTCTTCACCATGGTTGACCTAGAATTCCTCAGCCTAACCTAACTCCCTCAATGGGCCTGTAATCCAACAGTTTACACCACTGTTCGAATGTGGACAGGCCTGTACCCTCAGGTAGTGAGTTCTTGATTCCTACCACCTTCAGCTTCCTTTCCTCTCTTCAAAACCTTACACCAATTATTTAAAATCCACAGCAGCAGGTTTCTGATGCTCAAATAGAATCCAACAGGTAATCTACTGTGGAGACACAAGATTCCAATGCTAGAATCTGGAACATACTGTAGCTGTGTCATCTACTATGTCATGGAGTCAAAACTCACCTTTCAAAGCAGAGAATTTATAGTGTTAAATACAGAAACTTCCTAAGAAAATATCAAAATAGACACACTAATACAGTATATTGACATTTATTTAATATAAAATTGAATTTACACAATAATATGTAAATTTATCCATCAAATAATGACGTTGTAAAATGCCTGTAGTGGTCTAATCATATAAACAGGCTTTCCTACTAAATATTAAAGACATGAAAGACAATGACCTAGCATGTATGATATTGAGGATCACCTGATAATATAGTGTAACTTGTTGACCTGGTAAAAGTTCACCTGAATTTAATCAGAAATCTATACTGAGTGTGACAGAGGTTAGAGTGATTGGCGATTGAGAGGTCTGCTTTACATTGTTCATCCTGACAGAGACTGTCGCAGGGTGGGCTGGTCGCAGGGTGGGTTGTTGCAGACGCAGGGTGGGCTGGTCGCATTTGCACCCAGGTGCTCACTTCACTCTGTTCCTGGTTTGTTTCATCTTTACATCTAATTTCATCTTACTGAGGGATAAATAAAAGAAAAACTCATCAATTTTCTGGACTGGATATACTTCCTTTTTATCTTTTTTGTAACTCTTAAAATCCTACTGTCTAATAGAGTATATTGACATTTATTTAATATAAAATTGAATTTACACAATAATATGTAAATTTATCCATCAAATAATGACGTCCTCCTCTCTACCCTGCAGTGACTTGGTCCCGGCCTATATTTCAGCACCCAGCCCAAAGTTGCTCTTGATTCTTCCAAATTGACTTGGGCACCCAGAGCAATCCAACCTCACACACAGACCAGTTGTATGGGTATCGGAACTCCTCTGCCAGTGAGTGATTATAGGGAGCTTGCTAAAGTGGCCAGGCTGAGAGGCAGAGTTCTTCCTCAATATAGCCAGTCAGCAGGGCCTCCAACAAGTGGAGACCCCCATGGCAGTGAACCAGACACTACTGGGACTGTGCTTTTACCTCGCTCACTTGGGTGCAAACGCTAGGAAGTGCTGATTCATTTGCAGCTTCGACAGTTGTCTTGCCAATAGAGACTTTTGTCATTTGCAGCTGTGTGCCATGTGCTGGGGATTGCAATCTGGATATGCAAAGATAGTTGTGGAATACACCCCTGGGCAACAGCCACAGTGTCAGATTATCTCGTTATCTGATGTTCTGATTATTTACTACTATCTATTTACACTTGCAATTACACAGTTGTCTTTTGCATTCTATTTGATCTTTCATTGATCCTGTTATAGCTACTATTCGATAGATTTGCTGCGTATGCCTGCAGGAAAATGAATTTCAGGTTTGTATATAGTGAAATTTGTACTTTGACCTTTGAGAGTGTTGTAACGGCACTCTTCATTCAAAACAGAGGCTGATGTAAGACCATAAAGACATAGGAGCAGAATTAGGCCATTTGGCCCATTGAGTCTGAATTGTCATTCAATCATTGCTGATCCATTTTTCCTCTCCTTAGCCCCACTCCCTGGCCTAAGTAACCAGTGAGATCTAGCAGGACTTAAGCAGTTCAAGAGCCTTATAGGGTAGAGAATTTCTTAGTCTGCAGTCCTGAACACCTCAACCCTTGTCTTGAAAGAGAGTAACTCCTGGCCCTAGCCTCCTTGGGTTTAGGAACATATATAACATAGAACAGAGAATAGTACAGCATTGGACAGGCCCTTCCGCCCACAATGTTGTGCCGACCCTCAAACCCTGCCTCTCATATAAGCTCCCAACTTAAATTCCTCCATATACCTGTCCAGTAGTCTCTTAAACTTCACCAGTGTATCTGCCTCCACCACTGACTCAGGCAGTGCATTCCACGCACCAACCACTCTCTGAGTAAAAAACCTTCCTCTAATATCCCCCTTGAACTTCCCATCCCTTACCTTAAAGCCATGTCCTCTTGTATTGAGCAGTGGTGCTCTGGGGAAGAGGTGCTGGCTATCCACTCTATCTATTCCTCTTATTATCTTGTACACCTCTATCATGTCTCCTCTCATCATCTTTCTCGCCAAAGAGTAAAGCCCTAGCTCCCTTAATCTCTGATCATAATGCATACTCTCTAAACCAGGCAGCATCCTGGTAAATCTCCTCTGTACCCTTTCCAATGCTTCCACATCCTTCCTATAGTGAGGCAACCAGAACTGGACACAGTACTCCAAGTGTGGCCTAATCAGAGTTTTATAGAGCTGCATCATTACATCACGACTCTTAAACTCTATCCCTCGACTTATGAAAGCTAACACCCCATAAGCTTTCTTAACTACCCTATCCACCTATGAGTCAACTTTCAGGCATCTGTGGACATGTACCCCGAGATCCCTCTGCTCCTCCACACTACCAAGTATCCTGCCATTTACTTTGTACTCTGCCTTGGAGTTTGTCCTTCCAAAGTGTACCACCTCACACTTCTCCGGGTTGAACTCCATCTGCCACTTCTCAGCCCACTTCTGCATCCTATCAATGTCTCTCTGCAATCTTTGACAATCCTCTACACGATCTACAACACCACCAACCTTTGTGTCATCTGCAAACTTGCAACCCATCCTTCTACCCCCACATCCAGGTCGTTAATAAAAATCACGATAAGTAGAGGTCCCAGAACAGATCCTTGTGGGACACCACTAGTCACAATCCTCCAATCTGAATGTACTCCCTGCACCACCACCCTCTGCCTTCTGCAGGCAAGCCAATTCTGAATCCAGTTGGCCAAACTTCTCTGGATCCCATGCCTTCTGACTTTCTGAATAAGCCTACTGTGTGGAACCTTGTCAAATGCCTTACTAAAATCCGTAAGATCACATCCACTGCACTATCCTCATCTATATGCTTGGTCACCTCCTCAAAGAACTCTATCAGGCTTGTTAGACATGATCTGCCCTTCACAAAGCCATGCTGACTGTCCCTGATCAGACCATGATTCTCGAAATGCCCATAGATCCTATCTCTAAGAATCTTTTCCAACAGCTTTCCCACCACAGACATAAGGCTCACTGGTCTATAATTACCCGGACTATCCATACCACCTTTTTTGAACAAGGGGACAACATTCGCCTCCCTCCAATCCTCCGGTACCATTCCCGTGGACAACGAGGACATAAAGATCCTAGCCAGAGGCTCAGCAATCTCTTCTCTCGCCTCGTGGAGCAGCCTGGGGAATATTCTGTCAGGCCCCGGGGACTTATCCGTCCTAATGTATTTTAAGAACTCCAACACCTCCTCTCCCTTAATATCAATATGCTCCAATCAACCTCACTCATGTTGTCCTCACCATCATCAAGTTCCCTCTCATTGGTGAATACCGAAGAGAAGTATTCATTGAGGTGCTCGCTCACTTCCACAGCCTCCAGGCACACCTTCCCACCTTTATCTCTAATTAGTCCTACCTTCACTCCTGTCATCCTTTTGTTCTTCACATAATTGAAGAATGCTTTGGGGTTTTCCTTTACCCTACTCGCCAAGGCCTTCTCATGCCCCCTTCTTGCTCTTCTCAGCCCCTTCTTAAGCTCCTTTCTTGCTTCCCTATATTCCTCAATAGACCCATCTGATCCTTGCTTCCTAAACCTCATGTACGCTGCCTTCTTCCACCTGACTAGATTCTCCACCTCACTCGTCACCCATGGTTCCTTCACCCTACCATTCTTTATCTTCCTCACCGGGACAAATTTATCCCTTACATCCCGCAAGAGATCCCTAAACATCGGCCACATATCCATAGTACATTTCCCTGCAAAAACATCATCCCAATTCACACCCGCAATTTCTAGCCTTATAGCCTCATAATTTGCCCTTCTCAAATTAAAAATTTTCCTGTCCTCTCTGATTCTATCCTTTTCCATGATAATGCTAAAGGCCAGGGAGCGGTGGTCACTGTCTCCCAGATGCTCACCCACTGAGAGATCTGTGACCTGACTCAGTTCATTACCTAATTCTAGATCTAGTATGGCATTCCTCCTAGTCGGCCTGTCCACATACTGTGACAGGAATCCGTCCTGGATACATTTAACAAACTCTGCCCCATCTAAGCCCTTGGAACTAATCAGGTGCCAATCAATATTAGGGAAGTTAAAGTCACCCATGATAACAATCCTGTTACTTTTGCACCTTTCCAAAATCTGCCTCCCAATCTGCTCCTCTGTATCTCTGCTGCTACCAGGGGGCCTATAGAATACCCCCAGTAGAGTAACTGCTCCCTTCCTGTTCCTGACTTCCACCCATATTGACTCAAAAGAGGATCCTGCTACATTACCCACCCTTTCTGTAGCTGTAATAGTATCCCTGACCAGTAATGCCACCCCTCCTCCCCTTTTTCCACCCTCTCTATCCCTTTTAAAGCACTGAAATCCAGGAATATTGAGAATCCATATCCTTTGTTCACCCACCTTTTAACCCCTGTGACAGTTTAAAAAAAATTCAATAAGTTCTTTCATTCTTCCAAACTCTTGAAAATCCTATCAGTCCACTCGCTATCTCCCCATCCCTGGAATCTACCCAGTGAATCTTAACCGCACCCACCACTGATGTTGGAAGAACTTAGTAACATAGAATCATAGAAAACCTGCAGCACAATACAGGCCCTTCGGCCCACAAAGTTGTGCCAAACACGTGCTTACCTTAGAAATTACTCGGCTTACCTATAGCCCTCTATTTTTCTAAGCTCCATGTCCAAAAGTCTCTTAAAAGACCCTATCGTATCCACCTCCACCACTGTTGCCAGCAGCCCATTCCACGCACTCACCACTCTCTGAATAAAAAACTTACCCTGACATCTCCTCTGTACCTACTCCCCAGCACCTTAAACCTGTGTCCTCTTGTGGCAACCACTTCAGCCCCCAGGGAAAAAGCCTCTGACTATCCATACGATCAATGCCTCTCCATCTTATACACCTCTATCAGGTCACCTCTCATCCTCTGTCGCTTCAAGGAGAAAAGGCCGAGTTCACTCAACCTATTCTCATAAGGCATGCTCCCCAATCCAGGCAACATCCTTGTAAATCTCCTCTGCACCCTTTCTATGGCTTCCACATCTTACCTGTAGTGAGGCGACCAGATCTGAGCACAGTGCTCCAAGTGGGGTCTGACCAGGGTCCTATACAGCTGCAACATTACCTCTCGGCTCTTGGGTTGAAAACTTGCACCAGGACAATGATGTATGTACAAGTATACCTGGTCCCTTTGTATATCAACATTGCCTAATCTCTCACCACTATAAAGGAAACATTTGTTTTTGTTTCATTCACTAATTTGGACAACAACATTTACATAATGTAGCTCTGTCACAGTCTGCAGGTTGTCTGACTCCAATGAAGCCTTGTCATATCCTCACCTAGAAACACAATCCCACCTAACTTTTTACAGGCTGTTGAAGATGCGAGATCTGATCCCTCAGCAAAACAAGGATAGGTGGTGAATCACTGCGGCCCAAGCTGATCCCACCAGTCACGGCTGCCAATCTGTAAGATGGATAATGGTGGAAAACTTTTCTGTTAACGGCCCACAGCTTCTGAAGGATACCAAGTTCTGAGGCAATAAATCCATTCTCTTCGTCCCAAGAAGGTGAAAGGTGTCCACACTGCGGATGACCTTCATACATATGGTGCAGTGGGCACTTTCAGGAGATTTGAGGAGATTTGGAAGGATGTTGCCTGGATTGGAGGGCGTACCTTATGAGAATAGGTTGAGTGTACTTCTCCTTGGAGCGATGGAGGATGAGAGTTGAATAAGATAATGAGGGGCATTGATTGAGTGGATAGACAGAGGCTTTTTCCCAGGGCTGAAATGGCTAACACAAGGGGCTTGGAAATAGGTACTGAGGGGATGTCATGGGTAAGTTTTTCACACAGAAAGTGGTGGGTATGTGGAATGCACTACTGGTGACGGTGGTGGAAGCGGATACAATAGGGTCTTAAAAGAGCCTCTTAGATAGGTACCTGGAGCTTAGAAAAATAGAGGGCTATACACTAGGGAAATTCTAGGCAGTCTCCAGAGTCGGTTTCAGGTGGGTACAATATTGTGGGCCGAAGGGCCTGTAACGTGCTGTAAATTTCTATGCTCTATGTTTTACCCTGCCACCAACCCATTCAGGCAATGTCACTTCAGTGCTGATGCCACCAAGCTCCTCCTGCTGAAGATGTTGATGTATCTACCCAGAGGTCTCTCTGTTACCGCTACTCTGTGATTCTTTTGTAACTCTTGCTTCACCTAGCGGCTTAATATAAGGGGTGATAACCCACTGCCCGGCCAAACTGTAGTCCTATAGTCCACACACATGCGTACCTTCCCGTTCTTCTTACGGGCCACCACTATTGGGGACACACAGGGGCTTCAGGACTCAGTGATGATCCCAGCTTCCTTCAACTTCCACAAATGCTGCTGCATGTCCTCTGAGTCTGCAGGAAACAGTTGCCGCGCCCTCTGTCTAAATGGGGTGCCCTCAGTCACCCAGATAGTGTGATGAGTGCTCTTGGAACAACCCACATCAAACTCGCCAATGGAACAGACACCTTCCAGCTTCAACATCTTCTCTACCAGCCTCCTTTTCCAACCCGGTGGCACTGGGGAGTCCCTGTACTTGAATGGCTCAGCGGTCAACTTCTCCCCCTTTTCCAATAGTTTCTCCCCGGCTTGTCTCACAGGGGCACTAGACATTACTGTCACCGGGAACAGATGCGCCAGGGGCAACCCCAGCTTGAAGGAGACCTCCCTCTTCGTAGTGTTCGTGAGGACCACAGCCATCCTGTTCGCCTGTACAACCAAGGGCGCCTGCAGTTCGGGCCTCACCAGTACCCCAGCAGGAAATTCTGACTCCCCCTCGTGGTCTTCCAGAGTGTCCACTAAGAGGGCCTCACCCTCAGGCACTCTGGGAAATTTGGTGGTCCCCATCACTCTCGCTACTTCCCCGGGCCATACCACCATTGGCTTTGACTGGGTGAACCACACGGTCCCTTGTTTAAATTCGGTATCCGGCCCAATGCAGCCACGCACTTCCTCAAAGGCAGCTCGAAACACTGGGTGCACAGACAATGTTCCCAGAAAGCTCTCACCAGCTTTCACCTTGCAGGCCCCATGAGCCTCCTCACAAGAGGGGTGTTGGTCCCCACCAGAATTGAAACGCCGCCCTTCTCAACGGGGTCTGAACAAACCAGCACCACTGTATCAAGGACCTCAGGCAGTCCCACATCAGCCTCCGAGAACTCCAACTTCACTGACAAATATCTGTCGTATGGATAATCACGAGCACTAAGCCCCCAGATCTCCAGTGCCCTGAATGAGTGTCAATGGTAGATGCTTCAGATACTGGTTGTAAAACGAACAGAACAACAACGTGACCTGCGACCCGGTGTCGAGTATGGCTTTAGCATAAATATCCTGTATTCGTAGCAACACACTGGAGCGTGGTCCCACTAAGCCTTCAGGAATTGGGCCTTTTGCGTTCAGGTGTTCCTTGGTACATTGCTGGGAACGTGTTCCCCCAAAGACACCAGGCCATTCCCTCACTGTGTCTTCTCTAGGTTTTCCCTATGACTCTCCCAGCTGAGGTACCCAGGGGCTCATTCTCCTTCTGGTGTGACACCTGCTGCCAGCAGTCCTCCGCATAGTTCGTCCGCTTGGGGGATCCACCCCCCCCATCAGCTCCATCATATGGGGTGTCACACCCGCTGATAACAGCCGACATATCTCCGTTCTCAACTCTGCCACAATCTCCTCTACCGCTCCCCAGAGTAGGCTATCTGTGGTCACTTAACCGCAGCGGACCACTACCGAGGACCGTACCCTGCTGACGGAGTCCTCCCGCACCTCCAACACGTTCTCCTCTTCCCGTATCTCTCTGATCAGCTCAACAAAAAATGGAGAGGGGGGCGCGTCTTATGAGACTGTCTGAGACCCTACGCAATCAGGTCATGGGACTGGGCACCCCTGGCTGTCTGGTCCACTCTTAACTGATTCACCTCGGCCACCTGAATGATCCCTCTGTGCCACAAGCAATTTAGCTGCCTCTCTAGCGGAAAAATAAAACCAGAAAGCCTCTCCCCCTTCTCCTGAGGCATGTTCTGAAACCCCACCATGAGCTCCATTGGGCTTCCTGTCGCGCCAAAAGCATTGTCCAGTGCTTACATGTAATTGACAGCTGTCGCTACGGGATACCGTAACCTGACGGCTCTCATGTCGTCAGCGGCCCGCCCACTCAAACTCTCAACCAATCTCTGTCACTTTACATCATCAGAGCACTGCCACTCATCTGCCAACTGAGAGGTCCGCTGGGCCCGAGTCTCATACTGCTCCTCCACTTTAGGGGTGGGTGGTATTCCAGAGAATAGACGGAGCCTACCAAAGCTAGAACTTTGAATCTGATTTTTCCATTTATTCGCTAGAGAAGTAAGGGCGGATACTAACTCAGAATTCTCACTCTTCACCGGGGGATGTGGACTAATTAGACATTCCAAATCTAACCACTCTTTCCCCTCACTCCTCAGAAATGACAGAATCCTGTCTTTGAAATCTCAGAGCTACCTCAGTGCTGGTCTGCATTAAAACGAGAGCTGCGCCTGGCATTTTATCAAACCTCCGCTCACAATCACATCTTTAACAGTACTTAACAGTGGAATTAACAATTCATCCAGAGGACAGATATCTGCCCCACTGGTTCATTGCTCAAGGTAATCACACAGCATCCAACGGAATCAATCGCTGACAAGCTCCCACAATTGTAACACTCGCTTCGCCTAGTGGCTTCATATTGGGGGCAATAACCCCCTGCCTGGCCAAAAAAGAAATTTTGTTTGGGTGGATGCTGCACGATGTGTCCCCTGTTACAAATCAGTACCCTGAAATAACAAACAGTATACAATATGTGATTAAATGATTAAGCTTTATAACTCTTACTTTGACTGTATGGTTAGTAGAGAAACAAAATTTAAAAAAAGGCCCAATCTTATAAACAGTCTGTGCTCAAAGTTGGAGCTCACTCATAGGCCGATCGGTCCCCATCGACCTCCGATCGTCGCTGCCCTTCGGACCCTCGCTCTGAGTCCACCCCATTCGGCGGTCTACCAACTCTGTCCATTCGCGTCTTCTCTCCTCGTATCTCTCTGTCTCTGGCAGAAGCCTGCGAGATCCACTGCTTCCAGATTCACAAGGCAGGGCAATGAAATCCTGATTGTCTAAGATGCATCCCATAGTCCTGTTATCTCCAGCCATAACCCAAACATTGCTGCTACAGAGAAACCGTTACTTTAGCAGTGAACATTACAAAGAAGTCATTACATTAGCAGTGAAACCGTATAGCGCGTTACACTTTCAAATGTAGTCTGACATGGATAATCACTCACACATCAGCTGGGGTTGTTTGCTGCCCATTTTCACCAAGTGCTGAGAAGTAGACATAATGGGCAGCTCTTCCTATGGTTTGACAGTTTCCATTAATGACTCAAGCTTATTATTCAGATTTATATAGGTAACAGTTTAAAATCATCATCTGTGTTGGGCGGTGCGGAGAGTGGGGGCGGTTTGGGATTCAGGAACCAGATGACTAACCTAGGTCTTGGATTGCCAGTCTTATAACCCAGCTACCATACAAAGATGAACACATAAACTCTTGAAATCACTTGTGATTTCATAGTCTGAAGCTGTGTGTTAGTGTGTGTTCACTTTGTATAAGAGCTTGACAATGCAGTTAATAAACTTATTCATGCTTCTGTGCCCTACTTTCGTTCTGTTTGCTCACCTGATGTATTGCTCTGTTAAAATCTTGACTATTCTGGGCTTTAAGCAGCAAGCAATAAAGTCAAGCTCCCATCCTGTGTAAGCACATTCAACAACAGCCTCCAAACTTTGTGTTCCCAGAGTCTGATGTGAGCAATGAGCTCTGGGAAACAGCATTCCCTGAGGAGTGGCATGTAACAGACTTGTGTTGTGAATCTGGGTCGCTCAGTAGCCACATCATGCCCACTCTCGAGTGTCAGCAGTTGGGGAGTTGTCAATCTTCCCAAAATCAGGATTGCCTCTTCCCATTAAATTTTTTCCGTCACTTTAACCTGTGTTCTCTAGTTCAAGGCTACGCTATCCTGAGAAAAGTTTACCCTTCCTAATGTTGGAAATCTCTACAATCTCTACTATCTTTTCAGCCTCCTCCTTTTTAATGAGAAGAGACCCCGCCTATCCAGTCTCTCCTTGTCACTGCAGGTCTCTGTACACAATGATCTATACAACTACAACATGACAACCCAACAGTATTATACCCAATGAAGGCAAGCATACTGTTTGCCATTTTTTTGTCAACCTATCCACCTGTGTTATCATTTTCAAGGACTTGCAATTCAATGTCTCTCAGTACGTTAATGTTCCCAAGTTCCGTACTATTCACCCCAGAGTTTGGCCTTCCAAAGTGCATCACTTTATACTTGTCTGAATTTCATCTGACACTGCTTAACATAACTTTCCAGCTCATTTCTGTCCCACAGATTTGTCTAAGAGACAAATGCTTTTGCTTTTACTCTGCTACTTTTCATATCATTTGCAAGATGTATCCTCTGTATTTTTATCCAAGTTATTCATAGTCATAGTAGTACTGTGCCAGGTGGCACACTACTTACAACAGACTTCCAATCAGAATACAGCCATCCATTACTACCCCGTTTCCCATCATCAAGCTAAATTTAGATCCAGTTCACCAAAATGCCCTGTCTCCCATGTGCTTTAAACTTCTGATCCAGCCTACCATGCGGGAGCTTGTCAAAAGCTTTAATGGCCCTCTTTATGCTCCCACCACCTACTGCTCTCCTTCACAAATGTTTTAGTTATCTCCAGAAAAAAACTCAAGTCAAATTTGTAAGACATGAGCTCCCCAGCAGAAAACCAGCTGTTCTTCAAGAACTTCATGACCACTGGTGGGGTAGATCAGGAGGAAATTGTAAATCTAGCACTGACAAGGATGTGCCTTAACAAAAAAGAACAAGGAGCCGGCCACGAGACATGAATCAGCGTTAGGACGATATGCTGCATTCCACAGGTAGGGGCAGAAACAGGCCATTTGGCTCTCAAGCCTGCCCGGGTACTCAATACATCATGGTTGACCTTCTACCTCAATACCTTTTTTCATGCCCCATCTCCAAAAGAAGGAGCTAATAGAAACATAGAAAACCTACAGCACAATACAGGCCCTTTGGCCCACATGTCCCTACCTTAGAGATTACTAGGGTTACCCATAGCCCTCAATTTCTCCAAGCTCCAAGTACCTATCCAAAAGTTTCTTAAAAGACCCTATTGTATCTGCCTCTACCACTGTTGCTGGCAGCCCATTCCACACACTGACCACTTGCTGCGTTTAAAAAAAAAACAACAACAACTTACCCCTGACATCTCCTCTGTACCTACTCCCAAGCACCTTAAACCTGTACCCGCTTGTGGCAGCCAATTCAGCCCTGGGAAAGAGCCTCTGACTATCCACGCGATCAATGCCTCTCATCATCTTATACACCTCTATCAGGTCACCTCTCATCCTCCGTCGTTCCAAGGAGAAAAGGCAGAGTTCACTCAACCTATTCTCATAAGGCGTGCTCCCCAATCCAGGCAACATCCTTGTAAATCTCCTCTGCATCCTTTCTATGGTTTCCACATCCTTCCTGTAGTGAGGCAACCAGAACTGAGCACAGTACTCCAAGTGGGATCTGGCCAGGGTCCTATATAGCTGCAGCATTGCCTCTCGGCTCCTAAATTTAATCAATGAAAATGGAGAGCTCCCAATTTGAAATTGCCAGGGATGTGAGAAATGTGCTCACCAAGATTGAGAAAGAAAGGGGGAAGGAATTGGTACTGCTTTTTATTGGAACATGTAGACTGCCAAAGGACATCGTCTACAAAGAACTATCAACAGGCAAGAGGAACGTTGGTAGAGCCCAGCTTCGCTTCAAGGACCTCTGCAAGCGCGACATGAAAGCCTTAAGAATCAACACAGAGTGCTGGAGGATACAGCAGATGACCGCAACAAATGGCGAGGTACTCTTCAGCAACACCTAGAGCAAGGCGAGAGAGTGATCCTGAGTCAGTTTGAGGAGCGGAGAGCTAAACGGAGAGCACAGTGGACAACAATTCCACGATGCCCTACACATGCAGCAACTGTGGCAGAGCCTGCCGTTCCAGGATCGGCCGCAATAGCCACAGTCGATGCTGCTCGACAAACCAGTGACTACCAGAGGCGCAGTACCCATTGTCGACCACGATCGACGGAGGCCACGCACTCAGGTACAGTGAAAAACTTTGTTTTGCATGCCATCCCTACAGATCATTTCATTACATCAGTACATCAACATAGTACAACTTGGACCAGATGGGCTACAGGTCAGAGTCCTGAGAGGTAATGGATGCATTTGTCATGATCTTTCAAGAATCACTTGATTCTGGCATGATCCCAGAGGACTGGAAGATTGCAAATGTCACTTCACTCTTTAAAAAGGGAAGAAGGCAAAAGAAAGAAAATTATAGGCAGTGGATGTCATTTACTTGGATTTTCAGAAGGCAGTTTATAAAGTGCCACACATGAGCAAATTAAAGAGACTGGGAGAGAGAAGGTTAGTTCACAACAGGGGGATGGGAACAAGTGCAGAGAGACAGAGGAGTGTAAAATGAGGGTAGAAGCAAAAAGTAGTAAGGTGAAAAGTAAAAGTGGCAGGCTGGCAAATCCAGGGCAAAAATCAAAAAGGGCCACTTTTCAACATAATTGTATAAGGGCTAAGAGTGTTGTAAAAGCAAGCCTGAAGGCTTTGTGTGTCAATGCAAGGAGCATTCGTAACAAGGCGGATGAATTAAAAGTGCAGATTGTTATTAAGGAATATGATATAGTTGGGATCACAGAGACATGGCTCCAGGGTGACCAGGGATGGGAGCTCAACATTCAGGGATATTCAATATTCAGGAGGGATAGACATGAAAGAAAAGGAGGTGGGGTGGCGTTGCTGGTTAGAGAGGAGATTAACGCAGTAGAAAAGAAGGACATTAGCCGGGAGGATGTGGAATTGATATGGGTAGAGCTGCATAACACTAAGGGGCAGAAAGCGCTGGTGGGAGTTGTGTACAGGCCACCTAACAGTAGTAGTGGGGTTGGGGATGGTATTAAACAGGAAATTAGAAAAGTGTGCAATAAAGGAACAGCAGTTATAATGGGTGACTTCAATCTATATATAGATTGGGTGAACCAAATTGGTAAGGGTGCTGAGGAAGAGGATTTCTTGGAATGTATGCGGGATGGTTTTTTGAACCAACATGTCGAGGAACTAACCAGAGAGCAGACTATTCTAGACTGGGTATTGAGCAATGAGGAAGGGTTAATTAGAAATCTTGTCGTGAGAGGCCCCTTGGGTAAGAGTGACCATAATATGGTGGAATTCTTTATTAAGATGGAGAGTGACATAGTTAATTCAGAAACAAAGGTTCTGAACTTACAGAAGGGTAACTTTGAAGGTATGAGACGTGAATTAGCTAAGGTACACTGGCAAATGATACTTAAAGGGTTGACGGTGGATATGCAATGGCAAGCATTTAAAGATCACATGGATGAACTACAACAATTGTTCATCCCAGTTTGGCAAAAGAATAAACCAAGGAAGGTAGTGCACCCGTGGCTGACAAGGGAAATTAGGAATAGTATCAATTCCAAAGAAGCAGCATACAAATTAGCCAGAGAAAGTGGCTCACCTGAGGACTGGGAGAAATTCAGAGTCCAGCAGAGGAGGACAAAGGGCTTAATTAGGAAGGGGGAAAAAAGATTATGAGAGAAAACTGGCAGGGAACATAAAAACTGACTGTAAAAGCTTTTATAGATATGCGAAAAGAAAAAGATTGGTTAAGACAAATGTAGGTCCCCTACAGACAGAAACAGGTGAATTGATTATGGGGAGCAAGGACATGACAGACCAATTGAATAACTACTTCGGTTCTGTCTTCACTAAGGAGGACATAAATAATCTTCCGGAAATAGTACGGGACAGAGGGTCCAGTGAGATGGAGGAACTGAGGGAAATACGTGTTAGTAGGGAAGTGGTGTTAGGTAAATTGAAGGGATGAAAGGCAGATAAATCCCCAGGGCCAGATGGTCTGCATCCCAGAGTGCTTAAGGGAGTAGCCCAAGAAATAGTGGATGCATTAGTGATAATTTTTCAAAACTCTTTAGATTCTGGACTAGTTCCTGTGGATTGGAGGGTGGCTAATGTAACCCCACTTTTTAAAAAAGGAGGGAGAGAGAAACCGGGGAATTATAGACCAGTTAGCTTGACTTCGGTGGTGGGGAAAATGCTAGAGTCAGTCATCAAAGATGTGATAACAGCACATTTGGAAAGCGGTGAATTCATCGGACAAAGCATGGATTTGTGAAAGGAAAATCATGTCTGACGAATCTCATAGAATTTTTTGAGGATGTGACTAGCAGAGTGGATAGGGGAGAACCAGTGGATGTGGTATATTTGGATTTTCAGAAGGCTTTTGACAAGGTCCCACACAGGAGATTAGTGTGCAAACTTAAAGCACCCGGTATTGGGGGTAAGGTATTGATGTGGATGGAGAATTGGTTGGCAGACAGGAAGCAAAGAGTTGGAGTAAACGAAACCTTTTCAGAATGGCAGGCAGTGACTAGTGGGGTACCGCAAGGCTCAGTGCTGGGACCCCAGTTGTTTACAATATATATTAATGACTTAGATGAGGGAATTAAATGCAGCATCTCCAAGTTTGCGGATGACACGAAGCTGGGTGGCAGTGTTAGCTGTGAGGAGGATGCTAAGGGGATGCAGGGTGACTTGGATAGGTTAGGTGAGTGGGCAAATTCATGGCAGATGCAATTTAATGTGGATAAATGTGAGGTTATCCACTTTGGTGGCAAAAACAGGAAAACAGATTATTATCTGAATGGTGGCTGATTAGGAAAAGAGGAAGTGCAATGAGAGCTGGGTGTCATTATACACCAGTCATTGAAAGTGGGCATGCAGGTACAGCAGGCGGTGAAAAAGGCGAATGGTATGCTGGCATTCATAGCAAGAGGATTCGAGTACAAGAGCAGGGAGGTACTACTGCAGTTGTACAAGGCCTTGGTGAGACCATACCTGGAGTATTGTGTGCAGTTTTGGTCCCCTAATCTGAGGAAAGACATCCTTGCCATAGAGGGAGTACAAAGAAAGTTCACCAGATTGATTCCTGGGATGGCAGGACTTTCATATGATGAAAGACTGGATCGACTAGACTTATACTCGTTGGAATTTAGAAGATTGAGGGGGAATCTTATTGAAACATATAAAATCCTAAAAAGATTGGACAGGCTAGATGCAGGAAGATTGTTCCCGATGTTGGGGAAGTCCAGAACGAAGGGTCAAAGTTTGAGAATAAATGGGAAGCCTTTTAGGACTGAGATTAGGAAAAACTTCTTCACACAGAGAGTGGTGAATCTGTGGAATTCTCTGCCACAGGAAACCGTTGAGGCCAGTTCGTTGGCTATATTTAAGAGGGAGTTAGATATGGCCCTTGTGGCTAAAGGGATCAGCGGGTATGGGGGGAAAGCTGGTACAGGGTTCTGAGTTGGAGGATCAGCCATGATCATACTGAATGGCGGTGCAGGCTTGAAGGGCCGAATGGCCTATTCCTGCACCTATTTTCTATGTCTATGAGGCTGCTTAACAAGACAAAATCTTATGGCGTTACAGGAAAGACACCAACATGGATAGTAGAATGGCTGACAGGGGTAATGATTTGGAATAAAGGAGGCCTTTTCTGGTTGGCTGCCAGTGACTAGTGGTGTTCCTCACAGGGGCAGTATTGGGACTGCTACTATTCACATTGTTTGTCAGTGATTTAAACAATGGAATTTATGACCTTGTGACAAAGTTTGCGGATGATACGAACGTCGGTGGAGGGGTAGGCAATTTGGAAGAATGGGCAAAAAGGATGGAATACAGTGTTGGGAAATGTATGATAATGCACTTTGGTAAAAGGAACAATAGTGCAGACTATTATCTAAATGGGGAGAAGAAAGTTCAAACATTAGAGGTACGGAGAGACTTCGGAGTCCTCATGCAAGACTCCCAGAAGGTTAATTTGCAGATTGAGTTTGTGTAGGCAAATACAATGTTGGCATTTATTTCAAAAGGAATAGAATATAAAAACAAGGAGATAATGCTGAGGCTTTATATGACACTAGTCAGGCTGCCCTTGGAGTGTTGTCAATAGTTTTGGGCCCTATACCTCAGAAAGGATGTTTTGTCATTGGGAGTCCAAAGGAGGTTTACAAAGGTGATTCTGGGTCATAAAGAGGTTAACATAACCATATAACAATTACAGCACGGAAACAGGGCATCTCGGCCTGTTCTGGTTACCTCATTAGAGAAAAGACATGAAGGTTCTGTGGGGAGTCCAGAGGAGAATGATGCAAATTGTTCCTAGGAACAAGGACCATTACAGGGGTAGACTGGAAGAGTTTCACCAAATCATGACTGTTCTCTTCAGTGAAGTCAAGGGGAGATTTAAGAGGTGTAAAGTAATGGGTATGAACAGAGTGGGCAGTCAATAGAGGGGAAGAAAATTCAGAGTGATGGGCCGAAATGTGTTGTGGAATCAGGAATGCGCTGTTTAGAGAAGTGGGGCAGGTTCAATTGTGGACTTCAGGACGGAAGAAAATTATTTGAGAGAGAGGACCAGTGATTGGAACTAAAGAATTAGTCTGGTGGAGAAATGGCATGTATATCATGCTGTGATTCAGAACTGGGGAAGGATCAAGGCACAGTGCAATTGAGGGAAGTCAATTTGGAGTCAGCATGGTGTAAGTGGAGGCTCTTCAGCAGTGATGCCAGCACTAGGGATGTGGCTCACTATGTGGAAGAAAGCTTAGAGTGCAAGTGTACATCAAAGGCAGGGTGTGTATAATCCAGCAGAACAAATTCAACTGAAGTTATTGTGTGTTGCTGCTTTAGTAATGCTGAGCAAGGAGAGGAAATTGCTGATGAATAAAGAGTGATGGGTAATGTGGAGTTGTGCTGCAGTTTGCTTGAAATTAGGGACAGGGAGATAAATAAGTTAAGAGGCAGTTGTTGAGGTGTTAAGTACACAGGGAGGTCATGGAAGAAATGTGTGTAAGGCTGTGACAGTGAATTATGTATAAAATGGAGGCCTGGACAGAGTGAATGGGAAGATCTCTACCCTTGTCAAATATAGAACACAACTCCTTTGTAAGTTTTAGAGGAGAGATGAAGGAAGCTTTTCTCACTTGAATATTATTAATGGGGCTGTGGGACTCGTGTCATAAGTGCAGTGAAGGTCCTTGCCTTTTCTGGCTGCCATGGGCTCAATGGGCCAATTGGGTTCCTGATGATTTGGTGATGCTCTTCCCAATTCTCCTGCTGCATGAACTGTATGCCAGCATTTGTCAAATCTGAGATCTTTGAGGAGGAAACTATCAGAACAGCGATGAAAACCGAGTGGTAGACATGGTTTACATGAACTTCAAAAAGGATTTTGATCGGGTCCTCCGTGGTAGACTGGTCCAGAAGGTTGACATAGAAGGGAGCCAAAGTATGTTGGTGAACTAAATCCAAAACTGATTTTTGGTGTTTTGAGGTAGAAGGTACTGGTTGGAGGGCATTCTTCCAATGAGAAATCTGTAAGGAGTGGTGTTCCACAACAGTCTGTGAATTTTGTTGTTTGTAATATGCTGTATATAAATGATGGTTGAAAACATGGGTGGTCTGATTAGTTAGTCTGAAATTAATTAAGCTGTAGATTGAAGAGGTTTCTGTAAGGATACATAGAGAGTTGGATGATGTAAGTACAGATGGAATTTAATCCAGACAATTAGAGGTAAACAATGAACTGCTGGAGGAACTCAGCAGGATAGGCAGCATTTATGTAGGGAAATGTATAGTGACATTTTGGGTCAAGACCTTTCATCTGGACTGAAAGATTCAGCGAAGACAGTATAAAGAGGTGAAGGGAAAGGGTAAGGCAAAATCTGGCAAATAAGTGGAACCCATTGAGGAAGATGATAGGCAGATGGAGGAGGGAAGAGTAGAAACAGAGCTGCAGGTAATGAAATATGAAATGAAGGTAGAGATACGGGGGATGGGGAGGATAGTGAGTGAGGGAAACCAGAGGGAGAAGTGGACAGATGGGTGATGTGCAGATGTAGTATGTGGGGACAGGGGAAAGTAGCAGGGTAATGGGGGCTGGGAGGTGTGTAGGTGAAAGAACAACTGGATAGAAGTGCGTTGATGCATATTAGGAAGTCAAATTTTGACAGAACATGGAGTAAATTGCAGAGACCTAAGAGGGATCTTGGGTTACATCCTTAACCCACTGAAAGAGGCAAGACAGTGAAGAAGGCGTTTTGTATGCCTGACTTCATTGCTGAGGCTTTGAGTATAAGAGTTGTGATGTCATTTTGCAGCTGTTCATAGGTTAGACCATACTTGAAGTATTACATACAGCTTTGGCCGATGCATTAACTGGAGAGATGTGGTAACAAAAGTGCAGAAGAGATCCACCTGGATGTTGCCTAGAATGGAGGGCTGTATCTATCACAGGAGATTAAACAGATAGGCTAGATTTGCTTTTACTGTAATATAGGAGGCTGACTTTATGGAAGGATATGAAATTATTTGGGGAATAAATAGTCTGAATCTTTTCTTTCTTATGTAGGAGTATCTAGGGTTAAGATAAGAGGAGAGAAATTTGAAGGAGATCTAATGCATACATTTTTCCAGCTCTTGGGGATTTATCCAGACCTATCTTTTCCTGTATTTACTTTGAAATTAATAGCTTTGTTGGCTGGTGACCAATCAACAGAGAGGGATTCATTAGGAAGGGCGAATAAAAATAATGCAAATACGAGTGAGTGGCCATTCTTTTGAATGTGCCGGTCTTTCTAGTGACTTCGGCTCATCAGGCTTGGGCAAACTAAAGTGTCTGGCAACTTATACATTTTGTTCTTATTTCTTCATTCCTTGTCTGGTGGGACATAGTAGTGTAATGGGAATAGCTGCGGGGACAGTGATTTGTACTGCGTGTGGGATGTGGGAAGTCAGAGTCTGCAGTCTCCCAGGTAAACACATCTGCACCAGGTGTACTGAGCTGCAGCTCGATGACCTTCGACTCATTTGGGAGAAAGCGGAGGTGATAGATAGGAGCTACAGGGAGGTAGTCACCCCTGGATTACAGGAGACAGGTAACTGGGTGACTGTCAGGAGAAGGAAGGGAAATACACAGCCAGTACCTGTGGCCGTTCTCCTCAAAAACAAGTAGACAACTTTAGATACTGTTGAGGGGGATGATCTGCTGGGGGGTGGGGGGGGAGCCAGAGTGACCGGGTCTCTGGCACTGAGTCTGGTGCTGTGGCTCAGAAAAGCAGAGAGGTGAAGAGGACTGCAGTGTTGATAAGAGATTCCATAGTCATAGGAACAGAGACGAGATTCTGTGTGTGTGACAGAGACACCCAGATAGTATGTTGCCTCCCTGGTGCCACAATCAGGGATGTCCTGGATCGTGTCCAGGGCTTTCACAAAGGTGAGGGTGAGCAGCCAGAATTCTTGGTACAAATTGGCGTCAATGATGTAGTGAGACAAGGTGAGGAGGTCCTGAAGAGAGATTTTAAGGAGCTAGGTGGAAAGTTGAAAAACAGGATCTCCAGAGTAGTAATTGCTGGATTGCTGCCTGTGCCACGTGCTAGTGAGGGTAACATTAGGATGACCTGGCAGGTGAATGTGTGGCTGAGGAACTAGTGGAGGGGGCAGGGGTTTAGATTTATGGATCATTGGGATATCTTCTGGGGAAGGTATGGCTTGTACAAAAGGGATAGTTACACATAAACCTGAGGGGGCCCAGTATCCTTGCGGGCAGGTTGCTAGAGTTGTTTGGGAGGGTTTAAACTAATTTGGCAGGAGGATGGGAACCGGAGTGATAGTGCTGAGGATGACGTGAGGTAGTTGGTTTACAAACAGGGGGAATGTATAGTGAGACTCCTTGTAGAGGGAAGCTGATGATGGGGCAAAATTGCAGTCAACAGGAAGAGTTGCAAAGTAAAAGGCAGACAAAAGTGAAAAGGGTAAATACAGGACAGGAGGTCTTATATTTGAATGCATGCAGTATATGGAATAAGATAGATGAACTTGTAGCACAGTTACAGATGGGCATATATGATGCTGTAAGCATCACTGAATCATGGGGTGGCATGGCTCTGATGGTCAAAGATGAAATTAAATCATTAGAAAGAGGTGACATAGGGTCAGAAGCTGTTGAAACATTGTCAATAGAGCTAAGGCACTGCTAAAGGAAGGTTAATAAGATCCTGATAGGAGTTGAATGCAGACACCCTAACAGTCATAAGGATGTGGTGTACAGATTACAATGGGAAATAGAAAATGCATACCAAAAGTGCAATGCTACAATAGTCATCGGGGATTTCAATATGCAGGTAGATTGAGAAAATCAGGTTAGTGCTGGATCCCAAGAGGAGGAATTTCTAGAATGCCTGCAAGATGGCTTTTTAGAGCAGCTCATGGTTGAGCCCACGAAGCGACCAACTATTCTGGATGCGCTGTTGTGCAATGAACAGGAACTGATTAGAGAGTTTAAGGTAAAAGAACACTGGCAGGGATGACAGTGGAGCAACAAAGGCTGAATTTCCTGGGAGCAATTTGCAAGGCACAGGATATACACAACCCAAAGAGGAAGAAGTATTCTAAAGGCAAGATGACATAACTGTGGTTAACAAGAGAAGTCAAAGCCAACATAAACACCAAAGAGAGGGCATATAACAGAGCAAAAATTACTGGGAAGTTAAAGGACTGGGACACCTTTAAAAACCGACAGAAGACAACCAAAATAAGTCATTATGAAGGAAAAGATGGAATACGAATGTAAGCAATCTAATTATATTAAAAAGTGTATCAAACATTTCTTCAAATGCATGAAGTGTAAAAGAGGTGATATCGGACCACTGGAAAATGATGCTGGAGAGGTAGCAATGGGGAAAAGGAAATGACAGATGAACTGAATAAGTATTTTGCATCAGTCTTCACTGTGGAAAACACCAGCAGCATGGTGGAAGTTCTAGAGTGTCAAATTGCCATTACTAGGGGAAAAAGTTCTTGGGAAACTGAAAAGTCTGAAGGTAGATAAGTCACCTGTAGATGGTGTACACCCAGAATTCTGAAAAAGGTAGCTGAAGAGATCATGGAGGCATTAATAATGATCTTTCAATGGTTGTGGAAGAATGGAAAATTGCAAATGTCACTCCACTCTTCAAGAAGGAAGAGAGACAGAACAAAGGAAATTATAGTAACACGCATAAAGTGCTGGAGGAACTCAGCAGGCCAGGCAGCATCTATGGAAAAGAGTACAGTCAACGTTTCGGGCCAAGACTCTTCAGCAGGACTGGAATAAAAAAGATGAGGAGTAGAGTTATAAGGAAAATATTTAAAGATTGCTTCCACTGTCTCTTGACAAAGAGCTTCATGACAATATTCACTTTATCTTAAGTGGGCAATTCCTTATTTTCACACATTACTTTTGTACATTGTGACATGAGTGCCTAAACAGCGTTTGTCATGTATCTGTTTGTCAAAGGGCGGTGGAAGCAATCTTTAAATATTTTCCTTTTAACTCTACTCCTCATCTTTCTAGCATCTGCAGATTTTGTCTTGTTTGTGAAAAGAAATTATAGGCCAGATAGTCTGACCTCAGTGGTTGGGAAGATGTTGGAATCGATTGTCAAGGATGTGGTTTTGAGATACTTGGAGGCACTTGATAAATAGGCTGTAGTCAGCATGGTTTCCTCAAGGGAAAATCTTGCCTGACAAATCTTGGAATTCTCTGAAGAAATAACAATCAGGACAGTCAAAGGGGAATTGGTTGTGACAAGGTTACACACATGAGGCTGCTTAACAAGTTAAGAGACCATGGTATTGCAGGGAAGATACTAGCATGGTTAAAGCAGTGGCTGGCAGGCAGGCAGGAGGCAAAGAGTGGGAATAAAGGGAGCCCTTCCTGACTGGTTGTCTCTCAGTGACTAGTGCTGTTCCACAGGGGTCTCTGCTGGGACCAGCTCTTTTCACATTATATGACTTGGATGATGGAATTGATGGCTTTGTGGCCAAGTTTGCGGACATTATGAAGATAAGTAGAAGAGCAGATAGTTTGCAGAAGTAGAGAGGTTGCAGAAGGACAGACAGAATAGGAGAATGGGCAAAGAAGTGGCAGATGGAATATAATGTTGGGAAATGTATGGTCATTCACTTTGTTAGAAGACATAAAAGGGTAGACTGTTCAGTAAATGGAGAGAAAATTCAAAACTCTGAGGTGCAAAGGGACTTGGGAGTCCTTCTGCAGAATTCCCTGGTTTAATTTGCAGGTTGAGTCTACAGTGAGGAAAGCAAATGCAATGTTAGCATTCATTCCAAGAGGACTAGGATATGAAAGCAAGGATGTGAGGTTAAGGCTCTATAAAGCACAGGTGAGGCCTCACTTGAAGTATTGTGAGCAGTTTTGGGCCCCTTATCTTGGAAAGGATGTTTTGAAACTGGAGAGGGTTCAAAGGAGATTCACAAAAATGATCCCAGGATTGAATGGTTTGTCATATGAAGAGCATTTGATGCCTTTGGGCCTGTACTCTCTGGAATTCAGAATAATGAAGAGTGACCTCATTGAAAACTATCGAATGGTAAGAGGTCTTGATAGAGTGGATGTGGAGAGAATGTTTCCTTGTGGGGGAGAGTGCAAGACCAGAGGATAGGAGTGTTGTTTCAGAATGGAGAGGAGCAGGAATTTCTTTAGCCAGAGAGAGGTGAATCTGTGGAATCTGCTGCCACAGGCAACTGTGGCGGTCAAGTCCTTATGAATATCTAAGGCAACGGTTGATATATTCTTGATTGCTGAAGGCATGAAGAGATGCAGCAGATTGGGGCTGAGAGGAATAATGCATCAGCTTTAGACCACCTGGACAATACAAACACCTATGTCAGGATGCTGTTCATCGACTGCAGCTCAGCATTTAACACCATCATTCCCACAGTCCTGATTGAGAAGTTACAGAACCTGGACCTCTGTACTTTCCTTTGCAATTGAATCCTCTACTTCCTAACCGAAAGACCGCAATCTGTGCAGATTGGTGTTAATGCTGATGATCAACACTGGTGCACCTCAGGGGTGTCCACTCTCTCTATACCCATGACTGTGTGGCTGGCATACCTCAAATATCACCTATAAATTTGTGGATGATACAATCATTGTTGGTAAAATCTCAGACGGTGATGAGAGGGTGTACAGGAGCGAGATATGCCAACTAGTGGAGTGGTGTCACAGCGACAACCTGGCACTCAACGTCAGTAAGACGAAAGAGCTGATTGTTGACTTCAGGAAGGGTAAAACGAAGGAACACATACCAATCCTCATAGCGGGATCAGAAATGGAGAGAGTGAGCAGTTTCAGGTTCCTGGATGTCAAGATCTCTGAGGACTTAACCTGGTCCCAACATATCAATGCAGCTATAAAGGCAAGACAGCAGCTATACTTCATTTAGGAGATGGAAGAGATTTGGTATGTCAGCAAATACACTCAAAAACTTCTATAGAACATTCTGACAGGCCGCATCACTGTCTGGTATGGGGGTGGGGGCTACTGCATAGGACTGAAAGAAGCTGCAGAAGGTTGTAAATCTAGTCAGCTCCATCTTGAGTACTAGCCTACAAAGTACCCAGAACATCTTTAAGGAGCAATGTCTCAGAAAAGCAGCATCCATTATTAAGGACCTCCAGCATCCAGGACATGCCCTTTTCTCATTGTTATCATCAGGTAGGAGGTACAGAAGCCTGAAGGCACACACTCAGCGATTCAGGAACAGCTTCTTCCCCTCTACCATCCATTTCCTAAATGGAAATTGAACCCATGAACACTACCTCGCTTTTTAAAAATGCAATTGCTGTTTTTGCACGATTTTAATCTATTCAGTATGCTTGTACTGTAAATTGATTTACTTATTTATTATGATTTTTTCTTCTATATTATGTATTACATTGAACTGCTGCTGCTAAGTTAACAAATTTCTCGACACATGCCAGTGGTAACAAACCGGATTCTGATTCAGAAGAATGAGGGTTGACCTCATTGAAACCTATCGAATGGTGAAAGGCCTTGATCGAGTTGTGGATGTGGAGAGGATGGTTCCTATTGAGGGAGAGTAAGACCAGAGGACTTAGCTTCAGAATAGAGGGGCATCCTTTTAGAACGGAGATTAGGAGGAATTTCTTTACCAGAGGGTGGTGAATTGGTTGAATTCTTGGCCACAGGCAGCTGTGGAGACCAAATCTTTTTGTATATTTAAGGCAGAAGTTGATAGATTCTTGATTGGTCAGGGCATGAAGGATATGGGGAGAAGGCAGGAGATTAGGGCTGAGAGAAAAATGCCATGATGAAATAGCAGACAGACTCGATGAGGCAAATAGCCTAATTCTACTCCTATATTTTATGATGTTAAAATTAACCAAGTTTCAAGTGCTACTTACTTTTGGGAAGCTCATGGGCTCCTGAGAAATTTGACTGATGTTCTAGGACACACCTGTACTGTCTCAGGAATTTCCCCTTGCCAATGACTTTCTGAGGCTCCAGGATTAGTCTGCCTCGTTCATTGATAGTGGTAGATCAGGCAATCTGGATCTCAATCGTGACTCCAGGATAAGTCTGACCCTAGTCATTGACTGGCAATGGGCTTGAGTGTGGAAAGCAGAATTGCTGACCCCAGGTCATGTTTGAATCAGAAGTCAGCCATCAGCGCAATAATGTTTGTTGTTTGATGGGAATCACCATTAACATGCAGTGAGCAGCCTAGCAACTGGTGGTTACCATGCAACAGCTAGCCCTGCAACACTTGTTGTTGTGGAAACAGAGTCTGGACACGGTATTCTCTATTCTGTTGTGCTGTTTGTTCAGCATGGTGGGGAGGATGTTCAGGGAGTGAGGTTTGCAGTGATCGTAAAATGCAGACGTGGAGCACTGTAAGAATTAAACAAGACTTCCTCTTGTTCTTGCCGACCACCCCGTGAGTCTCTGCATCCAACACATTGTTCTCCACGACTTCTGCCATCTTCAACAGGATCTTTCCATCAACACAGTTTTGCTTCTTCCCCCCCCACCACCCACACACACACTTTGCTTTCCACAGAATTGCTCCCTATGTATTTCCCTAGTCCATTCTTCCCTCCCTACCAATCTCCCTCCTGGCACATATCCCTGCAAGTGAGAGAAATGCTACATCTGCCCACTCACCTCCTTTCAGGGCCCCAAACAGTCCTTCCAGGTAAGGTAGCACTTCACCTGCAAATCTGTAGGGGTATTTGGTGCCCCTGATGCAGCCTCCTCTACAGTGGTGAAACCTGATGTAAGTTGGGGAACCGCTTTGTCAAGCACCTCCGCTCCATCTGCCAAAACTGGTATTTGCTAGTGGACAACCATTTTAATTGTATCCCCATTTCCATCTGCCAGAAGTGGTATTTGCTAGTGGACAACCATTTTAATTATATCCCCATTTCCATCTGCCAGAAGTGGTATTTGCTAGTGGACAACCATTTTAATTGTATCCCCACTTCCATCTGCCAAAAGTGGTATTTGCTAGTGGACAACCATTTTAATTCTAACCCCATTTCCATTTTGATATGTCAGTCCTTGGCCTTCCTTTCTGCTACCTTTCTCAGTAACACTTCATATTCCATCTAGGTATCCACCAATCTAATGGCATGAACATCAATTTCTTTTTTTTTCTCCTTCAATTTCTCCTTCCGGTATTTTTATTTTTTTTTCCTTTTCCCCATCCTCTTCCCTCTCCTTTCATTCCCCACTTAGCCTCTCACCTCTTCTCCTCATCTGCTTAATACCTCCCCCTGGTGCCCCTCCTTCCTGTGAACCCTTTCTCCCATGATCCATTCTCCTCTCCTATCAGATAACTTCTCCAGCCCCATACCTTTTCCATCCACCTGGCTTTACCTATCATATTCCAGCTTATTTTCCTTTCTCTCCCACCACTTCTTTATTCTGGCATCTTCCCCCTTCCTTTCCAGTCCCAATTAAGGGTCTTGGCCCAAAATGTCAACTATTTCATCATTTTCATAGATACTGCCTGACTTGTTGAGTTCCTCCAGTGTTTTTGTGTGTTGCTGTCTAATTCCTGAATCTTCAGAATCTCTTGTGTTTAAAATTTCATAACTTATTTCACTGTTAAGAATTTTAAAAATACACTTGGACTAAGATGTTAACTGTCCTGTGCTATCACCAGTGGGATCATCAGTTGATCTGCCACCTGTCTTCAGGAGTTTCGGCCTGCTTATGATCAAGACCTCCTCGAGGTGGTAGGCCAGCAGTGCTAAAGCACCACCTCCCACTGGTGAGCTTAAAAACTTGGCATCTGCCTCTATCAGTCACTTCCATCCAACAGATAGTCTGCTCTTCATGTATCTATGCAACTACTGAAGGGTTTGCAAGATATGTATGCACTGTCTGACTATCTGCCCCTCTGGACATACTTGGTCCACACTTTCTCTGCTGCCTCTGCTGCAGCCCTGCTGGTTGAATTGATCTCTCTTCTAGTGAAGCCAAGGTCACGCAGCCACTTCTGGAAAGTGAACGCAATAAACCCACGGCAGCCTACTTTGAATGGATAGCATGAGACCTTCCACCCTTTGTCTCTGCACTCTGATCTTAATTCTGCATACTCGGTTAACTTGCGCTCATGGGCTTCATCGATGTTGTCCTCCCAGGGGACTGTGAGTTCACCAATAACTACTTCTCTACTGGTGTCAGACCATATGATTATATCTGGACGCAATGTCGTGAAAGCTATTTGCTCCGGGAAACTGCCTTTCCTGTCCAGGTCAGCCTTGACACACCAATCATTGGCTGAAGGAAGTATGCTTGATCGTGAGCCTGCGCTGTACACCCTTGACTTGGAGCCCTCTTTCACAAATGATATGCAGCATGGGGCATGAGATGAGTTGTGCTGCAGTACTCTCTGCTGAACTGCTTCTGTTACAACTTTGAGAACGTTGTTATGTCTCCAGGTGTACATGCCGCTGGAGAGATTGACTCTGCATGCACTCAAAATATGTTGAAGTGTTCTCTTCTCGTCACAAGCAGCACACCTGTCTGTCTTATCCTCATACCAGGTGCTGAGGTTGGCAGGTGTTGGGAGCAGATCGTACGCTGCTTTGCATAGAAAAGAAATGCGGAGCGGTTCCATCTGCCACAGAATATTCCAAGATAGCTGTCGTTGTTCAATGCTTTCCCACCAGGTCCAAGCCCCTTTTTTGGCCAGGCCAGCTGTTTAAGTTAACCTCTTCTCCTCTTCTACCTCTTGTACTTCTTGTGTTCTCAATCAGAACATGGGGAACAGAACCATACGCAGGTGAAATTGGTCGGAATTGATTCAATGTAGAAGAATTCTCTTCCTTTGGGATGTATACTCCTTCAGCCTCACTCCATGACAAAGGAACAACACCTTGTCTCCACACCACCTTTAACAATCTCTACAAGTATTTCCTCAGCTCTTCACACTTCTTGAACACCTTATACGGCACTCCATTAGGTCCTGGCACTGAGCCTGACCTTGCCTTTCTGATGAACCTTCCGATTTCTGCCAGTTTGGGTTCTGACAGATGGAACTTCACTCCTGGCTTGGTAAGCTTCACAAGCCCTGAAATGTCAAGCAACGGAGCCTCCCGCTGTTTGTTAGAGTAAGTGCTTGCCAGGTGATCCTCAAGTTCTTGTTGAGAGATGTTAAGCTGCCCGCTCTTACTTTGTTCAAACAGTTTCTTTGTGAACTCGTGAGGGTTCTCAAAGAACGACTTTCTTGCCTTCTCTCTCTTCTTTCTCTTTTTACGTTGTGACTCTGCACGACGGAGTGATGCTAACTTTATTCGAAACTGCTCTCGGAGATCAGCAAGCCCTGGCTTGTCACCCTCACTTGCTACCTTCCACCTCTGTCTCAACAATCTAAGATCTCTCCTCAACCTACTCATCTCCTTCTGCTTGGTTGCTGTGTAGGCTTTGCTTTCTTCAACTCAACCAAACCAAACCTGTACTTTCCAACATCGTAAATCATATCGCCCATCACTTCCAACGTTCTCTTTGATGTTCCCCTGAGAGTGTTCTCCAACATCATACTGCTATCCTCATCAAACACATGCCAAGCCTTCTTATCTGCCATTGCTGGCCACTTGACCTTCCTCTTCTTCTCTACCTCCACACCACCGCCATCATGCGAAGGACCTACCTGGGTACTGTGATCTGAAACCTGACCTGGGTTATCTCCTGTCTGACCTGGAGTATGATGACTCTCTCTGGAGCGAATCGCTGTTGCTCGTGAATCAGTGGTTGAAAAGACCACATCATCTGTGCTTAGTGAAGTAATCTCATCTTCATCCACTGGGATGGAATAGCACCTCAACTTTGCTTGGTAGACTCGTAAACCTTTAATGCTGGAAAACGCCCTCCCACACCAACACACTGGACACTCAGAGCCTCTTATCCTAGTTCTTGGTCGTAGTCGTTCCTTGTAATTAACTGTATCCGTCCGATTGGGTCCATCATATTAAACTTGATTCTGATTCTGAATTCCTCTCTCTCTCTCCCACCAACTGTTTTGAAGTTGCATAGAAGTTGGGTTTCCAAATAATTTTGGTGCATAAAAACCAGAATTTTGCTGCAAAGGTCAAAACTGAGATTACTAACGCAAATTGTGAACTTGCCTTTGTGATTTTCTTGTTCATAAGGTGGCAGCTTACATAATTTGTACTCTGCTCACTGACAACAGGTTCATACTATTAAAGAAATTATAGACGAGACACACCTAGAGTACAGACAGTAGACGGGTGACCAACAGGAGAGGTAATGAGGTTAAGAAGTCAGCACAGGGTTCCTCTGTTGCCATTTCCCTCAGCAAAAAGTATACCTTGTTGGATACTGCTGTGGGAAGGGGGATGACCCATCAGATCATGGCAGCAGCAGCCAGACTGGTGCACTGTGGCCAGCTCTGAGGCTCGACACAGAAGGGTAAAGTCAAGTAGGGGATTCAATAGTTAGGGGGACAGAAAAGTGCTTCTGTAGCCGCAAAAGAAACAAAAGAGTGTTGTCTCCCAGGTGCTAGGGTCCATGATATACCGGTGCAGCTGCAGGATATTCTCAATGGGGAGGGGGAACAGCCAGAGGTTGTGGTGCATATTGGCACCAATTACATTAGCAGAAAAGGGGAAGAGGTCACATGCAGTGAGTATATAGAGTTAGGAAAGAGACTGAAGAGAATGACTTCCAAGGTTATAATCCAAATTACTTGTTATGAAATGGGCTAGTGCAAGTAGGTATGGGGTAATACCTGAAGTATTGTGTGCAGTTTTGGTCCCCTAATCTGAGGAAAGACATCCTTGCCATAGAGAGAGTGCAAAGAAGGTTCACCGGATTGATTCCTGGGATGGCAGGACTTTTATATGATGAAAGACTAGATCAACTAGGCTTATATTCGTTGGAATTTAGAAGATGGAGGGGGGATCTTGTTGAAACGTATAAAATCCTAAAGGGATTGGACAGGCTAGATGCAGGAAGATTGTTCCCGATGTTGGGGAAGTCCAGAACGAGGGGTCACAGTTTGAGGATAAAGGGGAAGCCTTTTAGGACCGAGATTAGGAAAAACTTCTTCTCACAGAGAGTGGTAAATCTGTGGAATTCTCTGCCACAGAAAACAGTTGAGACCAGTTCATTGACTATATTTAAGAGGGAGTTAGATATGGCCCTTGTGGCTATGGGGATCAGGGGGTATGGAGGGAAGGCTGGTACAGGGTTCTGAGTTGGATGATCAGCCATGATCATACTGAATGGCAGTGCAGGCTCGAAGGGCCGAATGGCCTACTCCTGCACCTATTTTCTATGTTTCTATGTGATGGCATGGATGAATGAGTGGCTCTGGAAATGGTTCAGGGGACAGGGTTTCAAGTTCTTGGAACATTGGAGCCTTCTCTGGGGGAGAAGTTGACCTGTACAAGAGGGGTAAGAGGGGTGGGTTGCACTTGAACTGGAGGGGAACCAATATCCTGGCTTGCAGTTTTGCTGATGTTACTCGGGAGAGTTTAAGCTAGTTTTGCAGGGGGCTGGGAATTGGAGCACCAAATCAGTAAGTGAAGGATTGGAGCAGAAGGTAGATGTCATGGAAAGTAGTGAAAGACAACATTGAAATAAAAAATATGATGAGTCCGATAGTTTGAAGTGTGTATTTTAATGCTAGGAGTATTATGGGTAAGGGTGAAGAACTTCGAGCGTGGATCAGTACATGGAACTACGATGTCGTGGCCATTACAGAGACTTGGTTGAGAGAGGGGCAGGAATAGGTGATTATTGTGCTGTACCAGATTTTCAAAATTTTAGAAAAGATAGAGGAGGAGATAAAAGAGAGAGTGGAGTTGTACTACTGATCAGGGACAATATCACAGCTGCACCCAGTGGAGTTGGACACAGAGTTTATTTGGGTGGAACTCAGGAATAGGAAAGGTGCAATCACACTGATGGGATTGTACAACAGATCCCTCCCCCCCCCCCCCAAAGCCTGTGGGACATTGAGGAACAAACATGTAATCAGATTAAGGAAGTATGTAAAATAATAAGGTTGTTGTCACAGCGGTTTTCAACTTCCCAGATATAAATTGATCCCTTTTTAGTGTAAAGGGTTTAGAAGGTGCAGAATTTAAGTGTATCCAGGAATGTTTGTTAAGTGAATATGTGGACGGTTCAACTGGGATGAAACTATACTGGACCTGGTTTTGGTTAACAAGTCTGCCCAGATGTCTGACTTTTCCGTGGCTGAGCAGTTAAGGAACAGTGACCACAACTCCTTAACTTTCAAGATAATTATAGATAAGGATAGGTATGGTCTTTGAGGGAGAGTTTTAAATTGGAATAGGGAACATTATGAGGGCACTGGGCAGGGACTAAGAAGTGTTAATTGGGAATATCTTTTCTTTGGCAAGTCCACATCAGACACGTGGCGGGTGTTTAAAGTTCAATTGCACAGAGTACAGGAAAAGTCTGTTCCTGTCAGAAGGGCGACAAGGATGGATAGATAAGGGAACCTTGGATGTCCAGAGAGGTGAAGAAATTTAGTCAGGAAGGAAAAGCGAAGTATGTAAAGCTTTGGAAGTTGGGATCAAATGAAGTTGGGATCTTTTGAGTCAGTACGGGTGGAAGTCAAGAACAGGAAGGGAGCAGTTACTCTATTGGGAGTATTCTATAGGCCCCCTGGTAGCAGCAGAGATACAGAGGAGCAGATTGGGAGGCAGATTTTGGAAAGGTGCAAAAATAACAGGGTTGTTATCATGGGTGACTTTAACTTCCCTAATATTGTTTGGCACCTGATTAGTTCCAAGGGTTTAGATAGGGCAGAGTTTGTTAAGTGTGTCCAGGATGGATTCCTATCACAGTTCCGCTAATGCCCCACCTCCCCCTCGTACCCCATCCGCTATTTATTTTTATACACACATTCTTTCTCTCACTCTCCTTTTTCTCCCTCTGTCCTTCTCACTATACCCCTTGTCCATCCTCTAGGTTCCCCCCCCCCACCCTCTTCCTTCTCACTGGGCCTCCTGTCCCATGATCCTCTTAGATCCCCTTTGCTAATCACCTGTACAGCTCTTGGCTCCATCCCTCCCCCTCCTGTCTTCTCCTATCATTTTGGATCTCCCCCTCCCACTCCCACTTTCAAATCTCTTACTAGCTGTTCCTTCAGTTAGACCTGACGAAGGGTCTCGGCCTGAAACGTCGACTGTACCTCTTCCTAGAGATGCTGCCTGGCCTGTTGCGTTGACCAGCAACTTTGATGTGTGTGGTAGGATACTTGGTAGTGTGGAGGAGCAGAGGGATCTGGGGGTACATGTCCACAGATCCCTGAAAGTTGCCTCAGAGGTGGATAGGGTAGTTAAGAAAGCTTATGGGGTGTTAGCTTTCATACGTCGAGGGATAGAGTTTAAGAGTCGCGATGTAATGATGTAGCTCTATAAAACTCTGGTTAGGCCACATTTGGAGTACTGTGTCCAGTTCTGGTCACCTCACTATAGGAAGGATGTGGAAGCATTGGAAAGGGTACAGAGGAGATTTACCAGGATGCTACCTGGTTTAGAGAGTATGGATTATGATCAGAGATTAAGGGAGCTAGGGCTTTACTCCTTGGAGAGAAGGAGGATGAGAGGAGACATGATAGAGGTATACAAGATATTAAGAGGAATAGATAGAGCCTCTTCCCCAGGGCATCACTGCTCAATACAAGAGGACATGGCTTTAAGGTAAGGGGTGGGAAGTTCAAGGGGGATATTAGAGGAAGGTTTTTTACTCAAGAGAGTGGTTGGTGTATGGAATGCACTGCCTGAGTCAGTGGTGGAGGCAGATACACTAGTGAAATTTAAGAGACTACTAGACAGGTAAATGGAGGGATTTAAGGTGGGGGGTTATATGGGAGGCAGGGTTTGAGGGTCGGCACAATGTGGGCCGAAGGGTCTGTACTGTGCTGTACTATTCTATGTTCTATGTTCTCTGAAGCACATGAGTATAAAGCCCAAAAAGAACTAAACAAGGGAATTAGGAAAGCCAAGGGAGGCCATGAAAAGTCCTTGCAAGTAGGATTAAGGTGAAACCCAAGGCATTCTGTACATACATCAAGAGCAAGAGGATAACTCGGGAGAGGGTGGGAATTCTCAAGGATAAAGGGGGGAATATTTGCTTGGATGTGGAGAATGTGAGTGAGATATTTAATGAGTACTTCAGTATTTACCCAGAAAAAAAATATGAAGGCCAAGAGACCAGTGTATAAGTATGTTAGGGCATTTAAAGGGCAAGAAGGAGGAAGTGTTCAGCTTCCTAAGGAGCATTAAGGTGAATTGGTCTGCAGGGCCTGATGGAATTTACCCCAGGTTATTGAAGGAGACAAGAAGCAAGATTGCTGGGCCCTTCACTGGTTGTTCATGTCTTCTCTAGCCATATGTGAGGTCCCAGAGGATTGGCAAGTGGCTATTTAAGAAGGGAACAAGGAAAAATCCTGGCAACTGTAGACTGGTGAGCCTCACGTCAGTTGTTGGCAAATTGCTGGAGAAGATTCTTAGGGATAGGGTATATGAGAATTTGGAAACCAATGAACTAAACAGGGAGAGCCAGCGTGGTTTTGTGCATGGTAGATTGTGCCTTACCAACTTGATTGAGTTTTTGGGCAAGGTAACGAGAGATTGATGAGGGAAGGGAAGTGAATGTTGTCTACATGGATTTTAGTAAAACAGTTGACAAAGTCCCTATGGATCAGGAAGGCAAATGCGATGTTAGCATTCATTTCAAGAGGACTAGAATATAAAAACAAGGATTTAATGTTGAAGCTTTATAAAGCACCTGTGAGGCCTCGCTTGGAGTATTGTGAGCAGTTTTGGGACCCTTATCTTGGAAAGGATGTGCTGAAACTGAAGAGGGTTTAAAAGAGGTTCACAAAAATGATTCCAGGATTAAACTGCTCGTCGTATGAAGAGTATTTGATGGCTCTGGGCCTGTATTTACTAGAATTTAGAAGAATGAGAGGTGACCTCATTGAAACTTATCGAATGGTGAAAGGCCTTGGTAGACTCTCCCACCATAGGAAACATCCTTTCCACATCCATTCTAAGACCCAGAGGACACAGCCTCAAAATAGAGAGGCATCCTTTTAGAATGGAGGAGGAATTTCATTAGTCCAAGAGTGGAGAATCTGTGAAATTCTTATCCACAGGCAGCTGTGGAGATCAAGTCTTTATGTATATTTAAGGCAGGGATTGGTAGATTCTTGATGGGTCAAGGCATGAAGGGATACGAGGCGGAAAACAGGAGATTGAAGCTGAGAGGAAAATTGGATCAGCCATGATGAAATGATGATCAGACTTCATGGGCCAAATGATCTAATTCTGCTCCAATTTCTTATGGTCTTTTGATCTACCTGGTGCAAACACTCAGACTACACAGTACCTGGTGCAGATACTCAAAACACATGACCTGGTGCAATCACTCGGAACGCACAGTACCTTGTGCAAACACACAGAATACGCAGTACCTGGTGCAAACACACGGAATACGCAGTACCTGGTGCAATCACTCAGAACGCACAGTACCTGGTGCAAACACTCAGAATGCGCAGTACCTGATGCAAACACACAGAATACGCAGTACCTGGTGCAAACACACGGAATACGCAGTACCTGGTGCAAACACTCAGAACGCGCAGTACCTGGTGCAAACACTCAGAATGCGCAGTACCTGGTGCAAACACTCAGAATGCGCAATACCTGGTGCAAACACTCAGAATGCGCAGTACCTGGTGCAAACAAGCACTCAGAACGCGCAGTACCTGGTGCAAACAGTTGGAATGCACTGTACCTGGTGCAAACACACACTCAGAATGCGCAGTACCTGGTGCACACACTCAGAATATGCAGTACATGGTGCAAACACTCACTCAGAACGCGCAGTACCTGGTGCAAACACTCAGAATGCGCAGTACCTGGTGCAATCACTCAGAATGCGCAGTACCTGGTGCAAACACTCAGAATGCGCAGTACCTGGTGCAAACACTCAGAATACGCAGTACCTGGTGCAATCACTCAGAATGCGCAGTACCTGGTGCAAACAAGCACTCAGAACGCGCAGTACCTGGTGCAAACAGTTGGAATGCACTGTACCTGGTGCAAACACACACTCAGAACGCGCAGTACCTGGTGCAAACACTCAGAATATGCAGTACATGGTGCAAACACTCACTCAGAACGCGCAGTACCTGGTGCAAACACTCAGAATATGCAGTACATGGTGCAAACGCTCAGAACGTGCAGTACCTGGTGCAAACACACACTTAGAATGCGCAGTACCTGGTGCAAGCACTCGGAACGCACTGTACCTGGTGCAAACACACACTCAAAATGTGCAGTACCTGGTGCAAACACTCAGAACGCGCAGTACCTGGTGCAAACACACATCAAATACGCAGTACCTGGTGCAAACACACCTCGAATACACAGTTTCTGGTACAAACACTCAGAATGCACAGCACCTGGTGCAAACATGCAAACGCACATCGCATACGCAGTTTCTGGTACAAACACACAGAATACACAGCACCTGGTGCAAACATGCAAACACACATCGCATACGCAGTACCTGGTGCAAACACTCAGAATGCACAGCACCTGGTGCAAACATGCAAACACACATCGAATATGCAGTACCTGGTGCAAACTCTCAGAATACAGAGTACCTGGTGCAAACACACATCGAATGCACAGCACCTGGTGCAAACACTCAGATCACACAGTACCTGGTGCAAACACACACAAAACAATTAAAAAGGTGCACATGTGCAGGAAACACAGAAGTGGGTGTAGATTCATAGGACCAGGTAAAACCTCCACATTTCCATTAAACATTTCAATGACTACATCTGTTCCCAGTTTGCGTTTCCTTGTTCCTGCCTAATAGCATCATAATTTGCCCTCCACTCCCTACCTAAGGCTATGGTAAAGGTCTGTGAGTTGTAGTCAGTGTCTCCCAATTCTCACTCACTGAGGAACCTGTCACTGGGCCAAGTTCATTGCCTTGTATTAAGATCCAGTTTGGCCTCCCCTCTAGTCAGCCTGTCGCATCTTTCCTGGAAATCATTCCTGGACATACCTGATAAGTTCTGCCCCACATAAACATTTTGCACTAACCATGTGGAAAAACACAGGACCAGGTAAAAGCTCTGAGATTCATGAAAAAACTGTTTTGGGAGAAGTTGCTGAGGGAAGCACCATGGGCAGCAGTGACCCTGATACCCACCACATTCCATGCACCTGAAGCTGACTGCTCATCTGCCCAGTACTCCAAAGGTTTTGTTCCCAGATTTGCACAGATGTACTGTGAAGTGCATCCTAACTCGTCATATCACCGGATTCGAGAATGCTGCAGAGGTTGTAAGCTCTGCCAGCTCACTCCATCATGGGCAACAGCCTCCACACAATTGAAGACATCGGACATCCATCATTAAGGGCACCCAGCACCCAGAACATCAGGGAGGAGGTACGGGAGCCTGAAAGCAAACATCAGTATTCTTCCTCCTCCATCATCACTTGTTATTTATTTATTTATTTTTCTTTTTGCAATTTATGTATTTTTATGTGTTTGCACGGTACTGTTGCCACAAAATAACAAATTTCATGATGTATGGGTCAGTAATAATAAACCTCATCTCCACTCTTATTAAAAGGATATCCTCTGGTATTAGCCACTGCTGCCTGTGCTCTGGGAATAAGGTGCTGTCTCTGCACTCTACCTATGCCTCATATAATCTTATGTATCTCTATCAAGCCTGTCATCCTTTTCATTCTAAAGAGAAAAGTCTTTGCTTGCTCGATCTGTCCATATAAGACATGTTCTATAATTCAGCAACATCTTGGTAATTTTCGTCTGCACCTTCTCTAAGGGTTCCACATCCTTCCTATAATGAGAACAGAATACTCTGTGTGGTCTAACCAGAGTTTTATGGAGCTGCAAGTTTACCTCATGGCTTTAAAAATTCAATCCCCCAATAAATGAATATCAGCATACCATGTAACTTCTTAACTACCATCACCCAGTCCTCGTTGGAGGATCAGAGGAGGACAAGGTCAGCAAATTTAAATTCCTGAATGTTACTGCTTCTGAAGACGGAGCACTTAAGTGCAATTGTGAAGAAACCATAGCAGCATTTCTACTTGGCAGCCCTCTCAACCATCATGAAATGCTGTCGTAGGAAAGCAGCATCTATCATCAGACATATCCACCTCCCAGGTCATGCTCTCTTCTCACTGCTGCCATAAGGTACAGAAACCTCAGGATTCACACCACTTGGTTCAAGAAGAGTTGGTACCTCTCAACCATCAGACTCTTGAATAAAAAAAGGATAATTACACTCAACTTCACTTGCCTCATTGAAATGTTCCCACACCAATGATCTCACTTTTGAGAATTCTATCTCATTATCTCATGTTCTCTTTATTTGCATTTGCAGTTTGTTGTCTTCTGCATTCTGGTTGATCTTTCTTTGATCCTGTTATAGTTACTACTCTATAGATATTCCGAGTATACCCACAGGAAGATGAATCTCAAGGTTACTTTGAAATTTGAACTTGAGCAGCAGCTTTGAGGGATTTATGGGCTTGGGCCCCAGGATGCCTCTTCCTCCACCCTACTAAGAATCATGCCATTAACCTTAAACAGACGAAATGTGTGTTGAATGCTCCAGGTAAGGGCTCAGCAATGCCGCGTACGACAGATCTGCCTATTTTTAAGTTCCATTCCCTTTACAATAAAGACCAAAATACCATTTGCTGCCTTAACTATTTTTTGGACCTGCTTGCTAACTTTGTTATTTGTGCATTAGAACATCTGGATCCCTCTAAACCATTCACTTTAATTCTCTCTCCATTGAGATGATAACCTGCCTTCTGATACCTCTTGCCAAAGTACACCACATAATACTTCACAAAATTAAACTTTATTTGCAGTCATGAAGATGGTGTTTAATGGCCCTATGGCACTTTCTTAAAGGGAGATTTTTGAAAAATGCGGTTTGCAGTGTAAATAGAATTTGCAATAATTTTTCCCACCTGCTACTTTGTCCTGGACACACATAAGTCCTGTAGTGATGGTAGATTGCAGGCAATGGCTTTCCTGCTGACCTGAGAGTTCGCTATAGTTTTTGTATATTGTGAGAGAATGCTGCACCAAACCAGATGTGATGGCAGTGTAGAATTGCACTAGTAAGTTCTGGGGAAGATGGAATTTTACCAACTGCTCCAAGAAGTACATCCTCTGCCAAGCCTTTTTGTTAATGAAGGAGATATGGTTCTCCGACATGAGGTCCTCCTACGCTCTGCAGCTCATCCCATACTCCTGTGAGTTAATTATATTCCCCTCAGGGTTCCTCTTGTATATGTCACTTTTCATCCTTAATCTATGACCTATTGTAGTCTCACCCACCCTCAATAGAAAAAGCTACTTGCATTAACCTTATCTATATCCTTCATAATTTTGTATACAGTGTCTATAAAAAGTATTCACCACCTTGGAAGTTTTCTTATTTTATTGTTCTGCAACATCGAATCACAGTAGATTTAATTTGCCTTATTTTGACACTGATCAACAGAAAAAGACTTTCATCTCAAAGAACTCTACAAAGTGATCTAAAATAATTACAAATATAAACACAAAATAATTGATTGCATAAATATTCGCCCCCTTTGATATGACACACCAACTCATCACTGGTGCAGCCAATTGGTGTTAGAAGTCACATAATTAGTTAAATGGAGATCACCAGGTGCAGGCAAGGTGTTTCAATTGATGTTAGTGAAAATACACTGGTATCTGGAAGGACCAAGTGTTGGGTAGTCAGTATCCTGGCAAAAACTACACCAGGAAGGCAAAAGAACGCTCCAAAATTTCTGCAAAAAGGTTATTGAAAAGCACAAATCAGGAGGTGGATACAAGGAAGTTTTCAAGTCAATGAATATCCCTTAGAGTACAGTTAATCGATCATCAAGAAATGGAAATAATATGGCACTTGTAAATCTGCCTAGAGCAGGCCATCCTCACTGTGTGACTATGCAAGAAGGGGTCTAGTGAGAGAGGGTACCAAGAGACTAATGGGAACTTTGGAGGAGTTGCAAGCTTCAGCGGCTGAGATGGGAGAGACTGTGCATACAACTGCTGCCCAGGTGCTTCACCAGTCGCAGCTTTATGGGAGAGTGGCAATAAGAAAGCCACTGTTGAAAAAACTCATGAAATCTCAGCTAGAGTTTTCCAGAAGGCATGTGGGAGACTGAAGTCAGCTGGAAGAAGGTTCTATGGTCTGATGAAACCAAAATTGAGCTTTTTTGGCCATCAGACTAAACACTATGTTTGGTGTAAGCTAAACACAGCACATCATCAAAAACACACTATTCCTACTGTGAAACATGGTGGTGGCTGCATCATACTGTGGGGATACTTCACTGCAGCAGGCCCTGGAAGGCTTGTGAAGGTACAGGGTAAATTAAATGCAGCAAAATACAGGGAAATCCTGAAGGAAAACCTAATGCAGTCTGCAAGAGAACTGCAACTTGGGAGAAGATCTGTTTTCCAGCAAGAAAATGACCCAAGCATAAAGCCAAAGCTACTCAAAAATAGCTTGAAAACAACAAAGTTAATGTCCTGGAGTGGCCAAGTCAGAGTCCAGACCTCAATCCAATTGAGAATTTGTGGCTGGACTTGAAAAGGGCTGTTCACTCACGATCCCTCTGCAATCTGACAGAGCTTGAGCAGTTTGTGAAGAAGAATGGGAGAAAAATTGCAGTGTCCAGATGTGCAAAGCTATATATCCACACAGAATCAAGGCTGTAATTGCTGCCAAAGGTGCATCTACTAAAAGCTATATATCGACTTGAACAGGGTGAATCAATTATTTTGTGTTTTACATTTGTACTTAATTTAGATCACTTTGTGGAGATTTGTTTTCACCTTGCCATGAAAGAGTCTTTTTTTCTGTTGATTAGTGTCAAGAAAGCCAAATTAAATCCACTGTGATTAAATTTGTAAAACAATGAAATATGAAAGCTTCCAAGGAGCTGAATACTTCTGAAGCATTGTACTTCTATCAAGTCTCTTCTTACTCTCCTACACTCCATGAAATAAAGTCCAATACCATTCACCTTTCCCTATAAGTCAGGTTCTCAAGTCCTGGCAATGGCAACATCATTGTCAATTTTCTTGGTACTTTCAATCTTATTGAAAACTCCTGACTATTAGTACATGGTGTGACCTGCCTCACTGGTAGTTGATCCTGACCTCAGGAGCTATCTGTCTGGAGTTTCCATGTTCTCCCTGTGACTATTTCCCTTGAGTGCTCTATTTAACCTCCCCTGTCAACGACATGCAGGATCAGTGGGTTAATTGACCAATGTGAATTCTGTGTAGGACCAGAGATCAGGAGAATGGACTGAGGAGGTAGTGTTGAGGGGTAGAACATCTACATGCTTAGCTGGGACCAAGAGAAGACCTTTGACAGGTTATCGCACATGTACATGATCAACACGCTCTCTAAAATGAGCTTCAGCAAAGGAATTGGGAATATGATTCATCTGCTTCACACTGACATCATTAGCACAGTTCATTAATCTGCGGGAAACAGCAAGCTTCCATCAAACCCAGAGTGTGGCTCTCCTTTGTCCTGTGTGAACTGCTTGTGTGTTGCATGAAATCCTTTGCCAAGTCCATCAGGAAGGACAAGAGAATGACAACACCTGGTGAGGAGCTCTTGGATCAAATCCTCCCTGTGCATGGAAATGTCACCATCTTCTGGTCAGACCTATTGCTGGTCCACAGGTTGGCCTGTAACAAGTATAAACTGGACTCAGGGTTAGAGTCACTTGCAGTAGGAGTGAAACCATGTTCTTTGGTAACTGGTCCTACCGATGCTCTACTTCCTTCACATTACATTTGATCACCCAAGGGTGCAGGGGACTTGATTCAGAGAAGCTGGAGCAGGTGGCAAGAGCTGGCTAGTGTGGATATCCAAAGGAGAATGAAGATTGAAAATTTGGAAGTTAAGTGAGGCATATTGTGTGGCTCGTGCTAACTGCTGGCCCGTGTCACTCACTCCAAGTCATCTGGAGATGCAAAACAGTGGGTGACCATCAAGCCTCCAGAGGAATGGAGACATACACCCAACATCACTCCTGTCCTGTTGGCCACCTCTGTGTGTGCACAGATACCAGAGTGTCCCAGTTACAATGTTCTAGATCCCAGTGTTATGAAGGAAGAGACAATCCCTTTGGCATACACTTTGTTCCATTCATACACTGACTCTGTCTGCGCACACAGCTCCATACACAGACCCTGTCTTCAACACAAGTCCATACACTGACACTCATAGCCCTGCATACTGATTCTATTTGTGCACCCAGCTCTGTACACTGATCTTGTCAGCATATAGAGCTCTATACACGTATCTTGTTCACACGCAGCCCCAAGTTCTGGCCCTGTCTCCACCTTATCCCATGCACTGTTCCTGCCCTATGATGACTCTGTACACTGCTGTACAGTGTACTCTCCTGTACACTGATTCCGGAGTCTTAGATGTGTCTGAGTCATCGGACTGAGGGTCTACTGGGGTCATGGCTGAGGAGAGGTGATGATGCTGGCTCACCCTGACCATCCAATGGGAGACCTTGAGTTGAGGCTGTGGTTTCAAGCCTAGCTCAATTAGCTGAGCATGACCTGAGTGGTTCTTTCAACAGCAAGCTCGAGCTGTTGGTGGCTGCCTGTACTCCCAAGCTACTTTGAAGACCACACAGCAGCTTCTAACGAGCACTAGCAGTTCCAAATAACCTTTCTCCCCATTAATGTTACTAGAAATAAAATGTAATTACTGACATGGTCATGGGATCCCATTGTGCATCAACTCATCGTAGCAATGATTGTTTGAGTTGCTTTATCATGGGAAAGATGTGTTGTTTAGATCTCTTATCTGTTCTGTTGTAGCAAAGCATTGTGTGGTGAGGGTGTTGTCACTGAGCTGAAAGGAGAGGTGAGTGGCAGCTTGTTCCTGCCATTCTGTGGCTGACCTACAGAACAGGTTGGCACATGGGTCTACTGTCCCACTCACAATGAATTGCTAGTACATACATTGGCACATGGTGTCAGGGCTAGGAACCTAGGAAAGCAGCCATTTCTGGGTACAGGATAAAGTCTGTGGTGAAGAAAGGAGTGGCTCAAGGAATGGTAAGGAGGAAGATATAAAGAGATAGGTATGGTTACAAATAGCACTAGAAGCTATGTGCTGGATTTGTGTTCGCTGGTTAACCTCGGGCAGTGCACACACAGCATTTGTTTTCTGACCATTGCCTGGGTGAGTGCAGCTCTACAGATCTTGACATGCTGAACACCAACCAGGGCAAAGCAGCTATTTTGAACAGCACCCTATCCACCCTGAATATTTCCTCCCTCCGCCACCAGTGGCTGTAGTGTTTATCACCTATGGAATGATGCAGTTAATAAGGCCACACTAACAACACTTCCCAAGCCTGTGACCTCCACTACCACCGGGGTAGAGGACTAGGGAAGCATTACCACTTGCAGGTTCCCCTTCAAATCACACACCATTCTGACTAGGAAATACATCATTGGAAATTCATTGCGGCTGAGTCTAAACCCTGGAACTCCCTCCTCAACAACACTACAGGAGAATTCTTACCACCCTCCACCTTCTCGATGGCAGTTAGAGTTGCGCGGTAAATGCTGGCCATCTCAGCAATCTCACTTTCCAAGGAATGAGAAAGTAAAGGAACAGAGGAACAAACTGAAGAGAAAGAGGGAGGAGAGGAAGTCTGCAGTACAGAGGGGAGTAGGATCCATTCACATCAGAAGTAATCAGAATCAGGGTGAGTGTGCAGTGGAGACATTGTCTCAGTATAAGAGATTGGACATTTAGACAAATCCTTTCTTTCTCTGCTGTCAAAGAGTTGTACAGCACAAAGCAACAGGAACAGGCCTTTTGTCTATTGACAAATACACGGACTATTCTCCCCATTTACACAAATCCCACTTCTCTGCTTTACAGTCGTATTCTTTCCTGCCTTGTCCATTTCAATGCCTGCTTAAAGTTGTCACTGTATGTCATAATTGTGGAGACAGAAGAAATTGCAGATGCTGGAATCTGGAGTAAAAAACAAACTCAACAAGTCAGGCAGCATCTGTAGAGGGAACTGGACAGTCAAGGTTCTCGACCCAAAACATCGATCGTCCATTTCTTTGCACAGCTACTGAGTTCCTCCAGCAGTTTGCTTTATATATAGTATTTGTATGTGACTCCTTCACCTCCTCTGGCAGCAGACTCCAGATATCACCTTATGTCCACGCCCTCTTGCTTTGGATATTTCTACAATGGGAAAAGCATCTTGACTATCTTCTATATGTCACTTATATACTTCTTTCCTTGGATTCCTTCACTCTAAGAAAAAACAGTCCAGCCTCTCCAAGAGAAAATCTGCAGATGCTGGAAACATCTTTTTCTCCAGTCCTGCTGAAGGGTCTCAGCCCGTAACGTCGACTGTACTCACTTCCATAGATGCTGCCTGGCCGTCTGAGTTCCTCCAGCATTTTGTGTGTGTCGTCAGCCTATTCGATATCACCACTTTACTAAAATCTTCCAATCTAGGCAACACCCTGATGAATCAACTTTGCATTCTCTCCAGTGTAACCACGTCCTTCTTACAGTTCCACACCTTACTTAAAGGTATTGGTCCATGATATTAAAAAGGTTGGGGAATCCTGCTGCAGAGTGATAACCAAAAATGCACACAGTACTCTGTGGCCTAAACCAGCATTTTGTAACATTGCAACATCACATCTGAACTCATAAATTCTATGCCTTAGTCTATAAAAGTCAACATCTCTCCTTCACCATTCCATCCTTGCTATCACTTTTAGGGAACTTTGGGCCTATTCATCAAAATTCGCTAGTTTAATGACATTTACCCTTTCCTACCCTTATTAGACTTCCAAAAGTACATCACTTAACACTTGTCAGTATTCCTTTTGTCAATACCCCACCCAACTTTACCTCTCAGCTGTATCCTGCAGTTGCCTTACATAAACTTTCTCACTATCTACAAGACCAATTTTCATTTAATCTGCAAATTTACAGATCATAATTGAGAAAAATATACCTAAGATCAGTTCTTGGTTAAAAAGTACACAGATTACCAGAGAGTCAGTTGTGTTGAGACGTCCTTGTCCCCGTCCCTGTCCCAGGCCCCGACCCGTCCCCGTCCCAGGCCCCGACCCATCCCTGTCCCCATCCCCATCCCAGTCCCCGATCCGTCCCCGTCCCCGTCCCCGTCTCCGTCCCAATCCCCGACCCGTCCCCGTCCCAGTCCCCGACCTGTCCCCGTCCCAGTCCCCGACCCGTCCCCATCCCGGTCCCAGGCCCCGACCCGTCCCGGTCCCCGACCCGTCCCCGTCCCATCCCTGGCCCCGACCCATCCCCGTCCCCGTCCCATCCCCGTCCCTGTCCCCGTCTGCAAACAAGCTCTTCAGCCCAACTCACCCATGCCGTTCCAGATTCCTAGCTGAACTATGTTTGACCCATATCTCTCTGAAACCCTTCCTATCTATGTACCTGCTGGTGAGCAACAAAATATTTGAAGGCAATTTAATAGAAGTATATAAGTTCTGGAAACACTTGGCAAATCAGGCAGCATCTGTGGAAAGAAAAACAATTAATATTTTTGACTTAGGATTGTTCACCAGAACTGATTTCCCTTATTTGCAACCTGTTAATTTATTGAACAACCTATTCTTGGTAGAAAGGAGCAGCTCATCCATCTCCCTAAACACTCACTGGTACACAGTGGCTACTGTCTGTACAATCTACAAAACACGCTGTGGTTATTCACAGGTACTCTTAACAGCTGTCCCCAAACCAATGAGCTCTGATACTACGGCATTCGCTGGAGAACACCACTACTGCAGGTTCCCCTCCATCACACACCACCCTAACTTTGAACTATATCACTGGTCCTTCAATTTTGCTGGGCCTAAATCTTGGAAATTCCATCCCCCCCCCCACCCCCAACCTCCATAACCTCCATCTTCCAACCCAGTAACCCAGTAGAACTGCTTTATTGGCTTATCACCACCTTCTCATTGGAAGTCAAGACAGGCGATAAATGCTAGCTTAGCCAGTGAGTGAAAATGTTGCCCACTTACCATTCAGCCAATTCCCCCTGCTCTGGATCAATTTCCGCTGTAGGATAGGCCATGATCTGTGAGCCCATGACCTGTCTTGGGTGGTCAAGTCAGAATGTGACACGCAACCTGTGTTTGGGCACTCCCCTTTCTCTGGATATCCAGCCTACTTGTGTTTTTTTTTCACACAGTTTCTTCATCTTCTTACAGACAAAGTAGAAGATGAGCTGGAAATGGCCACAGTTTGCCATCGGCCTGAAGGTCTAGGACAGCTGCAGGCACAGACCAACTTCACCAGGAGAGAGATCCAGGTGCTGTACAGAGGATTCAAGAATGTAAGTGACCCTCATCCACTCGTCAGCAACCACCCTCACCACCTGGGTTTGGGCAGCCACTGTGTGCCACTGCTAAAGACACTGAGTATTTAGGGAGTTGGATGGGCTGCTCCTTTCTACCAAGATCAGGTTGTTCATTAAAAGTAAAGTTAAACGAAACCCAAACACTATCTGCCACACAGGCAGCGCATTCCTGGGGAGCATGAGGAAGTCTTGAGGTTCTGTACAGGAGATTTCAGTGACAGGGGGATGGTTTCACTGAGAACAACCAGAGGATGGGGATCAGATCACAGTGCTGCATACAGCCCAAGCCAAGAGCAATGATGCTGTTAGAGCACATACAGAGAAAATGCATGTGTCTCAGTGTGAACATTCACCAGAGAATGACAGTGATCTAACTCCAGAGTGAGTCCTGAGTCAAAGCACTGGCTGCTGAGTTTTCTTCCCTTCCCAACTCTCTGCCCATGAGTCATTGTCACAGACTGAGACTTGAGCACGGAAACAACCCATCAAGACTCTGCTGACCATTGAATTCCCATTTACACTAATCCCATTTTACTCTCCCCAAATTCCCACCAATTCCTCACAGATTGTACCATTCTAGGGAAATTTACAGCAACTACATTAATCCACTCATATGTCTTTTAGATATGGGAGGGAACCAGAGCACCTAGGGAAACTTGCATTGTTGAAGGAGACCATGCAAACTCCACACAGACAGCACCTGAGCTATGACGCAACTCTACTTGCTGTTGCTGCCCACTTCAGAGACCTTAGTTCAGTCCTGATTACAGTCCTAACTTTGTGGAGTTTGCAAGTTTTCCTGCAGTAGTGTAGCTTTTTTCAAATGTTCTGGTTTCTCCCCACATCCCAAATACACGTGTGTATGTTAATTGGGGCAAAGGCGGGTTACTGGTGCCTTAAAACCAGTTGTTCAGGCAGATGGGGCTCATCAACCGAGGTTGGAAGTTCATCTAGGAGAAGGAAAACTGACCTCAGACCTCCACTGCCTTGCAGTGATACCCAGCCATGGGGAAGGCTTTGGTAGTAAACTCCGAGGGAAAAGTCTGCAGCTGGGATCCCTAAGGTAGTCCTACATTGAATTCAGTGCTGACTAGCAACTCCTGTGATGATTCTGGTACCAAACTATATTGGTCTCTGATGTTCCTTTGGGTTCATCAGATATGTGGAGAGGGGCTTGCTACATGAACAACAGCTTGCTCTCCATATTGTACTGCCCAAGCTTGCATATCTAGACAGCTAGCATGCAATATCCATGGTCAACTCTGACCGATGAGTCCTCAGACTCAGACTCAGACGGGTTGATTGGTTGGTAACTCTAGACTGCCACTCCTGGTGTATTTTTGATGTGGTTTCAGTACTTGTGTCACTGTGTATTTTTATTATTGAGGTGGGTGAATTCCCACCCTCAAGGGAATGGGATGGTGGATCCACCAGAGCTCCACTCTTAACTTTCTTCTGTTTCCAGGAATGCCCCAGTGGCGTTGTTAACGAGGACACTTTCAAACAAATCTACTCTCAGTTCTTCCCACATGGAGGTGAGTGGCAGAAGTTGGGTCATCCCTGTCTGCTGGGGGGGGGGGGGGGGGGGGGGTGTCATGGACATTTAGACACTGTGATTGGTGAAGATTGGTAGACTGACCTGTGATTGCTCTAGGGTCATATAGATAGTCCAACGATAAGTCTGTGGTGAAAAAGTCTGATCTGTGATGGAACTGTTATGGTAGAAAATGAACTGTGATAAGTCCATTTGGGTAGAGACTAAACTGTGATTTGTCTCTGGTGGTATAAACTGAACTGTGTTGATTTGTAGTAGTAGAGATTGACCCGTGGTCTGTTGTGGTAGAGACTGAAACGTGATTGGTCTGTTGTTGCAGAGATTAAACTGTGATTGGTCTATTGTGTTAGAGAGTGAAATGTGTTAGAGACCATGATTGGCCTGTGGTGATAGAAACTGACCAGTGTATTGTCTGTGGTGATCTGACATGTGATCTGTCTACTTTTTTAGTTAGAAACACAGCTTGGCAAAAGGCCAGCCCAAGGAAACTGCTACCCAATCACACCCATGTGACCAATTAACCTGCTAACCTATACAGCTTTGGAATGGGGAGGAAACAGGAACACCCAGAGGAAACCCACACGATCATGGTGAGAATGTAGAAACTTCTTACAGACAGCAGCGGAATTCAACCCGGGCCACGGCGTTGTTATGCTGTTATACAAACTGCTATACTACCATGCTCTAGATGCTGAGCATCAATTAATTCTGTCGTGGTAGAGACTAGCCTGAGTGCTGCTTGAGTCTGACCTCAGTGGAAAGCCTGTTTACATTAACGCTTTCTATATCCTCATAATTTTGTATACCTTTATCAAATCTCCCCTCGTGCTCCTCCGCACCAGGAATTAAAGTCCGAGCCTATTCAATCTTTCCCTATAACTCAGGTCATCAAGTGCCACAAAAATCATAGTAAATTTTCTCTGTACTCATTGATCTTATTGTAAACCTTCCTGTAAGTAGTAACCAGAACTGCATACAATATCCAAATTTGACCTCACTGATGACTTATATAACGTCAACATAGCATCCTAACTTCTGTGCTCAATACTTTGATCTATAAAGGCCAATGTGCCAAAAACTTTTTATGACCCTATCTACCTGTTATAGCAGTTCAAGGAATTATGGGTCTGTATTCCCAGCTTCCTTAGTTCTACCACACTCCTCAGTGCCTTACTGCGTACTGTGTAAGTCCGAACCTGGCTTTTCCTCCCAAAGTGCCAGACCTGTCCACATTAACTTCCATCTGCCACTTTACAGACCATTTTTGCAATTGATCCAAACTCTGCTGCAAGCTTTGATAGCCTGCCTCGCTGTTCACTAGACCTTCAATCTTGGTATCATCAACCAAATTGTTGATGTAGTTTACCACATCCAGTTTTCCAAGTCATTGATATAGTTGTCAAACAACAGCACTGATCTCGGCAGAATTCCAGTAGTCAAAGAGGCTATCATCTACTATCTGGCTTCTCATGCAAAACTAATGTTGAATGCCAAATAACTGAACCTTTTTGGACTAGTCTGCCATGTGGGACTTTCTCAAAGGCCTTGCTAAAGTCCACGCCGTCTTGCCTTCATCAACCTTCCTGGTAACTTTCTTGAAAAACTCTGTAGGATTAGTTAGACATGACCTACCACGCACAAAGCTATGCTGACTATCCTTAATTAGTCCAAGTCTATCCAAATACTTAGGTATCTGGTCCCTTAGAATACCTTCCAATAATTTACCCACTACTGATGTCAGGCTCACAGGGCTATATTTACACATCTTATTTTTAGATCCTTTCTTGAATAATGGAACATTACCAGTCCTGCAGCCTTCTGGCCCTCAGTAGTGGCTAAGGAAGTTTTAAATACCTTGGCCAGATATTTCTGCACTAGCATTTCATAAGGTCCAAGGGGCCACCTTGTGTGGCATTTGGGGATTTATCCACCCGAATTTGCTTCGTTTTCTTCATTTGCTCGCTGCTGTTTTGCCTCAGTTCTCTTGATTCTGTGCGCACCTCCCAAGAAAATCCAGATACAAAAAAAATACACTTATGATCTCCTGCAGCTCCTTCGGCTCCACACATAAGACTATAAGACATAGGTGCTGAATTAGGCCATCTGGCCCATCGAGTCTGCTCCACTATTCAATCATAACTGATCCCTTTTTTCTATCTCCTCCTCAACCCCAGTTCCCGGCCTTCTCCCTTTGCTGCTATGTCCAGTCAAGAACCTATCAATCTCCACCTTAAATACACCCAATGATCCGACCTCCACAGCTGCATGTGGCAACAAATTCCACAAATTCACCACCCTTTGGCTAAAGAAATTTTCTCGCATCTGTTTTGAAAGGGTGCCCCTCTATCCTGAGGCTGTTCCCTCTTGTCCTAGACTCTCCCACTATGGGAAACATCCTTCTCACATCTACTCTGAAACCTTTCGAATGTTGAAAGCTTAGCCAATGAGATCCCCCCTCATCCTTCTGAAATTCAGCGAGTACAGACCCAGGGCCTCGTATGATAACCCTTTCATTCCTGGAATCATCCTTCTGTACCTCCTCTGGACCCTCTCCAATGCGAACACATCATTTCTAAGATGAGGGGCCCAAAACAGTTCACAATACTCAAGGTGAGGCCTCACCAGTGCCTGATAAAGCTGCAGTATCCCATCCTTGCTCTTGTGTTCTAGACCTCTTGAAATGAATGCTAAAATGGCATTTGCCTTCCTTCCCACTGACTCACCTTACACAAGGGGCTCCCAAGTCCCTCTGCATCACAGGTTCCTAGATTTTCTCCCCATTTAGAAAATAGTCTGCACATTTATTTCTACTACCAAAGTGCATGACTATGCATTTTCCAACATTGTGTTTCATTTACCACTCTCTTGCCCATTCTCCTAATCTGTCTAAATCCTTCTGCATCCTACCTGCTTCTTCAACACCTCCTGCCCCTCCACCAATCTTCATATCATCTGCAAACTTGGCAACAAAGCCATCTATTCCATCATCTAACTCATTTATCTACAACATAAAAAGAACTGGTCCCAACACCAACCCCAGCGGAATACCTCTAGTCACTGGCAGCCAACCAGAAAAGGATCCTTTTATCCCCATTCCTACCAATCAGACAATATTCTAACCATGTTAGTAACTTCCCTGTAATGCCATGGGCTCTTAACATGATAAGCAGCCTCATGTGTGTCTCCTTGTCAAAGGCCTTCTGAAGGTCCAAATATACAACATCCACCACATCCCCTTTATCTATCCTACTTGTAGTCTCCTCAAAGAATTCCAACAGGTTCGTCAGGCAGGGCTTTCCCTGAAGGAAACCATGCTGACTTCGTACTATTTTGTCCTATGTCACCAAGTACTCCATCACCTCATCCTTAACAATTGACTCTTGACATCTTCCCAACCACTAAGATCAGTCTAACTGGTCTATAATTTCCTTTCTGCTGCCTTCCTCCTTTTGTGACGAAAAACCAAGTTATCAGAAGATTGATGCTAATGAGAGAGAGATAAGTGAGACAATGGAGAAACATTCAAAATGCTAATAAGAGAGAAGAGAGATATTAACGAGAAAGAAACACATTTCAGAATATTGACAGACCGGTTGCTTTGAACCTGAACTGTTTGAAGTTTGATGGACAGGCGATACCCCAGCAGGGGGATAAAAAGAACAGGTTCGCTAAGGCACGATACACACCACAAGATCACGAGTTAACGAGACCCTGGAAGAGCGGTGTGCCCCCACAAGTTTGTGGAAGTTGGAGGTCTGGTTCGAGGAAACCGACCATAGACTGACAGGGTGAAAAGGGACGATCGGCGGGAACCTGGTGTGTGTCGGCCTTTGCCTGGGTGCCCGGTTCACCGCGGTAGAACGGTCGTATCCGGAACGGAGGGGTCACAGTCGGTGACCACAGAAGACATAAAAGGGTTCGCCCGAAAGCTAACTGTGAAGAACATCAAAGGTCTGTTTGAATCAAAATTTGCATTCTCTCTCTCTCTCCAACAGCACAACAGCGATTACTGTGAACTGTACTAAGGTGAACTGAACTCTGTGTCACTTGAGACTGATCATTTTACCCCTAGACTGCGATAGAGCTTGATTGATTCCTATTACCCTAGTTCTGTGTACATGTGTGTATTATCATTGCTAACCTGTTGCATTTACATCCTTACGATTAGAGTACTGTGTTACTTATTTCTTTAATAAAACTTTATTAGTTTCTGTTAAACCAGACTCCAACTAGTGGTCCATTTCTGCTGGTTTGGCAACCCAGTTACGGAGTACGTAACACTTCCTTAAAAAGTGGAGTAACATTTGCAATTTTCCAGTCTTCTGGCACCATGCCAGAGTCCAGTGATTTTTGAAAGGTAATTTCTAATGCCACCATAATCTCTAATGCTACCTCTTTCAGAACCCTAGGGTGCAGTTCCTCTGGTCCAGGTGACTTATATACCTTTAGGTCTTCCAGCTTTTTGAGCACCTTCTCTCTGGTAACAGTAACTGCACCCACTTCTCTTCCTTCACACACTACAACATCAGGCATACTGCTAGTGTCTTCCACAGGGAAGACTGACGCAAAATACTCATTTAGTTCATCAGTCATCACCTTGTCCCTGTTATTATTTCTCCTGCCTCATTTTCTAGCAGTCCTATATCCAATCTCATTTTTCTTTTATTTTTAACATCCTTGAACAAAACGTTTACTATCCACTTTGATATTATTTGCGAGCTTGCTTTCATATTTTGTCTTTTCCCTCCTAATGATTCTTTTAGTTGCTATCTGTAGGTTTTTAAAAACTTCCCAATCTTCACTCTTCCCACTATTTTTTGCTTTGTTGTATGCCCTTTCTTTTGCTTTTACAACGCTTTTGACTTCCCTTGTCAGCCAAGATTGTACTATTTTACCATTTGAGTATTTCTTCATTTTTGGAATACATGTGTCCTGCACCATCCTCATTTTTCCCAGAAACGCACGCCATTGCTGCTCTGCTGACATCCCTGCCAGCAGCTCCTTCCAATTTACTTTGGCCAACTCCTCTCTCATACAACTGTAATTTCCCTTACTCCTCTGAAATACTGCTAATTCAGACTTTACCTTCTTCCTATCAAATTTCAAGTTGAACGGAATCATATTGTGATCACTGGTTCCTGAGAGTTCTTTTTACCAAAGTTCTCTAATCGCCTCCGGTTCATTACATTACAGCCAATCCAGTATAACTGATCCCCTAGTAGGCTTCACGACAAACTGCTATAAAATGCTATCTTTTAGGCATTCAACAAACTCACTCTCTTGAGATCCATTACCAACCTGATTTTCCCAATCGACCTGCATTTTAAAATTTCCCATGACTACCATAACATTGCCCTTCTGACTCGCATTTTCTATTTCCTGTTGTAATCTGTGGTCCACCTCCCAACCACTGTTGGGAGGCCTGTATATAACTGCCATCAGGGTCCTTTTACCCTTACAGTTTCTTAACTCAAGACATAGGATTTTTCTTCCGATCCTATGTCACATCTTCCTGCTGATTTGATGCCGTTCTTTACCAGTAGAGCCACATCATCCCCTTTGCCTACCTTCCTATCCCTCTGATATAATGTGTAACCTTGGAATTCAGCTCCCAACTATAACCATTCTTCAGCCACGATTCAGTGATGGCCACAACATCATACTTGGCAATCTGTAATATTGCAACAAGATCATCCACCTTATTTCTTATACTATGTGCATTTAGATACAACACCTTGAGTACCGTCTTTGCTATCCTTTCTGACTCTGCATCACTAATGATTTGATACTCAGCCTGTTGGGTACAACCGAGTCCCATCACCTGCCTGCCCTTCCTGACAGTCTGACTGCACACCGTTTTACTATCTTTTTATCTTTTTACTATCCGTCCTTTCCTGAGTCCCTTCACTCCAGTCCCCACCCCACTGCCAAGTTAATTTAAACCCTCCCCAAAAGCTCTAACAAACCTGCCTGCGAGGATATTAGTCCCCCTTGGGTTCAGGTGAACAGGTCATAGCTAACCCAGAGGAGATCCCAATGATCCAAGAACCTGAAGCCCTGCCTCCTGCACCAGCTTCTCAGCCACGCATTTATTAGATTATTAGATTATGAGGACACGCAGTCCTCTTTTATTGTCATTTAGTAATGCATACATTAAGAAATGATACAATGTTTCTCCAGAACGATATCACAGAAACACATAACAAACCGACTTAAAAACTGACAGAACCCACATAATTATAACATATAGTTACAACAGTGCAAAACAATACCGTAATTTGAATGGTAAATTTGCATGGTAAAAAGTCTCGAAGGCTCTCATAAGTCCCATCATCTCACGCAGACGGTGAACCTCCAGCGCTGCAAACTTGCCGATGCAGCACTCTGGAAGCATCCGATCACAGTCCGACTCCGAGTCCGTCCGAAAACTCTGAGCCTCCGACCAGCTCTCCGACACCGAGCACCGAGCACCTTCTCTGCCAAGCGCTTCGACCCCAGCCCTGGCAACAGGCAATAGGCAAAGCCGAGGATTTGGGTCTTTCCCCTTTGGAGATTCTTGATCGCACAGTAGCAGCAGCAGTGAAGCAGACATTTCAGAAGTTTCTCCAGATGTTCCTCCATGCTTCTCATGGCTGCCTCCATCAAATCAGGATTGTGCACGGCCCCTAGTTAACACATACGATATCATTCGGAACGGCCATGCGCGCTGCATCGCGCCGCCATCTTCTCCTCCCTCCTCTGCCAAATCATCCTGTTTCTGCCCTCACTGGCGTGTGGCACAGGTAGCAATCCAGAAATTACTACCCAGGAGGTTCTGCTTCTCAGCTTTCTACCTAGCTCTCTAATTTCTTTTTAGGACCTCATTTTATTAACAACCTAGATGTGGGGGTAGAAGGGTGGGTTGGCAAGTTTGCAGACAACACAAAGGTTGGTGGTGTTGTAGATAGTGTAGAGGATTGTCAAAGATTGCAGAGAGACATTGATAGGATGCAGAAGTGGGCTGAGAAGTGGCAGATGGAGTTCAACCCGGAGAAGTGTGAGGTGGTACACTTTGGAAGGACAAACTTCAAGGCAGAGTACAAAGTAAATGGCAGGATACTTGGTAGTGTGGAGGAGCAGAGGGATCTGGGGATACATGTCCACAGATCCCTGAAAGTTGCCTCAGAGGTGGATAGGGTAGTTAAGAAAGCTTATGGGGTGTTAGCTTTCATAAGTCGAGGGACAGAGTTTAAGAGTCGTGATGTAATGATGCAGCTGTATAAAACTCTGGTTAGGCCACACTTGGAGTATTGTATCCAGTTCTGGTCGCCTCACTATAGGAAGGATGTGGAAGCATTGGAAAGGGTACAGAGGAGATTTACCAGAATGCTGGCTGGTTTAGAGAGTATGCATTATGATCAGAGATTAAGGGAGCGAGGGCTTTACTCTTTGGAGAGAAGGAGGCTGAGAGGAGACATGATAGAGGTGTACAAGATAATAAGAGGAATAGATAGAGTGGATAGCTAGCATCTCTTCCCCAGGGCACCACTGCTCAATACAAGAGGACATGGCTTTAAGGTAAGGGGTGAGAAGTTCAAGGGGGATATTAGTGGAAGGTTTTTTACTCAGAGAGTGGTTGGTGCGTGGAATGCACTGCCTGAGTCAGTGGTGGAGGCAGATACTAGTGAAGTTTAAGAGACTACTGGACAGGTATATGGAGGAATTTAAGGTAGGAGCTTATATGAGAGGCAGGGTTTGAGGGTCGGCACAACATTGTGGACTGAAGGGCCTGTACTGTGCTGTACTATGTTCTATGTTCTTTTGTTTTCCCTTCCTTTGTCATTGGTACCAATATGAACCAAGACATCTGGCTGCTCCCCCTTCCTCTCCAAAATGTTGTGGACATGATCTGAGACATCCCTGATGCGTAGATGACCAATCTGATCTTCATGTTGACAGATTTTATCCCCTGTAATTCTTCTGCTCTTAACATACCTATAGATGCCAGTGACAATAGGAATAGGATTATTCAGAGGACGAATGCATGGCTGAGGGATTGGTGCATGGGGCAGTATTTCAGATTTCTGGATTATTTGGAATCTCTTGTTGGGGAGGTATGACTTGCACAAAAAGAATGGGTTACGCCTGAACTTGAAATGTCCAATAAGATGTATCAGTATTACAGTGGAATAAAGGGAATCACAGAGGCATGAGAGGAGAATTGATTGGAAGGGGACACTGTCAGAGATGACGGCAGAATGGCAATGGTTAGAATTTCTGCAAGCACTTTGTTAGGCACAGGATAGATACATCCCAAAGAAGAAGGTGTATTTAAAAGTGAGGATATACAACCATGGCTGACAAGGGAAGTCAAAGACGTCATTAAAGGAAAAGAGAGAACATATAATATTGCAAAAATGAATGGGAACTTTTTAAATGCCAACAGAAAGCAACTAATAAGCCATAAGGAGAAGCTGCTTGGGAAACTGAAAGGTCTGAGGTACATAAGTTACCCCAGGACCAGATTGACTACAGCCAAGGATTCTGAAAGAGCTAATTGAAGAGATGGAAGCATTAGTAGTGATCTTTCAAGAACACCAGATTCTAGAATGGATACAGAGGATTGGAAAATTGCAAATGTCACTCCACTCTGTAAGAAGGGAGAGAGGGAGATGAAAGTAAATTATAAGCCAGTTAGCCTGACTTCAGTTCAGGGAGGATATTGGAGTCCATTATTAAGGATGATGTTTCAGGGTACTTAGAAGCAAATGTAAAATAGGTCAAAATCAGCATGGTTTCCTTAAGGGGAAATCTGTCTGACAAATCTGTTGGAATTCTTTGAAGAAGTAACAGGCAGGATGGACAAAGGAGTCAGTGAATGTTGTTTACTGGGATTTTCAGAAGGCCTTTGACATTTTTGTCACATATGCAGGAAACAAGTTTTTATCTACCCCCATAGTCATTTCCCAGCAACAGTAGTATTTTGAGACAAAGACCTCTTGATTACCTTAAAAGGCCATCAAACTCAGACAATTGGGACAATGTGCACAATGAGGTAATTCCTCATTTTTCAACCATTGTTCCACATTTTTGGAGACAGAATATAATTAGATTACCACATCATTACCACCGCAGGTGCAAAAGCCAGCGGCTGTTAGCTTGACATCTAATTTTTACATGTCAGCAGAACAAACTAGCCCCTTACCATCTCATTCCCTCCTTTTATCATTCCATGACAACTCAATTAAATTGGGGCTGAAAACAGTGCCACTAATTTGGTAGCGAAAGCCTTGCAGCAAGTGTTTAAACAGGTCAACAGTACATAACACACAATGATAATCACGACAAGAATAATTAGCTCATGCAGGAGATAAGAGCCCTATGATCCCCCTAGCAACCACCTGAGCCACCCTTCTCCACCGGCGGATCCTTGCCTAAAACTATCTAACTGCTCCTGAATCTCTAGAATTGCATGAGAGACGTTATAGGACTCGTCCCTGACATGAGTGATGCACTTATCCCCAACTATGGCAGACACCCCTCCTTGCTGAGCTAACTGGTAGTCCACGGCATACCAGGTCTGCAGAGCGTAAAGCCAAAGTTCTGCCATTTCTTGGTTGATTGCCTCCAGGCCCTCCATTGTGCTGTTCCCCAATGCCGTCAGCCCACAGATGAGGTAGTTTCAATTTTGATTCCTGGCAGATATGGCCCCTGCAGATCCCCCAAGGGAGAACGTGCTGAGCCAGCTGTAGCCTACCGCTGATCCCAGAGTATCTTATAATCCGCACAAAATACTTTACTGATGGGTCGAGCCACCAGTCATCGTCAGACGTGAGCTTCCTACGGGCAAGGAACGGTGAGAGGGCTAATCGTTCCTACTGCGAACAGTGGAGGCAGGACATTGGTAACTGTAGTATAGGTTCCGTTAAGGAGGAACACATATCCGCTCTTTGCCCGGTAGCATGTAGAACTACCAGAAGAAAATATTTTCTGCTACCAGGTATGTTCAGAGTGGTATATTGCGGCCAAAGCCAGTGACATTGTCCCTCTAGACAATGACCACATACATACTGACTCCCTTTGGGTAGGGAAACACATCTTTCTCGAGTACAGGTACATGAAAACTTCCCTCGTTTTATTCTGCAATCATGATTCAGACACTGCTTTTCAATGCAGGGGATGTTCTTAGGGACTTTGGCAATTACACACCTCCATCCTAATCCCCGGAAACAGAAAGGGTAGCTTTGGATGCCCATACAGTTAGAGTTTGTGACCCAACGTCCCTCTTCCCAATCATCATTTCGTTGCATTCTTGCCTTTAGCCAGGACTGAGCTCCCCAGCACTTGGATTGCCAATTCTCAGAGGTCCACCCAGAGGTACCGTTCAGACTTTCCACACACCGTCCCCTACTCCCTCTTTGTAAACCTTCCCTTATCACCTTTACACTCTCTGCCTGACCTATCCTCTTCCACTAAATCCTCCCACCTCCTTTCAGATGGGTTAGCCACAAATAGTGCCTCCACAGATTGAGCTAAGGGGTAACATACAGTTCTATTACCATATAATCGCTTATGCGTTTCATAAAAGAGATTACTTTCCAAAGTATCAGTCAGTACAAACATAAAGAGTCCAAGTCCAACAACAATCACTTTTCATCTGGTGACCACTGCTTACAATCGCTCAGGTGAATCCAACGGTCGTGGCCTTGTACTTTTACTGCTGTGAGCGTTTGGAGAAGGATCTGAAAAGCTCCTTTCCACCGGGGTCCAAGCTTGGGGCGCTCCCAATCCTTTATCAGTACCGAATCTCCAATTTTCAAATCCGGCCACTCTGCCTCTGGTTTTTCCTGTGACTTAAACTTCTCCTGCACCTGAGAATGAAGAAACTTTAGAGAGGATGTTAATTGCTTGAAATACCTTTGCAATTCATCCCCCCATAACATTAAGGTCAACTTGGGTGGGAGGCTACGTGTTAGCATCCCATGGGGTCCTTCCAGGACGTCCATGAACAATTTCAGCTGCTGATACTCCAGTAGTGGAATGGGGAATAATCCTCATATGGTACAAAGCTAACTGAAGGACCTTCAGCCAGTTCAGTCCGGTTTCGGACATTAACTTAGCCAGCCTATTTTTCAGGGTGCCGTCAGCCCGCTCCACTACTCCTGCAGCCTTCAGGTGGTAGGCACAATGAAACTGCTGTTAGTGTGCAGCACCTCGCACAGCTCTTTTATTCATTTCTCCCACAAAATGAGGACCATTGTCCGAACTTATCTGTCTGGGTAGCCCCAGTCTTGGTATAATCTCTGTAAGTAACAACCTTACCACCGTAGAAGCTTTATTATTGGTGGTGGGAAAGGCTCCGATCCATCTACTGAACACAACTACAATCACTAAACAATACTTGTAACAGCGTACACGCGGTAGTTCAATAAAATTAAGCTGTATGCATTCAAAAGGACCACTTGGCAAGGGGGTTTTCCCTGGGGCACGTTTTACTCCTTTTCCTGCATTTGCTTGTTGGCATATCTGGCATGATCGTATTTTCTCTTGTGCCGCCTCTTCCAATCTAGGGTGCCACCAGGTGCGTACTAAAATGTTTCTCATTCCCTCCTTGCCAAGGTGCGTATCACTATGCAGGCAATCAATAAGCATTGGTAACAAAGCATCAGGTATACATACTTGGCCAACTGGAGTGAGCCAGAGGCTCTCGGACGCAGAGTTGAACACCCACGCGTCTTCCAGATTAGTTTTTCTGAATCGGGGTGTCCCCCTGTAGTTGTTGTACAGTGCCCATGTCTGGAATACCCCTGGTTGTTGTGGTCGGCTTGCAGGCCAAGGCCAATCTCTCTCCCGTGGAGACAATATAAATGGCAGTCTGCGCCGCTAATTTGGCTTCCCCGTCCGCCCGATTATTACCTTGGGTAACTGTAGAGGAGTCAGGGAGATGCGCTGAGCACTTAGTGATAGCCAATTGTTTTGGGAGGAGGATGGCACTGAGGAGGTTCTTTACATACGAGGCATTCTGGATAGGGGTCCCTGCGGAAGTGAGGAATCCCCGGTGGGCCCACAGTTGCCCGAAGTCATGAGCCACACCGAAAGTGTAATGGGGGTCAGTAAAAATATTGGCCACTTTATCCTTGGCCAATATACAGGCTCTCGTCAAGGCAAATAGTTCCGCCGTTTGTGCTGAAACAGGAGGTTGTAAGGATGCTGACGACCACAACCGAGTCATTCACAATGGCATAGCCGCGAAGGTCGGTCTGAAAACGCCTGCTAATTCTTGTGATTGTCCAGCTCCTCATACCACTTGGTCCATTCATCTTGAGTGAGAGCCATACAACATAGACTGAAAAGATCTTGGGGACAGGCTGATACATTTGAATAGTATCTATTACAGGTGTCCCCCGCTTTTCGAACGTTCGCTTTACAAAACCTCACTGTTACGAAAGACCTACATTAGTACCCTGTTTTCGCTTTCAGAAGGTGTTTTCACTGTTACGAAAAAAAATTCAGCGCACGATAAAAGGCAGTGCGCCCCGAGCAGCCGCTCTCCCCCGGATTGGGAACTGCTTTGCTTTAACACGTGCCTGTGAGCAGCCGTTTGCAAGATGAGTTCTATGGTATCGGAAAAGCCTGATAGAGCTCGTAAGGGTGTTACACTTAGCGTAAAACTAGACATAATTAAGTGTTTTGACCGTGGTGAACAAAATAAGGACAACGTGAGTTTGGCTTGTGGAAGCTGACGAACGTGATGTTGAAGAGGTTTTGGCATCCCATCACCAAGAATTGACAGATGAAGAGCTGATGCAATTGGAAGAAAAAAAGCATAACAATCGAAACCGAATGAGTGATGATAAAGTACGACTTTAATTTTGAAAGGGTACGTCAGTTTAGGAGATATTTGCAGGATGGTTTGAGTCCTTATTAAAGAATTGTGTTATAGAAAAATGCGCGAGGCTCAGCAGTCAAGCAAGCCTTCCACATCAGCCACAGAAGACGACGAACCTCGACCTTCGACATGGAGGCGGGCAGAGATAGAAGAAGATGGGCTGCCTGCTCTGAATGGAAACTGATGACGAGATGACACCCCAGTGTCCCACCACCCCAACCCCCAGGCTACGGACAGATACTGATTCGTGGAAAATGCAATGGTAGCCGGGACACATCCAGCACATCTTTAAGAAAAAAGCCGAAATAAACAAGCATAACTAATTAGGTGCCGCCGACACGTAATTGTCAGACCAGATCAGCGACGACGCAATTGGAAATCAACACTGATCTGGGCTGACAATTACGTGTCGGGCGGCACCTAATTAGTTACGCTTGTTTATTTCGGCTTTTTTCTTAAAGATGTGCCGTGTACCTCATGGCTACCGCTGGACCCCTGCGTGCTTCGCGGCGATGTATCCCTCGGCAGCCTTGAGGGTGGGGGCCACTGCACCATCCCAACCTGCGATGACTCAGTCTAACACACCATCATCAGTGTGCTCTGCACTGTCTTCCTGATTCCCATAAGTGATACTACACTGTACATACATTATTTCTACTTTATGTAGGCTGTGTATTTTTGTGTGTTATTTGGTATGATTTGGCAGCTTCATAGATTAAAGGTTACCGGAGAGAATGTTCTTGCCAACAGCGCTTGCGTGAGATTTTCTGCCGACAGCGTTTGCGTGAGATTTTTGCTACGGAGAACAGTTCAGTAATGATTGTGGAAAAGGATTTCTACTTTATATAGGCTGTGTATTTATCATATCATTCCTGCTTTTACTATATATTACTGTTATTTTAGGTTATATCTGTTATTTGGCATGATTTGGTAGGTTATTTTTGGGTCTGCGAACGCTCACAAAATTTTCCCATATAATTAAATGGTAATTGCTTCTTCGCTTTACATTTCAGCTTACGAACCGTTTCATAGGAACACTCTACCTTCGGATGGCGGGGGAAACCTGTATATAGTCTATAAAATCATCAAGATTCGTCTTACGATTAGGTGCCTTGCTCATAATCATACACATTTCATGTGCTTTCCAGGGGGTATAAACCTGCAGAGTAGGAGCCTTGGCGTTTCCATGGGGATTGGGGACACTTCGGGTCACGTTTGCTTGCATTCGGGACCGCAGGTCCAAAGGGGTCATCATCATCATATTCCTCACCTGGGTCTATCAAGGGGCCGTCCCCTACTAGGCAGTTTCTTTTTCGGGCATGGGTTTTAGGTACTGGCAGCTGGGAGGGTTTTTCCTTTGACTGCTGCTTAGTTTGACTTCTAGTTCTGGCTGCTATAGGGTCACAAAACTGCTCCAGTCCCTGTCCCTGCTCCTGTCCATTAGATCTCTGAGATGAGTAAGGAGGTGGTAGTTGGGACACTTGTGCCTGAGGGAGTGGAGGGTAAACTGGGGCCGTGGGGTACACTAGCCAATCCTCCTCAGTTTCATCTGTATCATCAGTCTGATTTTGGAACAACATGGGTAGCTCAGACATGTCCGGAGGTACCTCAGTTTTACCTGGGTAATTAACACCCTCACGTCCCCGTCCAGTTCCTTCTCCCGTTTTCTCCCTCCTTTTCTGCTCCTCACACTGATACTTCAATACTTCCCATGGCTTGGGGTTGCCTTCCCCGTCACATACACTAATCCCTCTTCTACGTGTATTGTGTTCCCAACTACTTTGTCTAGACCTATTGGTTAATTCCTCAGCCATCTTTCTCCATGTTGACATTAAAATTTTCCAATTCTCCCCTGAATTTCGTTTCCACATTGCCTCCTCTGCTTGAATGCATCTTTCCACATCCCTGGTCCCTCCTAATGGCCACACTCCATTTCCCAGTTTCTTATTTAATGACACAGATAATTTACGGAAATCATTTTCGTCCCTGGGATTCTCCTTACAAATTGTGAACAAGGGGGTGTCCAGTCCTGACTTATCAAGGGTCTGACCCATTTTCCTATAATCCGTTAGTTTTGTGCTGTGTCTCTCTGCACCCACTGCAGGGTCCTGACCTTCGCGTGGGGGATTTCTCCTCTTAACAACTGGTCTAAGGCAGGGTGTCCGAGACAGGCAAATTATCGTAAGCTTACTCCAGTGAATCCTCTAACTATTATCCGGGGTGAGTCCTCAAACCCACTCTTCTTGTCCCAGGGCGAATCCTCAAGCCCACACTGCTTACCGTAGTACTCGGGTAATCTTAATGGTTCTTCAGGAGTTCGTCAGAGGATTACCCGCCAGACGAAGGGGTTGTCAAGGTGGACAATTAATGAGAGAGATCAAGGTAAATCTTACCTTGTGGGCCCATCTGTCTCAGGTCAATGCCACTGAGCCAATCACTGAACACCATCTCACGGGGATGCCTCGTCTTGGACTCCTGGCTGGCTCGCCAAATTGCTAAACCTTACTTCTAATTATTACCCATTACCCGATGCAAGAACACACAGTACTACGGAAGATAAAGCAACAGCATGTTTATTAGTAGCTCGCTACTAGAGAGAGAGCCCTCCTTAGGCACACACAGGGCCCATACCAGAGGTCTCTCTCCCAAAGCACAGAGAAACAGAGTTTTTATACCATTTTTGTCACGTACGCAGGAAACAAGTTTTTAGCTACCCCCATAGTCACATGCCCAGCAACAGTGGTATTTTGAGACAAAGACCTCTTGATTACCTTAAAAGGCCATCAAACTCAGACAACCGGGACGATGTGCACAATGAAGTAATTCCTCATTTTTCAACCATTGTTCTGCATTTTTGGAGACAGAATATAATTAGGTTACCACATCCTATCCTGCAGATGCAAAAGCCAGCAGCACTTAGCTTGACATCTAATTTTTATGTTAGCAGAACAAACTAGCCCTTTACTCATTCCAACATTGTATTTCATAGAAACATAGAAACATAGAAAACCTACAGCACAATACAGGCCCTTCGGCCCATAAAGTTGTGCCAAACATGTCCCTACCTTAGAAATTACTAGGCTTACCCATAGCTCTCTATTTTTCTAAGTTCCATGTACCTATCCAAAAGTCTCTTAAAACAGTGGTCCCCAACCACTGCGGAAATGATATGATTTGGCAATATGAAACGATATGAGTCAGCTGCACCTTTCCTCATTCCCTGTCACGCACTGTTGAACTTGAACACCTCCCGCCCCCCTCCGTCAGCTGGTCCGCAAGATTATCGTCAATATTAAACCAGTCCGCGATGCGCAAAAGGTTGAGATCCCTGTCTTATAAAACCCTATTGTATCCACCTCCACCACCGTTGCCAGCAGCCCATTCACGCACTCACCACTCTCTGCGTAAAAAACTTAACCCCTGACATCTCCTCTGTACCTGCTCCCCAGCACCTTAAACCTGTGTCCTCTTGTGGCAACCATTTCAGCCCTGGGAAAAAGCCTCTGGCTGTCTACACGATCAATGCCTCTCATCATCTTATACACCTCTATCAGGTCACCTCTCATCCTCCATTGCCCCTGTCATTTGTCACTTCTTTGCTTATTCCCCCAAACCATCTCTGCAGGCTCTCTGTATCCTCAACACTACCCACTCCTCCACCTATCTTTGTATCAACGACAAATTTAGCCACAAATCCATTAAAACCGTAGTCCAAATCATTGACATACATTGTAAAAAGCAGCAGTCTCAATACCGACCCCTGTGGAACTCCACTGGTAACCGGCAGCCAGCCAGAATCAATGTTCCCTCTAATTTCTAGTGTCAGTGTGTGCAAAAATCTTATATTGTGCAAATTTTTTTCCTGTGACAAAAATATGTGCCCACTGAATGCACACATGGGACAGTTTACGTAGGTTTACAAAATATTTGTCATAAAATTGCACAGAATAACAACAAAATAACATACATATTTAAGTCACACACACAAAAAATGCTGGTGAACACAGCAGGCCAGGCAGCATCTATAGGAAGGGGTACAGTCAACGTTTCAGCCGAGACCCTTTGTCAGGACTAACTGAAAGAAGAGATAGTAAGAGATTTGAAAGTGGGAGGGGGAGGGGGAGATCCGAAATGATAGGAGAAGACAGGAGGGGGAGGGATGGAGCCAAGAGCTGGAAAGTGGATTGGCAAAGGGGATACAAAGCTGGAGAAGGGAGAGGATCATGGGACGGGAGGCTCAGGGAGAAAGAAAGGGTGGGGGAAGCCCAGAGGATGGGCTTATAATGAGAGGGATAGAGGGAGTAAAAAAGAGAGGAAAAAAAGGGGGAAAGAGAAAAAAAAAAATCAATAATAAATAAATAAATAAGGGATGGGGTACGAAGGGGAGGAGGGGCATTAACAGAAGTTAGAGAAGTCGATGTTCATGCCATCAGGTTGGAGATATTTAATTTTTATCATATTTAAGTCACTTAGTTATTTTTTCTCTCTCCTGTCTTTGGCATTTGTAAACTCTATCTCGACTAATAGAATTGATAGCTTTTGATTCTCATTAACATATCCAAATGACATTGACTTAAATGGTTTCTCAGCTTGTTTTTGAGTTGATTCATTAGGCTAAAACCTCGTTCACAGTCCGCACTAGACGTAAGAAAGGTTCCCCCAGTGTCCATCAACTGTGCAAGGTCGCAAAACTGTTCATTTTGAAGTACAAATGCCAGCATTTGAGCAAAGTTTGAAATCGGTTTGGATTTTATTTTTCTTGCACGGAAAATTTGAAATCATTAAACTGTCTAACTATTACAATATTTTCAGCCAGAAAATCATGATATTTTAGACATAAGGCATTAACTTGTTCATCGCCAAATGTGAAGTCACAATCTGCAATTGCAGAGAAATCAAAAGCTGACCATTCTTGTACCTCAACTTTGATCTCCTCTGAGTTTGATGGTTTTCGCTCTCGCTCATCTGCACTCAACCGTAACATGCGTAGCACTCCTGTAACGGGTAATGACGGGTTCTGTTGCCTGAGCTTTTGTACACCATCCAAATGCGATTTACTTGCTAAATGACGCTTCAAAAAGTCAAGTTTCCAAATATCATCCCACTTCTTTCCACTAGCAAATTCTCCAGCAACTTTCGCATCACGACAATACAAACAGATAACTCCAGTTTCCGAATCATACATAAATATTTCTCGTAGCTGAACGTTCATGACCTCATGAGCTTTCGGTGCAACAGTTTCTACTATTTTGTTAAGCCATTCAACTTTAAACAAATTTGCAGTTCTTTTGTGCTTCACGCCCTTCGCTTCTTTTGAATTCGACATAGTGAATCAATATTTTTTCCAATAAAAACTTAGTAAGCTATCTACAGGATTTGAAACAGAGCTTTGTAAATTTTACAATATGAACACTGTCCGCCAAACATGGCTGCCGCCGTGATGCAGCTGTACAAACCGGAACAGGATAGATGAGGTGACGTAAATTGGTGACGTGCATTGTGGTATTTGAAAAACAAATGCAGAAACAGTTAGCTAAAAGATTATTTTCAATAAGTATAATTATTAACTACTACATTATTTTAGGTAACTAACCTTTTGTGCGCACATTAATTTCCTTTGTGCGCTGGTCGAAAAACGTGTGTGCGTGCACACGCGCACAGTTTAGAGGGAACTATGGCCAGAATAGGATCCCTTTATTCCCACTCTCTGTTTTCTGCCGATCAGCCAGTGCTCCACCCATGCTAGTAACTCCCCTGTAATTCCATGAGCTCTTATCTTGCTAAGCTGCCTCATGTGCGGCACCTTGTCAAAGGCCTTCTGAAAATCCAAGTACACCACATCTGCTGCATCTCTTTTGTTTACCCTGCTTGTAATTTCCTCAAAAAATTGTAGTAGGTTAGTCAGGCAGGCTTTTCCTTTCAGGAAGCTATGCTGGCTTCGGCCTATCTTGTCATGTACCTCCAGGTACTGCATAAATTCATCCCTATCAATCAATTCCAACAACTTCCCAACCACTGATGTCAGGCTAACAGGTCTGTAGTTTCCTTTCTGCAGCCTTCCACCCTTCTTAAATAGCGGAATAACATTTGCAATTTTCCAGTCATTCGGTACAATGCCAGATTCTATCGATTCTTGAAAGATTATTGTTAATGAGGGGTCATGTGATGTCATGCCATTGATTGGGCGCTTTCCTGAATAACTCCTACTAAAACTGTTTTACAACCTGCTTATAAGGCTCTCATATAACCTTAATAAAAGCAATGGTTAAAAGGAGAAATTGTGGAAATCCTACTGGCACTGTTGCTGCCGGTCTTGCACTCCCGGGACCGCCTGGAGTTGAGGGACGCGGGAGAAATGGAGATGAGGCCTGCTCATCAGATAGTTCCTCTGAGCCTGCAGCGGGCCCGAGGACGATGGCGGTGCGGCGCGGTGTCGGCTCAGGTAGTGACCTCGCGGCCGCAATTCATGAGTTGGTCAATGCAGTCTGAACTTTAACCGGTAGGATGGACAAATTCGAGAGTGATTTAGACCTTACCATGCAAGAATCTAAGGAAATGAAGCAGACTTTGGAATCTTTAAATTTGTGAACCCAGGATTTAGAAAATAATACGAAGGATGTTGTGAATAGATTACAAAGCCTGGAAAAAGAAAATGATTCCTGGAGGACTGAGAAAGTAAACATAATGAATAAACTAGACTCCCTTGAAAACTATACCAGAAGAAATAATATCAAAATAGTGGGTTTAAAAGAGGGATTGGAAGGAAGAGACGCAGTAGCTTTCTTTCAAGAATGGATCCCCAAAGTTCTGGGGAAAAAGCATTTTGACAAAGAATTAATTATGGAACGAGCCCACAGGACTTTAACCCGCCGACCACCTCCAGAGCAAAGGCCGCGCTCTATACTTATACGCTTTTTGAAGTATCAAGATAAATAAGAAGTATTACGAGCTGCAGCAGTAGAGGCCAGAGAGAGAAATGGCCTACTAGAGCTTGAAGGGGGAAAGATATATTCTTCTTTCCAGCTATTAGTGTGGCCTTGTTAAGAAAAAGGAAAGACTTTGACTTAACAAGGAAGTTATTAAAGAATAAAGGTCTTCAATATTCTTTATTATATCCAGCAAAGCTGAGAATTACTCTGTTGGATGGAGGGAGGACATTTTTTTACTAACCCCCAGGAAGCGATAAACTTTATTCAAAAAAATATCTGAGACAACGTGATTCAGAATATTCTTCTGGAACAAGAGACCTAGAAAGATGTATTTTGGACAAAATGTATGAAGAAAATTATTTGATTTTGTTTATTAATATAGGTTAATTTCAACAACATTATGATCTTGAACCTCAAATCTATATGATTATGGATGAAGACTTATGATTTAAATATTGATTATGGATGGTCTTTTTGAATTATACTACTTAGGAACTATATAGTTCATCTAATTTTGTTATAACTAGTATGAATAGCTTTGATTATATAGATGTCATCTCTTGATATGTTTAATTTTTGGTATGCTGGATATGTATTAAGTTACAATATTTAGGGTTATATTTAGTAAGTTCTTTTTGAATTTTCTTCTTTATTCAGATATATTGCTATATTAATGATATTTACTTTCAATATTATAGATTATGTTAGAAATTTAGTAATAACAGGTGTGGAATACAATTTATTTTTACAGATGTTTAATTAAGGAGTTATTGGGGGAGTGGATAATTTTTTCATCTCTTTTTTTTAAAAAAAGGATTAATTATATTATATGTTAAAGAATGCCCATCTTTAGTGCAATGTTTATCGGACCCCACAGTAAGAGGAGTTAAGGCGCTGTGGACTTGGAGCGCCAGTTGGGAGGGTTTTTCTCCCCTTTTTCTTTTATTTTCTTTCCTCTTTGGTTTCCTCTCTATTTTCTATACTCTATTGAGAATGGCACCAAATATCTCAGAGTCACTCAAAGAAATGGGATTAATTTATACTTCTTTGTGGGCTGGATTTATCAACCAATAAAATCTGATAACTATGAATAGAGCAATTAAATTTTTAAGTCTTAATGTTAATGGGATAAATGGACCGATAAAAAGGAAAAAGGTCCTGGCATATCTTTAAAAAAATCATATTGATATTACCTTTCTTCAAGAAACTTATCTTACAGTGACAGAACATAACAAATTAAAGAGAGGATGGGTTGGCCAAGTAATAGCGTCCTCTTTTAATTCTAAAGCCAGAGGAGTGGCAGTATCAATAGGGAAGAATTTGCCAGTGAACGTGGAGGGTACTATCATAGATCTGGCTGGGAGATTTGTTATGGTCAATTGTCAAATTTACTCAGAATCCTGGACACTTTTGAATTTATATGCTCCCAATTATGACGACGAGAAATTTATCCAAAATATTTTTTTGAAAATTGTTCAAGGATATGAAAATATCTTAATTGGAGGGGATTTCAATTTTTAGATAGATCATTTAAAAAAGTCGTGAAGGTCAGGGCAGCAAAAACCACCCTGGCCTTCATGAAGGACTTGAATATAATAGATGCTTGGAGATGGCAGCATCCAAGGGAAAGGGCCTACTCTTTCTATTCAAAACAATATGATTCCTACTCTAGAATTGACGTATTTCTAATATCAGCTAAATTAGAAAGTAGGATCATTCAAACAGAACATGCCGATAGACTACTATCGGACTATTCACCTATAATTTTATCAATTGGGATGCCTGATAAACTAAAAACATTATATAGATGGCGTTTTAATCCTTTGCTGTTGAAAAACCAGAGTTTTGCAGTTTTATTAGAGCTCAAATAGAATTGTTCTGTGAGACAAACTGACTCTCTACTGCCAATAATTTCTTATTGTGGGACACATTTAAGAGGACAGATAATTAGATATGTTAAGAGTATAAAAAATAAATATGTAACAGAATTAAATGAATTGGAGAAAGAAATAACACAATTAGAAAAAGATTGTCAGAATTTAACAACCGAGGAAAATTATAAAAAAATTAATAAATAAAAAATTAGAGTATAACACAAAACAAGCCTATAGAATAGAAAAAATGATACTAAAATCAAAACAACAATATTATGAATTAAGAGAGAGAACCCATAAAGTACTATCTTGGCAATTGAGGGTGGAAGAAACCTCCAGAACAATAAATGCGATTCAAACAGGGGAAGATAAGATTTCATATAAGCCAAAAGAAATAAATGATACTTTTAAGCAGTTCTATTCGAAACTATATACATCAGAATCAGTGGGTGATTGAGGATTTCTTGTCTAATTTACAACTTCCCAAATTGAGTCAACAAGATCAGGAAGAATTGAATGCCCCCTTTTCTAGGGATGAAATTGAAAGAGCCCTAGGCTTATTACAGGCTAATAAATCGCTGGGAGATGATAGTTTTCCCCCTTAATTTTATAGAGAATTTAAGGATGAATTAATGCCCCTTTTTATGAGGGTTGTGACTCAGGCTGAGGAGACCCATACTCTACCGGAATCCTTTTCAACAGCAATTATTACGTTAATTCTTAAGAAGGATAAGGATCCGCTAAAACCAGCATCTTATAGGCCTATCTGACTTTTAAATGCGGACTATAAAATTATAGCAAAGGCATTGACTAATAGATTAGCTCGATATCTGCCAAAATTGATTAAATCTGATCAAACAGGATTTATTAAAAATAGACAATTATCTGATAATATTGGCAGACTATTGACTATATTACATTTAGCGAGGACGATGGTGGACACGATTGTAGCAGTGGCTTTAGATGTTGAGAAGGCCTTTGATAGACTTGAATGGGATTTTTTATTTAAAATAATGGACAAATTTGGTCTAGGCCAAATATTCATAAATTGGATAAGAGCACTTTACCATCAGTCTAAGGCCAAAATAATTACGAACGGGCAGATTTCACCAGTTTTCTCTCTACATAGATCTAGTAGACAAGGTTGCCCACTATCTCCAGCTCTATTTGTTCAGGCAATAGAGCCATTGGCTGAGGCTGTTAGATGGGATCCAAACATAAAGGGGTTTAAAGTGGCCCAGGAAGAATATAAAATTAACTTATTTGCTGATGACATTTTAGTATATTTGTCTGGCCCGGTGGCTCTTTGGTAAGACTTAAGGCCTTGCTGGACAATTATGGTATAGTCTCGGGATATGAAATAAATTGGAATAAAAGTGAAATTTTACCTTTAGGCCCAATTAATTAATTAATTTATTGATTAATTTATTTATTTATGCATGCATGCCCAATATCAATATGGCACTCAGTTTAGATGGGTTAAATACAACATGAAATATCTGGGGATTAAGTTTAATCGTAATTTGGATGACCTTCATAAACTTAATTCTCTCCCCTTGCTGCAGAATGTCGAGGAGGACCTACGTAAGTGGATAAACCTTCCCATCACACTGATGGGCAGGGTAAACTGTATAAAAAATGAAGATAATGTCAAGACTTCAGTATTTTTTTCAGTCTTTACCTATCCCATTATCTCAATGGACATATTCGTCTATTTTTATGGTCAGGTAAAATATCTAGAATCTCCATGGAAAAATTGACCTGGGACTATAAATTGGGAGGGTTAAAATAACCAGATTTTAAAAAATATTATTTAGCTGCACAAGCACGTTTTATTGCTTCTCCCTCATCCTGGAATGAAAAGCCTCATACTTTTTTAAAGATGCCCTCCTTTTTTAAAGAAAGGGGCTTCCCTTCCTCCACCATCAACTCTGCTCTCAAACGCATCTCCCCCATTTCACACACATCTGCTCACTTCATCCTCCCGCCACCCCACTAAGAATAGGGTTCCCCTTGTCCTCACCTACCTCCCCACCAGCCTCCACTAATGCCCACCTCCCCCTTGTATCCCATCCGTTATTTATTTATATACACACATTCTTTCTCTCTTCCTCCTTTTTCTCCCTCTGTCCCTCTCACTATACCCCTTGCCCATCCTCCCCCTTTTCTTTCTCCCTGGGCCTCCTGTCCCATGATTCTCTCATATCCTTTTTGCCAATCACCTGTCCAGCTCTTGGCTCCATCCTCCCCCTCCAGTCTTCTCCTATCATTTTGGATCTCCTCCTCCCCATCCCACTTTCAAATCTCTTACTAGCTCTTCTTTCAGTTAGTCCTGATGAAGGGTCTCGGCCTGAAACATCGACTGTACCTCTTCCTAGAGATGCTGCTTGGCCTGCTGCGTTCACCAGCAACTTTGATGTGCGTTGCTTGAATTTCCAGCATCTGCAGAATTGCTCGTGTTTGCGTTTTTAAATCCTCTACTGAGACATGTAATTTATATCTGGGAAAAAAATTAAATAATTTATGGGTCCAAAAAAAAGGAATATCCTCAAAGACACCTCTATCTCAGAACAGATTAATACCTATGACTCTGGGTAATAAATTTCTAGTCACCTGGTATCAGGCGCATTGAAGATTGTTATAATCAGCAGAAGCAGTTTATGTCTTTTGAGGGACTTAAAAATAAATATAATTTATCTAATAACACATTCTTCTGCTATCTCCAATTACAATCTTTTTTGAGGGACTCTTTGGGTCCATCACTGGCCCTACCAAGGTGCTCAGACATGGAGATTCTAATTCGAAATGGAAATACAACTAAATTTATTTCTAATATGTATTCTTTATTCCAAGACCAATGCCCAAAGCTTGGTATATACAGATCGAGGGAGAGATGGGAGTCGGATTTGGGCATTGTAATTGATCATCAATGTTGGTTATATCTATGTTTGGATAGTGTTATCACTCCTATCAACTCTAGATACAGAATGATACATTTTAATTTTTTATGTCAGTTGTATCTCACATCTGAAAAAATACATAAAAATAAACCAGAAATTTCTGGCAAGTGTTTCAGGTGTGGCATAGATGTTGGTACCTTTTTGCATTCCACCTGGCTATGCACAAAACTGAGATCTTTTTGGATAGATCTGGGGGAGGTACTGGGAAAGATTCTGGGGATGGATTTCCCTCTATACCCAGAATTGTTTCTTCTGGGGCACTTAGCAGTTTTGAAAGTTAACCTCCCCGGGAATAAATCCACAATTTATTAAAATTGCATTGTCAGTGGCCAGGAAATGCATAGCGGTAACATGGAAATCCAATTCCCTTGTACATATTGATTGTTGGAATAAAGAAATGCGAAGTTGTAGATCCCTTGAGAAGATTACTTATACCCTTAGGAATGGATACACTATGTTCATTGAGATTTGGCAACCATATTTGGGTTACTTAAATGCCCAGATTGTTTAACCTATTTATTTTTTTAAATTAATATATCCCTTATTATAAGTTAGATTCTTTAATTTGTATTTTAAACTGACTCCAAGAGCTGGATGCCTACTCTTCTTTTTCCTTCTTTTTTTTCTCTTTTCTTCTCTCCTTTCTTTCCTCTGTCTTTAATGCTTTTTTTTCTCCCTCCTTTTTTCTAAGTGCGTGGAGATGGTGTTGGGATAGGTGTTTTTTTTTCTCTTGGACTTATTAATGTATTTAAATTAATTTTTTTCAATATAAATTGTTGTATTAATTGAGTCCTTATATTTCTTCTTTAAAAAATTAAATAAAATATTTAAAAAAAGATCATTATTAATGCCTCTGCAATCTCTCCAGCTACTTCCTTCAGAACCTGAGGGTTCATTCCATCAGATTTACCCACCCTCAGACCATTAAGCTTCGTGAGCACCTTCTCAGTCGTAATTTTCACTGCACATACTTCACTTCCCTGACACTCTTGAATGTCCAGTGTACTGCAGATGTCTTCCACTGTGGAGACTGATGCAAAATACGCATTCAGTTCCTCTGCCATCTCTGTGTCTCTCATTACAATATCTCCAGAGCAATTTTCTATTGGTCCTATATCTACCCTCAACTCTCTTTCACCCTTTGTATACTTTAAAAAGCTTTTAGTATCTTCTTTGATATTAGTCGCAAGCTTCCTTTCATAATTAATCTTTTCCTTCCTAATGACCTTCTTAGTTTCCTTCTGCACGGTTTTAAAATCTTCCCACTAGCTTTGGCTTCCTTGTATGCCCTCTTGCTTTTACTTTGGCTCCAACTTCACTTGTCAGCCATGGTAGTGTCCTTCCATTCAAAAATTTCTTCTTATTTGGAATGTATCTGTCTTGCACTTCCTTCATTTTTTGCAGAAACTCCAGCCATTGCTGTTCTGCTGCCCTTCCTGCTAGTGTCCTTTTCTAGTCAACTTTGGCCAGTTCCCCCCTCATGCCATTGTAATTTTCTTTATTCCACTGAAATACTGACACATCGGAATTTAGTTTCTCCTCACATTTCAAAGTGAACTCGATGATATTGTGATCACTGTTCCCTAAAGATTCCTTAACCTTAAGCTCTCTTATCATCTCCGAATCATTGCACAACACCCAATCCTGCACAGCCGATCCCCTAGTAGGCTCAACAACAAGCCGTTCTAAAAAGCCAACCCTTAGATCTTCTACAAATTCTCTCTCTTGAAGTCCAGTACTGGCCTTGTTTTCCCAATCCACTTTCATGTTAAAATCCCCAACAATTATCATAACATTACCCTTCTGACATGCCTTTTCTATCTCCTGCTGTAATTTGTAATCCTGGCTGCTGTTTGGAGGACTGTATACAATTTCCATGAGGGTCCTTTTACACTTGCTATTTCTTAACTCAGCCCACAGAGACTCTACACCTTCCGATCCTTGGTCATCCCTTTCTAATGATTTAAAATTATTTCTTATACACAGGGCCATACCACCCCCTCTGCCTACTAACCTATCTTTTTGATACACTGTATTTCCTTGGACGTTCAGCTCCCAATGGCAGCCATCCTTTAGCCAAGTTTCAGAGATGGCCACAACATCATACTTGCCAATCTGTAGCTGAATTTCAGGTTCATCCATTTTATTTCTTATGCTGCGTGCATTCAAATACAACACTTTGTGTTATATTTGAATGTGTTTAATTGCATAATGGCACTGACGCTTTGCAATAGTTAAACTAAGCTAAAAATGTTTTGTGAAAATTTTTATTTGTACTCAGTATCTGAGGCTTTTTGTTTAAGTGTCCAATAATAATCAGCCAGCATTGATGGATTCCATAAGACCACAAGGCCTTTGACCATGCTTATCACTGACAGTGACAAAATTTGCAGGGAAGAAGTCTAAATGGGAATTTTTAGTGACATGTTGCACTTCATGGTTTTGTATGCTTGAAGCATGTTGTCAACCAGCTACATGTAGTTTGGTGCTCTGTAGTTGCCAAGAAATTTTTCAACATCCTTTAATGCCTTCCATGCGATTTTCTCCGGTCCCACTAAAAGTTCTGTGAACTGCTTGTCATTGATGACCTGTTAGATTTGTGGACCAACAAAGATGCCTTCTTTAATTCTGGCAACAGATAATCTGACTTGAATTATGAATTGAAATAACAAATATAAGCAATTTGAAAGAAAGTGCATGATAGGGAAATTTCATAAGATACAACCAAAAATATTCAGAAAGCTAATTATTTGTTGTCCAGTGTATTTGAAAAGTTTCAGTGAAATCCTCCTCATTCTTCTGAACTTCAGAATCCAGAGCCATCAAACATTCCTCATTCATTAACCTTTTCATTCCCAGAATCATTCTTGTGCAACTCCTCTGCACCTTCTCCAATGCCAGCACGCTTTTTCTTAGATAAGGGGCCAAAAACTATACACAATAGTTTGTGGTCTGAGCAATGCCTTATAAAGTTTCAGCATTACATCTTTGCTCTTATACTGTAGTTCTCTCAAAATGAATGCCAACATTGCATTTGCCTTTCTTACCACAGACTCAATCTACAAGTTAACCTTTAGGGAATCCTGCACAAGGACTCCCAAGACCATTTATACCTCTAATTCTTGAATTTTAGTCCCATTCAGAAAATAATCTACACCTTTATTCCTTCTACCAATGTGCATTTTCTGACAATATGTTCCATCTACCACATCTTTGCTCATTCTCCTAGTCTATGTCCTTCTGCAGACCCCCAGCTTCCTCAACACTACCTGCCCCTCTACCTTTCTTTGTATCATACACAAACTTGGTCACAAAGCCATCAATTCCATCATCCAAATCATGGACGTATAATGTTAAAAGAACACAGATCGCTGCGGAACACCACTAGTCACCATGTAGAAGTCTCTTGTGTGGAAGAATCGGTGGATGTTGTGTTCTGGGATTTTCAGAAGGCCTTTGACAAGGTGCTGCACGTGAGGCTGCTTAACAAGTTAAGAGCCCGTAGAATTACAAGCATGGATAGAGCATTGGCTGATTGGCAGGACACAGATACTGGGACTAAAGGGTGATTTTTCTAATTGACTGCCATTGATGAGTGGTGTTCCACAGTGGTCTGTGTTGGGACAGCTTTTTATATTATATGCCAATGACTTGGATGATGTAATTGATGGCCTTGTGGTCAAGTTTGATGATATAAAGATACGTGGAGGGGCAGATAGTTTTGAAGAAGTAGAGAGGCTACAGAAGGACTTAGACAGATTAGGAGAATAGTCAAAGAAGTGTCAGATGGAATAGAGTGTTGGCAAGTATATGGTCTTGCACTTTGTAGGAAGAAATAAAATGAGAGGTGCAAGGGGACTTGGCAGTCTTTGTGCAGGGTTCTTTAAAGGTTAAGTTGCGGGTTGAGTTGGTGGTGAGGAAGGCAAAAGCAATGTTAGCATTCATTTTGAGAAGTCTAGAATATAAAAGCAAATGAAACACCCTGGTTTCCTTGCAAGTCCAGGGAAGACAACCTCCAGCCTCACCAAACTCATGGGATTGAGGTGCGCTTGATCTCACCCCAAGCCCCGGTGTGTGTGGATGCTGTGTCCTTTGCTACCCTGTTACAAATTAATGCCATGAAGTAACAGACGTGCACTGCATACGATAAATGAATTATATTTAAGAATCTTAACTAAAGGGTTAGTAAAGAATAACAGAAAGAAAAGGGCCCATTCTAATTAAACAGTCAAATGTGCACAAGTTGGAGCTCATCTTGAACTTCTCTGTCACTCACGCACTGGGCCCTCAGTCAACGTGAATGCCCACACCATCTTCCGAATGTCGCTCGCAATCCATCTCAAACAAAGGGGTCTCCCACTGGATCGTATGCTACGACCAGTTCTCCCCAGCATCTTCTCCTATTACAGCCTTCAGTCTGTATGGATAGGTATCTATAGCTTTGCACATCTGGACACTGCAATTTTTCTCCCATTCTTCTTTACAAACTGCTCAAGCTCTGTCAGATTGCAGAGGGATCATGAATGAACAGCCACATATTCTCAATTGGATTGAGGTCTGGACTCTGACTTGGCCACTCCAGGACATTAACTTTGTTGTTTTCAAACCATTTTTGAGTAGCTTTGGCTTTATGCTTGGGGTCGCTGTCTTCCTGGAAAACAAATCTTCTCCCAAGTTGCAGTTCTCTTGCAGATTGCATCAGGTTTTCCTCCAGGATTTCACTGTATTTTGCTGCATTCAATTTACCCTGTACCTTCACAAGCCTTCCAGGGCCTGCTGCAGTGAAGTATCCCCACAGCATGATGCAGCCACCACCATGTTTCACGTCGGGATGGTGTGTTTTTGATGATGTGCTGTGTTTAGCTTACGCCGAACATAGCATTTAGTCTGGTGGCCAAAAAACTCAATTTTGGTTTCATCAGACCATAGAACCTTTTTCCAGCTGACTTCAGAGTTCCCCACATGCCTTCTGGCAAATTCTAGCCAAGATTTCACATGAGTTTTTTCAACAGTGGCTTTCTTGTTGCCACTCTCCCATAAAGCTGCGACTGGTGAAGCACCTGGGCAACAGTTGTATATAGTCTCTCCCATCTCAGCCATTGAAGCTTGTAGCTCCTCCAAAGTTGTCATAGATCTCTTGGTGGCCTCCCTCACTAGTCCCCTTCTTGCACGGTCACTCAGTTTTTGAGGACGTCCTGCTCTAGGCAGATTTACAGCTGTGACATATTCTTTCCATTTCCTGTTGATTGACTTAATTGTACTCCCAAGGAATATTTAGTGACTTGGAAATTTTATTGTATCCATCTTCGGATTTATGCTTTTCAATAACCTTTTTGTGGTGTTGCTTGGAGTGTTCTTTTGTCTCCATGGTGTAGTTTTTGCCAGGATACTGACTCACCAACAGTTGGACCTTCCAGATACAGGCACGTTTTTACTACAATCAATTGAAACACTTTGACTGCACACAGGTGATCTCCAATTTATTAATTATGTGACTTCTAAAACCAATTGGCTACTCCAGTGATGATTTGGCATGTCATATTAAGGGGGGGGGAGGGTTGAATACTTATGCAATCAATTATTTTGAGTTTTATATTTGTAATTAATTTGGATCACTTTGTAGAGATCTGTTTTCACTTTGACATAAAAGTTTTTTTTTCTGTTGATCAGTGTCAAAAAAGTCAAATTAAATCCACTGTGAATCAATGTTGTAAAACAACAAAACATGAAAACTTCTAGGAGGGGGAGGATGTGAATACTTTTTAAGGGCACTGTACTCAGGAGACAGACACAGAAGTTATAGAAGTGAGGCAAAGCAGCAAAGAAGTTATGGACTACGTACAGATCACAGAGGAGGAGGTGTTTGCTGTCTTGAGGCAAATTAGGGTGGATAAATCCCCAGGACCTGAAAAGGTGTTCCCTTGGACCCTGTGGGAGGCAAGTACAGAAATTGCAGGGGCCCTATCTGAGATATTTAAATCATACTTAGAGACAGGTGCGGTACTGGAAGATTGGAGGATCACCAATGTTGTTCTGCTGTTTAAGAAAGGTTCTAAGAATAAATCAAGAAGTTATAGGTCAGTGAGTCTGGAGTTAGTCGTGGGAAAGTCATTGGAAGGTATTCTAAGGGACCAGATATATAAATATTTGGATAGACAAGTATTGATTAGGGATAGTCAGCATGACTTCGTGTGTGGTAGGTCGTGTCTAACCAGTCTTAGAGAATTGTTAAAGGATGTCACCAGGGAAGTTGATGATGGCAAGCAGTGGATGCTGTCTACATTGACGTTAGCAAGGCCTTTGACAAGGTCTCCATAGTCGGTTAGTCAAGAAAGTTTAGTCATTTGGCATTCAAAATGACCTAGAAAATTGGATTATAAATTGGCTTTGTGGGAGAAGCCAAAGATGGTAGTACAGTAGAGGGTTGCCTCTCTGACTGGAGGCCTGTGACTAGTGGAGTGGCGAATTGATCAGTGCTGGGTCTGTTGTTTGCCATCTATATCAACAATTATGGTGATAATGCTGTTAACTGGATCAGCAAATTTCTAGATGGCACCAAGACTGAAGGTGTAGTTTACAGTAAGGAAGACTATCAAACCTTGCAATGGGACCTAGACCAGCTGGAAAACCAGGTTCAAAAACGGCAGATGGCACTTAGTGCAGACAAGTGTGAGGTGTTGCACTTTGGGAGGACCAACCAGGGTAGATCTTACACATTGAGGAGCGCAGTACAGCAAATGGATCTGGGAATACAGGTGCATAATTCACTGAAATTGGCGCTGCAGATAAAGTCATAAAGAAAGCTTTTGGCATATTAATTTTCATACATCAAAGTACTGAGTTCAGGAATTGGGATGTTCTGTTGAAGTTGTATAAGACATTGGGGAGGCCTGATATGGAGTATTGTGTGCAGTTTTGGTCACCTACCTAACAGGAAAGATGTAAATAAGATTGAAAGAGTAAAGAGAAAATTTATGAGGATGTTGCTGGGATTAGAGGACCTGAGTTATAAGGAAATATTGTAAAGGTTAGAACTTTATTTTCTAGAATGTAGAAGATTGAGGGGAGATTTGATAGGGGTATAGATAGGATAAATGCAGGCATGCTTTTTCCACTGATTATTTGGCGAGGTTATGTAAGAGGTCATGGGTTGGGGGTGAAAAGTAAAATGTTTAAGGGGAACAGGAGGGGCATCATCTTCAATCAGAGGGTGGTGGAAGTGGAATTAGCTGCTAGTACAAATGGTAGTTGTGATTTAAATTTCAATGTTTTAGAGAATTTTGGATAGGTACTAGATGAGAGGGTTAGGGAAGGCTGTGGTCCGAGTACATGTCAATGTGACGAGGCAGTTTAAATGATTCAGCATTGACTAAATGGTTGAAGGGCCTGTCTCTGAGCTGTAGTTTTCGATGACTCGAAGATGAAGTATGGAGCTAGGTTAGCCAATAATATAAAAGTGGATACCAAAAGTTTTTTCAAGTATTTAAATAGCAAAAGAGACTGGTGTGGATATCGGACCACTGGAAATGACTCTGGAGATGTAGTAATGGGGGAGAAATCAATTGCATTCACTGAGTATTTTGTATCAGTCTTTGCTGTGGAAGGCACCAGCAGTCTGACAGAAATTCAAGAATGCAGGAGGCAGGAGTATACTCACTATTATTAAACAGGTGCTTGAGAAACTGAAAGGTCTGAAGGTAGATAGGTCATGTAGCTCAAGATGGACTTCACTACCATAGGGTTTTGAAAGAGCGAGCTTAAGAGATTGTGGAGGTGTTAGTAGTGATCTTTCAAGAATCAGTAGCTTCTAGAATTGTTCTGGAGGACTGGAAAATCACGAATGTCAATCCACTCTTTAAGAAAAGAGGGAAGCATAAGACAGGATATTATAGGCCAGTTAGCATGATTTCAGTTATTATGTATCAATATTATGTAACAGTCAAATGTATCAGTATTAGAGTGGAGTAAAGGGAATTACAGAGGCGTGAGAGAGGAGTTGGCCAGAACTTACTGGAAAAGAACACTGGCAAGGATGACAGCAGAGCAGTAATGGCTGGAATTTCTGTAAACAAATCAGAAGGTGCAGGATATATACATCCCAAAAAGGATAAAGTATTCTAAAGGCAAGATGACACAACTGTAGCGAACAAGAGATGACAAAGCCAACATAAAAGCCAAAGAGTGGGCATATAATAGTGTAAAAATTAGTGGGAAGTTAGAGGATTGGGAAGCCTTTAAAAAACCAACAGAAGGCAACTAAAAAAGTCATTAACATAGAAACATAGAAAATAGGTGCAGGAGTAGGCCATTCGGCCCTTCGAGCCTGCACCGCCATTCAGTATGATCATGGCTGATCCTCCAACTCAGAACCCTGTACCTGCCTTCTCTCTATACCCCCTGATCCCTTTAGCCACAAGGGTCATATCTAACTCCCTCTTAAATATAGCCAACTGTTTCCTGTGGCAGAGAATTCCATAGATTCACCACTCTCTGTGTGAAGAAGTTTTTCCTCATCTCAGTCCTAAAAGACTTCCCCTTTATCCTTAAACTGTGACCCCTCATTCTGGACTTCCCCAACATCGGGAACAATCTTCTTGCATCTAGCCTGTCCAATCCCTTTAAGATTTTTTACATTTCAATAAGATCCCCCCTCAACCTTCTAAATTCCAGTGAGTATAAGCCTAGTCAATCCAGTCTTTCATCATATGAAAGTCCTGCCATCCCAGGAATCAATCTGGTGAACTTTCTTTGTACTCCCTCTATGGCAAGAATGTCTTTCCTCAGATTAGCAGACCAAAACTGCACACAATACTCCAGGTGTGGTCTCACCAAGGCCTTGTACAACTGCAGTAGTACCTCCCTGCTCCTGTATTCGAATCCTCTTGCTATGAATGCCAGCATACCATTCGCCTTTTTCACCGCCTGCTGTACCTGCATGCCCACTTTCAATGACTGGTGTATAATGACACCCAGGTCTCGTTGCACCTCCCCTTTTCCTAATTGGCCACCATTCAAATAATAATCTGTTTTCCTGTTTTTGCCACCAAAGTGGATAACATCACATTTATCCATATTAAATTGCATCTGCCATGAATTTGCCCACTCACCTAACCTATCCAAGTCACCCTGCATCCTCTTAGCATCCTCCTCACAGCTAACACTGCCACCCAGCTTTGTGTCATCCGCAAACTTGGAGATGCTGCAATTAATACCCTCATCTAAGTCTACAATATATATTGTAAACAACTGGGGTCCCAGCACTGAGCCTTGCAGTACCCCACTAGTCACTGCCTGCCATTCTGAAACGGTCCCGTTTATTCCCACTCTTTGCTTCCTGTCTGCCAACCAATTTTCTATCCACATCAATACCATATGCCCAATACCGTGTGTTTTAAGTTTGCACACTAATCTCCTGTGTGGGACCTTGTCAAAAGCCTTTTGAAAATCCAAATATACCACATCCACTGGTTCTCCCCTATCCACTCTTACTAGTTACATCCTCAAAAAATTCTATGAGATTCGTTAGACATGATTGTCCTTTCACAAATCCATGCTGACTTTGTCCGATGATTTCACCGCTTTCCAAATGTGCTGTTATCACATCTTTGATAACTGACTCTAGCATTTTCTCCACCACCAATGTTAGGCTAACCGCTCTATAATTCCCCGGTTTCTCTCTCCCTCCTTTTTTAAAAAGTGGGGTTACATTAGCCACCCTCCAATCCTCAGGAACTAGTCCAGAATCTAAAGAGTTTTGAAAAATTATCACTAATGCATCCACTATTTCTTAGGCTACTTCCTTAAGCACTCTGGGATGCAGACCATCTGGCCCTGGGGATTTATCTGCCTTTAATCCCTTCAATTTACCTAACACCACTTCCCTACTAACATGTATTTCCCTCATTTCCTCCATCTCACTAGACCTTCGGTCCCCTACTATTTCCGGAAGATTATTTATGTCCTCCTTAGTGAAGACAGAACCAAAGTAGTTATTCAGTTGGTCTGCCATGTCCTTGCTCCCCATAATCAATTCACCTGTTTCTGACTGTAAGGGACCTACATTTGCCTTAACCAATCTTTTTCTTTCCACATATCTATAAAAGCTTTTACAGTCAGTTTTTATGTTCCCCTGCCAGTTTTCTCTCATAATCTTTTTTCCATAGAAACCGTAGAAACTACAGTACAGAAACAAGCCTTCTGGCCCTTCTTGGCTGTGCCGAACCATTTTCTGCCTAGTCCCACTGACCTGCACACGGACCATATCCCTCCATACACCTTCCATCCATGTATCTGTCCAATTTATTCTTAAATGTTAAAAAAGAACCCACATTTACCACCTCGTCTGGCAGCTTATTCCATACTCCCACCACTCTCTGTGTGAAGAAGCCCCCCCTAATGTTCCCTTTAAACTTTTCCGCCCTCACCCTTAACCCATGTCCTCTGGTTTTTTTCTCCCCTTGCCTCAGTGGAAAAAGCCTGCTTGCATTCACTCTATCTATACCCATCATAATTTTATATACCTCTATCAAATCTCCCCTCATTCTTCTACGCTCCAGGGAGTAAAGTCCTAACCTATTCAACCTTTCTCTGTAACTGAGTTTCTCAAGTTCCGGCAACATCCTTGTAAACCTTCTCTGCACTCTTTCAACCTTATTTATATCCTTCCTGTAATTTGGTGACCAAAACTGAACACAATACCCCAGATTCGGCCTCACCAATGCCTTATACAACCTCATCATAACATTCCAGCTCTTCTACTCAATACTTCGATTAATAAAGGCCAATGTACCAAAAGCTCTCTTTACGACCTGATCTACCTGTGACGCCACTTTTAGGGAATTTTGTATCTGTATTCCCAGATCCCTCTGTTCCACTGCACTCTTCAGTGCCTTACCATTAACCCTGTATGTTCTACCTTGGTTTGTCCTTCCAACGTGCAATACCTCACACTTGTCTGTATTAAACTCCATCTGCCATTTTTCAGCCCATTCTTCCAGCTGGTCCAAGTCCCGCTGCAGTCTCTGAAAACCTTCCTCACTGTCTACTACACCTCCAATCTTTGTATCATCAGCAAATTTGCTGATCCAATTTACCAGATTATCATCCAGTTCATTGATATAGATGACAAATAACAATGGACCCAGCACTGATCCCTGTGGCACACCACTAGTCACAGGCCTCCACCCGGAGAAGCAATTCTCCACTACCAGTCTTTGGCTTCTTCCATTGAGCCAATGTCTAATCCAATTTACCACTTCTCCATGTATACCGAGCGCCTGAATTTTCCTAACTAACCTCCCATGCAGGACCTTGTCAAAGGCCTTACTGAAGTCCACGTAGACAATATCCAGTGCCTTCCCTTCATCCACTTTCCTGGTAACCTCCTCGAAAAACTCCAATAGATTGGTCAAACATGACCTACCACGCACAAAGCCATGTTGACTCTCCCTAATAAGTCCCTGTCTATCCAAATGCTTGTAGATTCTGTCTCTTAGTACTCCCTCCAATAACTTACCTACTACCGACGTTAAACTTACCGGCCTATAATTTCCCGGATTACTTTTCAATCCTTTAAACAACAGAACAACATGAGCCACTCTCCAATCCTCTGGCACCTCACCTGTAGACAGCGACATTTTAAATATTTCTGCCAGGGCCCCTGCAATTTCAACACTAGTCTCCTTCAAGGTCCGAGGGAACACCCTGTCAGGTTCCGGGGATTTATCCACTTTAATTTTCCTCAAGACAACAAGGACCTCCTCCTTTTTGATCTGTACAGTTTCCATGATCTCACTACTTGTTTCCCTTAATTCCATAGACTTCATGCCAATTTCCTTAGTAAATACAGATGCAAAAAACCTATTTAAGATCTCCCCCATTTCCTTTGGTTCCGCACGTAGCCGACCACTCTGATCTTCAAGAGGACCAATTTTATCCCTTACAATCCTTTTGCTCTTAATATACCTGTAAAAGCTCTTTGGATTATCCTTCACTTTGACTGCCAAGGCAACCTCATGTCTTCTTTTAGCCCTCCTGATTTCTCTCTTAAGTATTTTCTTGCACTTCTTATACTCCTCAAGCACCTTATTTACTCCCTGCTTCCTTTCCATGTCATACAACTCCCTCTTCTTCTTTATCAGAGTTGCAATTTCCCTTGAGAACCAAGGTTCCTTATTCCTATTCAGTTTGCCTTTAATCCTGACAGGAACATACAAATTCTGCACTCTCAAAATTTCTCCTTTGAAGGCTTCCCAACTACCGATCACATCCTTGCCAGAGAACAACCTGTCCCAATTCACGCTTTTTAGATCCTTTCTCATTTCTTCAAATTTGGCCTTCTTCCAGTTAAGAACCTCAACCCTAGGACCAGATCTATCCTTCCCTTTCCTAATTAAGCCCTTTGTCCTCCTCTGCTGGACTCTGAATTTCTCCCAGTCCTCAGGTGAGCCGCTTTTTCTGTGTAATTTGTATGTTTCTTCTTTGGAATTGATACTATCCTTAATTTCCCTTGTCAGCCATGGGTGCACTGCCTTCCCTGGTTTATTCTTTTGCCAAACTGGGATGAACAATTGTTGTAGTTCATCCATGCGATCTTTAAATGCTTGCCATTGCATATCCACTGTCAACCCTCTGGCACCTCACCTGTAGACAGCCAGTCTATCTTAGCTAATTCACGTCTCATACCTTCAAAGTTACCCTTCTTTAAGTTCGGAACCTTTGTTTCTGAATTAACTATGTCACTCTCCATCTTAATGAAGAATTCCACCATATTATGGTCACTCTTACCCAAGGAGCCTCTCACGACAAGATTGCTAATTAACCCTTCCTCATTGCTCAATACCCAGTCTAGAATGGCCTGCTCTCTAGTTGGTTCCTCAACATGTTGGTTCGGAAAACTATCCCGCATACATGTTGGTTCGGAAAACTATCCCGCATAGATTGAAGTCACCCATTATAACTGCTGTTCCTTTATTGCACGCATTTCTAATTTCCTGTTTAATGCCATCCCCAACCTCACTACTACTGTTAGGTGGCCTGTACACAACTCCCACCAGTGTTTTCTTCCCCTTAGTGTTATGCAGCTCTACCTATATCGATTCCACATCCTCCCGGCTAATGTCCTTCCTTTCTATTGCTTTAATCTCCTCTCTAACCAGCAACACTACCCCACCTCCTTTTCTTTCATTGCCATCCCCCCTGAATATTGAATATCCCTGAATGTTGAGCTCCCATCCTTGGTCACCCTGGAGCCATGTCTCTGTGATCCCAACTATATCATAGTCATTAATAACTATCTGCACTTTCAATTCATCCACCTTGTTACGAATGCTCTTTGCATTGACACACAAAGCCTTCAGGCTTGCTTTTACAACACTCTTAGCCCTTATGTTGAAAAGTGGTCCTTTTTGATTTTTGCCCTGGATTTGCCAGCCTGCCACTTTTACTTTTCACCTTAATACTTTTTGCTTCTACCCTCATTTTACACCCCTCTGTCTCTCTGCGCTTGTTCCCATCCCTCCGCCACGTTAGTTTAAATCCTCCTGAACAATAGTAGCGAATGCTCCCCCTAGGACATTGGTTCCAGTCCAGCCCAGGTGCAGACCATCCTGTTTGTACTGGTCCCACTTCCTCCAGAACTGGTTCCAATGCCCCAGAAATTTGAATCCCTCCCCCTTGCACTATTTTTCAAGCCACATATTCATCTGATATATCTTCCTATTTCTACTCTGACTAGCACGTGGCACTGGTAGTCATCCAGAGATTATTACCTTTGTGGTCCTACTTTTTAGTTTATCTCCTAACTCCCTAAATTCACCTTGTAGGAGCTCATCCCAGTTTTTACCTATATTGTTGGTACCGATGTGCACCACGACCACTGGCTGTTCACCCTCCCACTCCAGAGTGTCCTGCAGCCACTAAGAGACATCCTTGACCCTTGCACCAGGGAGGCAACATACCCTCCTGGAGTCTCGTTTGCGGCTGCAGAAACACCTATCTATTCCCCTTACAATCGAATCCCCGATCACTATAGCTCTCCTACTCCTTTTCCTTCCCTCCTGTACCACAGAGCCACCCATGGTGCCATGAACTCGGCTGCTGCTGCCTTCCCCTGATGAGACATCTCCCCCAACTGTGCCCAAAACAGTATATCTGTTTAGGAGGGAGATGACCTCAGGAGACTCCTGCACTACCTGCCTACTGCTACGCTGTCTAGTGGCCACCCATTCCCTTTCTGCCTGTGTAGCCTTTACCTGCGGTGTGGCCAACTCACTGAACGGGCTATTCACGACTTTCTCAGCATCGCGGATGTTCCAGTATGAATCCAATTGCAGCTCCAGCTGCTCAAAGTGGTCTGCCAGAAGCTGCAGCTGGACACATTTCCTGCACACATAGTCGTCAGGGACACTGGGAGTGTCCCTGATTTCCCACATGCTGCAGGATGGACAAACCACGGGGCCGATCTCAGCTGTCATGACCTACCCAATACGCTACAGCCTCGCCGCCTTCCTTGCTTCAAATAAAATACCGCTGCAGACCATTCTCCTTTGAAAGGAACTTACCCGGCCTTACCTCACTTGGAGTGAAGCTCGTCCTCATCCTCTGCTCGCCGAAGCCTCTCGAGATAAAGCCTTCCTACTCTGTCTCCCTCTACTTCGTCGCCCGCTACAACATTGCCCATATATTATAAAACATATAGTAAAAGCAGGAATGATATGATAAATACACAGCCTATATGAAGTAGAAATACTTTTCTACAATCATTGCCGCACTGTTCTCCGTAGCGAAGATCTCACGCAAGCGCTCTTGGCAGAAACACTCTCTCGAGTAACCTTTAAGCTATGAAGCTGCCAAATCATACCAAATAACATTAAAATACACAGCCTATATAAAGTTGAAATAATGTATGTACAGTGTAATATCACTTAACGGAATCCGGAAGACAGCGCTGAGCACACTGATGATGATGTGTTAGGCTGAGTCCTCAGAGGTTAGGGTGGTGCGGTGGTCCCCAACCTCCAGGCAGCGAACCGATACCGATCCCCGGAGAATGCAGTGATAGCCGGGATGCACCCAGCACATCTTTAAGAAAAAAGCTGAAATAAACAAGCTAATTAATTAGGTGCCGCCCGGCACGTAAATGTCGGCCCAGATCAGAGGCGACGCAATCCTTACTTTAAATCCTTACTTCGTTCGCCACGATCGAAACGCTTAATTATGTCTAGTTTTATGCTAAGTGTAACACCCTTACGAACTCTTTTAGGCTTTTCCGATACTTAGAACTCATCTTGCTAACGACTGCTCACAGGCACATGTTTAAGCAATGCCATCTAGAATGCAGTTCGGGGGGAGGAGCTTGGCTGCTCGAGGCACGCACTGCCTTTTATCACACACTGCTTTTTTCGCGCGCTGCCTTTTTTCGTAACAGTGAGAACACCGTAACTAATGTAAGTCTTTCGTAACAGCGAGGTTTCATAAAGCAAACATTCGAAAAGCGAAGGACACCTGTACAGAAAAAATAGTGATGGTTAACCGTCGGGCATATGAAAATACGAGGGCTATGGTCAAGATGAAAAGTTGGATTGCCAAAAGGCAGGTTGAGGAGGATATTGCTGATAATACTAAGATTGACCCAAAGATTTTTTTCAATACTTTAATAGGAAAAGAAAACTCAGGGAGGAAGTATTAGGAATAATAATGGGGTGATAACTTATGCAAAGAAGGGCATAGCAGATAATCGTAGCTCATATTTTGCTAAAGTATTCATCTGTGAAGATGTTCGCAATATGCCAGTAAGTTTAGAGAAAAGTAAGGTTGTTTTAAGTGACTTAGGGATCTTAGAGAGTGAGGTGCTGCTTCAGCTGAAAGTTAATAAGTCTCCAGGGCCAGACAACATATATCCAAGGGTACATAAAGAGCTCTATGATTATCTATGCAAAAGTCTAACATATATTTTTCAAAAGTCATTGAAGACTGGTGAAATCCCTCAGGACTGGAAATGGGCTAACGTTGTCCCGGTGTATAAGAAGGGTGACCACACTGACCCTGGTAACCTGTAAGCTTAATGTGTACCGCAGGCAAGATAATGGAAACAATCATAAAGAATGAGTTGGAAAAGCAAATGATAAGAACAGGCATGTTAGCTGAAAGCCAGCATAGGTTCAGAAAAGTGGAATCATGTTTTACTAATATGCTGAAGTTCTATGAATAGGCAACTAAAATTTATGATAACAATACAGTGATTGATATCATTTACTTGGACTTTCAGTAGGCTTTTGACAAGATACCCCATGAGAGGTTAATAATCAAATTACAGGAGGTGGGGATTCAGGGTAAGACCAGAAGACCATAAGGTATAGGAGCAGAAGGAGGCTATCTGGCCCATCGAGTCTGCTCCACCATTCAATCATGGGCTGATCCAATTCTTCCAGTCATCCCCACTCCCCTGCCTTCACCCCATACCCTTTGATACCCTGGCTAATCAAGAACCTATCTATCTCTGCTGTAAATGCACCCAATGACTTGGCCTTCACAGCCACTCATGGCAACAAGTTCCACAGATTTACCACCCTCTGACTAAAGTAATTTCTCCACATCTCTGTTCTAAATGGACGTCCTTCAATCTTGAAGTCCTGTCCTCTTGTCCTAGAGTCCCCTACCATGGGAAATAACTTTGCCATATCTAATCTGTTCAGGCCCTTAAACATTCAGAACGGGTAAGGTGTGCAAATGGGTGCAGAATTGGCTCAGAAACAGAACAGAACATTTAAGGTGAGAGGATCATTTCCACACATCGACGATGTTAAAAATGGGATTCTGCAGACTGGTCTTGGGGCTGCTGCTGTTTTTAATTTACATTAATGATTTGGATAAGCACATAACAAATAAACTAGTAAAATTTGCAAATGACACAAAATTTGGGGGACAGGCAGCAGAATCAATACAGTTATATCTAAACAAAATCCAGATGTGGACAGATAAATGGCAGATAACATTTAATGTAAGTAAATGTAAAGTATTACATAAAGGGAATAGAGATATTAAATATGAATATACAGTGGGGGGGTCTTGAGTTAGACAGTGCACTGTATGAGAAGGATTTGGGTGTCTTGGTAGACATCATTATCAACAGCTAGACAATGCATAGAAGCGATTAGGAAAGCCAATAGAATGTCGGGCTCTACAATGTGCTCGGTAAAGTTCAAGTCAACAGATGTTCTGCTTCAGCTGTATAATGTGCTTGTGAGGCCACACCTTGAATACGGTACACAATCTTGGTCTCCATATTGTGTGAGGGATGCAAAGGCACTGGAGAGAGTTTGGAGAAGGGTGACTAGACGCAGTCCAGATCTACAGGGTATGAGCTATGAAGAAAGATTGAAAGAATTAAATCTTTTTAGCCTAAGTAGATGTAGAATGAGAGGAAACATGATGGAAGTGTTCAAAAGCATGAAGGGTATAAGTGAAGTGGATGTTAGCTGCTACATCATCAAGAATAAGTGCTCATAGATGGAGACTGGTTAAGGGGAGATTTCAGACTAACATCAGGAAGCATTTCTTTAAACAGTGGACACATGGAGCAAACTACCTAGTGTGCAGTTGAGAGTAGTTCCATAGAGACTTTCTAAAGATAGTTATTTCAACACACGATGTGATTAGGAATTTAGCAAGCTTTGTTGGGCGTATGACCTGTTCTTGTCAAAATCTTTCTAATGTTCTACATGTATAGAGCACTGGTGAGACCACACCTGGAGCATGGTACACAGTTCTGGTTTCCATACTCAGGATGTATTCAGGAGTTAGTGCAGGTTCACCGGGTCAGTTCCTGGATGAAGGGTGTGACATAAGAACAAGATTGAGCAGGTTGGGCTGATACTCATTGGAATGCAGGGGAATGAGAGGGGATTTCATTGAAATGTTGAAGATTTTGAGGGGGTTGTCACAGGCACACTGAGGGGATGTTCCCCTTGTGGAGGTATCAGGACCGCTGACTAGTTTATAAACCACTGATTCATATCTGTTTCTTCTCCTAGATGCCAGTATGTACGCCCACTACCTGTTCAATGCATTCGACAGTGCACACAATGGATCCATCAAATTCGAGGTATCACCTAATGAATGAATAACATCTATGTCTGTCTCCAGAACACACACCCCTCAAACTTTTTCAATTAGTATCACTGAAAAGATGATTTAATGTTTTTCATGAACTCTGTTTTAGACAGAGACAGAATATGCCAGACAGGAAAGTAAAGAAGCTTTAGACCCGCAGGTGCTGATGACATATACAAGCAAGAAAAAATCTGCAGGTGCTGGAAACACAAACAAAATGCCAGAGTAACTGAGCAGGTCAGGCAGCATCTATTGAAAGGTGTAAACAGTCAATGTGTCGGGTGAGATCGAGATGTACAACAGGATAGCCTAGGTCATAGTTCCTGTGTTACTTTCACCTTTCTGTCATATTAGCTGATTAGGTATTTTATTAACGAGCAGCTGATTGGTATCACAGCGTGATCTGCTTCATAGTCTGAGCAATCTCGCTCTGTGAACACATTCACAGTGTGAGCATTCTTAGAGTAGAGCAAGCAAACCTCACAGCAAGTCTTGTTGATTATTAGTTTAATTTTACGGGAGACAGGAGTGAAGGTGAGCCTGTGAAACTTTAAAAAGTCAAGTCTCATTGATTTCTAATTGCAGGTGACTTTAATCAATAAAAGGAAGGTAAGGTTAAGTGGAGCAGATATTGTGATAGTGGGCCAGTGAGGGTTTAGCTTGAGAGGAGTGAACTAGTGTAAGAGTGGGGAGTTAAGGCTTTGGCATCAGAAGTCTCAGCAAGAGGAAGCTGTGAAGAGACTATAAGCTGTTGTATGTTTTGCATTTCAACGTTACTCTTAGAATGAGCGCAGTGGGGAGCTTTGTCAGGGCAGTGGCATGCTCCTCAGTGGGTATAGGAGATGGTAGAGATTCCAGTGTCTGAAGAAAGTGGATCAGTGGAAAGTGTGCCCAGCTCCAGCTCCTCCATAAGTGCCTTATGAAATTAAAGCTGCTATTACAGGTAGTGGATAGTTGATTGACCAAAAATAAGGAAGTACTGTTGTTCTCTGATGATTTTGTTCTACAGACTTCAAATTAGCTATTGGGACACCGAGGATCACCAGGCAAATCAGGGAAAGGAGCACAAACAACAGAATTCAACTTCTGCAACATGGACTGAAAAATAATTAGTTAGCAGGAAATTGAAGAGCTGGTGTCTAGAGAAATTGTTCATAGTTGTGGGAATAGTAGGGTTGTAGTAGTGGGAGATTTTAATTTCCCTGATATTAACTGGGCCACACAGACGGTTAAGGGTCTGGATAGGGTAGAACTTGGGGAAATTGAGTCAATGTAGTAGAACAGATGGATTGGGGAATACAGATTCATAATTCTTTGAAAGTGGCACCACAAGTATATAGGGTCACTTTTGGCACATTGGCCTTCATAAATCAAAGTACTGAGTACAGGAGTTGGGATGTTATGTTCAAGTTGTATAAGATGTCGGTGAGCCCTAATTTGGAGTATATTGTGCGGATCTGATCAACCACCCAGAGGAAAGATTAGTGTGTGTGTTCTCCTGACTTCCCTTTCCTGAAGTCAACAATCAATTCCTTGGTCTTGCTGACACTTGGTGTAAGATAGACCACTCGACCAGCTGATCTGTTTTGCTTGTGAATGCCTCTTCGTCAGCCTGTGAGTTTCTGCCAACAAGAATGGTGTCATTAGCAAATTTATAGATAGCCTTTCAACTATGTCTAGCCACACAGATATTTACCACGTGGAGTTCTTAGCGCAGTGAGTATATTCACACTGTGGTATTGTTTACTCAGTGGTGCTTTTCACACCATGGTGGTGTTCAGAACGTGAGGGTGTTCAAACTGTGAAGGAGTTCAGTCTGTGGAAGGGTTGGCACTTTGGTTGTGTTCACACAGTGAGGTTCTTCATACTGAGGATATTACGCTTACAATGGTTGTGTTGTACTGTGATGGTAATCACACTATGTGAATGTGTGCACACAGTGAGCTTGTTCATATTGTCAGAATATTCACACACTGTTTTCACACTGTGAAGTTGTTCCTGAACACATTCAGTAGTAGTTTCAGTCACCAGTTGTCGAAGTCTGTGTCTACACCCATTGCTTCTCTCTCAGTTGACATAGAAGCCTCTGGAAGCATTCAGCAGCCAACATTTGACTTGTGGGTCTCAAGGTCAGAACTCGCCGATCAGATTTTCTCCATCAGTGCTTCCTGACCTGCTGAGTGTTTCCAGCACTTTTGGTTTTATCTCAGATTCCCATTGCCTTCAGTTTATTGAATTGCCATTTCAGGGCCCAGTGCAGAATTAAAATCACCACCTTTTCTCCTTTCCTATATGGTGGGCTGTCATGTGGGAGAGTTGACTTATTTGCTGATCAAAAATCATTTCTGCGATGTCGATTGTTGATTGGCTTATTTAAAGGATGAGACCATTCTTTCCCATTGGTTGGTTTGGATGCCACAGCACTGGTTTCTGGTTTTGGGCACTTTGGGGGTATAAGAATAGCATGTATGGGAAACTCAAACACAAGGAAATCTGCAGATGCTGGAATTTCAAGCAACACACATCAAAGTTGCTGGTGAATGCAGCAGGCCAGGTAGCATCTCTAGGAAGAGGTACAGTCGACGTTTCAGGCCGAGACCCTTCGTCAGGACTAACTGAAGGAAGAGTTAGTAAGAGATTTGAAAGTGGGAGGGGGAGCGGAGATCCAAAATGATAGGAGAAGACAGGAGGGGGAGGGATGGAGCCAAGAGCTGGACAGGTGATAGGCAAAGGGAATATGAGAGGATCATGGGACAGGAGGTCCAGGGAGAAGGAAAAGGGGGAGGGGGGAAACCCAGAAGATGGGCAAGGGTATAGTGAGAGGGACAGAGGGAGAAAAAGGAGAGAGAGAGAAAAAGAATGTGTGTATAAAAATAAATAACGGATGGGGTACGAGGGGGAGGTGGGGCATTAGCAGAAGTTTGAGAAGTCAATGTTCATGCCATCAGGTTGGAGGCTACCCAGACGGAATATAAGGTGTTGTTCCTCCAACCTGAGTGTGGCTTCATCTTTACAGTAAAGGAGGCCGTGGATAGACATATCAGAATAGGAATGGGACCTGGAATTAAAATGTGTGGCCACTGGGAGATCCTGCTTTCTCTGGCGGACAGAGCGTAGGTGTTCAGTGAAACGATCTCCCAGTCTGCGTCGGGTCTCGCCAATATATAGAAGGCCATATCGGGAGCACCGGACGTAGTATATCACCCCAGCCGACTCACAAGTGAAGTGTCGCCTCATCTGGAAGGACTGTCTGGGGCCCTGGATGGTGGTAAAGGAGGAAGTGTAAGGGCATGTGTAGCACTTGTTCCACTTACACGGATAAGTGCCAGGAGGGAGATCGGTGGGGAGGGATGGGGGGGACGAATGGACAAGGGAGTCGCGTAGGGAGCGATCCCTGTGGAAAGCAGGGGGGAGGGAGGGAAAGATGTGCTTAGTGGTGGGATCCCGTTGGAGGTGGCGGAAGTTACGGAGAATAATATGTTGGACCCGGAAGCTGGTGGGGTGGTAGGTGAGGACAAGGGGAACCCTATTCTTAGTGGTGTGGTGGGAGGATGGAGTGAGTTAAAGGGTGACTGAATGTTCAGCATTGTAGTTTTGTGCAATTTACGGTAGTTTAGATGAGCACTAGTTTAGCTGAATGCCCAGTTTAGTATTTCACTATTCAATTTCAAATAAACAGTGCTCATTTGCAATCTGTGTCTTCTGTTTCACACACTGGACCTTTGAATCTGCCTCCACTTTACTTGGGCTTTCATTGGAGGGCAATGTGAGCTGTCAGCTACACCATACTGAGGACGGGTCTCTGGATGTTGGTTGTAGGTTGTGGTCACTGACGGCTACAGGGGGTTAAGGAGAGGTGAGAAACCAAAGGTGGTCACTGACAGTTGGCTACAGCAGGTGACTTTTGGGGGAGTGAATCATTTGCTGCTTTTGTATCCTCAGGACTTTGTGATGGCCCTTTCAGTGTTACTGAGAGGAACCGTTCATGAGAAGCTGACGTGGATATTTAACCTATATGACATTAACAAGGATGGATTCATCAGTAAAGAGGTAAGCAGCTTGAATTGATCAACTCACTCATGACAGCTGCCTTATGTTGCTTTGTACTGTAGCCAACTTCATGAGGAGGAGACACTGCATTCAGAGTGGACAGTCGGGATGAGAATGTGCCTGAGAAATGGGCTTCATCCAGAGGAGATTCAAACGAGAGCTTCAGTGGACAGTTAGAACATCAGGACGTGCACTCACTAGTGTGGGGGGTGGCTTATTTGCATTGGGAGGTTCAGTTGGTTAGTTCTGAGTGAATGTTGTGGTAATACTACAAAAGATTTTAGTGACCAGATCAGCAGTCGGCAAGGCTGAGAAAGCAGTGGTGTTCCCTGGAACTGACGTGAGGGATGGGCGATAGCGGAGGAGTTTGTATGCTACCGATTTGGACTTTGATGTGAAGGAGCATGCACCAACTCGTCTGCAATGCAGCAGAGAGATTTGCATCACAGTTGTGGAGAATACAATTGGGTTCGGGGAAGTGGAAGTGCGCGTGTGTTTGAGTCTGTTCTGAAACCTCTTGTAATGTAATGTTTAGACAAGAAGACGGGACCGAACAAATCCAGCCTTTGCTGCCTAGTCCTGTTTTGCAATGGGAAGTGGTGGCCTGTGGTGACACCTGTGGATGAAACCACAACCACAGTGGAGTTCAATCATGTTGACAGAATCTTGACCCAGCAATGCAGAAAGATAACAAATGGATGTGTAAATCAGGAAGGTGTATGTTGTAGGGTACAACTTGTTGATAGTTATCATCCATTTGCTACATTCATAGAGTTTGAAGATTTAGCAAGTGCCTCACAAAAACCTTGCTCAGTTGCTGCATGCATCTTATCAGTTATGTACACTGCAGCATGGTGCACCTGTGATAGAGAGAGTGCTAATTCAGTGGACTGCCATTCCCTGGATGGTTGAAAAGCAAAAATATCTACAGATCTTAAATAAAATCATTCAGTAGAGTCTGTGGAGAGAGCTGGTTCATCACCTTAAAACCCTATCTCCCTCCTTCCCCCAGCCCCTGCATTACACCCATCCCGCATTCCTGGATTTGACACCACAATTGGCCATTTCAGACACAAACTGGAATGGTTGGTTATCTGAAATTATTGAACACAGAGTTCTGAGGGTGTAGTATGTACGGGCAGAGGCTAAGGGTCCGCAAATTTACACTCACTTTCATTGGAACAGTGAACAGGTCTAAACCAGAAAGTGAATGGGCTGGGGAAATTAAAGTGTCCAGCAACTTGGAGCTCCATATCATCATGAGTAGAGGAGTTCATCCAATCTATGTTTAGGTATCCAGGGAAAGGCCATGTCATAAGCACTGAATGCAATGCATGAAGCGAATGGCTGCTTCATCTGGATAGACTGGGGAACTCTGTCCTCATTCTCTGCACATTTTCTCTTGTCTGTCCTCATTCTTGCTGAGCAAGAGCAGCAGTGTGGAATATCATCAGTGCTTTTAGAGCGCAGCTGGACGTTGTGTGTAGTACTGGTCTCCACAGTGAATGTGAATATACTGTGAGCAGTTTGGGAAATGTTAACCGAAATGGACAGGTTGTCTTGTTGGACAGGCTGGAATGCAAAAGGAATTGTGGTTTTTCAATCAATAACATAAAAACCCAAGCCAACTTGACAGGGTAGAAGTGAAGAGGATGTGTCTTCATGGGGGAGAATCGAGAGATAGAGGTTAACTCAATGCTTGCCCATTTAAGACAGGACTGTTGCAAAATGTTTCCGCTGAGGGAGCTGAGTCTCTCCCTCAGTACAATGGAGCGGTCTTGTGAACGGTTTTAAACCAGAGGTACTGCAGATATGTAAAACATTGAGCTTAGAACTGTTGCAAAATGTTTCCGCTGAGGGAGCTAAGTCTCTCTGAGCCTCACAGTACAATGGAGCGATCTTGTGAACAGTTTTAAACCAGAGGATCTGCAGATATGTAAGACATTGAGCTTAGAACTGTTGCAAAATGTTTCCGCTGAGGGAGCTAAGTCTCTCTGAGCCTCACAGTACAATGGAGCGATCTTGTGAACAGTTTTAAACCAGAGGATCTGCAGATATGTAAGACATTGAGCTTAGAATGGGCAGTACAGGGGCATGTCCTTTGATCCACAGTGTTGTACCTAACCAATTAAATTAATAATCAAATGGTGAACTAAACTAATCCCTTATGACTACACAACATCATAAACACTTACATCTACTGTGATGAAGTGCATTGCGAGTTTGGTGATGAAATATATCAACTCCTACCTGAGTAGCGAATTGAACCCGCTCCAATTTGCCTACCAGCACAACAGGTCTGTAGCAGCTGGAGTATCTGGACAGCAAAAGTGCAAACATCAGGATGCTGTTTGTTGACTACAGGGCATTTGAAACTAGCATCCCCTCAAAACTAACAACTAAGCTCCAAGACCTCGGCCTCAGTATATCCTTGTACAATTATATCCTCAATTTCCTCACTTGCAGCCCCCAGTCAGTTCAGAGTGGCAACATCTCCTCACATTCTCCATCAGCATAGGTGCACCACAAAGTTGTGTGCTTAGCCCCTGCTCCACTTGCTTTATACTTCTGACTGTGTAGCCAAGTACAGCTCCAAAACCAGATTCAAGTTTGTTAATAAAACTACTCTCACTAGTTAAATCAAAGGTGGTGATGAATCAGCATGTAGGAAGGAGATTGAAAATCTGGCTGAGTGGAACCACAACAGCAATGTTTCACTCGATGTCAGCGAGACCAAGGAGCTGATTATTGACTTTAGGGGGAGAAAACTGGAGGTCCATGAGCCCGTCCTCATCGGGGGATGAGACATGGAGAGGGTCAGCAACTTTAAATTCTTGTGTTGCCATTTCTGAGGATCTGTCCTGGGCCCAACACCTAAGTGCAGTTGTGAAGAAAGCTCAGAAGCACCTCTACTTCCTAAAAGTTTTCTTAGATTTGGCATTACATCTAAAACTTTGACAAACCTATAGGTATGTGGTGGAGAGCATACTGACTGGTCACATCAAGGCTTGTATGGAAACACCATTGCCCTTGAATGGAAAATGAGGCAGTACAGTAGCACAGTGGTTAACACAACACTTTACAGTACCAGCGACCCAGATTCAATTCCGGCTGTTGTCCGTAAAGAGTTTGTATGTTCTCCCCGTGGCCATAAAGAGTTTGTACGTTCTCGCCGTGGCCATGTGGGTCTCCTCCCACAGCCCGAAGATGTATCGTTGGTAGGTTAATTGGTCCTTGTAAATTGTCTGGCGATTAGACTAGGATTAATTTGGTGGATTGATGGGAGGTGTGGTTTGAAGGGCCAGAAGGGCTGTATCTCAATAAATAAATAAATGCTGATATGATCCAGTCCATCATGGGTAAAGCCCTCTCCACCATTGAGCACATCTACACGGAGTGTTGTTGCAGGAAAGCAGCATCTATCATCAGGGACCCTCACCACACAGGCCATGCTCTCTTCTCACTGCTGCCTTCAAGAAGAAGATAAAGGAACTTTAGGACCCACACCACCAGATTCAGGAACAGTTATTACCCCTCAACTATCAGGCTCTTGAACCAGAGAGGATAACTTAATTCACTTCATTACTGAACTGTTCCCTACAACTTTCAATTTCAAAGACTCTTCATCTCATGTTCTCAATATTTATTGCTGATTTACATATTATTATTACATATTACATATACAGAATATTGATAGACCGGTTGCTTTGAACCTGAACTGTTTGAAGTTTGATGGACAGGTGATACCCCAGCAAGGGGATAAAAAGAACAGGTTCGCCAAGACACGGGACACCACGAGATAACGAGACCCTGGAAGAGCGGTGTGCCCCCACAAGTTGGTGGGAGTGTGGAGGTCCGGTTCGCGGGAACCGACCATAGACTCACAGGGTGTAAAGATACGATCGGTGGAAACCTGGTGTGTGTGTCCGCCCTTGCCTGGGTGCCGGGTTCACCGTGGAAGAACGGTCGTATCCAGAACGAAGGGGTCACAGTCGGTGACCACAGCGGGATAGAAGACATAAGAGGGTCCACCCGAAACCAACTGCGAAGACATCAAAGGTCTGCCTGAATCAAACTACAATCCCCCCCGCCCCGCTCTCTCTCTCTCTCTCTCTCCCCAACGGCACAACAGCGATTACTGCCAACTGTACTAAGCTGAACTGAACTCTGTGTCGCTTAAGACTGATCATTTTACCCCTAGACTGCGATGGAGCTTGGTTTGATTCCTATTACCCTAGTTCTGTGTACATGTGTGTATTATCATTGCTAACCTGTTGCATTTATATCCTTACGATTACAGTACTGTGTTACTTAGTTCTTTAATAAAACTTTATTAGTTCCTAGTAATCCAGACTCCAACGAGTGGTCTATTTCTGCTGGTTTGGCAACCCAGTTATGGGGTGTGTAACATAAGTGGGAATCTCGTCTGCGATTTTGAACGCCAAATTTGGGACTGGGTAAATTGATTGGGTTAAAATTCCCGAAAGAAAGAGGCATGAATCCATGAATACATCTTTTGTTTTTATTTTTATTTTTCATAGTGGCCAAAAACACTAATGGGTTGAGATGAGTGTAAATGACCAGTGGTTTCCGTGCCGGGCAAATATAAACCTCAAAATGTTGTAATGCTAGTATGATGGCCAGTAACTCTTTCTCCACAGTGGAATAATTTCTCTGATGGATATTAAATTTCTTAGAAAAATAAGCGACTGGGTGATCAACCCCCTGCTTGTCTGTCTGTAACAGCACCGCCCCGGCTGCTTCGTCGCTAGCATCTGTTGCTAGGGAGAAGGGTTTTGAAAAATCAGGCGCATTCAGCACAGGATAGTGACACAAAATCGCCTTCAGACTCTCGAAGGCTTGTTGACAAAGGTCGTTCCACACAAACTTCGCATTCTTTGGCAAGAGCTTAGTAAGAGGGAGGGTAATAACTGCAAAGTTTTTGCAAAACTTCCGATAGTACCCCACCATCCCCAAGAACCTTCTTGGGGCTCTCTTGTTTGTTGGGGTGGGGACCTTAGCCTTCATCGGTGCCAGCTGACCCTGTCTTCCCTCAAATCCCAGATAAGTGATCTTTCCGTGGCTGAATTCACTTTTTGCGAGATTCACTGTCAGGCTGGCTTCAAACAGCTTTTTAAACAGCTCCTCCCACGTGTCACTCCAGACTACTACATTGCCAATATACGCTTCTGCGTTCTTTAGCCCTTTTGTCACTGAATTAATCATCCTATAGGGGTGTTGCTCACTAGGCTGACCTGATGCGACAACAACACCATGTCCCGGCTCTTTGCATCGCCTCGAGACATCTGGACATACGTGTGCGTGCTGTTTAATTAGCTGTCTCAGCGGCTCGCTCTGTTCGGGGGTTAGGGGAGAGACCTTATCAGCAAAGCTGGCCAAAACAATAGACTTCTCCCATCTGGTTGGCACCATACTTATCTTTTCGAAATGGGTTTTCCCCTTATCAGGTGGCACCCTAGCCTCATTAATTTTCGTGATAACACCGACTAGGTCCGTTCGCCTATCGTGGCAAGCTGTTAGCATATCAAAAGCCTGTAACTGTGTCAGCTCACGTCTGCAATAGTCAATAACATCTTCCTCCTGTGCAGCCAGTAAAACTCTTTCATGATTCTATCGACTGTCTTCCTCCCCCCAAAATGTCCATCGAGGGGTATCTGTGGGCCAGGTTAAGAATCTCATCCCCATAAATTTTCGGCACCACCCCCCCCGTTCCTCATCTGTGGGCACAGTACTTGGTCCCTACTTTCTCCTTAGTACTCTCTCCTTCACATAATAGCTCACTGGCTCCCTTTTTAATTCTGCTTCAGAGAGAACTGTCTCCGCCAAAACCATCAGCTCCTCATCTCGCTCCTGTGCCTGTACAAATTCCTTCCTTGCTAATGATAAGTCTACCTTAACTTCCGTTTCACTACGCCCCTTCTTTTCACTTTCCAACCCCTCCTGGTACAAGGCTGGTAAAAACGTCTCCGCTAAATCTACATTCGCTTCGGCAGCCTTTCTGGACATGCGCCGAGTCACTGCGCAAACGGGATAAACCTGTGAGCTAATGGGCGGGTCTTCAATCCTGGCAGGTTTGCTTGTCAGTTTTACTGCTGGGTACACCTCTCCGCCGGCGAGGTCATTACCGAGTAAGACCTCCACGTTTTCCATCGGTAGTTCGGGCCTCACCCCGATCGTGACCAGTCCGGAGACCGAGTCGCTTTTTAGGTGTATCTGGTGCAAAGGTACTGCTTCAGTCCCTTTTCCAATGCCTTTTATCACCCTGACCTCCCCAGTCTGGGTCTCTGAACTAAAGTCTAACACACTCTTTAATATCAATGACTGACAAGCTCCAGTGTCTCTCCAGATCCGTACTGGAACTGGGTTTAACCCCTCCTTCACCAACACCAATCCGGCCGAGATAAACCTCTCGCGCCCTTCCTGAACTTTATCGGACCTCTTCTTCCCTAGCGGTTTGTTTACCAGCTCAATACAGCCAGTCAGAACTGTTGTTTTCCCTTTCCCCGTCCCCTTCTTTGGGGCAAAGCACCTGGACGCAAAGTGTCCGACTTTCCCACAATTATAGCATACGACCCCAGAAGACTTCCTATCAAACTGCTCCCGGTCTACCTTATCCTTCTCACTAGTCCCCGGCTTACTTTCTGACTTTTCTGGCGGACCCTCTCCGCCATCCTGACTACCCTTCTGGTAGCCTTTACTCGGGGTAGACTTTGTTTTATGTGTCAATGCGTACTCATCCGCTAACTTAGCAGTTGCGGCTAAGGTGTCTGCCTCTTTCTCATCTAGGTAGGGTCTCATACCTTCAGGGACACAACCTATAAACTGCTCAATCAGGATTAGCTGTAGCAGTCTGTCATAATCCCCACTGACCCCTTTCGAGGCGCACCAACGCTCACAATACATCTGCATCTCACGGGCAAACTCTAAATACGTGCGGCCCCACTGCTTCCTCACATTCCAGAACCTCTGCCGATATGCCTCCGGGACCAACTCATAAATCCTGAGGATGGCCTCTTTCACCACCTCATACCTCTGGGCATCTTCAGAGACCGAGACTGGGGAGGTCAGGGTGATAAAAGGCATTGGGAAAGGGACTGAAGCCGTACCTTTGCACCAGATACACCTAAAAAGCGACTTGGTCTCCAGACCAGTCATGATAGGGGTGAGGCCCAAACTACCAATGGAAGACGTGGAGGTCTTACACGGTAATGACCTCGCCGGCAGAGAGGTGTACCCAGCAGTAAAACTGACAAGCAAACCTGCCAGCATTGAAGACCCGCCCATTAGCTCACAGGTTTATCCCATTTGCGCAGTGACTCAGCGCATGTCCAGAAAGGCTGCCGAAGCGAATGTAGATTTAGCTGAGATGTTTTTACCAGCTTTGTACCAGGAGGGGTTAGAAAGTGAGAAGAAGGAGCATAGTGTAACGGAAGGAAGTGAGGGAGTTGAGGTAGACTTATCATTAGCAAGGAAGGAATTTATACAGGCACAGGAACGAGACGAGGAGCTAATGGTTTTGACGGAGACAGCTCTCTCCGAAGCAGAATTAAAAAGGGAGCCAGTGGGCTATTATGTGAAGGAGGGAGTACTAATGAGGAAATGGAGACCAAGTACCATGCCCGCAGATGAGGAATAGGGGGTGGTGCACCAGGTGGTAGTGCCAAAAATTTATAGGGGGCGAGATTTTTAACCTGGCCCACAAGATACCCCTCGGTGGACATTTTAGGGTGAGGAAAACAGTCGATAAAATCATGAAAGAGTTTTATTGGCCGAACATGAGGAAGGATGCTATTGAGTATTGTAGACGTGAGTTGACACAGTTACAGCCTATTAATATGTAAACAGCTTGCCACGATAAGTGAGCAGACCTAGTCGGTGTTATCACGAAAATTAATGAGGCTAGGGTGCCACCTGAAAAGGGGAAAACCCATGTTGAAAAGATAAGTATGATGCCGACCAGATGGGAGAACTCTATTGTTTTGGCCAACTTTGCTGACAAGGTCTCTCTCTTAATCCCCGAACAGAGCGAGCCGCTGAGAAAGCTAATTAACCGGAACGCAGACATACGTCCAGATGTACCGAGGCGATGCAAAGAGCCGGTACGTGGTGTTGTTGTCACATCAGGTCAGCCTAGTAAGCACCACCCCTATAGGATGATTAATTCAGTGACAAAAGGGGTTTTTTGTATTTTTTCTCCATTTAGAAAATAGTCAACCCTTACATTTCTTCTACCATACACTTCCCCACACTGTATTCCATCTGTGATTTTTTTGCCCATTCTCCTAATCTGCCTCAGCCCTATTGTAGCCTCTCTACTTCCTCAAAACTAACTGCCCTTTCACTTATCTTCATATTGTCTGCAAACTTTGCAACAAAGCCATCAATTCCATCATCCAAATCATTAACATATAATGTAAAAGAATCTTTCCCAACACAGACTGCTGTGGGAACACCACCAGTCACCAGCAGCCAGCCAGAAAGGCACCCTTTATTCCCACTCTTTGCCTCCTGCCAATCAGCCACTGCTAAAGTCTTTCCTATATACCATGGACTTGTAGCTTGTTAAGCAGCTTCATGTTTAGCACCTTACAAAAGCCTCCTGAAAATCCAAGTACACAATATCAACTGATTCTCTTTTGTCTATCCTGCTTGTTACTTCTTCAGAGAATTCCAACAAATTTGTCGGACAAGATTTACCCTTGAGGAAACCATGCTGACTATAGCTATTTTATCATGTGCCTCCAAGTACCCTGAGACCTCATCCTTAATAGTCGACCCTTTCCCTTCTTGAAGAGTAGTGTGACATTTGTAATTTTCCAATCTTCCAGAACCCTTCCAGAATCTCATATTTCCTGAAAGATCATTACTAATGCCTCCACGATCTCTTCAGCCACATCTTTCAGAATGCAGGGTGTATGCCATCTAGTCCTTCAGACATTTCAGTTTCCAAAAAACTTCTCTCTAGTTATGGTAACTTCACCACACTTCATGACCCCCAAGCAACTGGAACTTCCACTATACTGCTTGTGTCTTCCACAATGAAGACTGATGCAAATACTTATTCAGTTTGTCCGCCATTTTGTTGTCCCCCATTACTACCTCTCCGCAGTGGTCCGATATCCACTCTCGCCTCTCTTTTACTCTTAGTGTACCCAAAGAAATTTATGGTATCCTCTTTATTATTATTGGCTGGTTTATTTTTGTAGTCCATCTTTACCTTCTTAATGACTTTTTAGTTGCCCTCTGTTGGTTTTTAAAAGCTTCCCACTAATCTTCACTCTATTATATGCCTTCTCTTTAACTTTTATGTTGGGTTTGACTTCTCTTTTTAGCCACGGTTGTGTTATCTTTCCTTTAGAATACTTCTTCCTCTCTGGGATGTTTCTATCCTTTGCCTTCCAAATTGCTTCCAGAAATTCCAGCCATTGCTGTTCTGCTGTCATCCCTGCAAATGTTCTTTTACCTTAAGTTCTGTCATAATCTTATAAGCCTTATGGTTCTTATAACCTATATAAACCTCGATCAGATCTCCCCTTAGCCTCCACCGCTCCAGAAAAAAAACAACCTAAATTTGTCCAACCTCTTATTACAGCACATGTCCTCTAAACCAGGGAACATCCTGGTAAACCTCTTCTGCACCCTCTTCAGAGCCTTAACATCCTCTCAATAATGGTGCAAACAGAACTGGATGCAATACTCCATATGCAGCCTTACTAGATTTTTGTAAAGCTGCAACATATTTTCCCGAGTTTTGATCTTAATGCATGGCTACTAAGGTGAGCATGCCATTTGTCTTCTTAACCATCCTATCAACCTGTGTATCCACTTGCAAGGAGTGATGAATTTGGACCCCAAGATCCCTGGGCTCATCAACACTGTTAAGGTTTTTGACCTTAACAGCGTACTCTGTCTTTACATTTGACCCTCCAAGGTGCAATACTTCATATTTGTCTCGGTTCAACTCCATCTGCCATTTCTTCGGCCATATCTGGAACTGATCTACATCCCACTGTACTCTTTACCAGTCTTCTGCGCTATCCACAATACCATCAATCTTCATATCATCTCCTAAATTACATTTTCATCCATTTGATTTATATATATCACAAGCAGCAGAAGTCCCAGTCCATTCTCCATAAATGAGAAGTGAAAGGTTGGAGAGGATTACAGAATAGACTGGCCTTTTATTAAGTGGAAGGATCAAGAGCAGATTCCTGCTCTGAATACTCTTATGTGTTTTGGTGGAAGCCTTGCAAATGTGGTGGAACGGAAATAACAGGTTCAGCAAAAACAAGGGCATCTCAGGGCTCTAGAAGTTTCAAATGTGACTAATAGAGGATGTAAAAGATGAGGGGTAGTCACATTACTGATCAGGGAGAATATCACTACAGTAGATATAGCACAGGGAGAATGAATGAGTAGAACCCAAGAGTAAGACAAGAACAATCAATTAGCTGGGGTTAAACTTCACAGACATGGTGACCAAAGGGCCTGTCCCTGTTCTGTATACTTCTGTGTTCTAACACTGGAATTGCCTTTGTGTAGGGGGCATAGGTGGACTGATCTTTGTTAAGTATGTCCAAGAGAGCTTTTGAAGACAATATCTAGATAGTCCTATTAGATAGTAGTACTGAGGAAATGAAATCAGTCAGGTGGTGGGGAACACTCTAAAAGCGAAAGCCATAATTCTGTAAGTTTCAGGACAGTTGTGGAAAGAGATAAGGTTGGTCCTTGTGTGAAGATGTGGAATTAGGGAGAAAACTGATGGCGATAGTCTGTGGCTTCTGGTGATTTTCAATCCCCAGGTTCTTGTAGGAGTCCAAGAATGAGTGAAAACTTGTTGCTTCACAATCATTTATTTTGAAGTTTAAACAAAGGAACAGATAGAGAGCACTTGAACTAAAGAGAAGAAGAACTGAGATGAAAACAAAAGGCAAGATGGCGATTTTTACAGAGCTTGTTACTTCTATGCTTAAGAAAAGGCAAATCCCTGAGATAAGCAAAGGGCCACTTAAAAGATACACATTCCCAGCATGTGAGTTATGTGCTAATATTTAGCCAATGAACAATGAGGTGATAAACCATTATGTAGTTGCCCTACCACTTTTCCGCTGGTAGGTGGAGACAAACACCATGTATTGTGTATATATATATATATATACGTTAAAAACTACAAATTGTGTGTTAGTAAAACTGCAATTTTAGTCTTGCATTAATTAATACCTTATTAATCAACCAATACCTTATTAAAAGCATGAACAACAAATGATTTCAATAAGTTCAAGAGAGGGGCACGTGGCCAAGTGGTTAAGGCATTCGTCTAGTTACCTCAAGGTCACTAGTTGGAGGCTCAGCTGTGGCAGAGTGTTTGTGCCCTTGAGCAAGGCACTTAATCACACATTGCTCTAGTCTGTGCGAGGAGTGGCGCCCCACACAGACTTCCAATCTGCGCCTTGTAAGGCATGAAAAGGCCCGACGCAGGCCTCTCATGGTCTGAGTCGATGTTCTCCCCCCCCCCCCGATAAATGGGACTCTCTCTTAAAAAAGAACAGACAAGTACTCATATCAGCATGTTCTGGGAAGGATAAATGCCAAAAAAAATTGCAAGATTAGGGATCATTGCAAGATAAAGACAAAGGCTTTTGAAGATTATTTTAGGAAAAGAACAAAGCAACTGGAATTGTGGGAATCCCTTGAGAAATATAGAAGGTGCAGGAGAGAAGAAAGGATTTGAAAGAAGAAAAAGAGGCTATGAAATATCAGGACCGAGAGGATAGCCAGGGAAGGAGTGAGTTCTCTCAGTAACCAATGAGTTATTCTATGCATGGAGCCAGTGGATGTAGATGAGGTCCCTAATATTTGTATCAGAATCTTATCACTGTAATATATGATAGAAATTCATTGTTTGCAGCAACAGTACAGTGCAAAGATACAAAATTACTATAAATTACAAAATAAAGAGATAGTTCAAAGAAAAGGAATAGTAAGGTAATATTCAAGGGTTCATGGACCATTCACAAAACTGATGACAGAAGAAATAAAAGCTGTTTCTAAATCATTGAGTGAGAGTCTTCAGAATCTTGTACCTCTTCGCTAATGTTTCACATAGTGAGGGTTCTTAGTGATGAGTGCTGCCTTCTCGAAGTACTGCTTCTTGATGATGTCATTTTTGGTGGAGATGATTGTGCATGTGCTGAGTCTACATCCTCTTCATTGGCAGGGTGCAGAACAACTGGCAGAGTGTTGAAAGTACATTTATTATTGAAGAATGTATACAACCTTGAGATTTGTTTCTTTGCAGGCAGCCACAAAACTTAGAAACCCAGCAGAACCCATTAAAAAAGAAGACAGTAAAACACCTAACATGCAGAAAAAAACAAATCGTGCAAATAATAAAAAGTAAGCAAATACATTCAGAACTGAAGTTCACAAAAGTGAGTTCACACCCATGAAGCAAGTCATCACTGCCTCAGTTCAGCAGAGAGATGAGTAAACCATGCCCAGCAGCAAGCTGAACACAACTCATTCCTCACCTTTGGCCCTGATACATCAACCTTTTCAATCTGGCCTAGCTCGTACCTTGATTTCAGATCCAGGCCCTTTCTACTTAGCTATACTCTCAGACCCAGGCCCTGATGTCTCAATTTGGCCCATACCCAAGCTTTCCAATCGTGCCCTGTGTTTCAAATCAGTGAAACATCAGCTCATTCTTCACTCTCAGCCCTGGGCCCTGTCACCTCGACTCTGCTGTGCCTCGATTCACCTCGGATGTGCCACTTCAAATGGCTCGGTCTGTTCCAGCAATGGCCAAACGTTGGCTCATTCCTTGATCTTGGGCCTGGCCCTAACACAGCACCTCCCAACTGTCCTGCACCTTGGAGATTTCAGTTTGCACCGCAAACCTGCCAGGTTATATAGGTGGTTCAGAAACTCCAAAAGTGAAGTTACAGTTATTGATTACACAGATCATTTTCCAGAAAGAGTGTGATTAATAAAGTAGTTAATAGTTTTGTGTGCTAGCAGTATGGCATCGCTGTGTTTCACCAATGCCATCTTATACCAATCTCAAGGACGTCAGTCAAACTAGTGACCAAAACTAGTGAACTGCTTCAATGATTATCGCCCAGTGGCACTTGCCTCTACTGTGGTAAAGTACTTTGAGAGGTTGGTCATGGCTCAAATTAACTCTTGCCTGAGCAAGGACATAGACCCACTGCAATTTGTCTATCACCATAACAAGTCTACATTGGACACAATCTCACTGACTTTCCACTTGGCCTTGGTCCACCTGATTATCGATACATCAAGCTGCAGTTTATCGATTACAGCTTGGCATTTGACACCATCATCCAGACACAGCTAATCAACAAGCTTCAAATCCTAGGCTCTACTTGCTCTGCACATATGACTGTCTGGCTAGTCAGAGCTCAAACGCCAATATAAATACAGCAATTACGGCGCTATTGTTTGCAGAATCTCAGATGAGGAGGTATACAAGAGTGCAAACTTCAAACTGTATTTATTATCAAAGGTAGGAGAGAGAAGTCAAAAGAATCCATGAAAAACTGCGCACAAATAAACACTGACAACCAATGTGAAAAAAAAACAATGTGTAAATACAAAATAAATAATATAATACTGAGAACATTGAGTGGTGTCGCAACAAATTCCGCACACTCAACAGAAGCAAGGCAAAGAGTTGATGGAGGACCTTAGGAAGGGAAAGATGGGAGAATGTACACCAATCTTCAATGAGTTGTGGAAAGGCTGAGCAGCTTCAAATTCCTGGGTGTCAAGATCTCAGAAGATTTATCTTGAGCATGGATGCAATTATGAAGAGAACACAGCAGTGACTATATTTCATTAGGAGTTTGAGGAGATTTCATATGTCACCAAGAACTTCAGAAAACTTCTACAGAAGTACATACCATCAAGAGTATTTTGACTGGATGCACCACTGCCTGATCTGGAAGCTCCAGTGTGCAGTATCAACAGCGGCTAACAAGGGTTGTAGACTCAACCAGCTTCATGAAGAGAAGAAGTCTCCCTAGCATTGAGGACATCTTCAAAAGGCTCATAAAGGCAGCATCCATCATTAAGGACCCTCACCACTTGGGACATGCCCTTTCTTATTACCACCTTCAGAAACCTTCACATCAGTGTTTAGGAGTTTTCTTCACCCATGCCATCAGAATTCTAAACAGTCCATGAACCTATGAACATTACCTCTTGGGCTTTATGTATTTATTTGCTTATTTATTATTGTAATGGATAACAACTTGAACTGTACTGCTACTGAAAAACAACACATTTCATGTCATGCATCAATAATAGTAAACCTGATTCTAATTCTGAGCATTAGGGAAGATATTAATGGGGATTCTTGTGGATAGGATTTATGAGCATTTGGAACAACCTGGCCTAGTTGCAGGTAGTCAGAATGGCTTTGTGAGGGACAGGTCATAGTTTTTGGAGAAGATGATGGATGAAGGTAGAGCTGTGGATGTTGTCAACATGAACTTCAGTAAAGCATTTTACAAAGTCCCTCAAGATTGTTTCATCTAGAAGATTTGAATTCATGAATGGCTTGCATCTTGAAGATAGTTGTGGTTGATGGGACCTGTATTGGCTGTATGTCCATAGCTAGTGGTACAGTATTCCACAAGGATACATATTGGAACCTCTGCTGTTTGTGGTCTTCATGGTAAATTACAGTGCCTATAAAAAGTATTCACCCCCTTGGAAGTTTTCATGTTTTATTGTTTTACAACATTGAATCACAGTGGATTTAATTTGGCTTTTTCTGACACTGATCAACAGAAAAAACTCTTTCACGTCAAAGTGAAAACAAATTTCTACAAATTGGTCTAAATTTATTGCAACTACTTAACACAGAATAAATGATTGCATAATTATTCAGTCCCTTCAAGTCAGTATTTAGTAGATGCACCTTTTGCAGCAATTAGAGCTTTGAGTCTGTGTGGATCAGTCTCTATCAGCTTTGCACATCTGGGCACCTCAAATTTTCACCATTCTTCTTTACAAAACTGCTCAAGCTCTGTCAAATTGCATGAGGATTGTTAGTGAACAGCCCTTTTCAAGTCTAGCCACAAATTCTCAACTGGATTGAAGTCTGGACTCTGACTTGGCCACTCCAGGACATTAACTTTGTTGTTTTTAAGCCATTTCTATGTAGCTTTGTTTCTATGCTTGTGGTCATTGTCTTACTGGAAAACAAATCTTCTCCCAAGTCACAGTTCTCTTGCAGACTACATCAGATTTTCCTCCAGGATTTCCCTGTATTTTGCTGCATTCACTTTACCCTCTACCTTCACAAGCCTTCCAGGGGTTGTGACAGTGAAGTATCCTCACAGCATGATGCAGCCACCACTATGCTTCACTGTAGGGATGATGTGTTTTTGATGATGTGCATGGTTTGACTTCTGCCAAACATAGCCATTAGTCTGATGGCCAAAAGGTTCAATTTTGGTTTCCTCAGACTATAGAACCTTTTTCCAGCAGACCTCAGAGTCTCCCACATGTCTTCTGGCAAACTCTAGCTGAAGTTTCATGTGAGTTTTTTTCAGCAGTGGCTTTTTCTTTGCCACTCTCCCATAAAGCTGTGACTGATGAAGCACCTGGGCAACTGTTATTGTATGCACAGTCTTTCCCATCTCAGCCACTGAAGCTTGTAACTCCTCCAGAGTTGTCATAGGTCTCTTGGTGGCTTCCCTCACTAGACAACTTCTCAAGGACAGTTTTTGAGGATAGTCTGCTCTAGGCAGATTTTCAGCTATGCCATATTCTTTCCTTTTTTTTATGATTGACTTAACTGTACTCCAAGGGATATTCAGTGACTTGGAGATTTTCTTGTATCCATCTCCTGATTTGTGCTTTTCAATAACCTTTTTGTGGAGTTGCTTGGAATGTTCTTTTGTCTTCATGGTGTAGTTTTTGCCAGGATACTGATTCAGCAGCAGTTGGACTTTCCAGATACAGGTGTATTTTTACTAACATCAATTGAAACACATTGACTGCACATGGTGATCTCTGTTTAACTAATTATGTGACAATTATGTGACTTCTAAAACCAATTGGCTGCTCCAGTGATGATTCGGTGTGTCATTTTAGAGGGCATGAATACTTATGCAATCAATTATTTTGTGTTTCATATTTGTAATTAGTTTAGATCGCTTTGTAGAGCTCTGTTTTCTCTTTGACATAAAAGAGTCGTTTTCCGTTGATCAGTGTCACAGAAAGCCAAATTAAATCCACTATGATTCAATGTTGTAAAACAATAAAACATGAAACTTCCAAGGGGGTGAATACTTTTTATAGGCACTGTACTTAGATGAAACATGGATGGTTATTAAGTTAGCAAATAGTACCAACATTGATGGCATTGTGGATAGTGTCCGAGATTTCCAAAGTATACAGCAGAATATCGATCAGTTGCAGATATGGAAGAATAATGGTGGATGGAATTTACTCCAGCCAAGTGTGAGGACTTGTACTTTGGGAGATCAAGTGAGAATGGATAGTACGCTTCAAATGGCAGGATCCTTAACCCATATAAATGTACAGAGTGATCTCTGGGTCCAAGTCCATTGCTCTACAAAAGTGGCTGCACAGGTTGATAGGATGATAAAGAAGGCATTTAGCATGCTGGGTTTTATTAGTCGAAAGGCATTGAGGTTAAGAGTCAGGAAGTTGTGTTACAGATTTATAGAACTTTGATTAGGCCATCTCTGGTTAGGTATCTCTGGAGTACTGTATTCATTTCTGGTTGCCCCATCTTAGGAAGGACTTGGATGCCATGGAGAAGGTGCAGAAAAGATTTACCAGGATGCTACCTGAATTAGAGGCCATTTGTTATCAGGGCCAAGAGCACTTTTTTCCCTTCTTCCTTCAGGTTCTCTTGCATGTCACTTTTGATTTAAATGTATGTGCTACAGCTCTGTTTCATGCAACACACCAAGTGGGATCCTGACAGAAACAACCATGGCAAAGAGATAATAACTGAAGAAAGGAAAGTGCACCTCACCCATTGAAGTAAGGAACCGGACCTTCTGCCATCTAAAATTATCAAATGGCAGAAGGCACACAGGGTATCATGGATGTATATCTCAAGAAACTGGACAAGGAGAAAAGGAATAGAACCAAAACAAATGAGGAGTTGACTTTCCCAAAGCCAACATTCTGTTGAGGGATTGTCTGGGAGAAGATGTTTAATGGTCAAAGACCACTTGAGAATGAAGGAAGTAAAAAATTTAGATTCATTTAGATGTCCAAGAACTTAGAGGCATATGAGTGTATATGGATTAGCATAATAGTTAATCTTGCTGCTCATATCTCAGTAATCTTATTTTGTTCACAGTAAAAAAGTGCTTCAGCTCTGTGCACCCTCCACCCAACACCATGACAATGCCGATCAACAGGTAACTACACACGTTAATCCAATTCTCTGGCATTTCCTTGCCCTCCTATGTCTTGGAGATTCAAAGTACTCATCCAGATGTTTCTTAAATGTTCTGAGAGTTCCTGATTCCATCACCTACAGATTGCATACATCCGTGTGAAAAATTATAGAACATAAAATAGTGCACTGCAAGTTGTGTGATCACTCAATCGAGTATGATGTTCTCCTAGGGGATTGTCTAGTGGTGGATCCTCAGGTGACTGTGAAAGCTGATCCAGGATCCACATATTCTGGTGCAGTGAGGCCAAGTGTAAGCAGTGGCTGTGGTTACTGGTGGCTCTTTTCATTGTGTGTTCTCTCCTTTCACAGCTGCCACTTCTTCTCTGTGGCAGAGTGGAGATTGTTCTCATGTAGCACAGCTTCCTCTTAAACGGATTTCCTCCAGGTGTATCTATTGAGTGCAATGTCTTTGATGTTTATAGCTGTAAGCTTCAATTTCTTCAGACTGATGTTATCTTTGAAGTGTTTCCTTTGCCCACCAGGGGCCACTGATCTTCCTTCAACTGGGAGTAAAGGATCTGTTAAGGAAATTGGTGTTGCTTTATCATGGTGGAGATAGTCTTCATGTTGGTCTTTAAAATACATCTGTCCTTCCAACTGAACCTAAAATTTTTCATAAGGATCTTTGGTGGCATTGTTTCAGGTTTCAGTTGCTTTCTGTAGGTGGTCCATGATTCAGATCCATAGAAAGGACCAAAAGGACACTATAGAAAAAGCAGCAAGTTTTTCGATGGGAGTCATTGATTGGAGTAATGCACAGGTGCAACAGGAGCGATCCCGTACAGGTCTGACAAAGAGCTTTTTAAAACCCTATCTCTCTAAAAGAGAGGTAATGCCGAGCGGAGCAGTTGTTGTGGGAGCAGTTGTCATTGGAGTAGTCTTGAGTCAGAATAGTAAGGCTTTGGCTCAACAAGACTTCAACGAGAACAGGTGGAGGCTAGGTTAAGTTTATTCCTTATTTCTTATTTACTCTGGAGAGAATAGGGGTACTTTGACAGAGCCAGTGTTCTGTTCTGAGTGTCAGATGTGGAATTTCCAGGAGACTATCAACCTCCCCGATGGCCGCACCTGCACCAGGTGCATCGAGATGCAGCTCCTTAGAGACTATGTTAGGGAACTGGAGCTACAGCTCGATGACCTTTGGCTTGTTAGGAAAAGTGAAGGAGTGGTAAGCAGGAGCTACAGGGAGGCAGTCATCCCAGTGCTACAGGAGACAGATAAATGAGTGACTCGCAGGAGAGGAAAGGGAGAATATGAGATAGTGCAGAGAACCCCTGTGGCCATCCCCTTCAACAATATGTACTCCATTTTGAGTACTGTTGGGGGGGGGGAGGACCTCCCTGGGGGAAGCAAAAGGAGCCGTGCCTTTGGCACTGAGTTGGGTTCTGTGGCTCAGAAGGGTAGGGTACTGAAAAGGATGGAGGCAGTAATAGGGGACTCTACAGTTAAGGGGACAGATAGTCGATTCTGTGGATATGAAAAGGAAGCACTGATGATGGTTTGCCTCTGAGGTGCCAGGGTCCAAGATGTTTCTGGATGTATGCACAATATCCTGAAAAGGGACAGTGAGCAGCCAGAAATCGTGGTACATATTGGTACCAACAACATGGGTAGAAAAAGGAAGGAGGCCCTGAGAAAAGAATACAGGGAGATAGGAAGGCAGCAGAGAATCAGGACCTCAAATGTGTAATCTCAGGATTGCTGCCTGTGCCACACGACAGTGAGGATAGGAATAGAATGAGGTGGCAGATAAATACATGGCTGAAGAACTGGAGCAGGGGACAGGGATTCAGAATTCTGGATAATTGGGACCCCTTCTGGGTCAGGTGTGACCTGAATAAAAGGGAGGGGTTGCACCTGAATCCAAGAGGGACCAATATTCCTGCGATTTACTAGAGCTGTTGGGAATGGTTTAAACTAATATGGCAGGGGGATGGGAACGAGTATGATAGAGCTGAGGATGAACCAGTAGCTTTACAACTAGATGATGAATGAAAGGAAGGACAAACCAATGATTGGGTACAACTGCAAACAGAGCAAAGTGTTAAATCATAGCACAGAGGCAAAATTCCAAAGGGCAATGAATGCAGGACTGAAGATGCTGAATTTAAATGTGCATAGCATTTGGAATAAAGTGGGCGAACTCCTGGTGCAATTAGAGATTGGTCAGTAATATGTTGTATCCTCACTTCCTTTGTCTTTGAGTAAGTTAACTGATAATCTGGTAGATAAACACACTATGAGGATATGGATACAATTCCAAAAATATTTTGGCTTATTAAGATTTTCTCTTTCCAGTCCCATTTTTTCTAATTATTTTTTTAAACCCTCTATGATTGATGCGGGCTTTTAAAGATGGGATAGATTAGGTATTAAATGCTTTCAGGACTTGTTGGTAGAGGGAAGTCTTTTTTCGTTTGAACAAATGTTAACTAAATATAGTTTACCCAAAACTTATTTTTTCGATGTCTACAAATAAGAGATTTTTTACGGTCTCAAATAAGTACATTTCCTAAAAGTCCTGATAAGGATCTAGTAGATGTAATTTTTAATATGAAACCTTTTTATGATGGATCTATATCTAATATTTATAATATGCTGTTGGGAATGAGAAGTGTTCCTTTAGATAAAATTAAAAATCTTCGGGAACAAGATTTATAATTTCTGAGGAAACTTGGAATCAATTTTTTAAATTGATCAGCACTTCATCGTTATGTGCCCGCCACTCTCTCCTACAATTTAAAGTGGTCTATAGGGCCCATATGACTAAGGATAAGTTGTTTCGTTTTTATTTAGATATATCTCCGTATTGTGATAAATGTAATAATGGAGAAGCTTCACTCATTCATATGTTTTGGACATGTCCAAGTCTTGGAAAATATTGGAAATAAGTATTCCAAACCTTTTCGATACTTTTTAAAGTAAATTTTAAGCCTAATCCTTTGACTGCTTTATTTGGTATTGTTGGAGGAAAGGACATTATTTTGGAGCCATCTGACTTGCACATTTTGGCTTTTATGTCTCTTGTGCCCAGAAGGACGCTTTTGCTTAAATAGAAAGATGTGGCCTCTCCTATTCACGCCCAATGGTTACGTGGTGTGATGTCATGTTTAAATTTAGAGAAGATTCGATGTTCAATCTTTGAATCTAATCAAGACTTTCAAACATTGTGGGGACCCTTTCTGAATTATTTTGGAAACCTTTGATTTGCTGTTAAAGCACAGATGATGACTAACAATCTTTTTTCTCTTTTTTCTACTAATCAGCTTCAGTCTTGGTAGTGGGTTAGATTTTTTTATATAATAAAATTATGATTTTTCAATGTTATGAACTAATTGACTTGTACGACTATAGGGTGAGGAGTCTTTATATGTGATTTAGCTTAATGTATTGACATATATATTTTTTCCTGTACTCTGTATTCTTATATATAAGTTAATAAAGATATTGGAAAAAGGTAAAAATATTGGAAAGAATAATATGTCGTTGCTGAAAGAAGGCCATAGTTGGGACCTTAAGATCAAAGGATATACTTTGTATCAAAAGGACAGGCAGAAGGCATAGACGGTGGTGTGGCTCTGTTGGTAAGAGGTAGAATTACATCTTTAGAAAGACGTGACAGAACGTAAGAGAATGGTGAATATTTGTGGGTGGAGTTAAGAAATTGCAAGGGTGAAAAACCATTATAGGAATCAGAATCAGAATCAAGTTTATTATCACTGGCATGTGACATGAAATTTGTTAACTTTAGCAATTCAATGCAATACATAACCTAGAGAGAGAAAAAAATAATAATAAATAAGCAAGTAAATCAATTATGTATATTGAATAGATTTTTAAAAACGTGCAAAAACAGAAATACTGTATATTAGGAAAAAAGTGAGGTAGTGTCCAAAGCTTCAATGTCCATTTAGGAATCAGATGGCAGAGGGGAAGAAGCTGTTCCTGAATCGCTGAGTGTGTGCCTTCAGGCTTCTGTACCTCCTACCTGATGGTAACAGTGAGAAAAGGGCATGCCCTGGGTGCTGGAGATCCTTAATAATGGACGCTACCTTTCTGAGACATCGCCCCTTGAAGATATCCTGGGTACTTTGTAGGGTCGTACCCAAGATGGAGCCGACTAAATTTACAACCCTCTGTAGCTTCTTCTGGTCCTGTGCAGTAGCCTCCCCATACCAGACAGTAATGCAGCCTCTCACTATGCTCTCCACGGTACAACTATAGAAATTTTTGAGTGTATTTGTTGACATGCCACATCTCTTCAAACTCCTAATAACGTATAGACGCTGTCTTGCCTTCTTTATAACTACATCGATATGTTGGGACTCCATATATAGGCCTCCAAATAGTTGCCAAGATGTGGGGTTGAGATTACAAAGGGAGCTGGAAAAGACATAATGACACAATTGTAATGGGGGACCTCAATATGCAAGGGGATTGGGAAAGTTGGGTTGGTGTCGGATCGGAAGAGAGGGAATTTGTTGAAAGCCTCTGAGATGGCTTTTTGGAGCAGCTTGTGCTTGAGCCTACTTGGGGAAAGGCTATCTTAGATTGGATGTTGTGTAATAACCCAGATCTTATTGGGGAACTTAATGTAAAGGAACCCTTAGGAGACAGTGATCGTAATATGATTGAATTCATACTGCAAATTGAGAGGAAGAAGCATAACTCATATATATCACAATGGAATAAAGGAAATTATAGAGGCATGAGAGAGGAGCTTGTCCAGGATGATTAGAAGAGGATACTGGTGGGGATGATGGCAAAGCAGAGATGGCTGAAGTTTCTGGGAATAGTTCACAAGGCACGAGATAGATATATCCCACAGAGGAAGGAGTTCTCAAATGGCAGGGATAGGCTGACAAAGGAAGTTAAGAACTGCATAAAAGCCAAGGAGAGGGCATATAAGTAGCAAACATAGAAACATAGAAAATAGGTGCAGGAGTAGGCCATTCGGCCCTTCGAGCCTGCACCGCCATTCAGTATGATCATGGCTGATCATCCAACTCAGAACCCTGTACCAGCCTTCCCTCCATACCCCCTGATCCCTTTAGCCACAAGGGCCATATCTAACTCCCTCTTAAATATAGCCAATGAACTAGCCTCAACTGTTTCCTGTGGCAGAGAATTCCACAGATTCAGCACTCTCTGAGTGAGGAAGTTTTTCCTAATCTCGGTCCTAAAAGGCTTCCCCTTTATCCTCAAACTGTGACCCCTCATTCTGGACTTCCCCAACATCGGGAACAATCTTCCTGCATCTAGCCTGTCCAATCCCTTTAGGATTTATACGTTCCAATCAGATCCCCCCTCAATCTTCTAAATTCCAACGAGTATAAGCCTAGTTCATCCAGTCTTTCATCATATGAAAGTCCTGCCATCCCAGGAATCAATCTGGTGAACCTTCTTTGTTCTCCCTCTATGGCAAGGATGTCTTTCCTCAGATTAGGGGACCAAAACTGCACACAATACTCCAGGTGTGGTCTCACCAAGGCCTTGTACAACTGCAGTAGTACCTCCCTGCTCCTGTACTCGAATCCTCTTGCTATGAATGCCAGCATACCATTCGCCTTTTTCACTGCCTGCTGTACCTGCATGCCCACTCAAAGGTGAGTGGGAAGTTGGATGATTGGGGAGCTTTTAAAATCCAACAAAGGCAACTAAAAAAGCTATAAGAAGGGAAAAGATGAAATATGAGGGCAGGCTTGCCAATAATATAAAGCAGAATACCAAAAATTTTTTCAGTCATCTAAAGAGTAAAAGGGAGATGAGAATTGATATTGGACCACTGGAAAATGATGCTGGTGAGGTATTAATGGGGGCCAAAGAAATGGTAGATGAGCTTAATAAGTACTTGGCATTTATCTTCACTGTGGAAGACACCAGTAGTGTACCAATGGTCTGCGATGTCAGGGAGCAAGAGTGAGTGCCATTGCTATTACAAAGGAAAAATTGCAAGGCAAACTAAAAGGTCTACAGGTGGTTAAGTCACCTGGACCAGGTGGATTACATCTCAGAGTCCTGACAGAGGTTACTGAAGAGTTAACAGATGCATTGGTCATGATCTTTCAAGAATCATTTGATTCTGGCATGGTCCTGGAGGACTGGAAGATTGCAAATGTCACTCCACTCTTTGAGAAGGGAGGAAGGCAAAAGAAAGGAAATTACAGGCCAGTTAGCCTAACCTCAGTGGTTGGGAATGTGATGGAGTCTGTTATTAAGGATGAGGTGTCAGGTACTTGGAGACTAATGATAAAATAAGTCAAAGTCAGCATGGTTTCTGTCAAGAGGTATCTAGCCTGACAAATCTGTTGAAGTTCTTCAAGGAAGTAATAAGCAGGATGGACAAGGGAGAGGTAGTAGATGTCATTTACTTGGATTTTCAGAAGGCATTTGATAAGGTGCCACTTATGAGGCTGCTTAACAAGATAAAATCCTATGGTGTTATAGGAAAGATACTGGCATGGATAGAAGAATGGCACACAGGCAGGAGGCAATCAGTGAGAATAAAGCGGGCCTTTTCTGTTTGTCTGCCAGTGACTAGTGGTGTTCCTCAGGGGTCAGTGTTGGGACCAGTACTTTTCATATTGTTTGTCAATGAATTAGATAATGGAATTGATGGCTTTGTGGCAAAATTTGCAGATGATACCAAGATAGGTGGAGGGGTTGATAGTGCTGAGGAAGCAATACAATTGCAGCAAGACTTAAACAAATTGGAAGAATGGGCAAAAAAGTGGCAGATGGAATACAGTGTTGGGAAATGTATGATAATGCATTTTGGTAAAAGGAGCAATAGTGTGGACTATTATCTAAATGGAGAGAAATTTCAAACATCAAAGGGACATAAGAGTCCTCCTGCAAGTCTTCCAGAAGGTTAATTTACATGTTGAGTCTGTGGTAAAGAAGGCAAGTGCAATGTTGGTATTTATTTCAAGGGGAATAGAATATAAAGGCAAGGAGATAATGCTGAGGCTTTATAATTCACTAGTCAGGCCACACCTGGAGTATTGTCAACAGCTTTGTGCCCTATATCTCAGAAAGGATGTGTTGTCATCAGAGAGAGTTCAGGGGAGGTTCCCAAGGATGATTCAGGGAATGAAGGGGTTAACATGTGAGGAGTGTTTGGCAGCTTTGGGCCTGTACTCACTGGAATTTAGAAGAATGCAGGGGATCTCTTTGAAACCTACCGAGTGTTGGAAGGATGAGATAGGGTGGACGTGGAGGGGATGCTTCCTAAGGTGGAGTATCCAGAACTCGAGGGCACAGCCTCAAAATTGAGAGGCAACCCTTTAGAACAGAGGTAAGGAGGAATTATTTTAGCCAGAGAATGCTCTGCCACAGTCTGCCGTTGAGACCAAGTCCGTGGGTATATTTAAGGCGGAAGTTGATAGTTCTCTGATTGGTGAGGGCATCAAAGGATATGGCGAGAAGGCAGGTGTATGGGGTTGGGTGGGATCCAGGAGTAGACTCAATAGGCAGAATGACCTAATTCTGCTTATGATGAAATGGTGTTATAGACCAAAAGTTTTGTTTTGAGCTGTTTGATTCTTTCCTTTAATTTTGTATAGGCTCCACCACTACTCAGGCGGTGGTTGATCTCTGAGTCGAAGTCACCTTTTGAAGAGAGCATTATGCCAAGGCAGGGGAAGTGGTCTAGATTTTCAAACTTTTATGGAAGGCTGGGTAAATGGCTGTTTGGTGGCTGATATCAGACCTGTGTCTTTTGTATATTCAAAATGGTAGCATGGTGGTTGGCACCATGTTTTACAGTACAGGCGACCAAGGTTCAATTCCCAGCACTGCCTGTAAGGAGCTTGTACCTTCTCTCCATGACTGCATGACTTTCCTCCAGGTGCTTCAGTTTACTATTGCTGAGTACTGTGGCTGACATGCCATTATGCAGTAGCCCCGGTGTTCATATTTGTCGGGGCAGCCATGTCTTGATAGTATACACCAGGGAGCCTGATAGCCTACTGTATCAAGTGACCTTCACTCTCTGTAAATAAAACTTGCTCTACACATCTCTTTCGAACCCTCCCCCACCTTAAATGCCCTCTCATGTTAAACATAGTGAGCCTAGGAATAATATGTTGTTGTTGTTCAGTTGTTAAGCCGAGTCCGACTCTTTGTGGCCTCATGGACTCCAGCACACAAATCCCTCTTGTTGGAAGCTTCCTCTCTAAAATCCCCCAAGGTTATGCGCATTGTCTGAGTAATATTATCTACCCATCTTAGCCTCTGTCATCCTTTCCTTCTTTTACCTTCTGTTTTACCTAAGGGGGGGGAGGGAACATCGACTCAGACCATGAGAGGTCTGCGTTGGGCATTTTCATGCCTTACAAGGTGCAGATTGGAAGTCTGTGTGGGGCACCACTCCTCGTACAGACACTAGAACAATGTGTGGTGAAGTGCCTTGCTCAAAGACACAAACACGCTGCCACAGCTGAGGCTCAAACTAGCGACCTTGAGATCACTAGACAAACACCTTAACCACCTGGCCACTTGCCCAAAATGAGAGTCTTCTGCAAGGAATCCTGTTTTCTCATGACGTGGCCAAAATATTTGAGCTTTTATCAGGTAATTCTTCAGGTATTGACTTGTTGGATCTTCTTGCTGTCCAACGAACTCTTCACACTTTCCTCCAGCATCCACGTTCACAGGCGTTGATTCTTTTGTACTCAGCCTTACTGATAGTCCAGCTCTCACAGCCACACATCACAATGGAAATACCATAGACTTGACTATACCGATCTTCATAGACAATGTTATGTCCCTGCTCTTCAGTATTTTATTTAAATTTGCCATTGCTGTCCTCCCTAGAAGTAAGCACCATTTAATTTTGTGGCTGCAGTTACCATCTATAGAAATCTTTGAACCAAGGAAGACAAAAGCCATCACTGCTTCCACTTCCTTTCCATTTATTTCCACGGAGTTAATAGGGCTAGTTGACATAATCTTGATTTTCTTGATATTGAGCAACAAGCCAGCTTTTGCAATTTCTTCTTTCACTTTGATTAAAAGCTTCCTCAGATCCTCCTCACTTTCCCCTATTAGAGTAGTGTCATCTGTATATCTGAGGTTGTTAATATTTCTTCCGGCAATTTTGAGTCCTCTAGACCAGCATTGCTCATGATGTGTTCAGCATATAGATTAAATAAGTAGAGTGGCAGTATGCAGCCTTGTCGTACTCCTTTCCCAATCTTGAACCAGTTTGTTGTTCCATGGTCAGTTCTAACTGTTGCTTCTTGATCTTCATACGAGTTTCTCACAAGGCAGATCAGATGTCCAGGCATCCTCATTTCTTTAAAGATTTGCCATAGTTTATTATGGTCCACACTGTTGAAGGCTTTAGAGTAGTCAATAAAACATAGATAAATACAGTGGCATGCAAAAGTTTGGGCACCCGGGTCAAAATTGCTGTTATTGTGAATAGTTAAGTGAGTAGAAGATGAACTGATCTCCAAAACTCATAAAGTTAAAGATGAAACATCCTTTTCAACATTTTAAACAAGATTAGTGTGTTATTTTTGTTTTGTACAATTTTAGAGTGAAAAAAAGGAAAGGAGCACCATGCAAAAGTTTGGGCACCCAAGAGATTTCATCTCTCAGATAACTTTTACCAAGGTCTCAGACTTTAATTAGCTTGTCAGGGCTATGGCTTGTTCACAGTCATCATTAGGAAGGGCCAGGTGATGCAAATTTCAAAGCTTTATAAGTACCCTGACTCCTCAAACCTTGTCCCAACAATCAGCAGCTATGGGCTCCTCTAAACAGCTGCCTAGCACTCTGAAAATTAAAATAAATGATGCCCGCAAAGCAGGAGAAGGCTATAAGAAGATAGCAAAGCATTTTCAGGTAGCTGTTTCCTCAGTTCATAATGTAATTAAGAAATGGCAGTTAACAGGAACGGTGGAGGTCAAGTTGAGGTCTGCAAGACCAAGAAAACTTTCTGAGAGAACTGCTCATAGGATTGCTAGAAAGGCAAATCAAAACCCCTGTTTGACTGCAAAAGACCTTCAGGAAGATTTAGCAGACTCTGGAGTGGTGGTGCACTGTTCTACTGTGCAGCGACACCTGCACAAATATGACCTTCATGGAAGAGTCATCAGAAGAAAACCTTTCCCGCATCCTCACCACAAAATTCAGCATCAGAAGTTTGCAAAGGAACATCTAAACAAGCCTGATGCATTTTGGAAACAAGTCCTGTGGACTGATGAATTTAAAATAGAACTTTTAGGTCGCAATGAGCAAAGGTATGTTTGGAGAAAAAAGGGTGCAGAATTGCATTAAAAGAACCCCTCTCCAACTGATAAGCACGGGGGTGGATCGATCATGCTGTGGGCTTATGTTGCAGCCAGTGGCATGGGGAACATTTCACTGGTAGGGAAGAATGAATTAAATTAAATACCAGAAAATTCTGGAAGCAAACTTCACACTGTCTGTAAAAAAGCTGAAGATGAAAAGAGGATGGCTTCTACAACAGGATAATGATCCTAAGCACACCTCAAAATCCACAATGGACTACCTCAAGAGGCGTAAGCTGAAGGTTTTGCCCTGGCCCTCACAGTCCCCCAACCTAAACATCATTGAGAATCTGTGGATAGACCTCAAAAGAGCAGTGCATGCAAGACTGCTCAAGAATCTCACTGAACTAGAAGGCTTTTGCAAGGAAGAATGGGTGAAAATCCCCCAAACAAGAATTGAAAGACTCTTAGCTGGCTGCAGAAAGTGTTTACATGCTGTGATACTTGCCAAAGGGGGTGTTACTAGGTACTGACCACGCAGGGTGCCCAAACTTTTGCTTTGGGCCCTTCTCCTTTTTTGTTATTTTGAAACCTTAAAAGATGGAAATAAAAAAGTAATCTTGCTTAAAGTATTAAAGAGATGTGTCATCTTTAACTTTATGTCTTTTGGAAATCAGGTCATCTTTTATTTGCTTAGCTATTCACAGTAACAGAAATTTTGACTGGGGTACCCAAGTACTTTTGCATGCCACTGTACTTTGCTGGAATTCCCTCGATCTTTCCGTTATCCAGCGTGGGTCAGCAATTTGGTCTCTGGTGCCTCTCCCTGCCTCTTCTGAAACCAGCTTGTACAGCTGACAGTTTTCATTCCATATATTGCTGGGGTCTTCCTTGTATGATCTTTAGCTTTACCTTGCTAGCATGTGAGATTAGTGAAATTGTTCAGTAATTTGAACATTCCTTTACATTTTCCTTCTTGGGGATTGGGATAAAAACGGATCTTTTCCAGTCTTAAGGCCATTGTTGGGTTTTCCAGATCTGCTGGCAAATTGCATGCAACTTTTACAGCATCACCTTCTAAAGTTTTAAACAATTCAACTGGAATCCTGTCACATCCTGCAGCCATATTAATGGCAATGTTTTCTATCACCCATTTGACTTCACTTTCCAGAATATCCGGCTCTAGATCGATGAGGGAGTCTTTGCAGGTGTCTTCGCTGTTGGGATTTTTCCTGTACAGTTCTTTTGTGTATTCCTGCCATCTCTTTTTGATGTCTTCTGCTTCTGTAATGTCCTTTCCTTCTTTGTATTTTACTATACTCATTTTTGCATGACATGTTCCTTTGATTTCTCTAATCTTCCTGAATAGATCTCTTGTTTTTCCAATTCTGTTGGCTTCTTCAGCTTCTTTGCATTGCTCCTTTAAGTAAGTTTCCTTATCTTTCCTTGTTATCTTCTTGAACTTTGCGTTCAGTTGGAGGTATTTGTTCCAATCTCCATTGGCCATCACTTCTCTTCGCTGCTCAATCACCACGTGTAGAGCCTCTGCAGAAAGCCATTTTGTTTTCCTAGTCTTCTTTTTGTTTGCAATATTTTTTGTTGCTACCTCTTGTATGATGCTCCTTACTTTTATCCATTGTTCTTCTGCTTTTTTCTCTACCAGGTTTAATCCATTAAATCTGTTCTTCACCTGCACGGCATATTCCTGAGAAAAGCTATCAACATCAAGCTTTGCTGGTACGTTGCTATTCAGATGCTCTTCAGTTTCATTCTGAATATTGCAACAAGCAGCTCATAGTCTGATCCACAATCTGCTCCTGATCTTGTTTTAGCTGACTGTATAGAGCTCTTCCATCTCTGATTGCAAAGTATATAACCATATAACAATTACAGCACTGAAACAGGCCATCTTGGCCCTTCTAGTCCGTGCCGAACGCTTACTCTCACCTAGTCCCACCTACCTGCACTCGGCCCATAACCCTCCATTCCTTTCCTGTCCATATACCTATCCAATTTTTTTTTAAATGACAAAATTGAACCTGCCCCTACCACTTCTACTGGAAGCTCGTTCCACGCAGCTGCCACTCTCTGAGTAAAGAAGTTCCCCCTCTTGTTACCCCTAAACTTTTGCCCTTCAGCCAGATATAGTCAATCTGGTTTTGGTATTGACCGTCTGGTGATGTCCATGAACAGAGCTGCCTCTTAGGCTGTTGGAAGAGAGTATTTGCTATAACCAGAGAGTTAATTTGGCAAAATTCTGTAAGTCTATATCTTGCTTCATCTGTACTCCAAGGACAAAGTTGCCCGTTACTCCAGATGCTCTGTAATTTCCAACTTTGGCATTTCAGTCTCCAATGATAAATGTAACATCCTTTTTCGGTGTCATATCCAGGAGGTGCTGCAGTTCTTCATAAAATTGGATAATTTCATCCTCTTTGGCATCTATGATTGGAGCATAAACTTGGATCGCTGTGATGTTGAAAGGCTTGCCTTGAAGTCGTATTGCAATCATTCTGTAATTTCTGAGGTTGTATCCAATCACTGATTTTGATACTCTTTTTTTTTACTATTAAAGCTACTCCATTCTTTCTTCAGGTTTCCTGCCCACTGTAGAATATCTGGTCATTGTTTGATATAAAGTGACCCATTTCAGTCCACTTTGGTTTGCTACTTCTCAATATGTCAATGTTTAGTCATGCCATCTTGTTTTTGACCACATCTAGTTTACCTTGGTAAATTTATAAAATCATGAGAGGTATGGAGAAATCATATACCAGCTACTTACTCCATACCTGTCATGATTTTATAAACTTATCCTCCCCTGAGCTTCTGCTGCTCCAGATAAACAACCCTTGTTTGTCCAACTTGTGATGTAACCAGTAAGAATGCTCTCCACCATTCCCCTGTAGAAATTTGCAGGTACCTTTGGTAACACCAAATCTCCTCAGTCTCCTAATGAAGTAGAGACACTGGAATTCCTTCTTTGTGATTGCATCAATGGGTTCAGCCCAGGATAAACCTCTGATGGCTGAGAACTTAAAGCTGCTCACCTTTGCATCCCTGATCCCTCCATGAGGACAGGTGTGTGTTCTTCAGACATCCCCTCCTGATGTCAGTTCCTTTTTCTAGCTGATATTGAGTGCAAGGTTATCATTGCAACACTAGTCAACCAGGTAATCTATCTCACTCCTGTATGCTTCCTCATTGCTATGAGATTTTAACTACAACTGGCGTGAAAAAGGATCTAATGCTTTCCCGGCGTCTATGACAAACTCTTCTCAGGCTTTCAGCTGGTTACAGGTATCGATTATAACTGATGTCTTGATGACAAACTCCACCATCTTCATGAAGTTTATTTGTTACAACTGTCATGTTAGCTGCAAATTTATGGGTGGTATTTGAGTTGTACTGAGCTGCAAAAGCGTGAGTGTAGAGAGTAGACTAGTTGGCTCAGCATACGTCCTTCCAGTGCAACTGTGTTGATTGTCAGTGAGGAGGAGATATTATGACTGATCCATTCTGAATGTGGTCTCCCAGTGAGGATGCTGAGGATCCAGCTGCTGGGAGGAACAGAATTCTCGGTTTAGAAGCTTTGTGATTAATATTGAAGGGACAGTGGTGTTGAATACAAAGGTATAATTGATAAACAGCAGCCTTACACATTTTGCTGTTGTTCAGGTGCTCCGAAGTAGTGAAAAGGCAGTGAGGTTGCATCTACTGAAGATATACTGTATTGTGACTATAGGCAAATAGCAGTTAGTCCAGGTCTTGCTAAGGCATGTGTTAATTATAGCCATGACTAACTGTTTTAAGTACTTCATTACAGTAGTTATGAGTGCTACTGGCTGATGCTTCTACACCTAATTTCTCAGGGGACTCACCCTACATTTCCAGTGCAGCGGTATGATTGCTTCCCTTTTGAAGCAGCTAGGAACCTCTGATTGCAGCAAAATTTGAAGATGTCCTTGCACATTCCAGCCAGCTGCTCTGTATGTGTTGCTTTGGATTTCCAGCATCTGTATAATTTCTCATGTTTGTGTCTGCACAGGTTTTCAGTGCCTGATCAGGTTAGGACCTGACGGCTTACAACCTCTTAAAGGATTTTCTGACTTGGCTTCCAAGGCAGAGATCACAGGGCTGTTAGTTGCTGGGGGACTTGCACAGATATAGTCTCTCTTTCAAAGCCTATGTAAAAGATTTTGAGTTCATTGGGAAGTAAAGCATCACTGCCATTTATGCTGTTAGTTTTTCCCTGTAGGAAGTAATGTCATGCAAACACTGCCACAACTGATTGTGTCTCTAACTTCACATGGAGTTGCCTCTTCATTATCTTAATGGCCTCTGTAGGTTGTACCTGGGCTTCTTGTCAGGTTCTGCATTGCCGCTCCTAAATCTATAAATGTAGTCCGAAGCAAACTGGGAATCTCCTGGTTCATCCAGGGTTTCTGCTTTGGGAAAACTTCAGTTTTGATGAATTGGTGAAGGCTGTGACTTAATCATTCAGATCCAAAGATGAATTCCTGAATATGGTCCATTCCACCTATGCTGTTAATGCTGTTCCAGCTCCATTGACCATAACTTTGTGGTTCTCAACACTGACGCTGCAAACCTCAGTCTCTGCCTATGTTTCTGGCATAGAAGTACAGACAGGTGATCAGACTTGCCAAAGTGTAGGTGTGGGATGGCATGGTAAGCATCCTTGATGTGGTGTAACAGTGATCTGGTTGAAGCCCTGTAACGATCATGAAGGAATCTTGGTGCACTACTTTGTGACTGTGTCATGGTGCTCAGCTCCTCCAGCGTCAGCTTGACATTTGCCAGGGATGGAGTGTACTCTGCTACCAGAATGATAGTGGAGAGCTCCCTTAGTAGATAGAAAGGACAGCAATTGACTGCCACATGTTCCTGGTTGGGGGAATATTACTGAGACAAGTCTACCTTGTCTGTGCACTACGATAAGTTAGTCATGAATCAAGTGGTACTGAATCTGCCTTTACCTGATGTTGCCATCCATGTGGTGGATGGTGAAGTCCTCAGGCTGAAGCACTGTGCACTGGGCGTGAGCCATGTTTCTGTGAAGCAGAGTACACAATAGTCCCTGATGTCCTTCTGGTACTGCAGTCTTGCTCTGATATCACCAATTTTATTTCCATAGACAGTGTATTACCAAAAGGATAGTGGGGTGGGGGCTTCCTCAGACCCTGCATTTCATTTTTACCTGTAGCTGTCCCTGGCAGCCTCATTTTTCTGAAACAATGGAGATCTCTCCTAAGCTTCCAGGTGCTGCACTCATTCCCTGGGTTTATTCCCATCTGTATTAACCCAAGGCAGAATGAGAGATCAGAGAGAGGTACATCGAATGTTGGTCAGTATTTAGAAAGTGGAGGTGTTAGATGTCTTAGAATGCACATGTGTGGATAATTTCCACAGTGCCAGATGAGATCCTGTTCAAAATGCTACTGAAACAAGGAGGAAGGTAGATGGGGCCCTGAAGGAGATTTTTAACAATTTCATTAGTCACCAGAGGACTGCAAGATGTTGTTCCTTTATTAAATAAGAACAGCAGGGATAAGCCAGGTAACTGCAGGTCATAGTGTTGTACAACAGAGGAAAGAGGCCTTTTGGCCCAACTGATCTGTGCTGACAAAGTTGACCCATTTCCCTCTAGACCTTACCTGCCCATCAACATTTCCTCTAAATTTCTTTTTACAACTTTGTGGGCCAACCATTGCTCTGAGCAGGAAATTTTTACATGAAAACTACACGGTATTTTAAATGTTCTTTTTTGTAATATGATGACTATGGATATTTAGAATGAAAACTGAATTATTAATTGAAGGGTATGATGAAATATAGAACAACAAAAAAAAATCTTTCATATTTCATATACTTTTTCTCATCTGTCTTTTTAAAAATCCCTTGTCTATAAACACTATCTAGATTAATTTCACATCCAAATGAAAGATGCATCTTAATCCTCATTAGATCATCCAAATGTTCCACTTCCAGTCTGTCTCTGGATTTACATTCATTGATTTCATAAAATTGAATCTATGTTCGCAGACAGCACTAGAATCTGGCTGGCAGTTTATTAACAACGAGCTACCAACTTCCATTCTGTGCTTATCGCTACCATTTATAACAGTATTGTAACTTGAAACATTAACAATGTAAGTAAGTTGAAGCTCTAAACATTTTCAAAGTAAAGGTTGTGGTACATTTATTATTAAGAAAGTTTATTGATTATATTTATTAACACATAATTCATTACAGGGTATTTCACAATTATATTAACATTATATAAAAGAGAATCCCAGCTGCACAGCTACAAAGGCTATGTTCCAGGGAACATTTCAGTTACTCCACAGCCGTACACCCATGTAGCTTAGGGGGAATAGTGCTGCCCAAATACCTGTTGAAATGCCTTTTAAGAATTGTAATTGTAATTGCACCTGCCCCAATCACTTCTTCTTGTAACTCATTCCATGTATCAACCCACCTCTGGAGAAAGAATTTGCCACTCAGATCCCCTTTAAATGTTTCCTCTTTCACTTAAAACTATGCCCTCTAATTTTAGACTCCCTTACCCTAGGCAAAAAAGTGTAAGCATTCAACCTCAAAATTAATCAATAAGGCCTCCTACTCCAGAAGGTTGGTTAGCCTCAGATTTGTGTAGGGAAATTATTAGAGAAAATGCCAAGGAACAATCTATGTACATTTGAAAGTTGGGAACTGATCAGGGATAGTCAGCATTGTTGTGTGTGGGGGAGGGTGGTGGGTGGAATCCTTTCTCAGGACTGTCCTGATGAAGGGTCTTGGCCTGAGATGTCAACTGTGTACTCATTTCCATAGATGCTGCCTGGCCTGCTGAATTCCTCCAGTGGATTGTGTGTGTTGCTTTGGATTTCCAATATCTGCAGATATTCTCGTGCTTGTGACCTTAGATGTGAATGAGGCTGGTTTTGTGGATAGCAAGGAAGGTCATTTAAGGATACAGTAGGATATAGATCAGATGGAAAGCTGGGCAAAGCACTGGCATATGGAATTTAATCCTGACAAGTGTGAGGTAATCTATTTTAGGAAGTCACATAGGTGTAAGACATATACAGTAAATGGCAAGACACTAAGTTATGTTGATGACTTGGGGTTCAAGTCCAATATTCCCTGAAGGTGACAACACAGGTAGGTAGGTTGGTGAAGAAAGTATGTGGTATTCTCATCTTCATGGGCTGGAGCATAAAATATACAAGTCAGAATGTTAGGTTTCAACTTTACAAAATGCAGAATAGACCATAGTCAGAGTACTTATCTGCCTTTCTGGTCACCACACTGTGCAAGGATTGTGGTTACATGGAAGATGCAAAGAACAGATACAATCAGCTGCACTAGACTCTATCAATGAGAGGTCCCGGCATTGGAGTCATGTCCAATCTATGGACTAGAATCATTGCTTGGTCCAGTCATTGTAACGGTATGTTTGCAGTGTAGTGTTCCAACTCTAAGACTCTTTGGAGACTTAGTCCTGCCTTCAAGGACAGACAAGCCAGTCCCAGCCTGGGACAGTGCATGTCCCAGATCTGTCTAGTCGGGGCCTCATGGGAACTAGAGAAAGGGAGTCTGTAGTTCAGGAGAAAACCAAGGCAGTAACCAGGCAGCATCAATGGAAAAGAGTACAGGCAACGTTTCGGGTTAGACAGGTCCTGCTGAAGGGTCTCAGCCTGAAATGTCTACTCTACTCTTTTCCATTGATGCTGCCTGGCTTGCTGAGTTCCTCCAGTATTTTGTGTGTGTTGCTTGGATTTCCAACATCTACAGACTTTCTCTTGTTTGTGATTAGATCCTATATACAGACCCTCGGAACCTATTCCTGGGGGCGCAAGGACCATTTGTAACACCTTGCTGTCATCGCCTGATGATTTGGATTGTGATTTGGCTACTGTTTCTATGAATGAGTTTTGGGAACCTAGGGAGGAGACACTGCCACCGGAGTCATCCTTGAAGCAGTGTTCAGAGGAACTTGCAACACCCAGTCTAGTCGAAGTTCCTTCCGTATACAGGTCATCGAATCTTAATCTTCCCCGATTACACCGCAGAGGTTATGGAGCGACGGCGGAGTTTCCGTGAGGTGCTGCAACTGCTGAGAGAGAAGGAGGTTCAGCATTCGCTACGTTTCCCGGCCAGGCTCCATGTTCATCACCAAGGTCAAGTAGAAGTATTCAGCAACCTGGTTGAAGCCAAGACTTTTGTAGACCAAAGACTTTGAAAGGCTATTTTTCATAACATAAATGAAGAGAGTCTAAACGTGTTCTGTGCAGACTTTAATCATGGCAGTTCTCTTTTCTATCCTCAATTTGTTCTTTATTATGCGTGCTAATGAGGGGCAGTTAGTTGGAGGTGCTTTTCTCCTCTTTTGTCCGGTGGTCCCAGATTAGGGCAACTTTGCTTCGTTTGGGGAAGCAATGGGCGGGGGTTTTGTTCACATATTTGTTAACTGTTCATGTTATTTTTTGTTGGTTCTTGCTGGCTGTGAGTTTGTGTGTTTCATTACAATGCAAAAGGTGCCACAAGTGAATAATACTCTTGACTCCATAACCTTGGTGCCTTGGAATGTGCGCAGTTTAGGTCACCCAATAAAGCGAGGTAAAGTTTTTGGACATTTGAAATCATTGAAATCTGACATTATATTCTTACAAGAAACTCACGTTAAAGTCACTCAGCATAGGAAACTCAGGGCTAATTGGATTTCACATGTTTATCAGGCACCTTTCACATCTAAAGCCAGAGGCGTTGCCACTCTCTTTCGTAAGACTGTGCCTTTTTGTTTTCATTCATCCATAATTGATCCAAATGGCAGGTTTATAATTTTAACTGGGCATATCAATTTACTTCCCATTGTACTGGTAAACGTTTACGGGCCGAACTCGGACGATCTGGGTTTTTTCCGCAAGGTGTTTGACTTGATCCCAGATAAAGATTCAAGCTACATATTGATCAGGGGTGACTTAAATTGCGACCTGGACCCGTATTTAGATAGGCTGTCCTCTGCCCCCCCCCACCTGATATTCTTGCTGTGCAAACTCTTAACAATTTGATGAAGTCGAAGAAGGAGGTGGATATTTGGAGACTACAACACCCGTCTGACAGTGATTATTCTTTTTATTCTCATGTACACAGATCATATACACAGATCGATTATTTTTTAGTCGACTCCAGATTAATCTTTAATATTAACCACACCAAATATCACAGCATAATAATACCTGCCCATAGTCCTGTCAATCTCAATCTTCGGCTGTCCCTCCCTAAGCAAGCCTATAACTGGCGCTTCAATTCCTTTTTGCTCAAGGATCAGGCATTTAAAGAATACATTACGATGCACATCTTATAGTTCCTTGAGACCAACGACAACAGCGAGGTGAATGACTCAACACTGTGGGAAACACTTAAAGTGTATATCAGAGGACAAATTATTTCTTATGAAGCAACACTGAAAAGGGCTAAGCAAGGTCGATTGGAAGTGATTGAGAAAGAATTACTAGTGGCTGAACAGGCTTGATTATAATAACATTCTCAAATTAAAATACAAATACAACTCCATTCTAGGGGAACAAATTGGCAACATACTACTTAAACAGCGACATTTTGAGTTTGGTGACAAACCACAGAAGTTATTGGCAAGGCAGTTAAAAGGAGAACAAGCAAAACGAGCCATTTACAAAATAAAATCCAAATCTGGCCTGATGTTTATGGACTTAAAGGATATTAAAAAATGACTTAGTGAGTTCTATTCAGAAATTTACACCTCCAAATCAACAGCTACACGGGAAGATTTTGGTAAGTTTTTTGATCCGCTTCACTTCCCACAATTAGATGCAGCTTTCAGGGAGAATTTGGATTTGGATTTTTCGCTATCTGAGTTACAGGATGCCATCAAAGCATTTCCCACCGGTAAGGCGGCTGGACCAGACGGTTTCGGGCCAGAGTTCTATAAAGCCTTCCGAGATATCCTTTCACCGACTTTGCTGAGAATGGTTCGGAATACCTTTAAAAACAAGAAGCTCCCACCCTCTCTCAGTGAAGCAAATATCTGTGTTTTATTAAAAAAAAGATAAAGACGAAACGGACCCTGGAAGCTATAGGCCCATTGCACTACTAAATTATGATCTGAAAATAATTACAAAAGTGTTAGCAAATCGGCTTGGTAAGTGTATAGCAAATATCATTCACCCGGACCAAACGGGATTTATCCCGGGCAGGTACTCCTTCTGTAACGTCCGTAAAATTCTCAGTATTTTGTATGCTGATTATGGGAAAGATGATAGAGCTGCTATACTGCCTCTAGATGCCCACAAGGCATTTGATATGATAGAGTGGCCCTATCTAATTGCAACACTCAAGAAGTTTGGATTCAGCGACACTTTTATAGAATGGGTCAAAATATTATATACTAATCCAAAATCCTTCATTCTCACAAATGGGGATAAATCCAATCCGTTCTGTCTGCAATGTGGTGTTCGCCAAGGGGACCCATTGTCCCCCCTGCTGTTTAACATAGCACTGGAGCCCCTGGCAATTGGCATTAGGGGCCACACACATGTTAAAGGTATTAAGTTGGGCAATATTGAGACCCTTCCACTCAGGAATACTGCCTTCGAGATTCCCCAAGATGTAAGAGTATTCACGAAGCTGGACCTGAAGAATGTGTACAATCTGGTCCATATAAAGGAAGGTAAGGAGTGGAAAACTGCAGTCAATACCCCAGTGGGCCACTACGAGTACCTGGTTATGCCCTTTGGTCTTGTGAGCACTCCAGCAGTCTTTCAGGCCTTTATAAACAATGTGCTCCGGGAACTCTCCATAAGTATGTCTTAGTTTACTTGGAGGCTGATATCCTAATCTTCCCAAAGTCATGAAGGAGCTCATCGTTCACGTCAGGGATATTTTAAAGAAGTTTCTAATCCATGGACTTTATGTCAAGCTGGAGGTGCAAATTTCATGTGACCACCATTTCATTTTTGGGTTTCATCATCTCCAATGGCAATCTCAAAATGGACCCTACAAAGAGATAGGCTGTCAGATTTGGCCACAACCATCCAGTGTCCAACAAGTCCAACAATTCCTGGGGTTTGCTAACTTTTACTGGAAGTTCATCAGGAAGTCCAGCTCCGTGGCAGCTCCACTGACGGCGCTAACTAAGATGGGCGCCTTTGTCTGGGCTACTGAAGCTGAGGCTGTTTTGCAGAGGCCAAACACTGGTTCACATCAGCTCCTATCTTGGTTTCACCTAACCAGGCCCTTCCCTTCATGGTGGAAGTGGACGTCTCAGACATCAGAGTGGGTGCAGTGTTGTCTCAATGGTCACCTTTGGACAGTAAACTGCACCATGTGCGTTCTTTCTCAGGCGGCTATTCCTGGCAGAGAGAAACTATGACATCGTGAATCGGGAGCTACAGCAATTAAGTTGGTATTGGAGGAATGGTGTCACTGGCTTGAGAGGTCCAAGAAATCTTTTATTGTCTGGACCGATCATAAGAACCTGGCTTATGCTTGGGACACCAAGTGTCTGAATTCCAGACAAGTCAGGTGGTCTCTTTTCTTTAAAAATTTTAACTTTGTCCTGACCTATCGACTGAGGTCAAAGAATCAAAAACCAGATGCTTTGTCTCATCAGTTCAGTGAACCCAAAGGAGAGGAGCAGCTTACTACCATTTTGCCCCGAGCTAAGGTGATAGCTCCAAACCATTGGAGAATTGATGAACTTGTTCGCAATGTCCAAGCACAAGGGGACACTCCGAAGGATGTTCTGTTTGTTCCACTCCGTCAAGTCACAGGTACTCCAGTGGGGACATTCATTGAGAATATCCACTCACCTAGGGATTGCCAGGACCCTTGACTTCATCAAGAGAAGGTACTGGAGGCCTGGAATGGCAAAAGATGTTTGACAACACATGCATGCATGCAAGGTGTGCACCCAGCACAAGGAACACTGTACACAACCTCAAGGTCTCCTCCATCCTCTACCTGTTCCAGACTGACCATGGGTGCACATCTCCATGGACCTTGTCATAGGTCTTCTGCCTTCCAGTGGGATGACTGTCATCATGGTAATTGTTGACTGGTTTTCAAAGGCCTGCAGGTTCAGTGCCTTGGACAAGCTACCATCTGCAGAGGAGACAATCAAAATTGTTGTTGACCAAGTCTTCAGAATCCATGGTTTTCCGGTGGATCATATCCTGCTTCTGGAGGGCATTCTCAAACTAATCGGTGGACATAGTTATGAATCATATCCCGTTTCTGGAGGGCAGATTGGGGCAACAGCAGCCTCTCCTCTGGCTTTCACCCACAGTCTAACAGCCAGATTGAGCGGGTCAACAAAGATCTGAAATGCCTGGCCTCAGAAAGACCTGACAAGTGGTGTGACCATTGACATGGGCAGAGGTCGAGCACAACACCTTACAGCAGTGATTCCCAGTGGGGGTGGTTCTGCCTCCTAAGAGGGTGGTTATGTGTCCCAAGAGGGCATTAGGGGAATAACCCATTTCTTTGCAAGGTAGAAGAACAGGAAGAGAGCTTGCAAGAAGAAATTACTGAAATTCAGAATGATGAAGAAGCAAAAATGCTTTTCAAAAACATTGGTTATTCTGGTATGTGGCTACGCTGTCATACAAAGTTTCCTGGTCTTTGAAGAGCTAAAGTGCTCTTCATTGCATTTCAATCTTCCTACCTTGTTGAAAAAGGCTTCAATGCAATGAACCACATACTCACAAAAAACAGAAACTGCTTGGACATCGTTGGGGAGGGGAGGGGAACGTCAACTCAGACCATGAGAGGCCTGCGTCGGGTATTTTCATGCCTTACAAGGCGCAGATTGGAGTCTGTGTGGGGCACCACTCCTGGCACAGACTAGAGCAATGTGTGGTTAAGTGCCTTGCTCAAGGACACAAACATGCTGCCACAGCTGGGGCTCGAACTAGTGATCTTCAGATCACTAGACAAACGCCTTAACCACTTGGCCACGTCCACACACATTGGATATTGTTACGTGTGGGGATTTAAGGCTTTTGCTGCCACAACTTGAACCAGTTATTTCAACTCTTGCTAAACCCCATCAAGCTCAAGGATCACATTGATCACATGCCTAAGAGATCAAGGATCACATTGGTATGGAAGCTGCTGTACAGGCACAGGTACTGTGTAAGCTAGGTTTAAAGATAAATAAAAATTTAAAGCTGAATCATCATTCCCATGTTAGCAAATAGCATGTTTTTACACTACGGGGACGTCGGAGAGTATATTATTTCTAAGAGGGGCATTGACAAGTATGAAGTTGTCAAATATGAAAGTGCTTTGAGGGGTGTTGGTGTAAAAAGGTTGGGAAACACTGCCTTACAACATTCGGCAAATGGGATTTCACCATTTGACAGACAGGAGCCTTGGGGCGACTACCTCCCTGTAGCACCATTTGAGAGCCAATTTGGCCACGCTTCCTTGAGCAAGAGGCTGAGTTTGGGGTTCCTGGAGAACAGGTCTTCATGGTGAGCTGAGTTTTGGACTCACAAATTGTTAGGTGTGTTCGGACCTGAGGAATAGAGCTCAGTGCCTGAAAACGACATCCAGTTCTCATCCATGACTTCAACTTCACCTTCACCTCGGCTCCTTAGAGACTGTTAGGAAACTGGAGCTGCAGCTCGATGACCTTTGGCTTGTTTGGGATAGTGAGGATGTGATAGACAGGAGCTACAAGCAGGTAGTTCCACCGGGGCCACAGGAGACAGATAAGTGGGAAGGAGAGGGAAGGAAGGGTGTCAGGTAGTGGAGAGCACCCCTGTGACAGTCCCCCTAACAATAAGTACTGCATTTTGAGTACTGTTAGGGTTGGTGATCTACCTGGAGGAAGCAACAGTGGCCGTGCCTCTGGCACTGAGTCTGGCCCTGTGGCTTAGAAGGGTAGAGAGCGGAAAAGGATGGCAGTAGTAATAAGGGACAGTAAGTTAGTAAGTTAGGGGGACAGATAGTGAGTAAGTTATTAAGTAGTAAGTTAGGGGGACAGATAGGTGATTCTGTGGGCACGAAAAAGAAACACAAGTGGAATTTTGTCTCTCAGGCGCCAGGGTTCATGATGTTTCTGAGCACGTTCACAATATCTTGAAGTGGGAGGGTGTGCAGCCAGAGGTCATGGTACATATCGATACTGATGACACAGGTGGACAAAGGGAGGAGGTCCTGAAAGCAGAATACAGGGAGTTAGGAAGGAAGCTGAGAAGCAGGACCTCAAGGGTAGTAATCTCAGGATTGTTGCCTATGCCACATGGCAGTGAGTATAGGAATAGAATGAGGTGGCAGACAAATGCATGGCTGAAGGATTAAAGGAAGGGGCAGGGATCAGATTTCTGGATTATTATGACTTCTACCGGAGCAGGTGTGACCTGTACGAAAAGGACAGGTTGCAATTGAATCCGAGGGGGACCAATATCCTGGTGGGAAGGTTTGCTAATGCTATTGGGGTACTGCAGAAGGGTAGGAACCAAAGTGAAGAGGCAGAGGATGGAGCAGTTGGTGCACAAATAGAGACAGCTTGCAGGGAGTTTGTGAGGAAGGATAGGCAGATGTTAGAGCAAAGATACACTCAGCCTGTTGGTTTGAGATGTGTCTATTTTAATACAAGAAGTATCATAAACAAGGTGGAAGAACTTAGAGCGTGGATCAATGACATTGTGGCCATTACAGAGACTTGGATATCTCAGGGACAGGAATGACTGCTGAGTGTGCCAGGCTTTAGATGTTTCAAAAAGGACAAGGAGGGAGGCAAAAGAGGTGGGGGCGTGGCATTGCTAATCAGGGATAGTATCACGGCTGCAGAAAAGGAGAAAGTCATGGAGGGATTATCTATTGAGTCAGTGTGGGTGTAAGTCAGAAACAGGAAGCGGGCAATAACTACTGGGTGTGTTTTATAGAACCCTCAATAGTAACAGGGACATCAAGGAGCAGATAGGAGGGCAGAATCTGGTGCAATAATAATAGAATTGCTGTGATGGGAGATTTTAACTTTCCTCCTATTGACTGCCATCTCCTTAAAGCAAGGAGCTTAGATGGGGTGGAGTTTGTTAGGTGTTATCAGGAAAGGTTTCCTGATGCAATCTGTAGATAAGCCAGCTAGAAGAGAGGCTGTACTTGATCTGCTGTTGGGAAGTGAACCAAGTCAGGGGTCAGATCTCTCAGTGGGAGAGCATTTTGGAGATAGTGATCACAAATGTATCTCCTTTACCATAGCGCTGTAGGGGGATAGGAGCAGACAATCTGGAAAACCATTTAATTGGGGTTGGGGGAAATATGATGCTATTAGGCAGGAACTTGGGAACATAAATTGGGAGCAGATGTTCTTGGAAATGCATGATATTCTGCATAGGTATGTTCCATTGAGGTGGGGAAAGGATGGTAGGGTAAAAGAACCATGGTGTACAAAGGATGGAGAAACTCTAGTTAAGAAGAAAAGAAAAGCTTATGAAAGGTTCGAGAAACTAGGTACAGTTAGATATAGAAACAAAGAAAACCTACAGCACAATACAGGCCCTTCGGCCCACAAAGCTGTGCCGAACATGTCCCTACCTTAGAAATTACTAGGTTTACCTATAGCCTTCTAAGCTCCATGTACCTATCCAAAAGTCTTTCAAGAGACCCTATTGTATCCGCCTCTACCACCGTTGCGGGCAGCCCGTTCCACGCACTCACCACTCTCTGAGTAAAATACTTACCCCTGACATCTGCTCTGTACCTACTCCCCAGCACCTTAAACCTGTGTCCTCTTGTGGCAGCCATTTCAGCCCTGGGAAAAAAGCCTCTGACTATCCACAAAATCAATGCCTCTCATAATCTTATACACCTCTATCAGGTCACCTCTCATCCTCCGTCACTCCAATCTGACCAATCTCTAATTGCTCCATAAGTTCGTCCACCTTATTCCAAGTACTACAGACATGTAAATACCGCACCTTCAGTCCTGCATTCTTCACCCTTTTGAATTTTGCCTCTGTGGTATCATTTAACTCTTTCTTCTGTCTGCATTTGTACCCAATTATTGGCTTGTCCTTCCTTACATCCAGATTTACTTGTAAATCTGCTGGCTCATCCTCAGCTCTTCATACTGGTTTCCACCCCCCTGCCATATTAGTTTAAACCACTCCCAACAGCTCTAGTAAACCTGCCCGCAAGAATATTGGTCTCCTTCAAATTCAAGTGCAACCTGTCCCACCTACCCCAGACGAGCTCCCAATTATCCAGAAATCTGAATCCCTGCACCCTGCTCCAATTCTTCAGCCACGCACCTATCTGCCACCTCATTCTATTCCTTTCCTCACTGTCGCATGGCACAGGCAGTAATCCCAAGATTACTACCCTTGAGGTCCTGCTTCTCAGCTTCCTTCCTAACTCCCTGTATTCTTTTTTTAAGAACCTCCTTCCTTTTTCTACCTATGTTGTCGGTACCAATATGTACCAGTTCTGGCTCCTCACCCTCCCTTTTCAGGATATTGTGGATGTTCAGAAGCATTGCAGTCCCTGGCACCTGGGAGTCAAACTATCTTCTGTGTTTCCTTTTCGTGTCCACAGAGTCACCTATCTGTGCTCCTGACCCTATTACTGCTGCCCTCCTCTTCAGTTCCCTACCCTTCGGCCTTCGGAAGCTACAGGGCCAGGCTCAGTGCCAGAGGCACAGCTGCTGTTGCTTCTCCAAAGTAGGTCAGTCTCCCCCAGCAGTACTCAAAATGGAGTACTTATTGTTGAATGGGACAGCCACAGGGGTGCTCTCCACTATCTGATGTTCTCTCTTCCATCTTCAGAAAGTCACATATTCGTCTGTGTCCTGTAGCCTTGGGGTGACCACCTCCCTGTAGCTTCTGTGTATCACTGCTTCAATTTCCCTAACAAGCCAAAAGTCATCGAGGTGCAGCTCCAGTTCCCTAACACTGTTTATAAAGAGCTGCATCTTGATGCACCTGATTAGAGAGGCTGGAAGTCTCTTGTAAATTCTACAGAACAGAACTCTGGCTCTATAGACATACTCCCTATTCTCTCAGGAGTTAATTTAGGGGAAAAAAAAGAAATAAATAAGGATTGAATTTATCTTCTTACCTTACTTCCACCTGTTTTCGCTGAAGCCTTGTTAAACCAAGGCCTTACTACTCTGACAATGACCGCTCTCATGATACTGCTCCGTTACGCAGTACCCCTCTTTTATAGAGACTGGGTTTTTAAAGCTCTTGGCTGGACCTGCGTGGGAAGACTTCAGTTGCGTCTGCACAGTGCTCCAATCAACGACTCCCATCGAAAAACTTCCTGCTTTTTAAAGCTCTTTGCTGGACCTGAGCAGGAACGCTTCTGTTGCGTCAGGATTTAGCACTGTAGCCGATTGATTCTGGAACCAATTGTAATGGATGACTGTTCCTATAACCGTATCACATTTTGGGAATGTGGGGTTCCTTTCAGGCTTTCATTTTGTGCTCCTGTGGATGGAGACCTCTTTGTCGACTTTGAAGCCTGGGTAATAGATAGAGTCAGCCAAAGACGTTTATTTATCCTTCTTTAGAGTAAAGCCAACCTCCTCTAAACAAGAAAGTACTCTGTTCAATGTCGCAGATGGATGGGTCTCTGATGTCCCCATTACTACACTATCATCACGATAGACACAGACATGAGGGATACCTTTGACCAACTTATCAATAAGCATTGGAAAATACCAGGGGACAAACTCACCCAAGTGGCAACCACTTGTATCAAAAAAGGCCTGTGTGCATGTTCATTAATATAACTTCCCAATAGTCTTTGTTCAGAATCACCTGATTGTTGCCGTGTTTAAATCTAGTGTTGAGAACTGTTGGCCTCCAGGTGGGATTGCATGCAAGATATGCATTCAGTTTCATCGTAGGGTTTGCAGTCAATTTGTAGTCGCCTCGGATGTAAATTGACCCATGAGATTTGAGAACGGGTACAATCAGATCTGACCACACTGAATGTATTTAGATTGGGAAAATCAGGTTGGTGTAGGATCTACAAAGAAGGAATTAATAGAGGGCTACTAGATGGCTTTATAGAGCAGCTTGTGGCTGAGCCTACTAAGGAAAAGGCAATTCTGGATTTGGTGTTGTGTATTGAATCAGATTTAATTAGGGAGTTTACAGTAAAGGAATACTTAAGAGGCAGTGATCATAATATGATAGACTTCATTCTGTAATTTAAAAGGGAGAAGCTAAAATCAGATGTATCAGCATTACAGTGGAGTAAGTAGAAATAGGGATGATGGCAGAACAGCAATGGCTGGACTTTCCGGGAGCAATTTGGAAAACACCAGATAAATGCATTCCAGAGAAGAAGTATTCTATGAGGCAACCGTAGCTGAAAAGGGAAGTCAAAGACAGCATAAAAAGGATTGTGATGCTTTCAAAAACCAATAGAAGGCAACTAAAAAGCAATAAGGAGAGAAATGAAGGTACGCTTGCCACTAATATAAAAGAAGATACAATTTTTTTTTACTTTAAAGAGTAAAACAGGGGTAAGAATGGATATCGGACCACTGGAAAACTAGACTGAAGAAGTAGCAATGGAGGACAAGGAAATAGCAGAATAATGTATTAAGTATTTTGCTTCAGTCTTCACTGTGGAAGGCACCAGCAGCATACCAGAAATTCGAGAGTGTCTGGGGACAAAAGTGAGTGCAATTGATATTACTAAGGAGAAGGTGCTTTGGAAGCTGAAAGATCTGAAAGTTGATAATTCACTTACATCAGATGGCCTACGCTGCCAAGATTCTGAAAGAGGTAGCTGAAGAGATTGTGTAAGTATTAGTTGTGATCATTTTGGCTACCGGTGACTTGTGTTCAATAGAGGTCTGTGTTGGGACTGCTTCTTTTCATGTTGCATGCACTCAGACCTTGCTTCATGCTGAGGGTGCATTCCTTGGAGATGGAGTGCAAAGTAAATAAGTGTTATGTGGGGTCATTATATCATTACATAAATGGACATGAGTGCCTGATAAAAATAAATCAAACCCGAGATATATGATATATTATATGTAATGCTCTGTAGGGTTTCACTGCTAATGTAATGGTTTCTCTGTAGCAGTAATGTTTGGGTTATGACTAGAGATAGTGGGGGCTTTGGAATGTGGGGCTATCCAATGAGAGGGATGTTGTTCTTTCTTGTGGGTCTGAGAGCAGGGATTTTGTGGTCTTTTGTCGAGGAGAGATGAATCGAGAAGACGCAAATGGAGAGAGTTGGTACACTGCCGGACGGAGTGGACTTGGAGCGAGGGTCCAGGGGTCGGCTACGCTCGGAGAAGGTCAAGAGGGAACCAGTGGACTGAACCGTGAGCTCCAACATTGTGCATTAGACTGTTTCATGAGAATGGGCCCTTTTCTTTTTCTTTGTTTCTTTACTAACAATATAGTCAAATTAAGAATTATAAAACTCAAACGTTTAATCGCATATTGTGTACAGTTTGTTATGTCATGGTACGGATTTGTAACAGGGGAACACATCACGCAGCATCCACCCAAACAAGATTTCTTAAGTTTGGCTGGGCCGAGGGCTGTCTTCCCCTAGGTGAAGCTGCTATCCGAACTGAAAGTGACATATATATAACATGAATTCGTGGAGTAAAAATCATGCAAATAGGCATAACCTGTACATCAGTGGAGCAGCAGCAGGAGGTACGGGTGTTGGTTACCTCTTAAAGGAGAGATCAGGCTGTGGGGCCTCTTCCAACTTTGGTTTCTTCTTCAAGTATGCATTGAGATTTGACTGCCTTTTCTTAAGTTTCCTATCATGAAGCAGTTCTTGGTAGCAGGAAATCATGTCGAGAACACCTCTCTTTCCCACTTCAGGGTCATTATCGATGAACATTGCAAATTTCAAAGAGGCACCAACATACCCTGATTCTCACCAGCTTCCAAACACTGTGTCACTTGCAGTTTCACATCCATGCTAATGCTATTCCTAGACATCTTAAAATGTACTACCCTCACTGAAGATGCAGGCCGTTTCCCAGACATTATGAGTGAAAAAAATGGAATAAATTGGCAAGGGACCAAGAATGTTGACACACGCGTGGGAGGCAGAGCGTGATTGGCTGTGGGTGGCTCAGAGCGTATGTAAAGTGCTCTCATTGGCAGATTGATTGTTTAATATAATGGCAGCCGCTCTTGAGAAGTTTTAAGTGGTGTTCAGAATGTATTTATTGTCATTTTTAAAGATTTCATTGAAGAATTAAATAACTGCGTTGTAACGAATATGCGGGGTCTGAGTGTTTTAATAATTTGGATGATGGAATTGATGGTTTTGTGGCCAGGTTTGTGGATGATACAAAGAGGTGGAAGGATACAAAGATTAGGAAAATGGGCAAGGAAGTGGCAGATGGGATGTAGTATGGTCATGCACTTTGGTCAAAGGAATGAAGACTTAGACTATTTTCTAAACAGAGAGAAAATTCAGAAATCAGGGGTAAAAATGGACTTGGGAGTCCTTGTGCAGCATTCTTAAGTTAACTCCTGTAGTTTAACTTGTAGGTTGAATCAGTGGTAAGGAAGGGAAATGCAATGTCAAGGATGTAATGCTGAGGCTTTATTAGCCATTTGTCAGACTGCACTTGGAGTATTGTGATCAGTTTTGGGCCCCTTATCTCAGAAAGGATGGGCTCTTTATATAATCAAAATGCGGGATACACATACCAGTCATAATTAACAATTGTTAACTAGAACCGTTAAGCCCTTGAGTTTATAGTTCAATCTTGTCAAGATTACGATTATTAAGTAGAGGTGCTCAAAAACCCTAGAAGCTCACACTCTATGGCAAGCCTCAGGGCTCATGACAAACCTATGAGGAGCATTGGTTGCTCTGGGCCTGTACTGACTGGAATTTAGAAGAATAAGGAATGAAAAACTGAAACTTGTCAAATATTGAAAGGCTAACATAGAGCAGACGTAGGGAAAATGTTTCCTGCGATGGGGAAGTCAAGGACCAGAGGGTGCAGCCTCGGAATACAGGGTGTCCTTTTAGAACAGAGATCAGTCGGAATTCCTTTAGCCAGAGGGTGGTGAATCTGTGGACTACAGATGGCTGAGGAGGCCGCCATTGAGTATATTTAAAGCAGAGGTTGATAGGTTCCTATTATTAAGGGTGTCAAAGGTTATAGGGAGAAGGCAGGAAAATGGGGTTGATGAATCAGCAATGCTGGAATGGTCAAATAAACTACTGGCGTAATTCTGCTCCTATGTCTTATGGTCTTATACACCAACTCTATCACATCTGCTCTGTGTAGTCAGCTAAGTTCTTTGGGTCCACCTCATACGGCACTGGGCAGACCCGAAACATCAGTTTGTTGCTTTTGTAATAGAGAATTAATTGCAGTGTTCCCTCTAATCCAGTTCTTGCAATATAACGCAATGTTTTCTATGGTGGGAGACTCCAAGTCCAGAGGACACAAACTCAGAATAGAGGTGTGTCCTTTTAGAATGGAAATGAGGAAGAATTTCTTTAGTCAGAGAGTGGTGAGTCTGTGGAATTCATTGCCACAGGCAGCTGTGGAGGCCAAGTCGTTATGTATATTTAAGGCAGAGGTTGATAGATCCTTGAATGGTCAGGGCATGAAGGGATATGGGTAGAAGGCAGGAGATTGAGGCTGAGAGGGAAAATGGATCTACCATGATGAAATGGAAGAGCACTCGGGCCAAATGGCCTAATTCTGCTTCTATATTTTATGGTCTTATGATAGCATCTTTTTAATCCAATTTCTGACAAATTAGGCCATTAGCCTCCCCTGACCACATGTAAGTGAAACAGGTCCCCCTGGTGAACTATTTTGCCATATAAACACCACAAACGTCCACACTATCTCCAGTATAGTTGTGGAACATCATGTTCAACAGTCATAATTTTGGAATCTGGTGTAGTAAATGTAAGGGGTTTCTTCTTTTATGTTATTGCGAATGCTAACCAAATAGCTTCTTTGTTATATTATAATTAAAATGGCTTTTCTGCAATAATAACTGCGATATAAGGAGTTCTCTCTCTGCTTGTTTGGGTTATATTATTGATAAGAGAGTGAACAAACCAATTGGGATAGATGTTATTCTTTCTTGTGTGTCTGTAAGCTGTTTTTTTTTGTGGGCTTTGGGGCAGAAGGCGCGATGGGGACAGGGAGAGGAGAAGCGATGCTGTAAGCTGGGTGGCGGAACGGACCCCGAGCGGGAGTCTGAGACCCAGGGTCTTTGGCAAGGAGAGGAGATGAAGACAGACTCATGTGGAGCATCTGGTCGACCACCGTGGTTGGTCCCAGGCGGCGGGTCAAGGAGGTCAGAGGAGGTCGAATGGTGGAAAGAAGACTCCATTAATTGAGCTCCAACTGTGTGCACGAAGTGGTCGCACTTTGATAAATTTGGTGCCTTTTACTTTCCTTTTATATTTTATCTCTATTAGTTACCTAGTTCCAGTAAGATCTATAAAGTGTAATCATTTAATAGCATATGGTGTATTGTCTGTTATTTGGCAGCGTGGGGTACATAGAAACATAGAAAATAGGTGCAGGAGTAGGCCATTTGGCCCTTCGAGCCTGCACCGCCATTTATTATGATCATGGCTGATCATCCAACTCAGAACACCGCCCCAGCCCTCCCTCCATACCCCCTGACCCCCGTAGCCACAAGGGCCATATCTAACTCCCTCTTAAATATAGCCAATGAACTGGCCTCAACTGTTTCCTGTGGCAGAGAATTCCACAGATTCACCACTCTCTGTGTGAAGGAGTTTTTCCTAATCTAGGTCCTAAAAGGCTTCCCCTCTATCCTCAAACTGTGATTACCCAATTTGGAGGGGCCGAAGGCTGCTCCCCCTAGACGACAGCGAGCTGAGCGAGCCTGAGGCTTACCAGGGGACTACATTTGGGGGCTTCGTCCAAGATTTGATTCAGTGGGGTGCTGTATAATTGCCCTGTTTAAATCCGTGCTGCTGTGTCTCTGTGGGATTGTGGTTAATAATATGTGTCTCTGTGGAATTGCTGGTTATTACTGCATGCGTGTTGGGTGGGGTGGCTGTTGGTACCCCGGAGGTCTTTGTTCGAGTTCAGACTAGCGCTGACGAGTTGGTGGTGGGACTGCCAGTGTCTATTGGTGCCTCAGGTGAGGCGGGACCATGGGCTGTCCATACTGTTAGGAGAGAGAGGAAAGAGTGGTCTGATTCGGAGGTAGTGTCTGTGAATAAATGTTCCAGCTATGGCAGGCTCCGCCTGGATTTTGGGATAATGTCCACCCCTAAAGGGGTGGAGGCATGTGAGATGTGGGCAGAGCGGATCTCTCAGTTGTTAGATGAGTGGCAGTGCTCAGTTGAGGGAGAGCGACAGGGATTGGTTGAAAGTTTGAGTTGGCGGGCTGTTGACGGTGTTAGAGCTGTCAGGTTCAATTACTCTGTAGTGACAGCTGCCGGTTATCTGAAAGCAGGGGAAAATGCATCTGGATCGACTGGAAGTAAAATGCAGTGCCTGGGGGCTTTCCATACCTGTGTCAGGAGATTGGGATAGAGCTTTCAGTGTATCTTCTTTGGCTAGGAGGGCAGCTAAATTGCTTGCAGTGCCAGGGGGATCACTTCAGGGGATCAGCCCCTCCCTCAGTTGTTCAGCTGATAAGAGAGGTGTTGGGAAACTTAATGGAGGCCTAGTGGGGGAACGGCTTGGGATCTGTGGGGGAGCACGTTCCCAGCAATGTACCAAGGAACTTCCGAAAGGAACAGACCATATGCCTGAAGGCTTAGAGGGACCACGCCCCCGTGTGTCGTTATGAATAGATGGAAACTATGCTAAAGCCATCCTCGACACCGGGGCTCAGGTCAAGTTGTTGTATAATTCGTTTTACAACCGGTTTTTGAAGCATTTACCCTTAACAACATTAAGGGCACTGGAGATTTGGGGTACCAGTGCCAGTGATTATCCAGAAGACGATTATTGGTCAGTGAAACTGGAGTTCATTGGGGCATTGTCTGTGCACCCAGTGTTTCGAGCTGCTTGTGAGGACGTGTGTAGCAGCCTTGGGCCAGTACCGAATTTAAAGAAGAGCCGATTGTGGTACAGCCTGGGGGACGTATCTGAGGGTGAGACCCTCTTAGTAAACACTCCAAAATGCCACGAGGGAGGGGAGTTGACCGCTGAAGACACCTCGGTGAGAGGCCTCTGCAGCCATGGAAGACGTAGGCAGCGTGTGTGTGGATTATAGGACTCGGAACAGGCACAGTGTCATTGACCAGAATACGGTCCTGAGGGCTGAAGACGCTATGGTTTGTTTGTGTGGTGCGACGTGGTTTAATGTGCTGGATCTGAGGAGTGGATTTTGCCAGATCCCGATGAGTGAGGCCGACAAGGAGAAGACGGCCATTATAGGTCCCCTAGAATTCTTCCAATCCGAAAAGATGCCACAGGGCATATCCAGAGCCCCTGCAACCTTCCCATGGGCCATGAGAAAGACCATGGGGGATGTGGAGGTGTTTGGAGTTTTGGAGTATATGGATGATTGCCTAGGGTTTGGATTCGCCTTGGGGGAGAATGATGTGAGGCGAGTGCTGGAGCCCGGGACAACCATTGAAGAATTGGAGTTCACGCTCGTCAAAGTGGAGACGGGGAAACAGGATTCCGAGCTGAAACTGCGGTCATTTACTGATGAATTAATCCAGAGAGACGAAACAATGACCAACCTTCAAAAGGATCAGCAGAAACTCAAGACATCGATCCAGAACAGATTGGAAGAAGCTGGTGGTGCAATTGCGTCCCAGGTGGAGATGGACATGAAGCGTGGGTCAGAATTGCTGAGACTGGGGCGAGAGTTGGAGGAGTCAGAGAAGAAGCTGACGAGGCTGAAGAGGCTGCACAGGCAGCCCAGACTAAGTGCTTCAGTTTGGCAAAAATCAAACAGCAGCTACCGATCAAGGGAATGAGGAAGAATACGGATTCGAAAGATGATGTGCTGGATGTGCGGTACATGCTGCCTTTCGCTAATTTCCCCTTGATTGAGGAAGAGACTTTTGGTCCTTCTCCCACTGAGTCAGGTGTAGTGGGGAGGGCTATCTGTGGGCAGCCCGGGTTACTGCAGGACCCTGAAGGAAAAGAAGCGGGGCCCCGGACACAGGACAGGGGGCTCTGAGTTGCAGTGGGGGCATGAGTGAGAGATTGAGAGAGGAGATGGTAAGCAGACCCGAGGTATCCCCAATAGTGTCCGAGCCTGAAGGGTTTAGGTGAGGAAGTACGGAGGTCTTAGAGGATTAGGAAACTCCCAGGTAGGTTGGCTTATGTGGCGCCTGAGGAAGAGGGCGTAAGGTCTACTGTTTGGGGAGCAATGTCACTGCTTGTACTTGGATTGGGTTTTTGTGTCTGCAGGAAGGGTTGGCGGGTTATTTAGAAGTCATGAGGACATGACTTGATTTGGGCAGGGGGAAAAGTGGAAGAGGTTTCTTCTTTTATGTTACTGCGAAGGCTAACAAAATGGCTTCTTTGTTATGTTATAATTTAAATGGCTTTTCTGTAATAATAACTGCGATGTAAGGACTTCTCTCTCTCTCTTTCTCTCTCTGCTTGTTTGGGTTATATGATTGAGAAGAGAGAATACGAACCAATTGGGATAGATGTTATTCTTTCTTGTGTGTTTGTAAGCTATTGTTTTTCGTGGGCTTTGGGGTAGAAGGCGGATGGGGACAGAGAGAGGAGACGCGATGCTGTAAGCTGGGCAGCGGAACGGACCCCGAAGCGGGAGTCCGTGGCCCAGGGTCTTCGGCAAGGAGAGGAAATTAAGACAGACTCGTGTGGAGCGTCTGGTCGACCACCATGGTTAGTCCCAGGCGGTGGGTCGAGGAGGTCGGAGGGGATCGAATGGTGGAAAGAAGACTCCGTTAATTGAGCTCCAACTGTTGTGCATGAAGTGGTTGAAGTTTGATAAGTTTGGCACCTTTTACTTTCCATTTATATTTTATCTCTATTAATTACCTAGTTCCAGTAAGATCTATAAAGTGTAATCATTTAATCGCACATGGTGTATTGTCTGTTATTTGGTGGGGTGGGGTACATAACACAGCATCCACACAAACTTGATTACCCAGTTTGGAGGGGCCGAAGGCTGCTCCCCCTAGACGACAGCGAGCTGAGCAAGCCTGAGGCTTACCAGGGGGCTACATGAATAATTTCCTTAGGTTCAAGGTGATGGCTAACTTGGTATCTAGCTCAAATTTCACAGGCCAATCGTGGAAAATAATGCTCACTTCTTTGCTCCAGCTGTGTCCTTGTACAGAGCTGATGATCAAATTCTGATATTTTCTCATGGCACGTTGCTTGGTGAAGCACACCTTCTCAAGGTGCCCAACCTTCTGACAGAATTGACAGATTGTCTTTTTTAATGCTTGCAACTGGACCGTTGGAGACTACTCCTACACAGCGAAGTTATCTCCATGTAGGCTTGCTTGATGTTGACTATGGGCTACAGGTCAGTATCCACTGGCAAACATTGACATTCTCAGCAGGGGTCTCTTGCTCCAGTACTGCCTGAACGAGTGGTGATGGGGTTGGCTGAATCTATGTAAGTGCCTCTCGGTAGCAAACTGTGGAACGTACTTTGTCCCAGAATAAACAGTGTTTTGCAGGCAGGAGGCTGTCCTGTCTCCTCTCACCATTTACTACAATAATCAATGCTTGAAAAAGCATCACTTGCTCTAATTTGTTTGGGCAAATATCTTTGTATTTGCATTTTTGTGGCGCTAGGATCGATCTGGTTATGAAATCATCTACATTCTCATTGCGGGGTCTGAACCAGCTGTGAGAATATGAAACATGACGTAAAAACATTGTTCTGTGTCCCCAACATTGTTGAAAGCTTCAAACATATCGGTCAGTTTAGATTGATTCTGTAGTTGCAGAATTTCGATATATTTCTGCCCAAGTTCTCCCAAGTGCGTGCAGAGTACCCTGAGTTTCACTGCTTCCTCCAGCTTTGCCATTGATTTTTAAAACTGGTAGGTATGCAGTGTAGTCCAGAAAGGGTTTTTCCCAGTGGAACCAGAAATTTCAGAAATTGGTTCTTCCATGGCTGCGGCACAAAGTAGGTTGGGTGCCTGGAGTAGAGAGGACATTCTCGTTTTTATCCTTGTTGCCAACTGTTACATATGCACAAAGCAATAACAAAAATGGAGCTGTAGAATTAATGTTTTTACTGAGTCAGTAAGCCAAAGTGCATGCTAGGCAACTTGCAGTGCAGGAGGGACTAACCAGGCCCACCAAGATGAAAACATGTAACTCAGAAACCCGTGATAGCATTCCGAATGTAGGAGGCCCAATCAATTCCATCAAATGAACATTAACCGCGTGCACACTTGCCTCATTCTCGCAGTCGATCCCATATGGTTCAAAGCTGTACTTACATCTATTCTTGCCTCACAGACTCACCCTCAGCTCTTTGACCACAAAGAGACCAGTTTAATTCACAGTCACGCTCAGTCAGGCTGCACCATAACATCTGTTCTTCTATAGCCTTTTATTCACTTCCAGAGTCTGTGACTTAACTGATCTTTCTTAAATATCTTTGCTCCTCCTTGCTTATTTGCTCAAACATACTTTACTGACACATACAAGGTCATAGCTGTCCTTTTTTAGCCTTCTTGCCTTAGCTTTTTAAAGAAATAGAGGTGCTGGTGTATTTTTCAGTATGGGATCTGCATGGCTGGACCAAGACAATTTGTTGATGATGCTTGCACCAAGGAACCCAAAACTCTCAACCATCTCCACCTCAGAACCACTGATACATACAGAGGCATGTGCTCCTGAAGTGAATGATGAGCTCTTTTGTCCTGCTGACTTGACACCATGCCGCTAGACTGCTTGATTTGTGTGCTCTGTCTCTGGCTCATAAATGTAACCTCAATGACAAAATTGTAAATGGTGTTCGAGCAGCGTCTGGCCACACAGTCATGAATATATACGTTGTAGATTAGAGCCTTAGGATGCAGCCTTGTGAGGTGAGGGATACAGTTACAGCTGCAGAAAGGGTGGGTAATGTAGCAGGATCCTCTTTTGAGTCAGTATGGGTGGAAGTCAGGAACAGGAAGGGAGCAGTTACTCTGTTGGGGGTATTCTACAGGCCCCCTGGTAGCAGCAGAGATACCGAAGAGCAGATTGGAAGACAAATTTTGAAAAGGTGCAAAAATAACAGGGTTGTTATCTTGGGTGACTTTAACTTCCCTAATATTGATTGGTATCTGATTAGTTCCAAGGGTTTGGATGGGGCAGAGTTTGTAAAGTGTGTCCAGGACGGATTCCTGTCACAGTATGTTGACAGGCCGACTAGGGGGAATGCCATACTAGATCTAGTATTAGGTAACTGACTGGGTCAGGTCACAGATCTGTCAGTGGGTGAGCATCTGGGGGACAGTGACCACTGCTCCCTGGCCTTTAGCATTATCATAGAAAAGGATAGAATCAGAGAGGACAGGAAAATTTTTAATTGGGGAAGAGCAAATTATGAGGCTATAAGGCTAGAACTTGCGGGTGTGAATTGGGGTGATGTTTTTGCAGGGAAATGTACTAAGGATATGTGGTCGATGTTTAGGGATCTCTTGCAGGATGCTGGGGATAAAATTGTCCCAGTGAGGAAGATAAAGAATGGTAGGGTGAAGGAACCATAGGTGACAAGTGAGGTGGAAAATCTAGTCAGGTGGAAGAAGGCAGTATACATGAGGTTTAGGAAGCAAGGATCAGATGGGTCTATTGAGGAATATAGGGTAGCAAGAAAGGAGCTTAAGAAGGGGCTGAGAAGAGCAAGAAGGGGGCATGAGAAGGCCTTGGTGAGTAGGGTAAAGGAAAACCCCAAGGCATTCTTCAATTATGTGAAGAACAAAAGGATTACAGGAGTGAAGATAGGACCAATTAGAGATAAAGGTGGGAAGATTTGCCTAGAGGCTGTGGAAGTGAGTGAGGTCCTCAATGAATACCTCTCTTTGGTATTCACCAATGAGAGGGAACTTAATGACGATGAGGACAATATGAGTGAGGTTGATGCTCTCGAGTATGTTGATATTAAGGGAGAGGAGGTGTTGGAGTTGTTACATTAGGATGGATAAGTCCCCAGGGCCTGATGGAATATTCCCCAGGCTGCTCCACGAGGCAAGGGAAGAGATTGCTGAGCCTCTGGCTAGGATCGTTATGTCGTCATTGTCTATGGGAATGGTACCGGAGGATTGGAGGGAGGCGAATATTGTCCCCTTGTTCAAAAAAGGTAGTAGGGATAGTCCGGGTAATTATAGACCAGTGAGCCTTACGTCTGTGGTGGGAAGGCTGTTGGAAAAGATTCTTAGAGATAGGATCTATAGGCATTTAGAGAATCATGGTCTGATCAGGGACAGTCAGCATGGCTTTGTGAAGGGCAGATCGTGTCTAACAAGCCTGATAGAGTTCTTTGAGGAGGTGACCAGGCATATAGGTGAGGGTAGTGCAGTGGATGTGATCTATATGGATTTTCGTAAGGCGTTTGACAAGGTTCCACACGGTAGGCTTATTCAGAAAGTCAGAAGGCATGTGATCCAGGGAAGTTTGGCCAGGTGGATTCAGAATTGGCTTGCCTACAGAAGGCAGAGGGTGGTGGTGGAGGGAGTACATTCAGATTGGAGGATTGTGACTAGTGGTGTCCCACAAGGATCGGTTCTGGGACCTCTACTTTTCGTGATTTTTATTAACAACCTGGATGTGGGGGTAGAAGAGTGGGTTGGCAAGTTTGCAGACAACGCAAAGGTTGGTGGTGTTGTAGATAGTGTAGAGGATTGTCAAAGATTGCAGAGAGACATTGATAGGATACAGAAGTGGGCTGAGAAGTGGCAGATGGAGTTCAACCTGGAGAAGTGTGAGGTGGTACACTTTGGAAGGACAAACTGCAAGGCAGAGTACAAAGTGAATGGCAGGATACTTGGTAGTGTGGAGGAGCAGAGGGATCTGGGGGTACATGTCCACAGATCCCTGAAAGTTACCTCACAGGTGGATAGGGTAGTTAAGAAAGATTATGGGGTGTTAGCTTTATAAGTCGAGGGATAAAGTTTAAGAGTCGCGAGGTAATGATGCAACTCTATAAAACTCTGGTTAGGTCACACTTGGAGTACTGTGTCTAGTTCTGGTTGCCTCACTAAAGGAAGGATGTGGAAGCATTGGAAAGGGTACAGAGGAGATTTACCAGGATACTGCCTGGTTTAGAAAGTATGCATTATGATCAGAGATTAAGGGAGCTAGGGCTTTACTCTTTGGAAAGAAGGAGGACGAGAGGAGACATGATAGAGGTATACCAGTTATTAAGAGGAATAGATAAGAGTGGATAGCCAGCGCCTCTTCCCCAGGGCTCCACTGCTCAATACAAGAGGACATGGCTTTAAGGTAAGGGGTGGGAAGTTCAAGGGGGATATTAGAGGAAGGATTTTTACCCAGAGAGTGGTTGGTGCATGGAATACACTGCCTGAGTCAGTGGTGGAGGCAGATACACTAGTGAAGTTTAAGAGACTACTTAGACAGGTATATGGAGGAATTTAAGGTGGGGGGTTATATGGGAGGCAGGGTTTGAGGGTCGGCACAACATTGTGGGCCGGAGGGCCTGTACTGTGCTGTACTATTCTATGTTCTATGGGTGTAAAGTGTAATCATGGTGGAGGTGCTGCTGACTATCCTTCCTGATAACGATCTGTTGGTCAAGACATCAAGAATCCAGTTGCAAGGGCAGGTGCCAGGTTTGGGGATGATTGTGTTTGCATTTCTGGTGCTGAAGACCATAAGAACATAAAACCATAGGATATTGGAGAATAATTAGGCCATTTGCACCGTTGAATCTTCTTGTTATTCTATCATGGCTGACTTTTAATCCCTGTCAACCCCATTCTCTTGCCTTCTCCTTAAAAATCCTTTACGAAGCAAGAACCTGATCAACACTGCTTTAAATACACCAAATGACTTGACCTCCACAGTGACTTTGGCATTGAATTCCATATATTCATCACCCTCTGGCTAAAGAAATACACCTTCATCTCTGTTCTAAAGGGACATCTTGTTTTCTGAGGCTGTGTCCTCTAGTCCTAAACTCTGCCGCTATAGGAAACATCCTCTCGATGTCCTCACTATCTAGATATTTCAATATTTGTATGGTGTGACAAGAATACACATAGATAAGATGTTAGCTGTCCTGTGTGATCAGCAGTTGCTTGAATTTCCAGCATCTGCAGAATTCCTGTTGTTTCCTATACTCAATGCTCTGATTAATAAAGGCCAGCATACCAAAAGCTTTCTTCACCACCCTATCCACATGAGATTCCACCTTCAGGGAACTATGCACCATTATTCCTAGATCCCTCTGTTCTACAGCATTCTTCAATGCCCTACCATTTACCAGGTATGTCCTATTTTGATTAGTCCTACCAAAATGTAGCACCTCATATTTTTCAGCATTAAGCTCCATCTGCCATCTTTCAGCCCACTCTTCTAACTGGCCAAAATCTCTCTGCAAGCTTTGAAAACCTACTTCATTATCCACAATGCCACCTATCTTAGTATCATCTGCATACTTACTAATCCAATTTACCACCCCATCATCCAGATCATTAATATAAATGACAAACAACATTGGACCCAGTACAGATCCCTGAGGCACACCGCTACACACCCTCCTCCAATCTGACACACAGTTATCCACCACTACTCTCTGGCGTCTCCCATCTAGCCACTGCTGAATCCATTTTACTACTTCGATATTAATGCCTAACGATTGAACCTTCCTGACTAACCTTCCATGTGGAACCTTGTCAAGGGCCTTACTGAAGTCCATATAGACCCACCACGTTCCCGGAGACCCGCGGCCTGCTACCGTGCCGGAGAGCTCGGAGACGCGGCCCATTCCAACCAGCACCTCTCCGGAGCAGACGACCACACAGAAGTGACAGCGGAGACCTCAAGGTGCCCCAGACACCTCCCCGGAGCGACCACCGTAAAGCCCCGTTGGTGGCCATCCACAGCTGCCGAAGTGAGGCCTCCGCCGCCGACCTCGGAATTCAAGCCTGAGGCTCGGCTGGAGCGGAGGCCTCCACAACCCTGACTCAGCTTACGATCTTATTTCAGCCAGGAGCCTGGCCCTCCGGGATTAAGTGTCGGCTTGGGGGCCCGACCCAATCCGAATCAAATGCCTTTTCAGCGTCCACGCTTATCACTATTGCTTCAATTTCATTTTTTTAATTTGATCCATAATGTGAAGTGTCCTTCATATATTGTCTTGTGTTTGGTGTTGTTGTATAAAACCTGTCTGATCATTATGTATCTTTGTGGGTAGAAACTCTTCTAATTGTTTGAGATATAGTAGTCTGGGCAGTATATTCATTTTAATAGATTCAATCCTTGAACTGAGACCAAGAAAAGGAATTAGGTTCCATCTTGTTATATCTTCCTTAAATTTTTTATATATAGGCTGATAATTGCATTCTGATGCCCAAATATTTGACAGACTCCGTTTGCCATGCCCAAGGATATCTACTTTCAACTTCTCTTGGTGGGCTATAGTTATATGAAAGTAATTGGGTTTTATCTATGTTGATCTTGTATCCTGATAATTGGCCATATTGTTCAAAGGATTGCATCAATTTAGGTAAAGGGTATGTTGGTTGCCCTAGATAGATCAAAATGTCATCCGCCTAACAGGCCAATTTATGCTCTGTCCCTTTAATAGTAATTCCCCTGATATCTTCACTTTGTCTGATGTATTGAGCTAATGGTTCCAGATATAATGCGAAGAGTAGCGGTGACCATGCACAGCCCTGTCTCGTGCCCCTTTCTAGGGTAAAACTATTAGATAAATATCCATTGATTTTAATCCTAGCAGTAGGATTGTCGTATAGTGCCTGTATAGTTTTAATAATTGTGTCATGTAGACCAAATCTATGTAAAACTCTGTAAAGAAAATTCCAATTAACTGAATCAAATGCCTTTTCAGCGTCCACACTTATCACTATTGCTTTAATTTCATTTTTTTAAAATATGATCCATAATGTGAAGTGTCCTTCGTATATTGTGCAACACACATCAAAGTTGCTGGTGAACGCAGCAGGCCAGGCAGCATCTCTAGGAGGAGGTACACTTCGTTAGTCCTGACGAAGGGTCTTGGCCTGAAACGTCGACTGTACCTCCTCCTAGAGATGCTACCTGGCCTGCCGCGTTCACTAGCAACTTTGATGTGTGTTGCTTGAATTTCCAGCATCTGCAGAATTCCTGGTGCCTTCGTATACTGTCTTGTGTTTGGCGTTGTTGTATAAAACCTGTCTGATCATTATGTATCTGTGTGGGTAGAAACTCTTCTAATTGTTTGGCCATGATGGAAGTAAATATTCTATAATCCACATTAAGAGCAGATATTGGTCTAAATGACCCACATTCCATTTTATCCTTACCTTCTTTCGGTATAGCTGAGATTATCGCCTCCTTCCAGCTGGGTGGCATTTGCGCCTTTCTCAGGGTCCAGTTCAGTGTGGAGAGTAAAATAGGAATTAACTCACTTCTAAACTCTTTATCGTCATCATCGTGGCTATCCCTCGAGGTTGAGGATGATGGTCTTCATTCTGTTGATCTACTTATGGGCTCTGAAGTGGCTTATGAGTCCAATCTTTGGATTTGAAAGTTCTTCCGCATTCAGGACAGGTAGTTCCAGATGGCAGATCAGGCTTTGGTTGTTGCTGCCTCTCTTTCCATTTTCTTCTCTTTTCTTCTAATTCTGCACATCTGTTGGCTTCGAAAATTCCTGTTCCTTCTCGGATGATGGCTTGCCAGAGTTTCCTGTCCTTGGCATTGGTTTCCCAATTGTTGATGTTGATGTTACATTCCTTCATGTTGGCTTTTAAAACGTCTTTGAATCTCTTCTGTTGTCCGCCTCTTTTATGTTTGCCTTCTTTAAGCTGGGAGTAGAAGATTTGTTTCGGCAGACGTTCGTCTTTCATCCGAACAACATGACCGCTCCATCTTAGTTGGTTCTTGATGACGTAGGCTTCAATACTTGTTGTTTTTGCTTCATTTAGCACACTGACGTTGGTTCTTCTATCTTCCCAGCTGATATTTAAGATGTTTTGAAGACAGCATTGATGGAACTTTTCAAGTGCCTTCAGATGTTGTCGGTATGTTGTCCAGGTTTCTGATGCATACAGGAGCTTTGGGATTACCACTGCTTTGTACACTAACATTTTGGTGTCTGTTCGGATGTCACGATCATGAAAGACTCTTGTTCGGAGACGTCCAAAAGCTGTTACAGCGCATTTAAGGCGATGTTGGATCTCGTCATTAAGGTCGACATTGGAGGAGAGGTGACTTCCAAGATACGCCAAGTGGTCCACGAGAGCAATGCCGTCTGGATCTATGCTCCTGGTAGGGTCACCCGTGGCGGAAAGGTCGAGGGTGAGGTCCCTGACAAAGGACAAAGCAACCAAGACCTCAGCGGTGGAACAGGCGGACGAAGTTACTTCGAACTCAACGGCTATGAAGGCGGATGAAGGCTGCAACAAGTCCATCAGCTCCAATCGTCGTGGTTTCCATTCCATTGGAATCAGTTGGTTGATTTGTGAAGTATCGTGTGCTTCTTGGAGTGCAACATCAAGTACACGTTAAACAAATACACGCACAGGCATCTTCGCTCTGTGGGCCACTTCTTCAAGTCTTTCGGCGATCGGGGGAGGACCAGGAGCAGGCAGTGTGATGGCTGGAAGCTCCAAGTCAAGAACCGGCACGAAAGTGGTGAATACTTGATTCAGTCGCTCAACTTTTGGACAGAAGCAGGAAAGTTGTTCGGCAGCAGTATCCACGTCTGAGCAGCCCTATTTAGGATCCACTCTGCTCACCCTGAACTGGGAATTGGGTAGAAAAGGTGCCCTAAAAATAGTCTGCTTCACCTCATCCTGTCTGGAAAGCCGCGTCCAAAGGGATTACCATCATGCGGTTGAAAAACATCGAGAAGTGAAACTATGAAATTTGGAACCTGGAATATACGAACTCTGATGGATAACCCAAACTCAGACCGACCAGAGAGGTGAACTGTCTGTGTTGCCTGGGAACCCCAAAAATTCAACTTTGACATTGTTGCTCTGAGTGAGACCCACAGAGCTGGGGAAGGGTAACTGAAGTCTTTATACCACTCTGCTGTATATCCACCTGATCCTGGTGACTTGCTTAATTTAAGCCTACTAATTGCAGTTTTTAGTTCAGCTTCAGTTATGTCAGCAGTCATCGTTCTATTTTGTTCTTTGTTTAAAGTGGGTAACTCTAAAGAATTCAGGAAGGTGTCAATTTGGGTTATGCTTCCCCCTGGAACTTTGGAATATGGAGTTTTGTAAAACATTTCAAAAGCTTCTTGAATTTCACTTAGCTTATTTTTTATGACTTTTGTTCTTGGATCCTTTATTCTATGAATTGTATTTTCTGCTATCTTTTTTTCAGTTTCCACACAGTATTTTCATAGATTTAGATCCATTTTCACTAGTGTCTCTGTTTCAGAAACATTAATTTTTTTTCTAATTTCTTGTGTAGCCAAACTATTAATTTCATTCCTAATTTTTTAAATTCCTCTAGTGTATCCTGTGCCAAACTCAATTTGTGTTTTTTTCTGGTTCCTTCAGCTTATTTTGTAATTCCTCTAATGTTCTATTCCTTATTTCTTATATGAAGATATCGCTATAATTTTCCATCTTAAGACAGCCTTCAGAGTATCCCATAGAATGGGGGAGTGAAACCTCTCCATGATCATTGAATTCTAAGTAAACACCAATTTCTTTTTTAATTTGTTCCTTAAAATAGGGATCATTGAGTAGACTTGAATTTAGTTTCCAAATAGTATTCTTTGGTTGTAGGTCAAAATCAACAGATAAATATATAGGTGCATGGGCACTTACATCTATTGTCCGAATTCCACAGGTCTTTATTTTGTCTTTATCTTTTCCAAATGTCATGAAATAGTCTATTCTTGTATATACGGAATGGGGGGCAGAATAATGAGTGTAATCCATTCTGTCAGGGAGAAGATCCCTCCATATACAATTAGACCAACATCCTCAAAAAGAGTGTTAACTTTCTTACGTAAGGACTTTGTTTCATAAGTTCTTCTATTGGAAGAGTCTAACTTTGGTTGTAATTATAAATTTAAGCCTCCCCCACATATCAAGAGACCTTCTGTTTCCGTTACCATAATATTAGTAATTTTCTGGAAGAAACTAATATCACTTCCTGGGGGTGCGTATATATTCAATAAAGTAACTGGATTTCCATCTATATTCCCCCTTAGCAGAATATATCTGCCCTCCTTATCTCCTATTTCGAATACTTTTTCAAAATTTAGCTTACTTGAGATGAGAATAGCAACTCCTCCTCTATGTCCTGATTTATATGAGGAGAAAAACAAATTAGTGAAACCCATTCTCTTCAATTTTTCATGCTCATTATCACTTAAGTGAATTTCCTGTAAATATACTACATGGGCTTGTTCTTTTTTCATTTTTGATAGCATTTTACTGCGCTTGACTGGATTCAACAGCCCATTGACATTAAAAGAAATGAATTTTACTTTTTCCTTAGCCATGTGTATTTATCTGTTAGTATATCATTGAAATTTGCAGAATATAACTTGATCTACTCCCTGAACAAATAAGAGCCAAGAAACACAAATAATTTAAAAAAAGGTAAGGAAGGTGTGGTTCCAAGGCTGGGGTCTCTAGATGACCCTGGGTTGGGCTAGAAGAAAAGTCTATCCGTGGGGGATAGTCCCTCCTACCTGTGAGTTGAGGGCCCCCGTTGCAGTACCTATAAAAGTAAGTAAAAAAAATCTATGTCCATTACAGAGAAATGATTTCCCTGTGTATTCCTCCCATGTATATATTCTCACTTAGGTGGGGAAAAAGAAATGAATAAATGAATTTTTAAAAATTGAGTAATATGAGATCCACATTATAACACATATTTCTCGAGATAGGTATGTCACCGTCTATTTTTGCTTCTGTTTAGTTTATCAGCACTTTTAAAGTTAGCCAAACCTTATGGCTCTTCTGGAGGAGGTGAGGGCTGCCCTCGGAGAACTGACAGTCTCTTCCTAATATCCTTCTCTCATCCTGTTCCCATCCCCTGCTTTCTAGGTTCTCTTATTATTTCCCAAGCAGATCGGGATAACTGCTCAGCCAGAGTTTCCCTTGGTTTGACCACGCTAATGGACAGTCCTCTGTTGTTCATGTCTGTAGTCGCCTCCTCCACCGTCTGGTACAGTCACATCCCTTCTTGGTAAAATACCCTCAGTTTAGCCGGGTATGGGGTTTGGAATTTAATCTTTTCTTGCTTTAATATTTGTTTCACTTCTGAATATTCCTTCCATTTCTGTAGGACCACCGGGGGGTAATCATGATCGAAGTATATTAACTTCCCGTTCCAAAAAACCCTCTTCTTACCCCAGGCCCTTCGTAGAATCTCTGCCTTGCTCTTGAATCGAAGAAATTTAAGTACTATTGAGGGCGGTTTACTTTGTCTGTCTCCGGGAGGCTGTTGGACAAGTGAATGATGTGCCTTCTCAATTTCAATCTCCATAGTCTGGGCAATCTGCAGCAGCTTGTCTACAAAGCCCATCATCGACAATCCCTCCACTCCTTCAGGAACGTTATAAATCCTGATATTTTTCCGTTGCGATCTTCCCTCCTGGTCAAGCAATTTATTTTCCTATTGATTTAATATCTTTATCGTCTTACTTAGTATCTGTTCCACGTTTTGCACGCGATCTTCCACCTTCTCAATTCAAGTCTCTGCCACCGCTATTTTCTGATTGATGTTGGCAAGCTCTGACTTTATATCATTGAGTTGCTGCTTTATATCTTTTTGGACTTCACTTATCTCTTCCAGAATCCTTATCATACTTGCCGCTTCGCCTGAAAGAGGCCTCGCGTCAGCCTCGCCACCACACGCACGTGTAGGAGAGCCGCATGTTGCACCTCTCTCTTCCATAGGCTCCGCAGTGGTGCTTTTTTTATCTCCATTCTTTTTCCCCATTCTTGCCCCCCCCTTATCAATTCAGATATTTTTGAAAGATCTTATACTTGATGGATTATCGGGGCAAAATTTGCGTTTTTCCGGAGGAGCTGTTGATTTAAGCTGCCATTCTGAACGATGACATCACCGGAACCTCAATCACAGAGGGCTATTTCAAGAGCGAAGAGACAATTTTGAAAGAGGTTGGAGGCGACATCAGACATCAGATTTACGACAACTCTGGCAGGGTTTGCAAGACATTACTTCCTACAAAGCGAAACCCAATAGCATGAATGGCAGCGATATTTCACTACCAGATGAACTCAACGCCTTCTATGCTGACTTTGAAGGGGAGAATATAACTACAGCTGTGAAGATCCTTGCTGCATCCAGTGACCCTGTGATCTCTGTCTCAATGGCCAATGTTAGGCTGTCTTTAAAGAGGATGAACCCTTGGCAAGGCAGAAGGCCCTGATGGAGTACCTGGTAAGGCTCTGAAAAGTAACCAATTGGGAGTATTCAAGGACATTTTCAACCTCTCACTGCTATGGTTGGAAGTTCCAACTTGCTTCAAAAAGTCAACAATTATACCAGTGCCTAAGAAGAATAATGTGAGCTGCCTTAATGACTATCACCCAGTAGCACTCACATCTACAGTGATGAAATGCTTTGAGAAGTTGGTCATGACTAGACTGAACTCCTGCCTCAGCAAGGACCTAGACCCATTGCAGTTTGCCTATTACCATGATAGGTCAACGGCAGATGCAATCTCAATGGCTAGTTATATGGCCTTAGACCACCTGGACAACGCAAACACCTATGTCAGGATGTTGTTCATTGACTTTAGCTCAGCATTTAACATCATCATTCCCACTATCCTGATTGAGAAGTTACGGAATCTGGGCCTCTGTACCTCCCTGTGCAATTGGATCCTTAGCTTCCTAACCAGAAGACCACAATCTGTGTGGATTGGCGATAATATCTCCTCCTCGCTGACGACCAACACAGTGGTGTGTGCTTAGCCCACTGCTCTATTCATTCTATACCCATGACTGTGTGGCTGGGCTTAGCTCAAATACCATCTATAAATTTGCTGATGATACAACCATTGTTCGTAGAATCTCAGGTGGTGACGAGAGGGCATACAGGAGCGAGGTATGCCAACTAGTGGAATGGTGTCGCAGTAACAACCTGGCACTCAACATCAGTAAGATGAAAGAGCTGATTATGGACTTCAGGAAGGGTAAGACAAAGAAACACATACCAATCCTCATAGAGGGATCAGAAGTGGAGAGACTGAGCAGTTTCAAGTTCCTGGGTGTCAAGATCTCTGAGGATCTAACCTGGTCCCAACATATCGATGCAGTTATAAAGAAGACAAGGCAGCAACTGTACTTCATTAGGGGTTTGAAGAGGTTTGGTATATCAACAAGTACACTCAAAAACTTTTATAGATGTACTGTGGAGAGCATTCTGACAGGCTGCATCATTGTTTGGTATGGAGGGGCTACTGCACAGGACCGAAAGAAGCTGCAGAGGGTTGTAAATCGAGTCAGCTCCGTCTTGGGTATGAGCCTACGAAGTACCCAGGACATCTTCAAGGTGCAGTGTCTCAGAAAGGCAGCATCCATTATTAAGGCCTCCAACACGCAGGGCATGCCCTTTTCTCACTGTTACCATCAGGTAGGAGGTGCAGAAGCCTGAAGACACACACTTAGCGATTCAGGAACAGCTTCTTCCCCTCTGCCATCCGATTTCTAAATGGACATTGAACTTGTGAACACTACCTCACTTTTTAATATACAATTATTTCTGTTTTTGCACTATTTTATCTATTCCAAATACGTATACTGTAAATGATTTACTTATATATTTATTACTATTATTACTTTATTTTTTTCTTTGTTTTTGATATTATGTGTTGCATTGAACTGCTGCTGCTAAGTTAACAAATTTCACGACACATGCCGGTGATAATAAATCTGATTCAGATTCTGATTGTGATTCTGGATTCCAACATCTTCCCAACCACTGATGTCAGGCTAACTGGACTATAATTTTCTACCTTTTGCCTCCCTCCCATCTTAAAGAGTGAAGTTGCAATTGCAATTTTCCAGTCCTCTGGAACCATTCATCAGTGGTGGACCAATCAATTCCAAGAGAGAGAGAGCTTCGCACAGGTCGGGGAGAAGAGTTTAAAAAAAGGAGCATTTTGCAGGGTTCAGTGCTTGAGAATAGTGGGTATGACTGCGAGGCCAGTTTTCTGTTCTGGGTGTCAGATGTAGGGTGTCCGGGAGACTTCCAGCTGCCTGATGGCCACATCTGCACCAGTGCATCGAGCTGCAGCTCCTTAGAGACTGAATTAGGGAACTGGAGCTGCAGCTCGATGACCTTCAGCTTGTTGGGGAGAGTGAGGAGGTGACAGACAGGAGCTATGGGCAGGTAGTCACCCCGGAACCACAGGAGACAGATAAGTGGGTGACCATCAAGAGAGGGAAGGGAGGGCATCTGGTAGTGGAGAGCACCCGTGGCTGTCCCCTTTAACAATAAGTACTCCATTTTGAGTGCTGTTGGGGGGGGAACGACCTACCTGAGGGAAACAACAGCATCCGTGCCTCTGGCACTGAGTCTGGCCCTGTGGCTCAGAAGGGTAGGGAACGGAAGAGGAGGGCAGCGGTAATAGGGAACTCTATATTTAGGGGGACAGATAGGCAATTCTGTCGGTGCGAAAAAGAAACAAGGATGGTAGTTTGCCTCCCAGGTGCCAGGGTTCATGATGTTTCTAAGCACTTCCACAATATCCTGAAATGGAAGGATGAGCAGCCAGAGGTTGTGGTACATATTGGTACCAACGACATAGGTAGAAAAAGGGTGGAGGTCCTGAAAGCAGAATACAGGGAGTTAGGAAGCAAGCTGAGAAGCAGGACCTCAAAGGTAGTAATCTTGGGATTGCTGCCTGTGCCATGCAGCAGTGAGTATAGGAACAGAATGAGGTGGAGGATAAATGTGTGGCTGAAGGATTGGAGCAGGGGGCAGGGATTCAGATCTTTGGATCATTGGGACCTCTTCTGGGGCAGGTGTGACCTGTACAAAAAGGATAGGTTGCACTTGAATCTGAGGAGGACCAATATCCTGCCGGGGTGATTTGCTAATGCTGTTGGGGAGGGTTTAGACTAGGTATGCAAGGGCTTGGGAACCGAAGCAAAGAGGCAGAGGATGGGGAGGTTGGAGCACAAGTAGCGGCAATTTGTGAGGAGGGGCAGGCAGATGTTAGAGCAAAGGGGCGCTCAGCCTGATGGATTGAAATGTGTCTATTTTAAAGCAAGGAGTGTCATAAACAAGGCAGATGAAGCTACCCAGGTGTCAGAGAACGTTTCGGGAGTGCAGTGTTATGTGTTTCACTGGAACAGGGCTGCACAAGGACATACCCGATCAAGACTTTTCATGGACGGCTTCCAGACCATTGGGGCTGACCGGAAGTGCACTGAGAGCGGTAAGCGTGAAGGAGTTGGGTGCTTACTGTTCTGGTTAACAACAGATGGTGCAATCCGGGTCATATTACAATTGAGGAACGTGTTTGCAGACCGGATATTGAACTTTTTACTATTGGACTTCGGCCATATTCCACCGAGATACAACACTGGGCGGCACGGGAGGTCGTTCCTGCCTGTGGCCATGGAACTTGCAGCTCCTGCCGTGGAGGGTCAGACGCCCTGAGCCAATAGACTGGTCCTGGACTTATTTTCCATCTGGCATAGTTTGCATTTTGTTGTTTGATTGGTTGTGGTTTTTGTATTGCTGTATTTATGCTCTATTCTTGGTTGGTGCGGCTGTAACGAAACCCAATTTCCCTCGGGATCAATAAAGTATATCTATCTATCTATCTGAACTTTGAGTGTGGATCAATACGTGGAACTGTGACATTGTGGCCATTACAGAGACTTGGATGTCTCAGGAGTAGGAATGGCTGCTGAGTATGCAGGGGTTTAGATGTTTCAAAAAGGACAGGGAGGGAGGCAAAAGAGGTGGGGGCATGGCATTGCTAATCAGGAATAGTGTAACGGCTGCAGAAAAGGAGAAAGTCACTGAGAAATGGTCTACTGAGTCAATGTGGGTGAAAGTCAGAAATAGGAAAGGGGCAATAACTCTACTGGGATTTTTTATAGACCCCCCCCCAATAGTAACAGGGATTTCCAGGAACAGATAGGGAGGCAGACTCTAGAATGTTGCAATAATAATAGGGTTGTAATGGGAGATTTTAACTTCCCTAATATTAATTGGCATCTCCTTCCAATGACTTCCACCCAGTTGCACTCACCCCCATCACTGCAAAGTGCTTTGAGAAACTGGTTCTATCACATCTGAAATCCTGTCTGCCCACTACCCTGGACCCCCATCAGTTTGCCTGTCACACCAACAAGTCAACAGAGGATGCCATCCCCACGGCACTTCACTCTGCCCTGACCCATTTGGACAGCCCCAACTCTTACGTCAGAATACTGTTCATTGACTTTAATTTGGCATTCGATACTGTGATCACCTCCAAGCTGATCGCCAAACTTCGCCAGCTTGGTATCAGCTCATCCCTCTGCAATTGGAAATTAGACTTTCTGACTGACAGACCCTAACCAGTTAAGTTAGACAACCTCTCCTCTTCCATTCTCACCCTGAACACCGGCGTGCCTCAAGGCTGTGTGCTGAGCCCTCTTCTGTACTCCCTTTTCACCTATGACTGCGTTCCTGTACACGGTTCTAACTCCATAATCAAGTTCACAGACGACACCACAGTGGTTGACCTGATCAGAGGGGATGACGAGACAGCCTACAGGGACGAGGTCCAGCACCTGGCCGTGTGGTGTGCCGACAACAACCTGGCCCTTAACACCCAGAAGACCAAGAAGATCATTGTGGACTTCAGGCATGCTAGGAGCCACACTCGCGTCCCCATGGTGGAAAATGCTAGAGTCAGTTATGAAAGATGTCATAACAGCACATTTGGAAAGCGGTGAAATCATCGGACAAAGCATGGATTTGTGAAAGGAAAATCATGTCTGACGAATCTCATAGAATTTTTTGAGGATGTAACTAGTAGAGTGGATAGGAGAGAACCAGTGGATGTGGTATATTTGGATCTTCAAAAGGCTTTTGACAAGGTCCCACACAGGAGATTAGTGTGCAAACTTAAAGCACACGGTACTGGGGGTAAGGTATTGAAGTGGATAGAGAATTGGTTGGCAGACAGGAAGCAAAGAGTGGGAATAAACAGGACCTTTTCAGAATGGCAGGCAGTGACTAGTGGGGTACCGCAAGGCTCAGTGCTGGGACCCCAGTTGTTTACAATATATATTAATGACTTAGATGAGGGAATTAAATGCAGCATCTCCAAGTTTGCGGATGACACGAAGCTGGGCGGCAATGTTAGCTGTGAGGAGGATGCTAAGAGGATGCAGGGTGACTTGGATAGGTTAGGTGAGTGGGCAAATTCATGGCAGATGCAATTTAATGTGGATAAATGTGATGTTATCCACTTTGGTGGCAAAAACAGGAAAACAGATTATTATCTGAATGGTGGCCGATTAGGGAAAGGGGAGCTGCAACGAGACCTGGGTGTCATTATACACCAGTCATTGAAAGTGGGCATGCAGGTACAGCAGGTGGTGAAAAAGACGAATGGTATGCTGGCATTCATAGCAAGAAGATTCGAGTACAGGAGCAGGGAGGTACTACTGCAGTTGTACAAGGCCTTGGTGAGACCACACCTGGAGCATTGTGTGCAGTTTTGGTCCCCTAATCTGAGGAAAGACATCCTTGCCATAGAGGGAGTACAAAGAAGGTTCACCAGATTGATTCCTGGGATGGCAGGACTTTCATATGATGAAAGACTGGATGAACTAGGCTTATACTCGTCGGAATTTAGAAGATTGAGGGGGGATCTGATTGAAACGTATAAAATCCTAAAGGGATTGGACAGGCTCGATGCAGGAAGATTGTTCCCGATGTTGGGGAAGTCCAGAACGAGGGGTCACAGTTTGAGGATAAAGGGGAAGCCTTTTAGGACCGAGATTAGGAAAAACTTCTTCACACAGAGAGTGGTGAATCTGTGGAATTCTCTGCCACAGGAAACAGTTGAGGCCAGTTCATTGGCTATATTTAAGAGGGAGTTAGATATGGCCCTTGTGGCTAAAGGGATCAGGGGGTATGGAGGGAAGGCTGGTACAGGGTTCTGAGTTGGATGATCAGCCATGATCATACTGAATGGCGGTGCAGGCCTACTCCTGCAACTATTTTCTATGTTTCTATATATCAACGGAGCTGTAGTGGAGCGTGTATCAAGCTTCAAATTCCTTGGTGTCCACATTTCCAAGGATCTCACCTGGTCCCTGAACTCCTCTATCCTGGTCAGAAAGGTGCAACAGCACCTTTATTTCCTGCGGAGCATGAAGAAAGCCCACCTCTGTCCCAGGTTACTGACGGACTTTTATCGCTGTACCATTGAGAGCATACTCACCAACTGCATCTCAGTGTGGTATGGCAATTGTCCCGTATCGGACCGCAAAGCACTCCAGTGTGTGGTGAAAACTGCCCAGCGGATTATCGGCACCCAATTGCCCACCATTGGGAACATCTACCATAAACGCTGCCTGGGCAGGGCGAAAAGCATTATCAAGGATGCATCTCACCCTAACCATAGACTTTTTACTCTCCTCCCATCCGGTAGGCATTACAGGAGCCTCGGTTCCTGCACCAGCAGGCACAGGAAGAGCTTCTTCCCTGAGGCTATGACCTTGCTGAACTGCACATCACAGCGCTAAGAAATATTGCACCCATATTGTACTTTCTCAGTACTTTAATATTTGTGTGCTGTAGCACTTTTTTAACTGCATTTCACTGGCTTGAATCTGTACTCAGCATAATGATAATAAAGTTGAATCTAATCTAATCTTAGCGCCAGGGATTTAGATGGGGTGGAGTTTATTAGGTGTGTTCAGGAAGATTTCCTGGTGCAATATGCAGGTAAGTCAACTGGAGGAGAAGCTGTACTTGATCTTTTATTGAGAAATGAACCTGGTCAAGTGTCAGATCTCTCAGTGGGAGAGCATTTTGCAGGTAGTGACCACAACTCTATCTCCTTCACCATAGTGCTGGAGAGGGATAGGAACAGACAATTTGGGAAAACTGTCAGTACCTCCAGTTGAACTTTGTCTTTTTGTGTGTTTTCCCCCTAGCTGTCAATCTGTGGTTTTGTATTGCCATGTGCACTTGTTTGTTTTCATGCCCCATGTGCTCCTCTGCCTGCTCCTGCTCTACTCCAGCCTCTGTATTACTGAGTACTCCGCCTCTCACCTGTTTCTCATTATTACCTGTCTTGCTGTGACTTCTGTCTCATTGTGCTCCACCTATCATCTGCCTCTCTGTTTATTGCTCAGTGTATTTCAGTCCTGTGTTTTCACCTGTTTGTTGCCGGATTGTGCCAGTGAATTTTCCTGAGTCTTTCCAGCATTCGTATCTGTCTGTCTGTCTGAATATTGACTCTGCCTGTTTCTCGATTTTGGATTTCTCTGGATGTTTTAATCTCTGCCTGAACTTCGCCGCTGACTTTGTTTGCACCTCGGGATTTGTTACTCAATTATATCACTGTATGCACAGTACTGGGTCTGTGATTGGATCCCTGCTCCTGCGTTCTGACAGAACATTTAATTGGGGAAGGGGGGAATATGATGCCATTAGGCAGGAACTTGTGAGCATAAATTGGGAGCAGATGTTCTCAGGAAAATGCATGGCAGAAATGTGGCAAATATTTAGGAAACATTTGCATGGAGTTCTGCATAGGTATGTTCCATTGAGGCAGTGAAAGGATGGTAGGGTTAAAGAACCATGGTGTACAAAGGATGTAGAAAATCTAGTTAAGAAGAAAAGAAAAGTTTACGAAAGGTTCAAGAAACTAGGCATTGTTAGAGCTGTAAAAAATTACAAGGTTGCTAGAAAGGAGCTTAAGAAAGGAATTAGGAGAGCCAGAAGGGGCCATGAGAAGGCCATGGTGAGCAGGATTAAGGAAATCCCCAAGGCAATCTAAAAGTATGTGAAGAGCAAGAGGATGAGCTGTGTGAGAATAGGACCAATCAGATGTGATAGTGGAAACGTGTGCACAGAGTGGGAGGAGGTAGCAGAGGTACTTAATGAATACTTTGCTTCATTATTCACCAGGGAAAAAGACCTTGGCAGTTGTGGAGATGATTTTCATCAGACTGAAACGCTTGAGCATATAGACATTAAGGACGAGGATGTGCTGGAGCTTTTGAAAAGCATTAAGTTAGACAAGTCACCGGGACCGAATGAGATATGCCCCAGGCTACTGTGGGAAGCATGGGAGGAGATTGCTGAGCCTCTTGCATCATCAATAGGGATGGGAGATGGGAGAAATACCGGAGGATTGGAGGGTTGCAAATGTTGGATCCTTATTCAAGAAAGGGAGTAGAGATAACCCAGGAAATTAACCTAGACCCAGTGAGTCTGACTTAAGTGGTGGGCAAGTTGTTGGAGAAGATCCTGAGAGGCAAGATTTATGAGCATTTGGAGAGACATAATCTGATTAAGGTTGGTCAGCATAGCTTTGTCAAGGTCAGGTCGTGCCTTACGAGCCTGATTGAGGTCTTTGAGGATCCAACAAAACACACTGATGAAGGTACCGCAGTGGATGTAGTGTATATGGATTTCATTAAGGCATTTGATAAGGTTCCCCATGCAAGGCTCCTTCAGAAAGTAATGAGGCATAGGATTCAGGGAGACCTTGCTTTGTGGATCCAGAATTGGCTTGCCAACAGAAGGTAGATAGTTCGTATTCTGCATGGAGGTTGGTGACCAGTGGTGTTCCATAAGGATCTGTTCTGGGGCCCCTCCTCTTTATGATTTTTGTAAATGACCTAGATGAAGAAGTAGAAGGGTGGGTTAGTGAATTTGTTGATGATACAAAGGGTGTTGTGGATAGTCTGGAGAGTTGTCAGAGGTTACAGCGGAACATCAATAGGATGCAGAACTGCGCTGAGAAGTGGCAGATGGAGTTCAACCCAGATAAGTGTGAAGTGGTTCAGTTTGGTAGGTCCAATTTGAAGAATATAATATAAATAGTAAGGCTCTTGGCAGTGTGGAAGATCTGAGAGATCTTGGGGTGCATGTTGATAGTACACTCAAAGCTGCCACGCAGGTTGACAGTGTTGATAAGAAGGCGTAGGGTGTGTTGGCATCCATCAACTGTGGGACTGAGTTCAAGAGCCGTGAGGTAATGTTACAGCTATATAAGATCTTGGTCGACCCCACTTGGAGTACTGTGTTCAGTTCTGGTCACCTCACTACAGGAAGGATATGGATACTATAGAGATTGGAGAGGAGATTTACAAGGATGTTGCCTGGATTAGAGGGCATACCTGATGAGAATAGGTTGCGTGTACTTGGCCTTTTCTCCTTGGAGCGACGGAGGACCTAATTGAGGTGTATAAGATGATGAGGGGCAATGATTGTGTGTATAGTCAGAGGCTTTTTCCCAGGGCTGAAATGGCTAACACGAGGGGACATAGTTTTAAGGTGTTTGGAAATAGGTACCGAGGGGACGTCGGGGGTAAGATTTTCACACAGAGAGTGGTGACCGCATGGAATACACTGCTGGTGGCAGTGGTGGAAGCGGATACAATAGGGTATTTTAAGAGCCTCTTAGATAGGTACATGGAGCTTAGAAAAATAGAGGGCTATGTGCTAGAGAAATTCTCGACACTTTCTAGAGTAGGTTACATGATCGGCACAACATTGTGGGCCAATGAGCCTGTAATGTGCTGTACATTTCTATATACTATGTTCTATGTATACCAAATTCTAGTGATTCTTGAAACTAATGCTTCCTCAATCTCTTCAGTTACCTTTTTGAGAAACCTGGTCTGTATCCATCTGTTCCAGGTGACATCCAACTTCAGACCTGTCGGCCTCCCAAGCAACTTCTCCCTAGTAATAGCAACTGCACTTAGTTCTACCCTTAACATTCTGAAATTCAGGCATTTGCAGTGTCTTCCACAATAAAAACAGATGCAAAATACTTAATAAGTTCATCCACCAGCTTTTTGTCCCCCATCACTATCTTTCAAGCGTTATTTTCTAGTGGTTCAATATCCACTCTCACCTCACTTTTACCCTTTATGTATCTGAAAATAATTTTGGTATCCTCTTTTAAATTATTGGTCAGCTAACAATCATAGTTCATCTTTTCTTTCCCTGTGGCTTTTTTAGTTGCCTTTTGTTGGTTTTTGAAATCTTCTCAATCATCGAGACTCCCACTATTTTGCTATATTATATGTCCCCTCTTTTGTTTTTATACAGTCATTGACTTTCCTTGTCAGCTATGGTTGCCTCATCCTCTGTAGAGAATACTTCTTTGGGATAAATCTATCCTGTACCTTAATTGTTCCCAGAAACTCTAGCCATTGTTGTTCTACCATCCTCCCTGCTAATGTCTCCTTCGAATCAATTTTGTCTAATTCCTCTCTCATGCCTCTGTAGTTCCCTTTACTCCACCATAATACTGAACCTTCCAATTTTAGCTTCTCCCTCTCAAACTGCAGGGTGAATTCTATCGCATTATGATCACTGGCTCCTAAGGGTTCCCTTAACCAAATCTGGTTCATTTCATAACAGCCAATTCAGAATTGCATTTTCCTAATGAGCTCCATCACAAGCTGCTCTAAAAAAATCTCTTATATAATCTACAAATTCATTTTCATGGGATCCAACACAACCAGATTTTCCTAATCTACCTGCTTGACTATCATGACATTGCCCTTTACGTATGCTTTTCCAATCTCCTGTTGTAATTTGTACACCACATCCCAGCTACTGTACGAAGGCCAGTATATAACTCCCATCAGGTCTTTTTACCATTGCACTTTCTTAACTCTACACATAATGATGCTATGTCCTCCTCTTTCTAAAGATTTATTTTATTGTTTTTTTTACCAACAAAGCCACCCCACGTCCTCTACCTGCCTGTTCTTTCAATACAATGTGTATCCTTAGATGATAAACTCCCAACTGTGATCCTTTAGCCACGACTCCGTGATGCCAATGTGTAACTGTGCTTCACAATCTTATTCTATATGCATTCAAATATAACGCTTTTTCCAATTTTCCCCCTTGTTACTGGAAGTTAAATTTTTACCCCTTTGTAAACTTTTTGTTTTCTTTACTCTGGAGACTTTTGTAACCTTTCCTGCACTCTCCTTCCCTTTTACTTTATCCTCACTGTTTCAACCTATTGAACTGCGCAAACCTTCCACCCATCCCACTGACTACAATTTTGCCCTGTCAACTGCCTATCCATGCTCACAGTCTCAGTAAACACTTTACCTACCTGTATACCAACTGACCCATTCTCTGCCTTATCACTCTGGTTCCTATTCCCTTGTCAAATTAGTTTAAACCCTCCTTAACAGCTTGAGCAGACCTGCTCACAAGGATATTAGTCCCCCCCTTGGGTTTAGGCCTAACCCATCCTTTTTGTGCAGGTCATGTCTTCCCCAGAAGAGATCTCAGTGATCCATAAATCTAAAATTTTGACTTCATACCAATTCTAAACTCCTATTCTTAACTTCACTGGCTCATGGTACCTGCAGCAATCCAGAGATTACTTACCTTGAGGTCATGCTGTTCAGCTTTCTACCTAGCTCCCTATATTCTCTCTTCAGGACCTTACTCTTTTTCCTACTCATGTCATTGGACCAATATATACCACAACTTCTGGTTGTTTACCTTCTGCCTTTAGAATGCTGTGAACCCGAACTCTGATTCTGGCACAGGGAGACAACATATTATTTGTATATCTCTTTCATATCCACAAACCATCTGTCTTGTCCTCTAACTATCGAATTCCTATCACCACTGCACTCTTCTTTGCATCCCTTCCCTTCTGAGCCACAGAGCCAAACTCGGGTCACTGTGGCTTTCCCTTCGTAGGTCATCGCTCCCCCAATTGTATCAAACAGTATGCTTATTATTGAGGGGAGTAGTCACAGATGTTTTAAAAAATATGTAAGGGTCTTTGCCCCACTGACTCCCTATTGCCTAGGGTGAATAGCCGTCAACCCCGCCAAACTGTGCAATTGCTTTGGTGCAGATAAGGTGTGAGTCGCCCAATGATCAGCCACGACACAAATATGAAACAATATACAAAGTGCGAGTAAAGAATGATACTTTATAGCAAATTTTTGGTGTTGGGTTAGTAGAAACAACTACAACAAAAAGCGCCACATGAGTAACTTATCAGTCTTGTGCACATAATATTTTAATACTTTGGAGCTCATGCCTCCGATTCCATCCACAACGTCCTTCCGAGACTCCGGCCACCATCCGAACCCCTGAGGTCTGGTGTCCGCCGCCCGGGAGCCGCCATCTGTTCCTCACACGTCCATCCTCTCTGCTCGCCTCCCAAAAAAGCCCCGCGCTCCTCAACTCAGCACACATATACAAGATAACAGAACATGACTTCCATTGACTAACAAATGAATACAATTTCCATTATCTCCCTGTATAACCCAAATATTGCAGTTACAGAGAACCCCTTGCTCAGCAGTTAACATTACAGGAAGCCATTTTAATATAACACTTCAGAGAAGCCATTTTGGTAATAAGTGATCAACAGTTAACAGCCCTACAAATATTTTGTGGAACAGGCTATTTCGGTCCTTCCAGCCACACTACACGACAACCCTAATCATGGAACAATTTACACTGACCAATCAATCTACTGGACTGTGGAAGGAAATGAGAGCACCTGGAGGAAACCCACATGCACATGGGAAGGAATGTACAAACCTGCTTATAGAGAAACCAGAATTTAACTCTGAACTCCAGTGCCTGAGCTGTAATAGCTTTGGTCCCATGGCATCCCTACACTACCACAGTGCCCTCTGAATTCACTGCACTATTTGCCTATCCCTTTTCCATCTTGTGACGGTCACTCAGCTACCTGCCTCCTGCAACCTAGGTCTGACTACCTCCCTGTAGGTCTTGTCTATCAGCTGCTAATTCTCCTGAATAAGCCGAAGGTGACCGCACTACAACTCCATTTCCTAATTCGGTTCATAAGGAGCTGCAGCTGGTTGCACGTCCCACATCTCACAGGAAAAGCACGTAACTGACCCTGGGCTGATTGGTAGGTGAAGATGTTGCTAAAGTCAACAAGTAGGAATGTGACGTACAGTAGGTGCCTTTATAATCCAGATTGTCCAGAGGTGAATGTATAGCCAGGGAGATGGGATCTACCATGTGTGGTCTGGTATACTGATATACTATGCAAGGTTGCATGGATGAACTGCAACAAATGTTCATCCCAGTTTGGTAAAAGAATAAATCAAGGAAGGTAGTGCACCCGTGGCTGACAAGAGAAATTAGGGATAGTATCAATTCCAAAGAAGCAGCATACAAATTAGCCAGAGAAAGTGGCTCACCTGAGGACTGGGAGAAATTCAGGGTTCAGCAGAGGAGGACAAAGGGCTTAATTAGGAAGGGGAAAAAAGATTATGAGAGAAAACTGGCAGGCAACATAAAAACGGACTAAAAGCTTTTATAGATATGTGAAAAGGAAAAGACTGGTAAAGACAAATGTAGGTCCCCTGCAGGCAGAAACAGGTGAATTGGTTATGGGGAGCAAGGACGTGGCAGACCAATTGAATAATTACTTTGGTTCTGTCTTCACTAAGGAGGACATAAATAATCTTCCAGAAATAGTAGGGGACAGAGGGTCCAGTGAGATGGAGGAACTGAGGGAAATACATGTTAGTAGGGAAGTGGTGTTAGGTAAATTGAAGGGATTGAAGGCAGATAAATCCCCAGGGCCAGATGGTCTGCATCCCAGGGTGCTTAAGGAAGTAGCCCAAGAAATAGTGGATGCATTAGTGATAATTTTTCAAAACTCATTAGATTCTGGACTAGTTCCTGAGGATTGGAGGGTGGCTAATGTAACTCCACTTTTTAAAAAAGGAGGGAGAGAGAAACCGGGGAATTATAGACCGGTTAGCCTAACGTCGGTGGTGGGGAAACTGCTGGAGTCAGTTATCAAGGATGTGATAACAGCACATTTGGAAAGTGGTGAAATGATCGGACAAAGTCAGCATGGATTTGTGAAAGGAAAATCATGTCTGACGAATCTCATAGAATTTTTTGAGGATGTAACTAGTAGAGTGGATAGGGGAGAACCAGTGGATGTGGTATATTTGGATTTTCAGAAGGCTTTTGACAAGGTCCCACACAGGAGATTAGTGTGCAAACTTAAAGCACACGGTATTGGGGGTAAGGTATTGGTGTGGGTGGAGAGTTGGTTAGCAGACAGGAAGCAAAGAGTGGGAATAAACGGGACCTTTTCAGAATGGCAGGCAGTGACTAGTGGGGTACCGCAAGGCTCAGTGCTGGGACCCCAGTTGTTTACAATATATATTAATGACTTGGATGACGGAATTAAATGCAGCATCTCCAAGTTTGCGGATGACACGAAGCTGGGTGGCAGTGTTAGCTGTGAGGAGGATGCTAAGAGGATGCAGGGTGACTTGGATAGGTTGGGTGAGTGGGCAAATTCACGGCAGATGCAATTTAATGTGGATAAATGTGAAGTTATCCACTTTGGTGGCAAAAATAGGAAAACAGATTATTATCTGAATGGTGGCCGATTAGGAAAAGGGGAGGTGCAACGTGACCTGGGTGTCATTATACACCAGTCATTGAAAGTGGGCATGCAGGTACAGCAGGCGGTGAAAAAGGCGAATGGTATGCTGGCATTTATAGCGAGAGGATTTGAGTACTGGAGCAGGGAGGTACTACTGCAGTTGTACAAGGCCTTGGTGAGACCGCACCTGGAGTATTGTGTGCAGTTTTGGTCCCCTAATCTGAGGAAAGACATCCTTGCCATAGAGGGAGTACAGAGAAGGTTCACCAGATTGATTCCTGGGATGGCAGGACTTTCATATGAAGAAAGAATGGATGAACTGGGCTTGTACTCGTTGGAATTTAGAAGATTAAGGGGGGATCTGATTGAAACGTATAAGATCCTAAAGGGATTGGACAGGCTAGATGCAGGAAGATTGTTCCCGATGTTGGGGAAGTCCAGAACGAGGGGTCACAGTTTGAGGATAGAGGGGAAGCCTTTTAGGACTGAGATTAGGAAAAACTTCTTCACACAGAGAGTGGTGAATCTGTGGAATTCTCTGCCACAGGAAACAGTTGAGGCCAGTTCATTGGCTATATTTAAGAGGGAGTTAGATATGGCCCTTGTGGCTACGGGGGTCAGGGGGTATGGAGGGAAGGCTGGGGCGGTGTTCTGAGTTGGATGATCAGCCATGATCATAATAAATGGCGGTGCAGGCTCGAAGGGCCGAATGGCCTACTCCTGCACCTATTTTCTATGTTTCTATGTGTACAGTGGGTGGTTGATATATTGATACTGGGTATACAAGGGGCAAGTTCATGTACAGGCGATATAGAAGTTAAAGAGAAGCAAGGACTGGATAAGCCCAGAATGGGGGCTGTGTGGAGACTGGTAGCAGCGTGATGAAGGCAGGATGAATCAGTAGAGTACAGGCAGTCTGTGGTGGTGGAAATGCGGGGCAGTGTGCTTATGTAGCTGTTTGTTGTTGGGGATGGGGAAGGTAGCAAGGCCTTGTGAGGTGTTTGGGCACTCGGTGCTGGGGGTGGTGTGGAGGGTCTGTATGAGGAGGTGGTGAGCTGTTTGTGTTGCTGACTCTGCAGGAGATGACAGACATTGTGAGGGCCATCTACGACATGATGGGGAAGTACACCTACCCTGTGCTGAAGGACGATGCTCCCAGGCATCACGTGGATGTCTTCTTTCAGGTAGGACCTGTTTCTGAAGTTTTTGCAGAGAAACCCTCAGTTTTTGGGAGGAGTGCAATGCCAAGGTCTGCCATGAGTGAGCACAGCTAAGGGTGTTGGTTATTCACCTTGGACATGCTGATCTTGGATTGGTTTTTGTACATGTCATGTATTGGGGCTGTGTCAGGTGGGAAGGAGGCAACCAGAAGCACACACCCTGTACTCACACTGAACACCATCAGGGCACTGGTTTCAGCAGGTGGTGTCAGATTGTGGCAGGAGCTGAGTATTCACCCACCATGGACATTTTAGGACATCCCAAGGTCACAAGCTGTCAAGATGTCTGGCCACACACATCAAAGTTGCTGGTGAACGCAGCAGGCCAGGCAGCATCTCTAGGAAGAGGTACAGTGGACGTTTCGGGCCGAGACCCTTCGTCAGGACTGCCCCACCTCCCCCTCGTACCCCATCCACCATTCATCCACATACACACATTCTTTCTCTCCCTCTCCCCCCACCACTGTCCCTCTGACCACACCCCCGGCCCATCCCCTGGGCCCTTCTCCCCACCTCCCCCTCCCCGGCCATTGGGTCTTCTGCTTCATCCAGCAGTGTTCAGCTAACTGTGCTAGGGCTTTGTCATCAGACATTGCCCATGGGATAGTGTAACACCCCTTCAATATGGTGTGAGTTTATACCAGACTGCCTTCTAATTCAGAAGAAGCAACAGCAGCTGCTGCTGAACGCGGTTGGTACTAAGGAGGATTTGGCTTCTTGTACATAGAGCCCAGATAAACTGTTGGCCCATATTTGACCATATCCAATGCTGCTGGGTGGATCCCAGAGCCACAGAGCAATACAGCGCAGATGCCAGTCCTTTATACCAATCACAGTGCCTACCCAGCGAGTCCAAATTTCCCGCAGTCAGCCGATATCCCTTCAAGCCCCACCCCTCCATGTACTTATCAAGTGCTTCTTAAATTATACTATTGTACTTGCCCCAACCACTTCCTCAATTTACTCACCAGTCTCTCATGAAAAGGTTGCCCCTCAGTTTCCTTCTTAAATCTTTCATTCTCACATATATCTATGCCCACAGATTTTGGACTCCCCTACCCTGGGGGAAACACTGTTACCATACACCTTATCATTTTAATCATATCTATAAGGTTGTCCCTCATTCTCCATGTTCCAAGGACTAAAGATCCAACCTCTCTCTCTATAACTCAGGCCTACAAGCCCATGGGTCTGTAGTTCAGCCACCTGGCTGGTGGTTCTAGTATCTGACTTGTCCCAGCCTGTTTCTGTTTGGCCTATTCCAGTCTGTGTGTCTTGTCTGTAGTTGTCTGCTTGTTCAGATGCTTCTCAAATGAGGCAAGAAGACCTTCCCTCAACAGTTTGCAGTGTGTTACAGATTGCAACCATTGTCATTGACAAGGAGCAGCAGCAAACCCTTGGGAAGTGATGTGGACTGTCCATTGGAGGTTGCATATTGTCCTGAGGGGAGGTCTGGCATCTTAAGCAATTGTTTGTGAGTGGATTGGAGTTCATATACCTTTGGTCCTTAACATTCCATTGGTGGCTATGGACATGAGAAGATGGAAATTCTCAAATAATTTCGGTATTCATTTGATCATGACTTTAAAATTGACTGTGGCTGCTTCTTGCTTGGAACAGACTATTGCTAATTCTTAGTGAACCTTATAGAGGCAGCTCTTCATGAACATTAATATTTTTCCTTCTACAGAAAATGGACCAAAACAAAGATGGCGTGGTGACTCTGGATGAATTTATAGAATCCTGCCTACAGGTAGATGGCTTGTCACTATGACCACTGGTCACATCTGCATACATCAGCCTCACTACCTGGGGAACCATTGGCTAATAACAACAGGCACTGACCAAGGAGATCAAGGCCCGATGTAGTCAGTGAAGCAAGATAATTGGAAATAAAGCACAGTCCTTCATCAACATCACCAACATCATCATCATCGAGTTATAGAGTAATACAGCATAGAAACAGGCCCAACTGGTCCATGCTGGCCAAGCACCTAAGAACAGAGAAGAGTAGAGCACAGTATAGGCCCTTTGGCCCACGATGTTGTGTCAATCTTTTAACCTGCTCTAAGATCAGTCTAACCCTTCCTTCCCAGAGAAGCCTCCATTTTCTTCTATGATCCATATGCTTGTCAATGAGTTTCTTAGGTGCCCCCAATGTATCTACCTCTGCCACTACACCGGACAGGACACTCACCTCTCTGTGTAAAGAACTTACCTCTGACATCCCCCTAATACTTTCCTCCAATCACCTTAAGCTTGTGCCCCTTGTATTAGCCACTTCTGCCCTGTGAGTAAGTCTCTGCTAGCCACTCTATCTGTGCCTCTTGTACACCTCTTTCAAGTCACATCCCATCCTCCAAAGAGAAAACCCCTTGCTCGCTCATCCTGTCTTCTGAAGACATGCTGGGAGTGGGTTAAGCTAATCTGACAGGAAGATGGGAGGCAGTATGATAGAGCTGAGGATGAGCCAGCAGGTTTACAAGTAGCTGATGGGTGTAACATGAATGTAAGGAAGGACAAGCCAATTATTGGGTACAAATGCAGACAGAGCAAAGAGTTAAATTGTACCACAGAAGCAAAATTCAAGATTACAGGAGCTGTACTTAATTGCATGTAGCATTCGGAATAAGGTGGACAAACCCGTGGCGCGATTAGAGATTGGTCGGTGTGACGTTTTGGGCATTACTGAGTCGTGACTGAAAGAAGGCTATAGCTGGGAGCTTAACATCAAAGGATATACTTTGTATTGAAAGGACAGGCAAGAAGGAATAGGTGGTGGTGTAGCTCTGTTGGTAAGAGTTGGAATTACATCTTTAGAAAGAGGTGACATAGGGTCAGAGAATGTTGAATTTTTGTGGGGGGAGTTAAAAAATTGCAAGGGTGAAAAAAACCATTATGAGAATCATCTATGGTTCTCCAAATAGTAGCCAAGATGTGGGGCTTGAGATTGCAAAGGGATCTGGAAAAAGCATGTAATAACGGTAATGACACAGTTATAATGGGTTCTTCAATATGCAAAGGGAGTAGGAAAATCAGGTTGGTTTTGGACTGCAAGAGAGGGAATTTGTTGAATGCCCACACAGGCTTTTTAGAGCAGCCTGTGCTTAAGCCTATTCTGGGAAAGGCTATCTTAGATTGGGTGTGGTGTAATAACCCAGATCTTATTAGGGAGCTTAATGTAAAGGAGCCTTTAGGAGGTAGTGATCATAATATGATTGAATTCATACTGCAATTTGAAAGGGAGAAGCATAAGTCAGATGTGTCAGTACCGCAGTGGAATAAAGGGAATTACAGAGGCTTCAGAGAAGTGCCTGCCCAGGGGGATTGAAGGAGGATGCGGGTGGGGATAATGGCAGAGCAGAGATGGTTGACGTTTCTGGCAATAGTTCACGAGACACAAGATAGATATATCCCACAGAAGAAGATATTCTCAAATGGCAGGGGTAGGCAACTGTGGCTGACAAGGGAAGCTAAGGACTGCATAAAAAGGCAAGGAAAGGGTATGTCAGGTAGCAAAAGTGATGGGAAGTTGGATGATTGGGAAGCTTTTAAAATCCAACAAAAAGCAACTACAAACAGCTATAAGGGAAAAGCTGAAATATGTGGACAAACCAGCCAATAATATAAAGCAGGATACCTGAAGTTTTTTAGTTATGTAAAGAGTAAAAGGGAAGTGAGAGTTGATATTGGACCACTGGAAAATGATACTGGGGAGATGGTAATAGGGGACAAAGAAATGGCAGATTACCTTAATAAATAATATTACAGCTATATAAGAACCAGGTTAGACCCCACTTGGAGTACTGTGCTCAGTTCTAGTCACCTCATTTCAGGAAGGATGTGGATACTATAGAAAGAGTGCAGAGGAGATTTATAAGGCTGTTGCCTGGATTGGAGAGCATGCCTTATCAGAATAGGTTGAGTGTACTTGGCCTTTTCTTCTTGGAGCGATGGAGGATGAGAGGTGATCTGATAGAGGTGTATAAGATAATGAGAGGCATAGATCATGTGGATAGTCAGAGGCTTTTTCCCAGGGCTGAAATGGCTAACACGAGGGGGCATAGTTTTAAGGTGCTTGGAAGTAGGTACAAGGTGGATGTCAGAGGTAAATTTTTCACATAGAAGGTGCTGGGTTCATGGAGTGCACTGCCGGCAACAGTGGTGGAGGCATATTCAATAGGATCTTTTAAGAAACTCTTAGATAGGTACATGGAGCTTGGAAAAGTAGAGTGCTATGTGGTAGGGTAATTCTAGGCAGTTTCTAGAGCAGGTTACGTGGTCGGCACAACATTGTGGGCCGAAGGGCCTGTAATGTGATGGAGGTTTCTATGTTCTATGGATGGCACTTCAAAATTGAGGGGCAACTTTTTAGATCAAAGGTAAGGATGAATTTTTTTAACTAGGGAGTAGTGAATGTGTGGAGTGCTCTGCTGCAGACTGCGGTAGAGGCCATGTCCATGGGTATATTTAAGGTGGAAGTTGAGAGTTTTCTGATCGGTCAGAGTATCAAAGGATCTGGTGAGAAGGCAGGCAAATGGAGTTGAGTGAGATCCGGGATCATCCAAGTTGGAATGGGGAGCAGACTCGATAGGCTGAATGGCCTAATTCTGTTCCTATGTCTCATGGTCTTATGAACTCCAGTCCTGGCAGCATGCAGGTAAATCTCCTCTGCACCCCCTCTAAAGCTTCCACATCCTTCCTATAATGAAGTGACAAAAGCTAAGCACAATATTTCAAACGTGGTCTAACCTGAGTTGTATAGTGCTGCAACATTGTCTCACGACTTTTGAGCTCAATCTCCCAACTAATGAAGGCCAACTCACCATTCACCTTCTCAACAACCCTATCAGCATGCAGCCACTCTGAGGGATCTATGGAACTGGACCCCAAGATCCCTCTATTCCTCCACGCAGCCAATAATCCAGCCATTAACCCCATATTCTCCCTTCAAATTTGACCTTCCAAAACGAATCACTTCACACTGTTCCAGATTGAACTCCATTTGCCACTTCTCAGCCCAGCTTTGCATCTTGTCACTGGCCCACTGCAAACTTACCAATGCACCCTTCACTTTCTGTCCAACTCACTTATGAAAACGGCAAAGAGCAGAGGTCCCAGAACAGGTATCTATAAAACACCGTGGTCACCAACTTCCAGGCAGAATATTCTCCATCTACCATCCTCTGCCTTTTTTGTGCAAGCCAATTCTGTACCACACAGCCAGGTTTCCCTGAATCCGATGCCTGCTGACTTTCTGGATGAGCCTACTTTGAGGAACCTTATCAAATGCCTTACTAAAATTGATGTACAGCACATCCATTGCTCCAGCTCTACCAATACATCCTCAATAAATTCCTTAACATACTGACACTTACAGCTATCTCGACTATATCAATTCCCACCTGTCACATGTATAAATGCCATTCCCCTTCCTCTGTCTCTGTTACATCTGTTCTCAGGATGAGACTTTCCTTTTGTTAGCACCTGAGATGTTGTCCTCCTTCAAAGAACATGGTTTCCCTTCCTCTACCATTGATACTTCCCTCACTCGCATCTCTTCCATTTCCGAAACATCTGCCCTCATCTGTCTTCCTGCCACTTTAACACATCATTCTCTGCAACTTCCAACCACCAAAAAATCTTTATCTTCTCCCCCTCCCACTCTCCTCTTTCTGCAGGGATTGTTTTCTCCACGATTCTCGTGTCCATTCAACCCTCCCGAAGCAGAACAAATACTGCACCTGCCCATTCACCTCCTCCCTCACAATCATTCAGGCCTCAAACAGTTCTCCTAAGTGAGGCTTCTCTTTACCTGAAAGTCTTTCTGGGTTAACTGCTGTATCCAGTGCTACCGTTGAGGCCTCCTCTACATCAGTGAGACCTGACATAGATTGGGACCGCTTTGTTGAGCATCTTCGCTCCGTCTGCACAAGCAGCTTTTCCCAGTGGCCAAAAAATTTAATTCCACTCTCCAGTCCCATTATGACGTGTCAATCCATGACCTCTACTACTGCCACAGTGAAGCCACTCTCAGGTTGGAGGAGCAACAGCTCATATTTTATTTGGCAGCCTCCAAGCTGATGGCAATAACATTGATTTCTCCAGGTATTTTTCCTTCCTCCTTATTCTCCCCTTTTCCATTTCCCATTCTGACTTCTTTATAACCCTTTCGCATCTCCTCACCTGACAATCACCTCACTCTGGTGTCCCTCCTCCTTCCATTTCTTCCATGTTTCACTCTTCTCTCCAATCAGATTACTTCTTCTTTAGCCCTTTACCTTTACCACCTATCACCTCCCAGCTCCCCTACCCAGCTACCTTCCCACTCACCTGCCTTCACCTATCACCTCTCAGTTTGTATCCCTTCCCCTTTCCCATACCTTCTGGCTTCTACCCGCTTTCCTTTCCAGTCCTGATGAAGGGTCTTGGCCTGAAGCATCAACTCTTTATACCTCTCGGTAGATGCTGTCTCACCTGCTGTGCTTCTCCAGCTCTTCATGTGTGTTATTCAAAGAAATTAATCGTGCTCATAAGGCATAACCTGCCTTTCAAAAAGTCATGCTGATCCTAAATCAGATGGTACACCTCCATATACTCATAAATTCTGTCTCTAAGAATCCTCTCCAATAATTTTCCCACCACTGAAGAAAGGCTGACTGGTCTATAATCATCTGGGTTAACTGTACTCTCTTTCTTGAAGAAAGGAATAACATTTGCCACTCAATCATCTGGGACTACTCCAGTGGCTAGTAACGATGCCAAAATCATTGCCAAAGGTGCAACAATCTCTTCCCTCACTTCCCGTAGTAACCTGGAGTGCATCCCATCTTCAGGACACTTACAAAGATAGGTGTGTAAAAAAGGCCTGAAGGATCACTGGGGACCCAAGTCACCCCAGTCACAAACTGTTCCAGCTGCTACCATCTGGGAAGTGGTACCGCAGCATAAAAGCCAGACCAACAGGCTCCGGGACAGCTTCTCCCACCAGACCGTCAGACTGCTTAATTCATGCTGATGCAACTGTATTTCTATGTTAAATTGACTATCCTGTTGTACATAATATCTATTATAAATTACTATAAATTGTACATTGCACATTTAGACGGAGACATAATGTAAAGATTTTTACTCCTCATGTATGTAGGAAATAAAGTCAATTCAATTCATGTGGGAGAATGTGGAGGTGAGAGATTGGAACTACAGAGAGGTAGTCATCCCCAAGCTCCAGCAGGCATGTAGCTGTGTGACTGTTAGGAGAGGGAAAGGGACAAGGTAGACAGTGCAGACCCTGTCTCAATAATAAGTACATGTATAATACTTTAGATACTGTTGGGGGGGACATCCTACAAGTGGATATCTCCAACAAGAGAGTTGTAAAAGAGTGCCTGAAGGCTTTGTGTGTCAATGCAAGGAGCATTCGTAATAAGGTGGATGAATTGAAAGTGCAGATTGTTATTAATGATTATGATATAGTTGGGATCACAGAGACATGGCTCCAGGCTGACCAGGGATGGGAGCTCAACGTTCAGGGATATTCAATATTCAGGAGGGATAGACATGAAGGAAGGGGAGGTGGGGTGGCGTTGCTGGTTAAAGAAGAGATGAACACAATAGAAAGGAAGGACACAAGATGTGGAATCGATATGGGTAGAGCTGCGTAACACTAAGGGGCAGAAGACGCTGGTGGGAGTTGTGTACAGGCTACCTAACAGTAGTAGTGAGGTCGGAGATGGTATTAAACAGGAAATTAGAAATGTGTGCAATAAAGGAACAGCAGTTATAATGGGTGACTTCAATCTACATGTAGATTGGGTGAACCAAATTGGTAAAGGTGCTGAGGAAGAGGATTTCTTGGAATGTATGCGGGATGGTTTTTTGAACCAACATGCCGAGGAACCAACAAGAGAGCAGGCTATTCTGGACTGGGTCTTGAGCAATGAGGAAGGGTTAATTAGCGATCTTGTCGTGAGAGGCCCCTTGGGTAAGAGTGACCATAATATGGTGGAATTCTTCATTAAGATGGAGAGTGACATAGTTAATTCAGAAACAAAGGTTCTGAACTTAAAGAGGGGTAACTTGAAGGTATGAGACGTGAATTAGCTAAGATAGACTGGCAAATGACACTTAAAGGATTGACGGTGGATATGCAATGGCAAGCATTTAAAGGTTGCATGGATGAACTACAACAATTGTTCATCCCAGTTTGGCAAAAGAATAAATCAAGGAAGGTAGTGCACCCATGACTGACAAGAGAAATTAGGGATAGTATCAATTCCAAAGAAGAAGCATACAAATTAGCCAGAGAAAGTGGCTCACCTGAGGACTGGGAGAAATTCAGATTTCAGCAGAGGAGGACAAAGGGCTTAATTAGGAAGGGGAAAAAAGATTATGAGAGAAAACTGGCAGGCAACATAAAAACAGACTGTAAAAGCTTTTATAGATATGTAAAAAGGAAAAGACTGGTAAAGACAAATGTAGGTCCCCTGCAGACAGAAATAGGTGAATTGATTATGGGGAGCAAGGACATGGCAGACCAATTGAATAATTACTTTGGTTCTGTCTTCACTAAGGAGGACATAAATAATCTTCCAGAAATAGTAGGGGACAGAGGGTCCAGTCAGATGGAGGAACTGAGCGAAATACATGTTAGTATGGAAGTGGTGTTAGGTAAATTGAAGGGATTGAAGGCAGATGAATCCCCAGGGCCAGATGGTCTGCATCCCAGAGTGCTTAAGGAAGTAGCCCAAGAAATAGTGGATGCATTAGTGATAATTTTTCAAAACTCGTTAGTTCTGGACTAGTTCCTGAGGATTGGAGGGTGGCTAATGTAACTCCACTTTTTAAAAAAGGAGGGAGAGAGAAACCGGGGAATTATAGACCGGTTAGCCTAACGTCGGTGGTGGGGAAACTGCTGGAGTCAGTTATCAAGGATGTGATAACAGCACATTTGGAAAGCGGTGAAATGATCGGACAAAGTCAGCATGGATTTGTGAAAGGAAAATCATGTCTGACGAATCTCATAGAATTTTTTGAGGATGTAACTAGTAGAGTGGATAGGGGAGAACCAGTGGATGTGGTATATTTGGATTTTCAGAAGGCTTTTGACAAGGTCCGACACAGGAGATTAGTGTGCAAACTTAAAGCACACGGTATTGGGGGTAAGGTATTGGTGTGGGTGGAGAGTTGGTTAGCAGACAGGAAGCAAAGAGTGGGAATAAACGGGACCTTTTCAGAATGACAGGCGGTGACTAGTGGGGTACCGCAAGGCTCAGTGCTGGGACCCCAGTTGTTTACAATATATATTAATGACTTGGATGAGGGAATTAAATGCAGCATCTCCAAGTTTGCAGATGACACGAAGCTGGGTGGCAGTGTTAGCTGTGAGGAGGATGCTAAGAGGATGCAGGGTGACTTGGATAGGTTGGGTGAGTGGGCAAATTCATGGCAGATGCAATTTAATGTGGATAAATGTGAAGTTATCCACTTTGGTGGCAAAAATAGGAAAACAGATTATTATCTGAATGGTGGCCGATTAGGAAAAGGGGAGGTGCAACGAGACCTGGGTGTCATTATACACCAGTCATTGAAAGTGGGCATGCAGGTACAGCAGGCGGTGAAAAAGGCGAATGGTATGCTGGCATTTATAGTGAGAGGATTCGAGTACAGGAGCAGGGAGGTACTACTGCAGTTGTACAAGGCCTTGGTGAGACCACACCTGGAGTATTGTGTGCAGTTTTGGTCCCCTAATCTGAGGAAAGACATCCTTGCCATAGAGGGAGTACAAAGAAGGTTCACCAGATTGATTCCTGGGATGGCAGGACTTTCATATGAAGAAAGACTGGATGAACTGGGCTTGTACTCGTTGGAATTTAGAAGATTGAGGGGGGATCTGATTGAAACGTATAAGATCCTAAAGGGATTGGACAGGCTCGATGCAGGAAGATTGTTCCCGATGTTGGGGAAGTCCAGAACGAGGGGCCACAGTTTGAGGATAGAGGGGAAGCCTTTTAGGACCGAGATTAGGAAAAATTTCTTCACACAGAGAGTGGTGAATCTGTGGAATTCTCTGCCACAGGAAACAGTTGAGGCCAGTTCATTGGCTATATTTAAGAGGGAGTTAGATATGGCCCTTGTGGCTACGGGGGTCAGGGGGTATGGAGGGAAGGCTGGGGCGGGGTTCTGAGTTGGATGATCTGCCATGATCATAATAAATGGCGGTGCAGGCTCGAAGGGCCAAATGGCCTACTCCTGCACCTATTTTCTATGTTTCTATGTTACAACCAGGTCTTGGGCACTGAGTCTAGTTCTGTGGTTCAGAGAGGAACAGGAAGAAAGTGGAGTGCTATGGTGACAGGAGCAGAGAGGAGAGGCGGGGCATGTGAAAGAAACACCAAAATGGTATGTGGCCTTCCAAGTGACAGGGTCAGGACCTTCTCAGACTGAGTCCACGGCATTGTAAAGAGCAGCCAGAAGTCATGGTACATAGTGACACCTACGATATAGGTAGGTAAAGTGATGAGGTCCTGAAGAGAAAATATAGAAAGCTATGTTGAAAGCTTAAAACAGGACCTCAAGGGTAATAATCTGTGGATTGCTGCCTGCGCCATGTACCAGTGAGGGTAAGAACAGCATGAATACGTGACCATAAGACATAGGAACAGAATTAGGCCATTCACCCCATCGAGTCCACTCTGCCATTTCATCATGGCTGATCCTGGATTCCATTCAACCCTATATGCTGGCACTCTTACTGTATCCCTTGATACCCCAACCAATCAGGAATCTAACATGTTCCACTTTGAATATACCCACGGACTTGGTCTCCACCCCAGTCTGTGGCAGAGCATTCCCCAGATTCACTATACTTTGGCTAAAAAAATTCCTCCTTCCTTCTGTTCTAAAAGGCCGCCCCTCAATTTTGAGGCTGTGCCTTCGAGCTCTGGATACCTCCACCAGAGGAAACAGCCACTGTACATCCACCTTAACTAGTCCATTCAATATTCACAAAATGCTGGTGGAACGCAGCAGGCCAGGCAGCATCTATAGCATCTATAGGAAGAAGTACAGTCAACATTTCGGGTCATGACCCTTCGTCAGGACGAACGGTAAAATTGAAGTAGTAGGAGATTTGAAAGTGGGGGGGGGGGCGAGATCCGAAATGATAGAAGAAGGAAAGAGGGGGAGGGATGGAGCTAAGAGCTGGGAAGTTGATTGGCAAAAAGGATGCAAGGCTGGAGAAGGGCGAGTATCATGGGATGGAAGGCCTTGGAAGAAAGAAAGGGGGAGGAGAGCACCAGAGGAAGATGGAAAATATGCAAGGAGTTATTGTAAGAGGGAAAGAAAAGAGAGACAGAGAGGGGGGGGGGGAATAAATAAATAATAAATTGGGGGTGGGGTAAGAAGGGGAGGAGGGTTATTAACGGAAGTTAGAGAAATCAATATTCATGCCATCAGGTTGGAGGCTACCCAGGCGGAATATAAGGTGTTGTTCCTCCAACCTGAGCGTGGCTTCATCTTAACAGTAGAGGAGGCCATGGATTGACATATCGGAATGAGAATGGGATGTGGAATTAAAATGTGTGACCACTGGGAAATCCTGCTTCCTCTGGCGGACAGAGCGTAGTTGTTCAGCGAAGTGGTCTCCCAAACTGCGTCAGGTCTCACCAATATATAGAAGGCCACACCGGGAGCATTTCCATTCCCATTCCGATATGTTCTCCCAGTGGCCAAACATTTTAATTCCACGTCCCATTCCCATTCCAAAATGTCAATCCATAGCCTCCTCTACTGTCAAGATGTAGCCACACTCAGGTTGAAGGAACAACACCTTATATTCCACCTTGGTAGCCTCCAACCTGATGGCATGAACATTGATTTCTCTGACTTCCTTTAATGCCCCCCCTCCCCTTCTTACCCCATCCCTAATTTATTATTTATTCCCCCCCCCCTCTCTCGCTCTCTTTCTCTCCCACAATAACTCCTTGCCTGTTCTCCATCTTTCTCTGGTGCTCACCTCCCCCGTTCTTTCTTCCAAGGCCTTCATGCCATCAGGTTGGAGGCTACCCAGAGGGAATATAAGGTGTTGTTCCTCCAACCTGAGTGTGGCTTCATCTTGACAGTAGAGGAGGCCATGGATTGACATATCAGAATGGATACTCCTCCTTCTCCAGTCTTGTATCCCTTTTGCCAATCTACTTCCCAGTTCTTGGCTCCATCCGTCCCCCTCCTGTCTTCTCCTATCATTTCGGGTCTCCCCCTCCCACTCTCCCTTTCAAATCTCTTACTATCTCTTTTTTCCGATAGTCCTGACGAAGGGTCGTGACCCAAAACGTCGACTGTACCTCTTCCTGTAGATGCTGCCTGGCCTGCTGTGATCCATCAGCATTTTGTGTGTGCTGCTTGAATTTCCAGCATCTGCAGATTTTCTCGTGTTTACCATTCAATATTCAGTAGGTTTCAATGAGCTCCCCGCACATTCTTTAAATTCCAGTGAGTACAGGCCCAAAATGCTAAACACTGCTGATATGTTAAGCCCTTCATTCTCAGACTCATCCTTGTGAACTTGCACTGGACTCTCTCCAATGACAACTCATCCATTCTGAGGTATGGGGCCCAAAACTGCTGACAATACTCCAAGGACGGCCTGACTAGTGTCTTATAAAGCCTCAACATCATCACCTTGTTTTTATATTCTATTCCCCTTGAGATAAATGTCAACATTGGATTTGTCTTCTTTACCACAGACTCAACCTGTGAATTAACCTTCTGAGACTTTTACATGAGGGCTCCTAAGGCAAGGCCCTTTGCACCTCTGATGTTTCAATTTTCTCCCCATTTAGATAATAGTCTGTACTATTGTTCCTTTTACCAAAATGCATTGTCATACATTTCCCAACACTGTATTCCATCTGCCATCTTTTTGCCCATTCTTCCAATTTGTCTAAATCCTGTTGCAAACATACTGCTTCCTTGGCACTACCTACCCCTCCACCTATCTTCATATCATCCGCAAACTTTGCCACAAAGCCATCAATTCCATTATCCAAATCATTGACAATCAATTTGAAAAATAGCGGTCCCAGTACTGACCCCTGAGGAACATCACTAGACACTGGCAGCCAACCAGAAAAGGCCCCCTTTATTTCCACTCCCTTCCTCCTGCCTGTCAGCCATTCCTCTATCCATTCCAGCCATAGGATTTTATCTTGTTAAGCAGCCTCATGTGGGGCACCTTATCAAATGCCTTCTGAAAGTCCAAGTAAATAACATCCATCGCCTTGCCTTTGTCCACCCTGCTTGTTGTTTCCCGAAGAATTCTAACAGATTTTTCATGGCAAGATTTCCCTTTACAGAAACTATGCTGACTTTGACTTATTTTATCATTATTCTCCAAGTACCCCAAAACTTGTCCTTAATAATGGACTCCAACACTTTCGCAACCACTGAGGTTAGGTTAACTGGCTATGATGTCTTTTCTTTTGCCTTCCTCCCTTCTTAAAGAATGGAGTGGCCTTTGCAATCTTCCAGTCCTCCAGGACCATGCAGAATCAAAGATCATGACCAATTAGCAACCTCTTTCAGGACTCTGAGATGTAGTCCAGCTGACCCAGGTAATTTATCCATCTTAAGACCTTTGAGTTTGCCTTGCACTTTTTCCTTTATAATAGCAATGGCACTCACTCCTGCTCCCTGACACTCACAGACCACTGGCACCCTGCTAGTGTCTTCTACAGTAAAAACAAATGCAAGGTACCTACTAAGTTCATCTGCCATTTCTTTGTCCCCCATTACTACCTCACCAACATCATTTTCCAGTGGTCCAATGTCAACTCTCAACTCCCCTTCCACTCTTTATATAACTGAAAAAACTTTTTGTATCCTGCTTTATATTATTGGCTAGTTTGCCTTCAGATTTCATCTTTTCCCCTCTTCTAGCTTTTTTAGCTGCCTTTTGTTGACTTAAAAAGCTTCCCAATCATCCAACTTCCCACTCACTTTTGCTACTGTATGCCCTTTACTTGGCTGTTATGCAATCCTTAACTTAATGAGGTTCCCCTTGGATTCAAGTGCAACCCATCCTTTTTGTACAGGTCCCACCTGCCCCAGAAGAGTCCCAATTATCCAGAAATCTGAATCCCTGTGCCCTGCTCCAATTCTTCAGCCATGCATCTATCTGCCACCTCATTCTATTCCTATCCTCACTGTCGTGTGGCACAGCCAGCAATCCCAAGATTACTACCTTGAGGTCCTTCTTCTCAGCTTCCTTTCCAACTCCCTGTATTCTTTTTTCAGGACTTCCTCCATTTTTCTTCCTATGTGGTTGGTACCAATATGTATTTGAATGCATGCAGTATATCAAGTTAGATAATCTTAGACACAGAAAAAGTACAGCACAGTAAACAGGCCTCTCAGACCATTTAATGTATGCCGAAACCTTTTAAACTGCCTACTCCCATCGATCTGCACTGGTACTTCTACCATCCAAACTTCACTTAAACATTGAAATTGAGCTTGTATACACAACTTTTTCTGGCAGCTCATTCCACACCTCACAGCCCTCTGAGTGAAGAAGTTTCCCCTCATGTTCCCCATAAACAGAATCAAAATCAGGTTTAGTATCACCAGCATGTGTCATGAAATTTCTTAACTTAGCAGCAGCGGTTCAATGCATAATATAGAAGAAGAAAAATCAATCAATCAATTACAGTATACGTATATTGAATAGATTTAAAAGCATGCAAAAAAACCCCAAAAATAATATATGTTTAAAAAGTGAGGTAGCGTTCAAGGGTTCAATGTCCATTTAGGAATCGGATGGCAGAGGGGAAGAAGCTGTTCTTGAATCGCTGAGTGTGTGCCTTCAGGCTCCTGTACTTGCTACCTGAAGGTAACAGTGAGAAAAGGGCATGGCCTGGGTGATGGAGGTCCTTAATAATGGACGCTACCTTTCTGAGACATCGCTCCTTGAAGATATCCTGGGTACTTTGTAGGGTCATACCCAAGATGGAGTCAACCAAATTTACAACCCTCTGTAGCTTCTTCTGGTCCTGTGCAGTAGCTTCCCCATACCAGACAGTGATGCAGTCTGTCAGAATGATCTCCACAGTACATCTATAGAAGTTTTTGAGTGTATTTGTTGACATACCAAATCTCTTCAAACTCCTAATGAAGTACAGTTGCTCACCTTTCACCCATAACCCATGACCTATATTTGTTGTCCCACCCAACCACAGTGGAAAAAACCTGCTTGCATTTACTGTATCTATACCTCTCATAATTTTGCATATCCCTATCAAATGTCCTCTCAGTCTTCTACAAACTAAGAAAAATCCACTCAATCTTACTGTATAACTCAGGTCCTCCAGACCAGGAAACATTTTTGTAAATTTTCTCTGTATTTGTTCCACCTTATTTACATCTTTCCTGTAGGTAGGTGACCAAACCTGCACACAATACTCCAAATTAGGCCTCACCAACATCAACATAACATTCCATCTCTTGTACTCGGTACTTTGATTTATGAAGGCCATGTGCCTAAAGCTTTTTTCACAACTTGTGACACCACTTTCAAGAAATTATCGATCTGTATTACCAGGTCCCTTTGATTTACCACACACCTCAGTGTCTAACTGTTCTCTCTGCAAGTCCTACCCTGGTTAGTCCTACATGAGTACAAGACCTTGCACTTGTCTGAAACTGCTATTTTTCAGCCCATTTTCCCAGCTGATCCAGATCACTGCAAACCTTCCTCATCGTCCACTACACCCCCAATCTTGGTGTCATCCACAAAGTTGCTGATCCAGTTAACCACATTGTCATCCAGATCGTTGATACAGATGACAAACATCAATGGACCCAGCCCCGATCCCTGCGGCACTCCATTAGTTACAGGCCTCCAATCAGAGAGGCAACTATCTACTACCACTTGCTTCTCCCACAAAGTCAATGTCTACTCCAATTTATTACCTCATCCTGAATGCTGCAGTTTTACAGTTTTTAGATTTTTAGATTCGAAGCAAGAAGCCTGCAGTGGAACGTCTGAAGGGATTTTTGGAGCGAAAGTATTTTACTACTCGGTGTTAAGAGAGGCAAGATTGCGCAAGCGCATGATATCAGCCAGTAGAGAGTGGGAAGAGTTTAAAAAGGCAAGGATTCTTCAGCGGTTTTAGATTCGAAGCAAGAAGCCGGCGAGTGGAACGTCTGAAAGGATTTTCGGAGCAAAGGCATTTTACTACTCGGGGTTAAGAGAGGCAAGACTGTGCAGGTGCGTGATGTCAGCCAGTAGAGAGCGAGAAGAGTTTCAAAAGAAGACCGCCATATACAACGGGTAGCATTCGGAGCGGGCAGCAGAGTGAGGGACTTTGGCTCAAATGGAGCTTCGGCAAAGAAGAGTCAAGGTGAAGATCTGATTCGCAGAGACTCACAGGTAACAGTCTTCGACCTCCCCAGTGGACTTTTCCTTTTCTCCCGTGGTCCTCTTCTACTGACATCTGTTGCTCTGTCATGGCAGGTGAGCCATGCTCCTCCTGTGACATGTGGGAACTCAGGGAGGCTGACAGTGTCCCTGAAGACTATGTGTGCGGGAAGTGTGTCCAGCTGCAGCTCCTGATAGACCGCATAGCGGCACTGGAGCTGTACATGGACTCACTTTGGAGCATCCAAGATGCTGAGAATATTGTGGATAGCACATTTAGTGAGTTGGTCACACCGCAGTTTAAGGATCTAAGGAAAGATAGGGAATGGGTGACCAACAGGAAGAGTAGTAGCAGGAAGGTAGTACAGGAGTCTCCTGCGGTCATCTCCCTCCAAAACAGATATACCGCTCTGGAGACTGTTGGGGGAGATGGCTCATCAGGTGAAGGCAGCAGTAGCCAGGATCATGGCATCGTGGGTGGCTCAGCTGCGCACGAGGGCAAGAAAAAGAGTGGCGGAGCTGTTGTGGTAGGGGATTCCATGGTAAGGGGGATAGAGGGGAGCTTCTGTGGCTGCAAACAGGACTCCTGTATGGTGTGTTGCCTCCCGGGTGCAAGGGTCAGAGATGTTTCGGAGAGGCTGCAGGGCATTCTGAAAGGGGAGGGTGAGCAGCCAGCTGTCGTGGTGCATGCAGGTACTAACGATACAGGAAGAGAGCAGGATGAGGTCCTACAAGCTGAATTCAGGGAGCTAGGAGATAATTAAAAATAAGACCTCAAAGGATTATTACCGGTGCCACATGCTAGCCAGAGTTGGAATAGCAGGATAGCTAGAATGAATATGTGGTTTGAGCGGTGGTGCAGGAGGGAGGGATTCAGATTCTTGGGGCATTGGAAACGCTTCTGGGGGAGGTGGGACGAGTACCGTCCGGACGGTCTACATCTGGGCAGGGCCGGAATCAATGCCCTCGGGAGATTGCTTGCTAGTGCTGTTGGGGAGGCTTTAAACTAATCTGGCAGGGGGATGGGAACCCACACAGAAAAGAAGAGGGAAGTGATGCAGAGACTAAAGCTAGAGTTAGTGAAGAAAAAAGTAAGAGTAGAGTGCATAAAAAGCAAAAATCACATAGGTCACTAGATTCTAAAAGGACAATGAGTATAAGGGCACTTTATCTAAATGCCCATAGTATTAGAAACAAGGTTAGTGAACTTGTGGCACAGATCAGTACTAAGGCATATGATTTAGTGGCCATTACAGAAGCCTAGTTGCAAGGTGGAGATGACTGGGAATTAAATATCCAGGGGTATCAGGTAATATGGAAAGATAGGCAGGAAGGCAGAGGAGATGGGGTGGCACTCTTAATTAAGGATGAAATCACGGTGATTGTGAGAGACGATATAAGATCTACAGAACAGAATGTTGAGTCCATCTGGGTAGAGATTAAGAATAGTAAAGGGAAAAAATCGCTAGTGGGAGTTGTCTGTAGGCCATCTAATTAAAATATTGCAGTGACAGAGGCGTTTAACCAAGAAATAACTGAGGGTTGTAAGAACAGAACGACAATTGTCATGGGGGATTTTAACTTCCACATAGATTGGGTGAATCAGGTTGGTCAAGGAAGTCTTGAGGAAGACTTCATAGAATGCATCTGTGATGTATTGAGCAGCGTGTTAGTGAACCTACAAGGGAAAATACGATCTTAGATCCAGTCCTGTGCAATGAGACAGGTAAGATTAACGATCTTGTAGTCAAGGATCCTCTTGGAAAGAGTGATTATAGTATGATTGAATTTTGCATTCAGATGGAAGATGAAATAGTTAGATCTAAAACTAGTGTATTATGCTTGAACAAGGGAGACTACAACAGGATGAGGGAGGAGTTGGCTAATGTGGATTGGGAGCACAGGCTATTTGGTAGGACAGTTGAGGAACAGTGGAATACTTTCAAAGAGATTTTTCACAGTGCTCAACAAAAGTAAGGACAGTAAGTGTGGGGAGAGCCAGCCTTGGATAACTAAGGAAATAAAAGATGGTATCAAATTAAAAGCTCATGCGTACAAAGTCGCAAAGAGCAGTGGGAGACTGGAGGATTGGGAAAACGTTAAAAAGCAACAGAGAACAACTAAACAAGAAATAAGGAAAGGGAAGATAGAGTATGAAAGTAAATTAGCACAAAATATAAAAACAGATAGCAAAAGTTTTTATAAATATATCAAGCAGAAGTGGATGGCTAAAGTCAACATAGGTCCCTTGGTAGACGATAAGGGGAAATTGACATTGGGTGATAAGGAAATGGCTGAGGCATTGAACGACTGTTTTGTGTTGGTCTTCATGGTGGAGGACACGTCTAATATGCCAAAGAATGATGTTATGGACGAAATGGGAGGTGAGAACCTCGATAAAATCGCTGTCACTAAAAAGATAGTGATGAAAAAACTCAAGGGCTTGAAGGTAGATAAGTCCCCTGGTCCTGATGGGATGCATCCCAGGGTGCTGAAGGAATTGGCAGAGGTTATAGTAGACGCTTTGGTAATCATTTATCAAAAGTCTCTAGACTCTTGTCAGGTCCCAGCAGATTGGAAGATAGCAAATGTCATGCCACATTTTAAAAAAGGATGTAGGCAAAAGACAGGCAACTATAGGCCAGTTAGCTTAATGTCTGTAGTCGGGAAAATGCTTGAAGCTGTCGTTAAGGAAGAAATAGCAAAACATTTAGAAAGGGGTTGTTCCATTAGACAGACACAGCATGATTTCAGAAAGGGCAGGTTTGGCAAACTTACTGGAGCTCTTTGAGGACATAATGAGTGCAGTGGATAGAGGGGAATAGGTGGATGTCGTATACAGTACTTGGATTTCCAGAAGGTGTTCGGTAAGGTGCTGCACAAGAGACTTATAAATAAAATACCGATGCATGGAGTTGAAGGAAGTGTATTGGCATGGATAGTGGATTGGTTAACCAATAGAAGGCAGAGAGTTGGTATAAATGCGTGTCTCTCCGGTTGGTGGTGAGTGGGGTGCCACAGGGGTCGGTGCTGGGCCCGCAGCTGTTGACCATTTACATTGACGATTTGGAAGAGGGGACTGAGTGTAGCGTAGCAAAATTTGATGATGACACTAAACTGAGTGAAACAGCAAATTGTACAGAGGATGTGGAGAGTCTGTAGAGGGATATAGATAGGTTAAATGAGTGGGCCAAGGTCTGGCAGATGGAATACAATGTTGGTAAATGCGAGATCATCCACTTTGGAAGGAATAATAGAAGAGCAGATTATTATTTAAATGGTGAAAGATTGCAGCATGCTGTTGTACAGAGGGACTTGGGAGTACTTGTTTATGAATCGCAAAAAGTTGGCTTGCAGGTACAACGTGTTATTAAGAAGGCGAACGGAATGTTGGCCTTCATTGCTAGAGGGATTGAATTCAAGAGCAGGGAGGTCATGCTGCAGCTATACAGGTACTGATGAGGCCGCACCTGGAGTACTGTGTGCAGTTCTGGTCTCCACACTTGAGGAAGGATGTACTGGCTTTGGAGGCAGTGCAGAGGAGGTTCACCAGGTTGATTCCAGCGATAAAGGGATTAAACTATGAGGAGAGATTGAGTCACCTGGGACTATATTCTCTGGAGTTCAGAAGAAGTGAGAGGGGATCTTATAGAAATATACAAAATTTTGAAAGGGATAGATCAAATAGAAGTAGGAAAGTTGTTTCCATTGGTAGGTGAGACAAGAACTAGGGGACATTGCCTCAAGATTTAGGGGAGAAGATTTAGGACGAAGATGAGAAGAAACTGTTTTTCCCAGAGAGTGGTAAATCTGTGGAATTCTCTGCCCAGGGAAGCAGTTGAGGCTTCCTCACCAAATATATTTAAGAAACAGTTAGATATGTTTTTACATAGTAAGGGAATTAAGGGTTATGGGGAAAAGGCAGGTAGATGGAGCTGAGTTTATGGAGACATCAGCCATGATCTTATTAAATGGAGGGGCAGGCTCAATGGGTCGGATGGCCTACTCCTGCTCCTATTTCTTAAAAAAAATAACCTTTTTGACCAACTTCCCATGTGGGACCTTGTCAACTGCGCAGGGGCCTTAGCAGAGACATTTAAATCATCCTTAGCAACAGGAGAGGTACCAGAGGATTAGAAGATAGCCAGTGTTGTCCCACTGTTTAAGAAAGGCTGTAAACATAAACCTGGTAATTACAGGCTGGTGAGCCTGATATCAGCAGTGGGAAAGTTACTGGAAGATATTCCAAGGGATGGGATATGTGAGTACATGGACTGATTTGGGATAGCCAGCATGGCTTCGTATGTGATAGCTCATCTAAAAGGGTTTTTTGAGAAAGTTACCATGAAAAGTAGATGAAGGCAAGGCAGTGGATGTTACAGGCCACATCTGGAGGATTGCACACAGTTCTGGTCGCCCCATATAGGAAGGATGGTGAGGCTTTGAAGAGGTTGCCGAGGAGGTTCACCAGGATGCTGCCTGGTTTAGAGGGCATGTACTATCACAAGAGGCTGGATAAACTTGGGTTGTTTTCTCTGGAGTGTTGGAGGACAAGGGGAGATCTGATAGAAGTTTATAGGATTATGAGAGTTGTAGATAGAGTGGACAGAAAATATCTGTTTCCCAGGATTGAAATGTCTAATACCAGATGGCATGCATTGAAAGTGAGAGGGGGTAGGTTCAGTGGGGACATGAGGGTAAGTTTTGTACTCAGGGAGTTGTGGATATTTGGAATGCACTGCCTGGTGGTAGAAGCCAGTACATTAGAGGCTTTTGAGAGACATTTGTATGGGCACATAGGTATAAAGAGGATGCAGGGATTATGGATGTGGTGTAGGTAGGAAGGATTAATGTTTTGATGTTTTTGATTTGCTTTTTAGCTGGTTCGGCACAACATTGTGGCTAAATGGCCTGTTCTGTGCTGTACTCTCCATGTTCTATGTTAAAATTGATATATACCACATCCACTGCTCTACCTTCATCAATTTACTTTGTACCTCCTCAAAAACCTCAACCAGACTTTGAAAGAGTGCAGAGAAAATGTAAAAGAATGTTTCTGGGACTTGCGGACCTGGGCTGTAGGGAAAGGTTGTGCACATTTGGACTTCATTCCCTGGAGTTTAGGAGAACGAGGGCGAGGGGAGATTGGATTGAGGTAGACAACATTTTCAGGGATATTGATAGGGTAAATTCCCAGGAGTTTCGGAGAACGAGGGCGAGGGGAGATTGGATTGAGGTAGACAACACTATCAGGGGTATTGATAGGGTAAATGGAAGCAGGCTTTTTCTACTGAAGTAGGGTGAGAGAGAACCAGAGATCAGGTGTTAGGTTCATGATTCAAGATCCAAGGTTATTTAACCTTATTTCCAGTATAAGAGTAAAAGAGACTGAACTAATTGTTACTGAGCATGATAATTAAAAAAACACAATTAATATAAATACACAAGATAGCTTATATACAGAGATTGATTGTATATCCATAAAACGATGCTGGGCACAAGCTAACTCTGACAGAGAATAGCAAATAGTGGTGGAGGGAGTGGAGGGGTGGGTTAGCGGATGCAGCTGTTAATCAGACTTGCTGCTTGGGGTAAGTAACTGTTTTTGAGTTTTGTAGACATTGCATGGATACTACATAGCTGTCTTCCTGATGTGAGTAGAACAAACAATCCTTAAGCATAGTGGGTGGGATTCTTCATTCTTTTAGCACCTTTCTATGTATACTGTATGTCCTCAAAGGCGCCATTGATCTTTTGGGCAGTTTTGACAAACCATTTTTGCCTTCCTATCCACTGCAATGCAGTTTCCAAGCCATGCTGTAGGATGATCTCTGCTGTGCATCTGTAGGAGGATGTTTGTATAGATATGCATAGCTCAGTTCTAGTTAAGGGTGAAAGGTGAAATGTTTAAGGGAACATGCAGGGGAATTTTTTCACTCAGATGGTGGTGAGCTTGTGAAATGAGCTGCTATTGAAAGTAGTTGATCCAGGTTCAATTTCAAAGTTTAAGAGAAATTTGGATAAGTGGAAGGGAGGAGTCTGAGAGGCTCTGGATCAGGTGCAGGTCGATGGGACTAGACGGAATAATAGCTCAGCATGGACTAGATAAGCCAAAGAGCCTGTTTCTGTGCTGTACTGTTTTATGACTGTATGACTCATATGACTCATGAGGCACGACCTGCCCCTCACAAAGTGATGCTGATTATCCCTCACTAGCACGTGGCACTAGGAATAATCCAGAGATTACAACCGATGGTTCTGTTCTCTTAATCTCTCCTTTCTTCCCATAATCATCGTGCAGTACTTCATTCCTTTCTCTACCCATGTTATTTGTACCAAAGTGCACAAGTTCTGGTCACTCACCCTCTCCCTTGAGAATCAACAAACTCTTCCTTGTCCTTCCTCTCGTTGCTCTCCTTCTATTTACGTTCTCTGTAGAGTTTAATTATCACTTTTTCTGCCTCTGCTTTGTTGTAGGATGGAAACATCATGAGATCCCTGCAGCTCTTTGAAAATGTCATGTAGTCACTCAGATGCAGCAGAAGTTCAAACTCGCAAAAAAAAACACAATCTGAAACAACTTGGTGTTGTCCAATCTTTATCTGGTGCATGTGTTGGAGTCGAGTGTGGAAGTGATTTCTAGACAATGATTTTCTATTATAGTGCTAAGAAGTGTCAACAACCTCTTAAAGTGCCATTTCTCATTTTGTCAAGTATGCTTCACTGTGGAATTATAATGATCTGTGATCACTTGCACAGCTGATGTGCAAGAGTCTGACCAGTTTGCTTCAAAGTTCACTGCATGCTTGCCATTCCTTACCTTTTGCCTCTGTTCAATGTTACTTCCTACTTTAGTTTCAATTTTAATTCTCATTTCTCTTGTTTCTACACTCTTTTTGTTCAATTGGTTTTACATTTTCCCCACTCCATGCAGACCCCTTCAGTTTCTCCCCCACCTACCTTTGCTTTATTCTCCCCTCAGCCCTGTACTTTCAATATCTGACCTCTGCCAGTCTCCTCTCCTCCACAGTTACTGCCCTCCACCTCCACACTCATTATTCACTGTCTTCACATTCATTGCTCTCCACACTGACCCACCACTTCACAGTTACTGCGCTCCAGCTGCAATGTCATTGCCTCCCCAGCCTTGTGTCTCTCAACTTGCCCTGGAAGTAGCCTTGTGGCTAGTTCCTGGTTTAAATGCTTTATTTCTGGTTTAGAGGCCTAGTTTAGTTACTTGAACACTTCGTGTAAACCCACCTGTCCAGCCAGACTGAAACAGTGTTACTGCTGGGAATTAGCATGTGACCCAGGAGCTTGGCTGTAGACCAAACCCTGCTCAAAGTGGGCCTGCCCCACACACAAAATAAGGGTGGATTAGGAAGTGCTGTGGATGTTGTGGTGTCAGTAATTACCAGTAAATGTATCATTAAATGAAAAAAAATCTCTCAGCCAGCGTATTGATTGGAGAGGACAGCATTAACTTTTTAAAAATGCAGTTTTGTGGTAGGGGTGAGGATTTTGGGAAAACACTTATAACTCAGGGTATGGATCAACACATGGAATTATGATACTGTAGCCATTAGTGAGATTTGTTTGCAGGAGGGGCAGGGCTAGCCGCTCAGTATTCCAGGGATCCGTTGTTTTAGACGTGACAGTGTGGGAGGGAAAATATCACAGCAGTGCTCAAACAAGACAACATTTGCAGATGCGGGAAATCTGAGCAACCCACACAAAGTGATGGAGGAACTCAGCATGCCAGGCAGCACCTAGGAAAAGAGCACTGTCAACATTTCAGGATGAAACCCTTTGGTAGTGCTGAGTCAGGACAGACTGGAGAACTCGTCTAGTGAGGCTTTATGGGTGGAACTGAAGAATAAGAAAGGTATGACCACATTAATGGTGTTGTATTATAGACCATCCAATAGTCCATAGGATTTAGAGGAGCAAATTTGTAGAGAGATTGCTGACTGCTACAAGAAACATAAGTTTATTATAGTAGATCATTTTATTTTGCACAGATTGACTGGGACATTCATAATGTAAAAGGACTAGATGGAATTGAGTTTGTCAAATGTGTTCAGCAAAGTTTCGTTAATCGGTACTTAGAAGTCCCAACAAGAGAGTGTGCAATACTTGATTGCTATTATGGAATGAGATGGGGCAGGTGACAGAAGTTTGTGTAGGTGAACACTTTGCATCTAGTGATCTTAGCTTCAAAGGAGATATGGAAAAAGATAAGTCTGATCTGCAGGCTGAGATTTTAAATTGGAGAAAGGCCAATTTTGATGGTATCAGAAAGGATCTGGCAAATGTGGATTGGGAGAGCCTGTTTAGTGACGAAAGTAAGTGAGAGGCCTTCAAAAGAGGAAGCAAAGTGATTGCAGCAGGTCTTTTTACATTGTTTGTTAATGATTTAGATAATGGAATTGATGACTTTGGGGAAAAGTTTGCAGATGATACGAAGATAGGAGGAGGGGTAGATAGCACTGAGGGAGCAAAGTGATTGCAGCAGGATTTAGACAAATTGGAAGAATGGGCAAAAAGGAGGCAGATGGAATACAGTGTTGGGAAATGTATGATAATACATTTTGATAAAAGGAACAAAATGCGAACTGGACTATTATCTCAATGGGGATAAGGTTCAAACATCAAAGGTGCAGAGAGACTTAGGAGTCCTCATGCAAGACTCCCAGAAGGTTAATTTACAGGTTAAGTATGTGGTAAAGAAAGCAAATGCAATGTTAGCATTTATTTCAAGGGGAATAGAATATAAAAACAAGGTGATAATGCTGAGGCCTTATAAGACACTAGTCAGGCCACGCTTGGAGTGTTGTCAACAGTTTTGGGTCCCATATCCCAAAAAGGATGTGTTTTCATTGGAGAGAATCCAGAGGAGGTTCATGAAGATGATTCTGGATATGAAGAGGTTAACATATGAGGAGTGTTTGATAGCTTTGGGCCTGTACTCACTGGAATTTATTATTAAATCTTTTTATTAATATAATTTTCTACAGCTATAAAATACAGAGATTCAACAAATTAATATATATATAATTAATAAAGCTGAAGGAAAAAACCATATATATGTTAATGAAAAAAAATTTTATAAAAGAAAAAGGAAAAAAGAGAACCCCAGCTAACTAAAAAAAACCCCACTAACTATAAAACAAAAAACAGAGAAAAAAAACCCCATTAGGAACCAACTCCCGGAGTAAATTGATTCAAATTAAATGATAATATTTAGCAAAACAGCCACACCTTCTCTCAAAATCAAATCGGGGATCAAAAGTTCTACTCCTAATTTTTTCCAAACTAAGACATAACATTACTTGGGAAAACCATTGAGTTAGTGTAGGAGCAGAGGTATCTTTCCACTTCAATAAAACAGCTCTTCTTGCCAACTATGTAACGAATGCAATTACATGTTGGTTTGAAAATGAAATACCCTGAATATGATGCGGAACTATTCCAAATAGAACAGTCAATGAGTCAATGTACTAGGTTGTAAATTAATTTTCAAAGCTTTCAAAGTTGTAGAAAATAAAGATTTCCAAGAAGATTTCAACAAGGGACATGACCAAAACATATGTGACAATGTAGCTACTTCATTTTTGCACGTATCACAGTAATTATCTATATTAGGAAATATTTTGGATAGCCTCTCCTGTGTTAAATAATAGCGGTGAACAATTTTAAACTGAATTAAACAATGATTGGCACATATTGAAGAAGAATTAACCATTTTCAAAACTCGCACCCAGTCTTCATTAACAAAAGTCATATTAAGTTCTCTCTCCCAGTCTTGTTTAACCTTTAGTGAGAGGTTATCTTTTTGTAGTAAAAATAAATTATAAGTTCTACCAATGGAACCTCTCACTAAGGGATTCATATTCAAAATAGTGTCCAACAAATCAGATTCTTGCATATATGGAAATGTAGAAACATATTTTTGTAAAAAATGTCAGACCTGTAAATATTGCGAGAAATGTGTATGAGAGAGAGAATATTTACTAATTAATGCTTTAAAGACATCAATCGACCATCACTAAATAAACCTGCAAAAGAACAAATACCCTTATTTCTCCATAAAAGAAAAATAGGATCAGTAATTGAAGATTTAAATAGCAAATTTTGAAATACAGGACTAGACAATTTAAATTGTTTGAAGTTAAAAAAGTTGCGAAACTGAAACCAAATCCGTAAGGGCTCTTTAATAACGGTAGAAATTTAGGTTAGAGATTTTAGCAAGTTGTAAAGGTAATGGAGCTCCTAATATGTGCGCATGCACCGGTCATGCATGCAGCCTGTTACAGTTGCTCCGTAGTTTCTTACTTTTAAACTTTTTAACTTAGTTATTTATTTTTTCTCACGGTAACACGTTGAAGCTGCACCCTCTCTAACATGCTGGTGGAGAGAGTTTTACTTGTTTTTTTAGTGCTGGAATTAGTTACATTCGGACACGTCTCGTTAGCGTGGCAGCAGGATGACCGCATTGTTTATTCCAGGGACCAATTGATTGCGCTCATGCCCGCCGGTTTAGCGAACAGAGCAGCGGACATCCCGGCTGAAATCTGGAGGAAAACACACAGAGGATGCAGAGGGGGATCAAAAAGGCGAGGGAAGAGGACCGGGTCAAGACAACAGAGGCTTATGGAGAAGAGAAGTTATAAACCGTGTCTCCCCTCTCTCATCATGGGAAATGTGAGATCGCTGGGGAATAAAATGGACGAACTGACGGTGCTTGTCAGGAGTCAGAGAACATTTCGGGAGAGTGGTGTCATGTACTTCACTGAGATGTGGCTGCACGAGGACATACCCGATCAAAGCGTTTCCATAGCAGGCTTCCAGACCGTTGGAGCTGTCCGGAATTGCACTGAGAGCGGTAAGCGTAAAGGAGGGGGGCTGGCGGTTCTGGTAAACAACAGATGGTGCAATCCTGGGCATATTACGATCAAGGAACGTCTTTGTAGCCTGAATATTGAACGTTTTACTGTTGGACTACAGCCATATGATTTGCCAAGGGAAATCTCGCATGCAATTGTGGTTGTTGTGTACATCCCTTCCTCTGCCAACCCGACGTCGGCGTGTAACATCATTTACACCGTCATAGCCAGATTACAAACCCAGCACCCGAGTGCCCTCATTACCATCTCGGGTGACCTCAACCAGGTTACCATGGCTAGAACACTGCCTAACTTCACACAGTATGTGAGCTGTACAACCAGAGGGGAGAGGACTCTGGATTTGACGTACGCTAACGTTAAGGATGCATACAGCTCCTCTCCCCTCCCCCCACTGGGAAGGTCAGATCACAATCTGGTGCATCTAAAACCCTGCTACGTGCCTCTGGTGAAGAGTAAACCTGCAACCTCGAGGACAGTGAGGAAATGGTCGGAGGAGGCTTATGAGGTGCTCCAGGGTTGTTTTGAGGTGACAGACTGGCAGGCACTCTGTGAGCCACATGGAGAGGATATTGATGGGCTCACAGAGTGCATCACTGATTACATCAACTTCTGTGTGGACTGCAATGTTCCGACAAGAACTGTCCTTTGTTATTCAAATAACAAGCCATGGGTGACAAAGGACATTAAGGACATCCTGAACACTAAAAAGAGGGTGTTTAAAGATGGAAATAGGGAGGAGCTGAGGGCAATACAGAGGGACCTGAAAGCCAGGATCAGGGAGGCTAAAGACAGGTATAGGAGGAAGCTTGAGTGGAAACTCCAGCAGAACAACATGAGAGAGGTCTGAAGGGGGATGAGGACCATCACTGGGTTCCGGCAAACTAGCAACAGAGGAGCTGAAGGCAGTGTGGACAGGGCCAATTAACTTAACCTGTTCTTTAACAGATTTGACATTGTGGCCTCTGCCCATCCCCCACATGAGCCATCTGTTGTCAGCCCCCAACCAACACATATTCCACTTTCCCCTCCTACCCCTCCTCACAGTCCCCCACCCTGCTCTCATGACTATACCCCTTCCCACACGAAACCACCACGGTGGGCTTCACGGCTGAACAGGTGAGAAGACAGTTGAAACGTCTCCACTCAAGCAAGGCTGCAGGACCGGATGGTGTCAGTACCAGGGTGCTCAAAGCCTGTGCCCCTCAGCTATGTGGAGTACTTCGCCATGTCTTCAGCCTGAGCCTAAGGCTCCGGAGGGTTCCTGTACTGTGGAAGACGTCCTGCCTCGTCCCTGTGCCGAAGACGCTGCGCCCCAGCGACCTCAATGACTACAGACCGTGGCATTGACCTCCCACATCATGAAGACCCTGGAGAGACTTGTTCTGGAGCTGCTCCGGCCTATGGTCAGGCCACACTTAGATCCCCTCCAGTTCGCCTACCAGCCCTACCATCGTCTACCTGCTGAACCGTGTCTACGCCCACCTGGACAAGCCAGCGAGCACTGTGAGGGTCATGTTTTTTGACTTCTCCAGTGCGTTCAACACCATCCGCCCTGCTCTGCTGTGGGAGAAGCTGACAGCGATGCAGGTGGATGCTTCCCTGGTACCATGGATTATTGATTACCTGACTGGCAGACCACAGTACGTGTGCTTGCAACACTGTGTGTCTGACAGAGTGATCAGCAGCACTGGGGCTCCACAGAGGACTGTCTTGTCTCCCTTTCTCTTCACTATTTACACCTTGGACTTCAACTACTGCACAAAGTCTTGTCATCTTCAGAGGTTTTCGGATGACTCTGCCATAGTTGGATGCATCAGCAAGGGAGATGAGGCTGAGTAGAGGGCTATGGTAGGAAACTATGTCACATGGTGTGAGCAGAATTGTCTGCAGCTTAATGTGAAAAAGACTAAGGAGCTGGTAGCATACCTGAGGAGAGCTAAGGTACCGGTGACCCCTGTTTCCATCCAGAGGGTCAGGGTGGACATGGTGGAGGATTACAAATACCTGGGGATACGAATTGACAATAAACTGGACTGGTCAAAGAACACTGAGGCTGTCTACAAGAAGGGTCAGAGCCGTCTCTATTTCCTGAGGAGACTGAGGTCCTTTAACATCTACCGGATGATGCTGAAGATGTTCTACGAGTCTGTGGTGGCCAGTGCTATCATGTTTGCTGTTGTGTGCTGGGGCAGCAGGCTGAGGGTAGCAGACACCAACAGAATCAACAAACTCATTCGTAAGGCCAGTGATGTTGTGGAGATGGAACTGGACTCTCTGACGGTGGTGTCTGAAAAGAGGATGCTGTCTAAGTTGCATGCCATCTTGTTCAATGTTTCCCATCCACTACATAATGTACTGGTTGGGCTCAGGAGTACATTCAGCCAGAGACTCATTCCACCGAGATGCAACACAGAGCGTCATAGGAAGTCATTCCTGCCTGTGGCCATCAAACTTTACAACTCTTCCCTTGGAGGGTCAGACACCCTGAGCCAATAGGCTGGTCCTGGACTTATTTCATAATTTACTGGCATAATTTACATATTACTATTTAACTATTTATGGTTCTATTACTATTTATTATTTATGGTGCAACTGTAACGAAAACCAATTTCCCCCGGGATCAATAAAATATGACTACTACTACTACTAGTGAAGTTAAATGAAATTAATTAATAGCTTTAAATTCTAAATCAATCCAAGCTGGTTTTTGGTTCTTATCGAGCCAATTTAACCAAAGACATAATTGTCGAATATTAACAGCCCAATAATACAATCTTAAATTAGGTAGCGCGAGTCCACCTTCTTTTTTAGATTTTTGTAAATGAAACTTATTAACTCTTGGTTTTTTATTATTCCAAATAAAGGACGAAATAATAGAATCAATTTGATCAAAAAATTTTTGGTTAGAAAGATAGATATATTTTGAAAAATAAATAAACATCTAGGTGAAATCATCATTTTTACGGCATGAATACGACCTATTAAAGAAAGTGTAAGAGGATTCCATCTAGAAAATAATTCATAGAGTCCAATAAAGGAACTACATTAGCTTTATAAAGATCTTTTTTTTTGTAATGATAATACCCAAATATTTAAAAGAATTCACAATTCTAAATGGAATATCCTTATATATAAAAACAGGGACATTTAAAGGAAACAATTCACTTTTATTTAAATTAAGTTTATATCCTGAAAATTTTCCAAAATCATTCAATAATTCCAAAAGATTAGGAATAGATTCTTCAGAATTTGAGATATAAACCAAAAGATTATCTGCATAAACAGAAACCTTATGTATGGTCCCATTTATAGAAATACCATGAATATTTTTAGCTTCGTGAATTGTTATAGCCAAAGGCTCCAATGCGAGATTAAATAATAAAGGACTTAATGGACACCCTTGTCGAGTACCTCGTGAAAGTAAAAAAAAGGGAGACCTTGTAGCGATGTGCTACACACAGAGCTAGAAATAATGACACGCAGTCTGTAAGTCGCACTCGAGACTCGTTTATTCAAACTTCATGGCACTGGCTCTTAAGCAGTTCCCTTCCAGCCCTCTCCGGGCCGGAAATAACATCAGAGGTGCATTACAAAAGTCTCTCCTGGCGCACGGGCTATTTTGTGAGCCGGTTCGCTTGTGTAGAAAGTGGATAGCCACATAACCCCCCACCCCCAGAACTGGCGATACATCCCCAATGTCCACAGTCTGGGTCAGTCTCTGTTTGGGCGGTCTGCCTCTGCGCCGCGGTGCCTGAGCCTCGACCGTCTGTGCCAAGTCCACATGGGCCGGTTTGAATCGGTCCACCGTGAAAACCTCCTCTTTCCCCCCAATGTCCAGAACGTACGTGGACCCATTGTTACTGATCACCTTGAACGGCCCCTCGTACGGCCGCTGTAGTGGTGCCCGGTGTCCGCCCCGTCGTACGAATACAAACTTACAGTTCTGCAGGTCGGGATCTGTCCATGTTGTGAAGTCGGTACGGGGGCCAGGTTGCCGAGCCTTTCGCGTAGTCTGTCCAGGACTGCTGCGGGTTCTTCCTCTTGCCCCCTTGAGGCTGGTATGAACTCTCCTGGGACGACCAGGGGTGTGCCGTACACCAGCTCGGCCGACGAGGTGTGCAGCTCCTCTTTGGGTGCTGTGCGGATTCCAGGCAGGACCCAGGGAAACTCATCAACCCAGTTAGGCCCTTTCAGGCGGGCCATGAGAGCCGACTTTAAGTGACGGTGGAAGCGTTCCACTAGTCTGTTCGACTGTGGGTGGTAGGCAGTTGTGTGGTGTAACAGGCTGGCCACAGCTGACCACAGGCTGGAGGTGAACTGGGCGCTTCTGTCGGAGGTAATGTGGGCCGGTATCCTGAAGTGTGCTACCCAGTTTGCAATCAGCAGTTGGGCGCAGGATTCGGAGGTGGTGTCGGTGAGCGGGACTGCCTCTGGCCATCTCGTGAACTGGTCTACCATAGTTAGGAGGTACCACTCTCCTTGCGACACTGGCAGGGGCCCCACGATATCCAGATGAATGTGGTCGAACCTCCGGCGGGTGGGTTCGAACTGCTGCGGCGGGGCTTTGGTGTGCCACTGCACCTTGGCCGTTTGGCACCGCGTGCATGTTTGGGCCCATTCGCTGACCTGTTTGTGAAGGCCGTGCCACATGAACCTGCTGGAGACCAACCGGATGGTTGTCCTGATAGATGAATGCCCCAAGCCGTGTATGGAGTTGAAAACTCGCTGCCGCCAGGCTGCCGGGATGATGGGGCAAGGTTGGCCGGTAGCCACGTCACACAGGAGGGTCCTCTCACCTGGGCCTACGAGGAATTCTTGCAGCTGCAAACTTGAGACTGCGGTCCTGTAGCTGGGCATCTCGTTGTCTGCCTGCTGCGCCTCCACCAGTGCTGCATAGTCCACCCCCGGGACAGCGCCTGAATAGCTGGTCTGGAGAGTGCGATTGCCACGACGTTGTCCTTTCCCGAGACATGCTGGATGTCCGTCATGTACTCGGAGATGTAGGACAGATGTCGCTGCTGGCGGGCTGACCAGAGATTGGGCACCTTCGTGAACGCGAAGGTCAACGGTTTGTGGTCCGTGAACGGGGTGAACGGCCTGCCTTCTAAGAAGTACCTGAAATGCCGGATTGCCAGATATAGTGCCAACAGCTCCCAGTCGAAGGCACTGTACTTGAGTTCGGGTGGCCGTAGGTGCCTGCTGAAGAACACCAGGGGTTACCAGCGCCACTCAATGAGTTGCTCTAGCACCCCACTGACTGCTGTGTTGGATGCGTCCACTGTGAGGGCGGTTGGAACGTCCGTTCTGGGGTGCACCAGCATCGCATGTCTGCCAAGACTTCCTTGACTTTAACGAAAGCGGCCGCGGCCTCTTCGTCCCAAGTAATGTCCTTGCCTTTACCCGACATCAGGGTGAACAAAGGGCACATGATACGGGCTGCTGAGGAGAGGAAGCGGTGGTAGAAGTTCACCATACCAACGAACCCCTGCAGGCCTTTGACCGTGTTGGGCTGGGCGAAGTGGCGGATCGTGTCTACCTTGGCGGGCAGAGGTGTTGCCCCGTCTTTGGTAATCCTGTGGCCCAGGAAGTCGATGGTGTCGAGTCGGAACTGACATTTGGCCGGGTTGATCGTGAGGCCAAAATCACTCAGGTGGGAGTAGAGCTGGCGGAGGTGGGACAGATGCTCCTGACGACTACTGCTGGCTATGAGGATGTCATCCAAATAGATGAACGCAAAGTCCAGGTCGCATCCCACTGCATCCATTAGTCGCTGGAACGTCTGTGCGGCAGTCTTCAGGCCGAACGGCATTCAGAGGAATTCGAACAGGCTGAACGGGGTGATGAGTGCTGTTTTGGGGATGTCTTCAGGGTGTACCAGGATTTGATGGTAACCCCGGATGAGGTCTACTTTGGAAAAGATGCTTGCCCCGTGCAGGTTTGCTGCAAAGTCCTGTATGTGCGGCACGGGGTAGCGGTCTGGTGTTGTAGCCTTGTTCAGTCTGCGGTAGTTGCCGCATGGTCTCCAGCCCCCGGCTGCTTTGGGCACCACGTACAAGGGGGAGGCCTATGGGCTGTCGGACCGCCATATGATCCCCAATTCCTCCATCCTCTTGAACTCCTCCTTTGCCAGGCGGAGCTTGTCTGAGGGGAGCCTTCGTGCATGGGCATGGAGGGATGGTCCCTGGGTCGGAATGTGGTGCTGTACTCCGTGTCTGGGCATGGCTGCCTGAATTGCGGTGCCAGAACCGATGGAAATTCCACCAGGATTCTGGTGAATTCGTTGTCAGACAGCGTGATGGAGTCCAGGTGAGGGGCCGGCAACTTGGCTTCACCCAGGGTTAAAGTCTGGAAAATCTTGGCATGGACCAGTCCTTTCCCTTGCAAGTCGGCCAGCAGGCTGTGGGCTCGCAAGAAGTCCGCCCCCAGGAGTGGTTGGGCCACGGCGGCCAGTGTGAAGTCCCACGTGAACCGGCTGGCGCTGAACTGTAGCCGCACTGTGCGGGTGCCGTAGGTCCGAATCGTGCTGCCGTTTGCAGCCCTCAGGGTGGGTCCTGTCGCCCTGTTGCGGGTGTCATACCCATCGGGGGTAAGACGCTGATCTCCGCTCCGGTGTCGACCAAGAAGCGGCGTCCCGACTGTTTGTCCCAGACGTACAGGAGGCTGTCCTGGTGGCCAGCCGCCGTAGCCATTAGCGGCGGCTGGCCCGGGAACTTGCAGGGCAGGCGACAACGGTGGGCATCTGTGCCCCACTGCTGGTGGTAGAAACACCACTGTTCATTGGCCTCCTCACTCCTGCCTCTGGGTTGTGTGCGCTCTGTTGCCGGGCCTGGTCTGGCCTGCTGTTGGGCGCATGGCTTGGTAATCTGTCCGACGGATGCCCTGCTCTCCCTCTTGTCTGCCCGGGCCACCACCTTCCGGGGGTCACTGAAATCTACGTCAGCCAGCAGTAGATGTATGTCGGGCAGTTGCTCTAGGAACGCCTGCTCAAACATGAGGCGGGGCTTGTGTCCTTCAGCCAGGGCCAGCATCTCGTTCAATAATGCTGACGGTGGCCTGTCTCCCAAACCGTCCAGGTGCAGCAAGCGGGCACCTCACTCATGCTGTGAGAGGCCAAAGGTCTCTAAGAGCAGCGCTTTGAATGCTGCATATTTGAATTCTTCAGGGGGTGACTGTATGAAATCCCCAACCCGTGCGGCTGTCTCCTGGTCAAGGGAGCTCTCCACGTAATAGTAACGTGTGGAATCCGAAGATATCTGCCGAATCTGGAACTAGGCTTCTGCTTGGTCAAACCACACACGTGGTCGCAGCGTCCAGAAAGTTGGCAGTTTTAGCGAAACTGCGTGAACAGATGAAGAGTCGATCATCTTTGGTCCAAATCCCATTTGGACCGTTGGGGTCACCAATGTAGTGATGTGCTACATACAGAGCTAGAAATAACGACACGCAGTCTGTAAGTCGCACTCGAGACTCGTTTATTCAAACTTAGCGGCACTGGCTTTTAAGCAGTTCCCTTCCAGCCCTCTCTGGGCGGAAATGACGTAAGAGGTGCATTACAAAAGTCTCTCCCCACACGCGGGCTATTTTGTGAGCCGATTTGCTTGTGTAGAAAGTGGGTCGCCACAACCTAAGATTATTAGTAATAATGGTAGCAATAGGGTTCTTATAGATCATTTGAATCCACTTATTAAAATTATTACCAAAGCCAAATCTTTCTAATACATTGAACAAATAAGTCCATTCAACTCTTATCAAATGCCTTTTCTGTATCCAGAGAAATAACACATTGGGTATTTTAGATAATGGTAAATATATAATATTCATCAATCTCCAAACATTAGAAAAAGAGTAACGGCCTCTAATAAAGCCAGTTTGATCCATAGAGATAATTTTAGATAAAATGTTTTCCAAAAAGTTAGCCATTATCTTGGAAAGAATTTTAGCATCCACATTTAATAGCGAAATAGGTCTATAAGATGAGCATGCAGTAGGATCTTTATCTTTCTCAAGGATTAAAGAAACAGAAGCTTCATAAGAAGAAGGTAAATTGCCTTTCTCAAAAGATTCATGAAATATTTCCAAAAGATATGGAGAAAGTAATTTTTCAATTTTTTTTTGTAAAATCCTACCAAATAACCATCGAGTCCAGGAGCTTTACTGATTGCATTGACCATATAGCTTTCTGAATTTCATGTTCAACAATTGGAGCATCAAGGGTCTGTTGATCTTCAGCAGTAATTTGAGGAAATTTAATCTTATATAAAAAAGCTTTCATTTTGGAGGAATCTGCTGGAAACTGAGATTTATAGAGATCGGAATAAAAATCCTGCAAGATATTATTAATATCATCATAATTACTTACTATATCTCCATGATCTTTACGACTCTTTAAAATTTGTCCTTTAGCTTTAGCAGTCCTTAATTGGGAAGCTAATAGCCTATTATTTTTATCCCCAAAAATATAAAACTGACTTTTTAATTTAAGCAAATAACCTTCAATAGGGTAAGTTAATAATAAATTATATTGTGATTGTAGTTCTACTCTTTTAAACAATTCAACATTTGGAAAGATTGCGTTAAGATTATCTAATTCTTTAATTTGTTTAGCAATTTTATCTAATTCTATTTTTGTCTGTTTCTTCAAGTTAGCTAAATAAAAAATAATCTGACCACATAAATAAGCTCTTAATGTATCCAAAATTACTAACTTTGAGATGTTTCCTGTATTATTAAAGAGAAAAAACTCTTATCTGAGTTTCAATAAACTCAACAAAATCTGAACTTTGTAGCAAATGTTCTGGAAAACGCCAAGGTGGTCTTGTAGAAACAACATCTTTCAAATCAAATATTAAGTTTAAAGGAGCATGGTCAGAAATAACAATTGCATCATATTCAAATATCTGAACATTAAGTAAAAGTCGTGGGTCGGCTATAAAATAGTCGATTCTCGAATATTTATTATGAACATGTGAAAAAAAGGAATATTCTCTATCAGTAGGATGCATTTGTCTCCAGACTTTGATTAAGCCATAATCAATTAAAAAGGAATTACTAAGTGATGCAGAACGATTAGGGAGTTGATTCTAGATGATGATTTATCTAACAGGGGATTTAAGCAAATATTAAAATCTCCACTCATTAATAATATATATTCATTTAAATCAGGTAATAGAGCAAAAATATTTTTTTAAAAATGAAGGATCATCAGTATTTGGTCCATATATGTTAACCAAAACCATTTTTTATTGTAAATGGTTCCTTTAACAATCAAAAATCTACCAATAATATCAGATATAATATCCTCCTGATTAAAGGGAATATTGGAATCAATAAAAATGGAAATACCCCTAATCTTACTATGAGAGTTTGCTGAATCTTAAGGTCCTTCCAAAATTTAAAAAATCGATTATTATCACATAACCTGACATGTGTCTCTTGTACAAAAATTATGTCAGGTTGGAATCGATTAATAATTTTAAATAACACACATCAAAGTTGCTGGTGAACGCAGCAGGCCAGGCAGCATCTCTAGGAAGAGGTGCAGTCGACGTTTCAGGCCGAGACCCTTCGTCAGGACCCTTCAACTGCACCTCTTCCTAGAGATGCTGCCTGGCCTGCTGCGTTCACCAGCAACTTTGATGTGTGTTGCTTGAATTTCCAGCATCTGCAGAATTCCTGTTGTTTGCGTTTAAATAATTTTAAATGTTTTCTTACGCTTAATAGGATGATTCCAACCATGGACATTCCAACTTAAAACATTTAATTGTTTAACTAACATCATGAAATTTTATATCAAAAGAAAACAGTTAAGCACATGTCAGGATAAAGAAATTTGAAATAGTGGTGATAAACACAATAATAATAATTTGTATACACTCCGGAATTCCATAATGGGAATAAAAAATAGAAATTAAAAAAAGAAAAAAACCCACCCAACCTACAAAGCCCAGAAATAAGTCGATAAGTGGAATTTAGAAGAATGCGGGGGGATCTCATTGAAACCTCCCGAATGTTGAAAGAACTAGACAGGGTGTATGTGGAGAGGATGTTTCATGTGGTGGGGGTTTCCAGAACTAGAGGGCACAGCCTCAAAATAGAGGGGCAAACTTTTAGGATAGATGTAAGGAGGAATGTATGGACTTCAGTAAGGCCTTTGACAGAGTTCCACACGGAGTTGGTTAAGAAGGTTCAATCGTTCGGTATTAATATTGAAGTAGTAAAGTGGATTCAGCAGTGACTGGATGAGAGATGCCAGAGAGTAGTGGTGGATAACTGTCAGATTGGAGGTCGGTGACTAGTGGTGTGCTTCAGGGATCTGTAGTGGGTCCAATGTTATTTGTCATATACATTAATGATCTGGATGATGGGGTGGTAAATTGGATTAGTAAGTATGCAGATGATACTAAGATAGGTGGCATTGTGGATGATGAAGTAGGTTTTCAAAGCTTGCAGAGAGATTTAGGCCAGTTAGAAGAGTGGGCTGAAAGATGTCAGATGGAGTTTAATGCTGATAAATGTGAGGTGTTACATTTTGGTAGGACTAATCAAAATAGGACATACATGGTAAATGGTAGGGCATTGAAGAATGCTGTAGAACAGAGGGATCTAGGAATAATGGTGCATAGTTCCCTGAAAGTGGAATCTCATGTGGATAGGGTGGTGAAGAAAGCTTTTGGTATGCTGGCCTTTATAAATCAGAGCATTGAGTATAGGAGTTGGGATGTAATGTTGAAATTGTACAAGGCATTGGTGAGGCCAAATTTGGAGTATTGTGTACAGTTTTGGTTACCGAATTCTAGGAAAGATGTCAACAAAATAGAGAGAGTACAGAGAAGATTTACTAGAATGTTACCTGGGTTTCATCTCTGAAGTTACAGAGAAAGGTTGAACAAGTTAGGTCTTTATTCTTTTGGAACATAGAAGGTTGAGGGGGAACTTAATTGAGGTATTTAAAATTATGAGAGGGATAGGTAGAGTTGACGTGGATAGGCTTTTTCCATTGAGAATGGGGGAGATTCAAACAAGAGGACATGAGTTGAGAGTTAAAGGGCAAAAATTTAGGGGTAACTTGAAGGGGGAACTTCTTTACTCAGAGAGTGGTAGCTGTGTGGAACGAGCTTCCAGCAGAAGTGGTTGAGGCAGGTTTGATGTTGTTGTTTAAAGTTAAGTTGGACAACTATATGGACAGGAAAGGAATGGAGGGTTATGGGGTGAGTGCAGGTCGGTGGAACTAGGTGAGAGTAAGAGTTCGGCAGGAACTAGAAGGGCCAAGATGGCCTGTTTCCGTGCTGGTATTGTTATATGGTTATATGGTTATGGAAGTTCTGTTGCTAGAGAATAGTGAATGTGTGGAATGCTCTGCCACAGACTACGAGGGAGGCCAAGTCTGTGGGTGTATTTAAGGTGGAAGTCGATGGTTTCCTGATCAGTCAGGGCATTAAAGGATATGGCAAGAAGATATGTGTATGGAGTTGAGAAAGACTCGATGGGATGAATGGCCTCATTCTGCTCCAATGTCTTGTGGTCTTGTGGTCATCTGGACAGGTGAGGTACTGGAGGATTGGAGGATAGGAAATGTTTCTTTTTGTGAGTGTAACGTCAGTGGTGGGAAAGTTACTGGAAGCTATTCTAAGGGACTGGATTTGTGAGTATTTCAATAGACATGGACTGTTTAAGAATAGTCAGTATGCCTTTGTGCATTCGTATCCAACCAATCTTATTGAAATTTTCTTAGAAGTTAGCAGGAAAGTTGTTGAGGGAAGACAGTGATTTTGTCTGCATTGGCTTCAGCAAGGCATATAACAAGGTCCTGCATGGGAGGTTGGTCAGGAAGGTTCAGTTGCTCGGCATTCAAGATGAGGTAGTAAATAGGATTAGACATTGGGTTCGTAGGAGAAGCCAGACAGTGTAGTGGATGGTTGCCTGTCTGACTTGAGGCCTGTAACCAGTGGAGAGCCGCAGGTTGATAACTGTCATCTAGAAGAAGGTTTTTTAACTCAGAGAGTGGTTGGTGCGTGGAATGCACTGCCTGAGTCAGTGGTGGAGGCAGATACACTAGTGAAATTTAAGAAACTACTAGACAGGTATATGGGGGAATTTAAGGTGGGGGCTTATATGGCAGGCAGGGTTTGAGGGTCGGCACAACAATGTGGGCCAAAGAGCCTGTACTGTGCTGTACTATTCTATGTTCTATGTTCTGTATCAGTGATCTGGATGATAATGTGGGTAATGAGATCAGCAAATTTGCAGATGACACCAAGTGTAGTAGACAGCAAAACTCTGGAGTAGCTAGAAAAATGGCTGATGGAATTTAATGTAGAGAAGTGAGAGTGTTGCACTGAAGTAGGACCAACCAAGGTAGGTCTACTACTGTGAATAGTAGGACACTGAGGAGTGTGGTGAACGGTAGGGTTCTGAGGAGTGTAAACAGTAGGACACTGAGGAGTGTGGAGAACGGTAGGGCTCTGAGGAGTGTGAACGGTAGGACACTGAGGAGTATAAACTGTAGGACACTGAGGAGTGTGAACGCTAGGACACTGAGGAGTGTTAATGGCAGAACACTGAGGAGTGTGAACGGTAGGACACTGAGGAGTATAAACGGCAGGACACTGAGGAGTGTGAACGCTAGGACACTGAGGAGTGTTAATGGCAGAACACTGAGGAGTGTGAACGGTAGGACACAGGACTATAAACGGCAGGACACTGAGGTGTGTGAACAGTAGGACACTGAGAAGAGTGAACGGTAGGACACTGAGGAGAGTGAACACTAGGACACTGACGAGTGTGAACAGTAGGACACTGAGCGGTGTGGTGAACGGAAGGACACTGAGGAGTGTGGTGAACGGTAGGACACAGAGGAGTATGAACGGCAGGACACTGAGGAGTCTGATTGCTAGGACACTGACGAGTGTGAACGGTAGGACACTCAGTAGAGTGAATGATAGGAAACTGAGGAGTCTGAATGCTAGGACACTGACGAGTGTGAACAGTGGGACACTGAGTAGAGTGAATGATAGAACACTGAGTAGTGTGAACAGTAGGACACTGAGGAGTGTGAACAGTAGGACATTGAGGAGTGTGGTGAACGGTTGGGCACTGAGGAGTGAGAACGGTAGGACACTGAGGAGTGAGAACGGTAGGACATTGAGGAGTGCGAACAGTAGGACATTGAGGAGTGTGGTGAATGGTAGGACACTGAGGAGTGTGAACGGTAGGGCACTGAGGAGTGAGAACGGTAGGACACTGAGGAGTGTGGTAAACGATAGGACACTGAGGAGTGTGAACGGTAGGACACTGAGGAGTGAGAACGGTAGGACACTGAGGAGTGAGAACGGTAGGACACTGAGGAGTGTGGTGAACGATAGGACACTGAGGAGTGTGAACGGTAGGACACTGAGGAGTGTGAACGGTAGGACACTGAGGAGTGTGAACGGTAGGACACTGAGGAATGTGAACGGTAGGACACTGAGCAGTGTGAACGGTAGGATACTGCGGAGTGTGAACGGTAGGGGACTGAGGACTGTGAATGGTAGGACACTGTGGAGTGTGATCGGTAGGACACTATGGAGTGTGAACAACAGGATACTGAGGAATGTGATGAACGGGAGGACAATGAGGAGTGTGAACACTAGGACTCTGAGGAGTGTGGACAGTAGGGCACTGAGGAGTGTGAACGCTCGGGCACTGAGGAGTGTGAATGCTGGGACACTGCGGAGTGTGAACGATAGGTCATTGAGGAGTGTGAACGGTAGGACTGTGAGCAGTGTGAATGGTAGGGAACTGAGCAGTGTGAACAGTAGGATACTGAGGAGTGTGAACGGTAGGACACTAAGGAGTGTGAACGGTAGGACACTGAGCAGTGTGAACGGTAGGACACTAAGGAGTGTGAACGGTAGGGCACTGAGGAGTCCGAACTGTAGGACACTGAGGAGTGTGGTGAACGGTAGGACACTGAGGAGTGTGGACAGTAGGACACTGAGGAGTGTGAATGATAGGACACTGAGGAGTGTGAACGGTAGGACACTGAGGAGTGTGGTGAACGGTAGGACACTAAGGAGTGTGAACGGTAGGGCACTGAGGAGTCCGAACTGTAGGACACTGAGGAGTGTGGTGAACGGTAGGGCACTGAGCAGTTTGAACGGTAGGACACTAAGGAGTGTGAACGGTAGGGCACTGAGGAGTCCGAACTGTAGGACACTGAGGAGTGTGGTGAACGGTAGGGCACTGAGCAGTTTGAACGGTAGGACACGAAGGAGTGTGAACGGTAGGACACTGAGGAGTGTGAACGGTAGGACACTGAGGAGTGTGGTGAACGGTAGGACACTGAGGAGTGTGGACAGTAGGACACTGAGCAGTGTGAACGGTAGGATACTGAGCAGTGTGAACGGTAGGACACTGAGGAGTGTGGTGAATGGTAGGACACTGAGGAGTGTGGACAGTAGGACACGTAGGAGTGAGAATGGTAGGACACTGAGGACTTTGAATGATAGGACACTGAGAACTGTGAACGGTAGGATACAGAGGAGTATGATGAACGGTAGGACACTGAGGAGTGTGAACACTAGGACTGAGGAGTGTGGATGGTAGGACACTGTGCAGTGTGAACGGTAGGGCACTGAGGAGTATTGTGAACGGTAGGACACTGAGGAGTGTGAACGGCAGGACACTGAGGAGTGTGAACGACAGGACACTGAGGAGTGTGAACGACAGGACACTGAGGAGTATAAACAGAAGGACACTGAGGAGTATAAACAGAAGGACACTGAGGAGTGTGAACGGTACGACACGGACGAGTGTGAACAGTAGCACACTGAGCAGTGTGAACGGTAGGACAGTGAGTAGTGTGAACTGTAGGACACTGAGGAGTGTGGTGAACAGTAGGACACTGGAGTGTGAACAATAAGATACTGAGGAGTGTGATGAACGGGAGGACACTGAGGAGTGTGAACACTAGGACTCTGAGGAGTGTGGACGGTAGGGCACTGAGGAATGTGAACGCTCGGGCACTGAGGAGTGTGAAAGCTAGGACACTGAGGAGTGTCAACGATAGGTCATTGAGGAGGGTGAACGGTAGGACACTGCGGAGTGTGATCAGTAGGACACTGTGGAGTGTGAACAATAGGATACTGAGGAGTGTGATAAATGGGAGGACACTGAGGGTGTGAACACTAGGACTCTGAGGAGTGTCAACGCTAGGGCACTGAGGAGAGTGAATGCTAGGACACTGAGGAGTGTGAACGATAGGTCATTGAGAAGTGTGAAGGGTAGGAGACTAAGGAGTGTGAACGGTAGGACACTGAGGAGTGTGAGCGTCAGGACACTGAGGAGTTTGAACGGAAGTACACTGAGTAGTGTGAACGGTAGGACACTAATGAGTGTGAACGGTAGGATACTGAGGAGTGTGAATGTTAGGGCACTGAGGAGTGTGGTGAACGGTAGGACACTGAGGAGTGTGAACGGTAGGAGACTGAGCAGTGTGAATAGTAGAGCACTAAGGAGTGTGAACGGTAGGATTCTGAGGATTGTGGTGAACAGTAGGATACTCAGGAGTGTGAACGGTAGGAGACTGAGGAGTGTGAACGGTAGGGGACTGAGGAGTGTGGACAGTAGGACACTGAGGAGTGTGAACAGTAGGACACTGAGCAGTGTGAACGGTAGGATACTGAGGAGTGTGAACGGTAGGGGACTGAGGAGTACGAACGGTAGGACACTGAGGAGTGTGAACGGTAAGGCTCTTAAGGAGTGTTAACGCTAGGACACTGAGGAGTGTGAATGCTAGGACTGTGAGCAGTGTGAATGGTAGATCACTAAGGAGTGTGAACGGTAGGACTGTGAGGAGTGTGAACTGTAGGACACTGAGGAGTGTGAACGGTAGGACACTGAGGAGTGTGAACGGTAGGACCCTGAGGAGTGTGAACGGTAGGACACTGAGCAGTGTGAACAGTAGGACACTGAGCAGTGTGAACGGTAGGACACTGAGGAGTGTGAACGATAGGTCAATGAGCAGTGTGAACGGTAGGGGACTGAGGAGTACGAACGGTAGGACACTGAGGAGTGTGAACGGTAGGGGACTGAGGAGTGTGAACAGTAGGACACTGAGCAGTGTGAACGGTAGGATACTGAGGAGTGTGAACGGTAGGGGACTGAGGAGTACGAACGGTAGGACACTGAGGAGTGTGAACGGTAGGGCTCTTAAGGAGTATTAACGCTAGGACACTGAGGAGTGTGAACAGTAGGACCGAGAGGAATGTGAACACTAGGGCACTGAGGAGTGTTGTGAATGGTAGGGCACTGAGGAGTGTGAACGATAGGTCATTGAGGAGTGTGAAGGGTAGGAGACTAAGGAGTGTGAACGGTAGGACACTGAGGAGTGTGAGCGTCAGGACACTGAGGAGTTTGAACGGAAGTACACTGAGTAGTGTGAACGGTAGGACACTAATGAGTGTGAATGGTAGGACACTGAGGAGTGTGAACGGTAGGAGACTGAGCAGTGTGAATAGTAGAGCACTAAGGAGTGTGAACGGTAGTACACTGAGGATTGTGGTGAACAGGATACTGAGGAGTGTTGTGAATGGTAGGTCACTGAGGAGTGTGAACAATAGGATATTGAGGAGTGTGAACGTTAGGACTCTGAGGAGTGTGAAGGGAAGGACACTGAGTAGTGTGAAAGATAGGTCATTGAGGAGTGCGAACGGTAGGACTGTGAGCAGTGTGAACGGTAGGACACTAAGGAGTGTGAACGGTAGGTCACTGAGGAGTGTGAACGGTAGGACACTGAGGAGTGTGAACTGTAGGACACTGAGCAGTGTGAACGGTAGGACACTGAGGAGTGTGAACGGTAGGACACTGAGCAGTGTGAACGGTAGGGCACTGAGGAGTGTGAACAGTAGGACACTGAGCAGTGTGAACGGTAGGACACTGAGAAGTGTGGTGAACAGTAGGATACTGAGGATTGTTGTGAACAGTAGGTCACTGAGGAGTGTGAATGGTAGGACACTGTGGAGTGTGAACAATAGGATACTGAGGAGTGTGATGAACGGGAGGATACTGAGGAGTGCGAACACTAAGACCTGAGGAGTGTGAACGGCAGGACACTGCGGACTGTGAACGGAAGGACAATGTGTTGTGTGAACGGTAGGACCCTGAGGAGTGTGAACAGTAGGGTATTGAAGAGTGTTAATGCTAGGACACTGTGGAGTGTGAACGCTAGTACACGAAGGAGTGTGAACGGTAAGACTGTGAGCAGTGTGAACGGTAGGGCACTAAGGAGTGTGAACGGTAGGACACTGAGCAGTGTGAACGGTAGGACATTAAGGAGTGTGAACGGTAGGACACTGAGGAGTGTGAACTGTAGGACACTAGGGAGTGTGAACGGTAGGATGCTGAGGAGTGTGAACACTAGGACTCTGAGGAGTGTAGACAGTAGGGCACTGAGGAGTGTGAACGTTCAGGCACTGAAGAGTGAAAATGCTAGGACACTGAGGAGTGTGAACGATAGGTCATTGAGGAGTGTGAACGGTAGGACTGTGAGCAGTGTGAACGGTAGAACACTGAGGAGTGTGAACAGTAGGACACTGAGCAGTGTGAACGGTAGGACACTGAGGAGTGTGAACGGTAGGACACTGAGCAGTGTGAACGGTAGGATACTGAGGAGTGTGAACGGTAGGGGACTGAGGAGTACGAACGGTAGGACACTGAGGAGTGTGAACGGTAGGGCTCTTAAGGGGTGTTAACGCTAGGACACTGAGGAGTGTGAATGCTAGGACTGTGAGCAGTGTGAATGGTAGATCACTAAGGAGTGTGAACGGTAGGACACTGAGCAGTGTGAACGGTAGGACACTGAAGAGTGTGAACTGTAGGACACTCAGGACTGTCAATGGTAGGACACTGAGCAGTGTGAACGGTAGGATATTGAGGAGTGTTGTGAACGGTAGGTCACTGAGGAGTGTGAACGGTAGGACACTGAGGAGTGTGAACAATAGGACACTGAGGAGTGTGAACGGTAGTACACTGAGGATTGTGGTGAACAGTAGGATACTGAGGAGTGTTGTGAATGGTAGGTCACTGAGGAGTGTGAACAATAGGATATTGAGGAGTGTGATGAACTGGAGGACTCTGAGGATTGTGAACACTAGGACACTGAGGAGTGTGAACGTTAGGACTCTGAGGAGTGTGAAGGGAAGGACACAGTAGTGTGAAAGATAGGTCATTGAGGAGTGTGAACGGTAGGACTGTGAGCAGTGTGAACGGTAGGGCACTAAGGAGTGTGAACAGTAGGACACTGAGGAGTGTGAACTGTAGGACACTGAGGAGTGTAGTGAACGGTACGACACTGAGGAGTGTGAACGGTAGGACACTGAGCAGTGTGAACGGTAGGATACTGAGTGTGAACGGTAGGGGACTGAGGAGTACGAACGGTAGGACACTGAGGAGTGTGAACGGTAGGGCTCTTAAGGAGTGTTAACGCTAGGACACTGAGGAGTGTGAATGCTAGGACTGTGAGCAGTGTGAACGGTAGAACACTGAAGAGTGTGAACTGTAGGATACTCAGGACTGTCAATGGTAGGACACTGAGCAGAGTGAACGGTAGGATACTGAGGAGTGTGAACGGTAGGACACTGAAGAGTGTGAACTGTAGGACACTCAGGACTGTCAATGGTAGGACACTGAGCAGTGTGAACGGTAGGACACTGAGGAGTGTGAACAGTAGGACACTGAGCAGAGTGAACGGTAGGATACTGAGGAGTGTGAACGGTAGGGGACTGAGGAGTACGAACGGTAGGACACTGAAGAGTGTGAACGGTAGGACACTGAGGAGTGTGAACAGTAGGACACTGAGCAGTGTAAACGGTAGGATACTGAGGAGTGTGAACGGTAGGGGACTGAGGAGTACGAACGGTAGGACACTGAGGAGTGTGAACGGTAGGGCTCTTAAGGAGTGTTAACGCTAGGACACTGAGGAGTGTGAATGCTAGGACTGTGAGCAGTGTGAATGGTAGATCACTAAGGAGTGTGAACAATAGGATATTGAGAAGTGTGAACGGTAGGACACTGAGCAGTGTGAACGGTAGGATACTGAGGAGTGTGAACGGTAGGGGACTGAGGAGTACGAACGGTAGGACACTGAGGAGTGTGAACGGTAGGACACTGAGCAGTGTGAACGGTAGGATACTGAGGAGTGTGAACGGTAGGGGACTGAGGAGTACGAATGGTAGGACACTGAGGAGTGTGAACGGTAGGGCTCTTAAGGAGTGTTAACGCTAGGACACTGAGGAGTGTGAATGCTAGGACTGTGAGCAGTGTGAATGGTAGATCACTGAGGAGTGTGAACGGTAGGACTGTGAGCAGTGTGAACGGTTGGTCACTAAGGAGTGTGAACTGTAGGACTGTGAGCAGTGTGAACGGTAGGACACTGAAGAGTGTGAACTGTAGGACACTCAGGACTGTCAATGGTAGGACACTGAGCAGTGTGAACGGTAGGATATTGAGGAGTGTTGTGAACGGTAGGTCACTGAGGAGTGTGAACGGTAGGACACTGAGGAGTGTGAACAGTAGGACACTGAGGAGTGTGAACTGTAGGACACTCAGGACTGTCAATGGTAGGACACTGAGCAGTGTGAACGGTAGGATATTGAGGAGTGTTGTGAACGGTAGGTCACTGAGGAGTGTGAACGGTAGGACACTGAGGAGTGTGAACAGTAGGACACTGAGGAGTGTGAACTGTAGGACACTCAGGACTGTCAATGGTAGGACACTGAGCAGTGGGAACGGTAGGATACTGAGGAGTGTTGTGAATGGTAGGTCACTCAGGAGTGTGAACAATAGGATATTGAGGAGTGTGATAAACTGGAGGACTCTGAGGATTGTGAACACTAGGACACTGAGGAGTGTGAACGTTAGGACTGTGAGCAGTGTGAACGGTAGGTCACTAAGGAGTGTGAACAGTAGGACACTGAGGAGTGTGAACGGTAGTACACTGAGGATTGTGGTGAACAGTAGGATACTGAGGAGTGTTGTGAATGGTAGGTCACTCAGGAGTGTGAACAATAGGATATTGAGGAGTGTGATAAACTGGAGGACTCTGAGGATTGTGAACACTAGGACACTGAGGAGTGTGAACGTTAGGACTCTGCGGAGTGTGAAGGGAAGGACACAGTAGTGTGAAAGATAGGTCATTGAGGAGTGTGAACGGTAGGACTGTGAGCAGTGTGAACGGTAGGTCACTAAGGAGTGTGAACAGTAGGACACTGAGGAGTGTGAACGGTAGGACACTGAGGAGGGTGAACGGTAGGTCACTGAGGAGTGTGAACAGTAGGACACTGAGGAGTGTGAACTGTAGGACACTGAGGAGTGTGAACTGTAGGACACTGAGGAGTGTGAACGGTAGGGGAATGAGGAGTGTGAACGGTAGGACACTGAGGAGTGTGAATGCTAGGACACTGAGGAGTGTGAACGATAGGTCATTGAGGAGTGTGAACGGTAGGACTGTGAGCAGTGTGAACGGTAGGACACTAAGGAGTGTGAACAGTAGGATACTGAGGAGTGTGAACGGTAGGACACTGAAGAGTGTGAACTGTAGGACACTGAGGAGTGTGAACTGTAGGACACTGAGGACTGTGAACAGTAGGACACTGAGGAGTGTGAACAGTAGGACACTGAGCAGTGTGAACGGTAGGATACTGAGGAGTGTGAACGGTAGGGGACTGAGGAGTACGAACGGTAGGACACTGAGGAGTGTGAACGGTAGGGCTCTTAAGGAGTGTTAACGCTAGGACACTGAGGAGTGTGAATGCTAGGACTGTGAGCAGTGTGAATGGTAGATCACTAAGGAGTGTGAACGGTAGGACTGTGAGCAGTTTGAACGGTTGGTCACTAAGGAGTGTGAACAGTAGCACACTGAGCAGTGTGAACGGTAGGACTGTGAGCAGTGTGAACGGTAGGACACTGAGGAGTGTGAACTGTAGGACACTCAGGACTGTCAATGGTAGGACACTGAGCAGTGTGAACGGTAGGATATTGAGGAGTGTTGTGAACGGTAGGTCACTGAGGAGTGTGAACGGTAGGACACTGAGGAGTGTGAACGGTAGGACACTGAGCAGTGTGAACGGTAGGACACTAAGGAGTGTGAACGGTAGGTCACTGAGGAGTGTGAACGGTAGGACACTGAGGAGTGTGAACGGTAGGACACTGAGGAGTGTGAACGGTAGTACACTGAGGATTGTGGTGAACAGTAGGATACTGAGGAGTGTTGTGAATGGTAGGTCACTGAGGAGTGTGAACAATAGGATATTGAGGAGTGTGATGAACTGGAGGACTCTGAGGATTGTGAACACTAGGACACTGAGGAGTGTGAACGTTAGGACTCTGAGGAGTGTGAAGGGAAGGACACAGTAGTGTGAAAGATAGGTCATTGAGGAGTGTGAACGGTAGGACTGTGAGCAGTGTGAACGGTAGGGCACTAAGGAGTGTGAACAGTAGGACACTGAGGAGTGTGAACGTTAGGACACTGAGGAGTGTGAACGGTAGGACACTAGGGAGTGTGAACGGTAGGATGCTGAGGAGTCTGAACACTAGGACTCTGAGGAGTGTAGACAGTAGGGCACTGAGGAGTGTGAACGTTCAGGCACTGAAGAGTGAAAATGCTAGGACACTGAGGAGTGTGAACGATAGGACTCTGAGGAGTGTGAAGGGAAGGACACAGTAGTGTGAAAGATAGGTCATTGAGGAGTGTGAACGGTAGGACTGTGAGCAGTGTGAACGGTAGGGCACTAAGGAGTGTGAACAGTAGGACACTGAGGAGTGTGAACTGTAGGACACTGAGGAGTGTAGTGAACGGTACGACACTGAGGAGTGTGAACGGTAGGACACTGAGCAGTGTGAACGGTAGGATACTGAGTGTGAACGGTAGGGGACTGAGGAGTACGAACGGTAGGACACTGAGGAGTGTGAACGGTAGGGCTCTTAAGGAGTGTTAACGCTAGGACACTGAGGAGTGTGAATGCTAGGACTGTGAGCAGTGTGAACGGTAGAACACTGAAGAGTGTGAACTGTAGGATACTCAGGACTGTCAATGGTAGGACACTGAGCAGAGTGAACGGTAGGATACTGAGGAGTGTGAACGGTAGGACACTGAAGAGTGTGAACTGTAGGACACTCAGGACTGTCAATGGTAGGACACTGAGCAGTGTGAACGGTAGGACACTGAGGAGTGTGAACAGTAGGACACTGAGCAGAGTGAACGGTAGGATACTGAGGAGTGTGAACGGTAGGGGACTGAGGAGTACGAACGGTAGGACACTGAAGAGTGTGAACGGTAGGACACTGAGGAGTGTGAACAGTAGGACACTGAGCAGTGTAAACGGTAGGATACTGAGGAGTGTGAACGGTAGGGGACTGAGGAGTACGAACGGTAGGACACTGAGGAGTGTGAACGGTAGGGCTCTTAAGGAGTGTTAACGCGAGGACACTGAGGAGTGTGAATGCTAGGACTGTGAGCAGTGTGAATGGTAGATCACTAAGGAGTGTGAACAATAGGATATTGAGAAGTGTGAACGGTAGGACACTGAGCAGTGTGAACGGTAGGATACTGAGGAGTGTGAACGGTAGGGGACTGAGGAGTACGAACGGTAGGACACTGAGGAGTGTGAACGGTAGGACACTGAGCAGTGTGAACGGTAGGATACTGAGGAGTGTGAACGGTAGGGGACTGAGGAGTACGAATGGTAGGACACTGAGGAGTGTGAACGGTAGGGCTCTTAAGGAGTGTTAACGCTAGGACACTGAGGAGTGTGAATGCTAGGACTGTGAGCAGTGTGAATGGTAGATCACTGAGGAGTGTGAACGGTAGGACTGTGAGCAGTGTGAACGGTTGGTCACTAAGGAGTGTGAACTGTAGGACTGTGAGCAGTGTGAACGGTAGGACACTGAAGAGTGTGAACTGTAGGACACTCAGGACTGTCAATGGTAGGACACTGAGCAGTGTGAACGGTAGGATATTGAGGAGTGTTGTGAACGGTAGGTCACTGAGGAGTGTGAACGGTAGGACACTGAGGAGTGTGAACAGTAGGACACTGAGGAGTGTGAACTGTAGGACACTCAGGACTGTCAATGGTAGGACACTGAGCAGTGTGAACGGTAGGATATTGAGGAGTGTTGTGAACGGTAGGTCACTGAGGAGTGTGAACGGTAGGACACTGAGGAGTGTGAACAGTAGGACACTGAGGAGTGTGAACTGTAGGACACTCAGGACTGTCAATGGTAGGACACTGAGCAGTGGGAACGGTAGGATACTGAGGAGTGTTGTGAATGGTAGGTCACTCAGGAGTGTGAACAATAGGATATTGAGGAGTGTGATAAACTGGAGGACTCTGAGGATTGTGAACACTAGGACACTGAGGAGTGTGAACGTTAGGACTGTGAGCAGTGTGAACGGTAGGTCACTAAGGAGTGTGAACAGTAGGACACTGAGGAGTGTGAACGGTAGTACACTGAGGATTGTGGTGAACAGTAGGATACTGAGGAGTGTTGTGAATGGTAGGTCACTCAGGAGTGTGAACAATAGGATATTGAGGAGTGTGATAAACTGGAGGACTCTGAGGATTGTGAACACTAGGACACTGAGGAGTGTGAACGTTAGGACTCTGCGGAGTGTGAAGGGAAGGACACAGTAGTGTGAAAGATAGGTCATTGAGGAGTGTGAACGGTAGGACTGTGAGCAGTGTGAACGGTAGGTCACTAAGGAGTGTGAACAGTAGGACACTGAGGAGTGTGAACGGTAGGACACTGAGGAGGGTGAACGGTAGGTCACTGAGGAGTGTGAACAGTAGGACACTGAGGAGTGTGAACTGTAGGACACTGAGGAGTGTGAACTGTAGGACACTGAGGAGTGTGAACGGTAGGGGAATGAGGAGTGTGAACGGTAGGACACTGAGGAGTGTGAATGCTAGGACACTGAGGAGTGTGAACGATAGGTCATTGAGGAGTGTGAACGGTAGGACTGTGAGCAGTGTGAACGGTAGGACACTAAGGAGTGTGAACAGTAGGATACTGAGGAGTGTGAACGGTAGGACACTGAAGAGTGTGAACTGTAGGACACTGAGGAGTGTGAACTGTAGGACACTGAGGACTGTGAACAGTAGGACACTGAGGAGTGTGAACAGTAGGACACTGAGCAGTGTGAACGGTAGGATACTGAGGAGTGTGAACGGTAGGGGACTGAGGAGTACGAACGGTAGGACACTGAGGAGTGTGAACGGTAGGGCTCTTAAGGAGTGTTAACGCTAGGACACTGAGGAGTGTGAATGCTAGGACTGTGAGCAGTGTGAATGGTAGATCACTAAGGAGTGTGAACGGTAGGACTGTGAGCAGTTTGAACGGTTGGTCACTAAGGAGTGTGAACAGTAGCACACTGAGCAGTGTGAACGGTAGGACTGTGAGCAGTGTGAACGGTAGGACACTGAGGAGTGTGAACTGTAGGACACTCAGGACTGTCAATGGTAGGACACTGAGCAGTGTGAACGGTAGGATATTGAGGAGTGTTGTGAACGGTAGGTCACTGAAGAGTGTGAACGGTAGGACACTGAGGAGTGTGAACGGTAGGACACTGAGCAGTGTGAACGGTAGGACACTAAGGAGTGTGAACGGTAGGTCACTGAGGAGTGTGAACGGTAGGACACTGAGGAGTGTGAACGGTAGGACACTGAGGAGTGTGAACGGTAGTACACTGAGGATTGTGGTGAACAGTAGGATACTGAGGAGTGTTGTGAATGGTAGGTCACTGAGGAGTGTGAACAATAGGATATTGAGGAGTGTGATGAACTGGAGGACTCTGAGGATTGTGAACACTAGGACACTGAGGAGTGTGAACGTTAGGACTCTGAGGAGTGTGAAGGGAAGGACACAGTAGTGTGAAAGATAGGTCATTGAGGAGTGTGAACGGTAGGACTGTGAGCAGTGTGAACGGTAGGGCACTAAGGAGTGTGAACAGTAGGACACTGAGGAGTGTGAACGTTAGGACACTGAGGAGTGTGAACGGTAGGACACTAGGGAGTGTGAACGGTAGGATGCTGAGGAGTCTGAACACTAGGACTCTGAGGAGTGTAGACAGTAGGGCACTGAGGAGTGTGAACGTTCAGGCACTGAAGAGTGAAAATGCTAGGACACTGAGGAGTGTGAACGATAGGTCATTGAGGAGTGTGAACGGTAGGACTGTGAGCAGTGTGAACGGTAGAACACTGAGGAGTGTGAACAGTAGGACACTGAGCAGTGTGAACGGTAGGACACTGAGGAGTGTGAACGGTAGGACACTGAGCAGTGTGAACGGTAGGATACTGAGGAGTGTGAACGGTAGGGGACTGAGGAGTATGAACGGTAGGACACTGAGGAGTGTGAACGGTAGGGCTCTTAAGCAGTGTTAACGCTAGGACACTGAGGAGTGTGAATGCTAGGACTGTGAGCAGTGTGAACGGTAGAACACTGAGGAGTGTGAACAGTAGGACACTGAGCAGTGTGAACGGTAGCACACTGAGGAGTGTGAACGGTAGGACACTGAGCAGTGTGAACGGTAGGACACTGAGGAGTGTGAACTGTAGGACACTCAGGACTGTCAATGGTAGGACACTGAGCAGTGTGAACGGTAGGATATTGAGGAGTGTTGTGAACGGTAGGTCACTGAGGAGTGTGAACGGTAGGACACTGAGGAGTGTGAACGGTAGGACACTGAGGAGTGTGAACGGTAGGGTATTGAAGAGTGTTAATGCTAGGACACTGTGGAGTGTGAACGCTAGTACACGAAGGAGTGTGAACGGTAAGACTGTGTGCAGTGTGAACGGTAGGGCACTAAGGAGTGTGAACGGTAGGACACTGAGCAGTGTGAACGGTAGGACATTAAGGAGTGTGAACGGTAGGACACTGAGGAGTGTGAACTGTAGGACACTAGGGAGTGTGAACGGTAGGATGCTGAGGAGTGTGAACACTAGGACTCTGAGGAGTGTAGACAGTAGGGCACTGAGGAGTGTGAACGTTCAGGCACTGAAGAGTGAAAATGCTAGGACACTGAGGAGTGTGAACGATAGGTCATTGAGGAGTGTGAACGGTAGGACTGTGAGCAGTGTGAACGGTAGAACACTGAGGAGTGTGAACAGTAGGACACTGAGCAGTGTGAACGGTAGGACACTGAGGAGTGTGAACGGTAGGACACTGAGCAGTGTGAACGGTAGGATACTGAGGAGTGTGAACGGTAGGGATCTTAAGGGGTGTTAACGCTAGGACACTGAGGAGTGTGAATGCTAGGACTGTGAGCAGTGTGAATGGTAGATCACTAAGGAGTGTGAACGGTAGGACACTGAGCAGTGTGAACGGTAGGACACTGAAGAGTGTGAACTGTAGGACACTCAGGACTGTCAATGGTAGGACACTGAGCAGTGTGAACGGTAGGATATTGAGGAGTGTTGTGAACGGTAGGTCACTGAGGAGTGTGAACGGTAGGACACTGAGGAGTGTGAACAATAGGACACTGAGGAGTGTGAACGGTAGTACACTGAGGATTGTGGTGAACAGTAGGATACTGAGGAGTGTTGTGAATGGTAGGTCACTGAGGAGTGTGAACAATAGGATATTGAGGAGTGTGATGAACTGGAGGACTCTGAGGATTGTGAACAATAGGACACTGAGGAGTGTGAACGTTAGGACTCTGAGGAGTGTGAAGGGAAGGACACAGTAGTGTGAAAGATAGGTCATTGAGGAGTGTGAACGGTAGGACTGTGAGCAGTGTGAACGGTAGGGCACTAAGGAGTGTGAACAGTAGGACACTGAGGAGTGTGAACTGTAGGACACTGAGGAGTGTAGTGAACGGTACGACACTGAGGAGTGTGAACGGTAGGACACTGAGCAGTGTGAACGGTAGGATACTGAGTGTGAACGGTAGGGGACTGAGGAGTACGAACGGTAGGACACTGAGGAGTGTGAACGGTAGGGCTCTTAAGGAGTGTTAGCGCTAGGACACTGAGGAGTGTGAATGCTAGGACTGTGAGCAGTGTGAACGGTAGAACACTGAAGAGTGTGAACTGTAGGATACTCAGGACTGTCAATGGTAGGACACTGAGCAGAGTGAACGGTAGGATACTGAGGAGTGTGAACGGTAGGACACTGAAGAGTGTGAACTGTAGGACACTCAGGACTGTCAATGGTAGGACACTGAGCAGAGTGAACGGTAGGATACTGAGGAGTGTGAACAGTAGGACACTGAGCAGAGTGAACGGTAGGATACTGAGGAGTGTGAACGGTAGGGGACTGAGGAGTACGAACGGTAGGACACTGAAGAGTGTGAACGGTAGGACACTGAGGAGTGTGAACAGTAGGACACTGAGCAGTGTAAACGGTAGGATACTGAGGAGTGTGAACGGTAGGGGACTGAGGAGTACGAACGGTAGGACACTGAGGAGTGTGAACGGTAGGGCTCTTAAGGAGTGTTAACGCTAGGACACTGAGGAGTGTGAATGCTAGGACTGTGAGCAGTGTGAATGGTAGATCACTAAGGAGTGTGAACAATAGGATATTGAGGAGTGTGAACGGTAGGACACTGAGCAGTGTGAACGGTAGGATACTGAGGAGTGTGAACGGTAGGGGACTGTGGAGTACGAACGGTAGGACACTGAGGAGTGTGAACGGTAGGACACTGAGCAGTGTGAACGGTAGGATACTGAGGAGTGTGAACGGTAGGGGACTGAGGAGTACGAATGGTAGGACACTGAGGAGTGTGAACGGTAGGGCTCTTAAGGAGTGTTAACGCCAGGACACTGAGGAGTGTGAATGCTAGGACTGTGAGCAGTGTGAATGGTAGATCACTGAGGAGTGTGAACGGTAGGACTGTGAGCAGTGTGAACGGTTGGTCACTAAGGAGTGTGAACTGTAGGACTGTGAGCAGTGTGAACGGTAGGACACTGAAGAGTGTGAACTGTAGGACACTCAGAACTGTCAATGGTAGGACACTGAGCAGTGTGAACGGTAGGATATTGAGGAGTGTTGTGAACGGTAGGTCACTGAGGAGTGTGAACGGTAGGACACTGAGGAGTGTGAACAGTAGGACACTGAGGAGTGTGAACTGTAGGACACTCAGGACTGTCAATGGTAGGACACTGAGCAGTGTGAACGGTAGGATATTGAGGAGTGTTGTGAACGGTAGGTCACTGAGGAGTGTGAACGGTAAGACACTGAGGAGTGTGAACGGTAGTACACTGAGGATTGTGGTGAACAGTAGGATACTGAGGAGTGTTGTGAATGGTAGGTCACTCAGGAGTGTGAACAATAGGATATTGAGGAGTGTGATAAACTGGAGGACTCTGAGGATTGTGAACACTAGGACACTGAGGAGTGTGAACGTTAGGACTGTGAGCAGTGTGAATGGTAGGTCACTAAGGAGTGTGAACAGTAGGACACTGAGGAGTGTGAACGGTAGTACACTGAGGATTGTGGTGAACAGTAGGATACTGAGGAGTGTTGTGAATGGTAGGTCACTCAGGAGTGTGAACAATAGGATATTGAGGAGTGTGATAAACTGGAGGACTCTGAGGATTGTGAACACTAGGACACTGAGGAGTGTGAACGTTAGGACTCTGCGGAGTGTGAAGGGAAGGACACAGTAGTGTGAAAGATAGGTCATTGAGGAGTGTGAACGGTAGGACTGTGAGCAGTGTGAACGGTAGGTCACTAAGGAGTGTGAACAGTAGGACACTGAGGAGTGTGAACGGTAGGACACTGAGGAGGGTGAACGGTAGGTCACTGAGGAGTGTGAACAGTAGGACACTGAGGAGTGTGAACTGTAGGACACTGAGGAGTGTGAACTGTAGGACACTGAGGAGTGTGAACGGTAGGGGAATGAGGAGTGTGAACGGTAGGACACTGAGGAGTGTGAATGCTAGGACACTGAGGAGTGTGAACGATAGGTCATTGAGGAGTGTGAACGGTAGGACTGTGAGCAGTGTGAATGGTAGGACACTAAGGAGTGTGAACAGTAGGATACTGAGGAGTGTGAACGGTAGGACACTGAAGAGTGTGAACTGTAGGACACTGAGGAGTGTGAACTGTAGGACACTGAGGACTGTGAACAGTAGGACACTGAGGAGTGTGAACGGTAGTACACTGAGGATTGTGGTGAACAGTAGGATACTGAGGAGTGTTGTGAATGGTAGGTCACTGAGGAGTGTGAACAATAGGATATTGAGGAGTGTGATGAACTGGAGGACTCTGAGGATTGTGAACAATAGGACACTGAGGAGTGTGAACGTTAGGACTCTGAGGAGTGTGAAGGGAAGGACACAGTAGTGTGAAAGATAGGTCATTGAGGAGTGTGAACGGTAGGACTGTGAGCAGTGTGAACGGTAGGGCACTAAGGAGTGTGAACAGTAGGACACTGAGGAGTGTGAACTGTAGGACACTGAGGAGTGTAGTGAACGGTACGACACTGAGGAGTGTGAACGGTAGGACACTGAGCAGTGTGAACGGTAGGATACTGAGTGTGAACGGTAGGGGACTGAGGAGTACGAACGGTAGGACACTGAGGAGTGTGAACGGTAGGGCTCTTAAGGAGTGTTAGCGCTAGGACACTGAGGAGTGTGAATGCTAGGACTGTGAGCAGTGTGAACGGTAGAACACTGAAGAGTGTGAACTGTAGGATACTCAGGACTGTCAATGGTAGGACACTGAGCAGAGTGAACGGTAGGATACTGAGGAGTGTGAACGGTAGGACACTGAAGAGTGTGAACTGTAGGACACTCAGGACTGTCAATGGTAGGACACTGAGCAGAGTGAACGGTAGGATACTGAGGAGTGTGAACAGTAGGACACTGAGCAGAGTGAACGGTAGGATACTGAGGAGTGTGAACGGTAGGGGACTGAGGAGTACGAACGGTAGGACACTGAAGAGTGTGAACGGTAGGACACTGAGGAGTGTGAACAGTAGGACACTGAGCAGTGTAAACGGTAGGATACTGAGGAGTGTGAACGGTAGGGGACTGAGGAGTACGAACGGTAGGACACTGAGGAGTGTGAACGGTAGGGCTCTTAAGGAGTGTTAACGCTAGGACACTGAGGAGTGTGAATGCTAGGACTGTGAGCAGTGTGAATGGTAGATCACTAAGGAGTGTGAACAATAGGATATTGAGGAGTGTGAACGGTAGGACACTGAGCAGTGTGAACGGTAGGATACTGAGGAGTGTGAACGGTAGGGGACTGTGGAGTACGAACGGTAGGACACTGAGGAGTGTGAACGGTAGGACACTGAGCAGTGTGAACGGTAGGATACTGAGGAGTGTGAACGGTAGGGGACTGAGGAGTACGAATGGTAGGACACTGAGGAGTGTGAACGGTAGGGCTCTTAAGGAGTGTTAACGCCAGGACACTGAGGAGTGTGAATGCTAGGACTGTGAGCAGTGTGAATGGTAGATCACTGAGGAGTGTGAACGGTAGGACTGTGAGCAGTGTGAACGGTTGGTCACTAAGGAGTGTGAACTGTAGGACTGTGAGCAGTGTGAACGGTAGGACACTGAAGAGTGTGAACTGTAGGACACTCAGAACTGTCAATGGTAGGACACTGAGCAGTGTGAACGGTAGGATATTGAGGAGTGTTGTGAACGGTAGGTCACTGAGGAGTGTGAACGGTAGGACACTGAGGAGTGTGAACAGTAGGACACTGAGGAGTGTGAACTGTAGGACACTCAGGACTGTCAATGGTAGGACACTGAGCAGTGTGAACGGTAGGATATTGAGGAGTGTTGTGAACGGTAGGTCACTGAGGAGTGTGAACGGTAAGACACTGAGGAGTGTGAACGGTAGTACACTGAGGATTGTGGTGAACAGTAGGATACTGAGGAGTGTTGTGAATGGTAGGTCACTCAGGAGTGTGAACAATAGGATATTGAGGAGTGTGATAAACTGGAGGACTCTGAGGATTGTGAACACTAGGACACTGAGGAGTGTGAACGTTAGGACTGTGAGCAGTGTGAATGGTAGGTCACTAAGGAGTGTGAACAGTAGGACACTGAGGAGTGTGAACGGTAGTACACTGAGGATTGTGGTGAACAGTAGGATACTGAGGAGTGTTGTGAATGGTAGGTCACTCAGGAGTGTGAACAATAGGATATTGAGGAGTGTGATAAACTGGAGGACTCTGAGGATTGTGAACACTAGGACACTGAGGAGTGTGAACGTTAGGACTCTGCGGAGTGTGAAGGGAAGGACACAGTAGTGTGAAAGATAGGTCATTGAGGAGTGTGAACGGTAGGACTGTGAGCAGTGTGAACGGTAGGTCACTAAGGAGTGTGAACAGTAGGACACTGAGGAGTGTGAACGGTAGGACACTGAGGAGGGTGAACGGTAGGTCACTGAGGAGTGTGAACAGTAGGACACTGAGGAGTGTGAACTGTAGGACACTGAGGAGTGTGAACTGTAGGACACTGAGGAGTGTGAACGGTAGGGGAATGAGGAGTGTGAACGGTAGGACACTGAGGAGTGTGAATGCTAGGACACTGAGGAGTGTGAACGATAGGTCATTGAGGAGTGTGAACGGTAGGACTGTGAGCAGTGTGAATGGTAGGACACTAAGGAGTGTGAACAGTAGGATACTGAGGAGTGTGAACGGTAGGACACTGAAGAGTGTGAACTGTAGGACACTGAGGAGTGTGAACTGTAGGACACTGAGGACTGTGAACAGTAGGACACTGAGGAGTGTGAACAGTAGGACACTGAGCAGTGTGAACGGTAGGATACTGAGGAGTGTGAACGGTAGGGGACTGAGGAGTACGAACGGTAGGACACTGAGGAGTGTGAACGGTAGGGCTCTTAAGGAGTGTTAACGCTAGGACACTGAGGAGTGTGAATGCTAGGACTGTGAGCAGTGTGAATGGTAGATCACTAAGGAGTGTGAACGGTAGGACTGTGAGCAGTTTGAACGGTTGGTCACTAAGGAGTGTGAACAGTAGCACACTGAGCAGTGTGAACGGTAGGACTGTGAGCAGTGTGAACGGTAGGACACTGAGGAGTGTGAACTGTAGGACACTCAGGACTGTCAATGGTAGGACACTGAGCAGTGTGAACGGTAGGATATTGAGGAGTGTTGTGAACGGTAGGTCACTGAGGAGTGTGAACGGTAGGTCACTGAGGAGTGTGAACGGTAGGACTGTGAGCAGTGTGAACGGTAGGGCACTAAGGAGTGTGAACAGTAGGACACTGAGGAGTGTGAACGTTAGGACACTGAGGAGTGTGAACGGTAGGACACTAGGGAGTGTGAACGGTAGGATGCTGAGGAGTCTGAACACTAGGACTCTGAGGAGTGTAGACAGTAGGGCACTGAGGAGTGTGAACGTTCAGGCACTGAAGAGTGAAAATGCTAGGACACTGAGGAGTGTGAACGATAGGTCATTGAGGAGTGTGAACGGTAGGACTGTGAGCAGTGTGAACGGTAGAACACTGAGGAGTGTGAACAGTAGGACACTGAGCAGTGTGAACGGTAGGACACTGAGGAGTGTGAACGGTAGGACACTGAGCAGTGTGAACGGTAGGATACTGAGGAGTGTGAACGGTAGGGGACTGAGGAGTACGAACGGTAGGACACTGAGGAGTGTGAACGGTAGGGCTCTTAAGGAGTGTTAACGCTAGGACACTGAGGAGTGTGAATGCTAGGACTGTGAGCAGTGTGAACGGTAGAACACTGAGGAGTGTGAACAGTAGGACACTGAGCAGTGTGAACGGTAGCACACTGAGGAGTGTGAACGGTAGGACACTGAGCAGTGTGAACGGTAGGACACTGAGGAGTGTGAACTGTAGGACACTCAGGACTGTCAATGGTAGGACACTGAGCAGTGTGAACGGTAGGATATTGAGGAGTGTTGTGAACGGTAGGTCACTGAGGAGTGTGAACGGTAGGACACTGAGGAGTGTGAACGGTAGGACACTGAGGAGTGTGAACGGTAGGGTATTGAAGAGTGTTAATGCTAGGACACTGTGGAGTGTGAACGCTAGTACACGAAGGAGTGTGAACGGTAAGACTGTGAGCAGTGTGAACGGTAGGGCACTAAGGAGTGTGAACGGTAGGACACTGAGCAGTGTGAACGGTAGGACATTAAGGAGTGTGAACGGTAGGACACTGAGGAGTGTGAACTGTAGGACACTAGGGAGTGTGAACGGTAGGATGCTGAGGAGTGTGAACACTAGGACTCTGAGGAGTGTAGACAGTAGGGCACTGAGGAGTGTGAACGTTCAGGCACTGAAGAGTGAAAATGCTGGGACACTGAGGAGTGTGAACGATAGGTCATTGAGGAGTGTGAACGGTAGGACTGTGAGCAGTGTGAACGGTAGAACACTGAGGAGTGTGAACAGTAGGACACTGAGCAGTGTGAACGGTAGGACACTGAGGAGTGTGAACGGTAGGACACTGAGCAGTGTGAACGGTAGGATACTGAGGAATGTGAACGGTAGGGGACTGAGGAGTACGAACGGTAGGACACTGAGGAGTGTGAACGGTAGGGCTCTTAAGGGGTGTTAACGCTAGGACACTGAGGAGTGTGAATGCTAGGACTGTGAGCAGTGTGAATGGTAGATCACTAAGGAGTGTGAACGGTAGGACACTGAGCAGTGTGAACGGTAGGACACTGAAGAGTGTGAACTGTAGGACACTCAGGACTGTCAATGGTAGGACACTGAGCAGTGTGAACGGTAGGATATTGAGGAGTGTTGTGAACGGTAGGTCACTGAGGAGTGTGAACGGTAGGACACTGAGGAGTTTGAACGGTAGGACACTGAGGAGTGTGAACTGTAGGACACTCAGGACTGTCAATGGTAGGACACTGAGCAGTGTGAACGGTAGGATATTGAGGAGTGTTGTGAACGGTAGGTCACTGAGGAGTGTGAACGGTAGGACACTGAGGAGTGTGAACGGTAGGACACTGAGGAGTGTGAACGGTAGTACACTGAGGATTGTGGTGAACAGTAGGATACTGAGGAGTGTTGTGAATGGTAGGTCACTCAGGAGTGTGAACAATAGGATATTGAGGAGTGTGATAAACTGGAGGACTCTGAGGATTGTGAACACTAGGACACTGAGGAGTGTGAACGTTAGGACTCTGAGGAGTGTGAAGGGAAGGACACAGTAGTGTGAAAGATAGGTCATTGAGGAGTGTGAACGGTAGGACTGTGAGCAGTGTGAACGGTAGGTCACTAAGGAGTGTGAACAGTAGGACACTGAGGAGTGTGAACGGTAGGACACTGAGGAGGGTGAACGGTAGGTCACTGAGGAGTGTGAACAGTAGGACACTGAGGAGTGTGAACTGTAGGACACTGAGGAGTGTGAACTGTAGGACACTGAGGAGTGTGAACGGTAGGGGAATGAGGAGTGTGAACGGTAGGACACTGAGGAGTGTGAATGCTAGGACACTGAGGAGTGTGAACGATAGGTCATTGAGGAGTGTGAACGGTAGGACTGTGAGCAGTGTGAACGGTAGGACACTAAGGAGTGTGAACAGTAGGATACTGAGGAGTGTGAACGGTAGGACACTGAAGAGTGTGAACTGTAGGACACTGAGGAGTGTGAACTGTAGGACACTGAGGACTGTGAACAGTAGGACACTGAGGAGTGTGAACAGTAGGACACTGAGCAGTGTGAACGGTAGGATACTGAGGAGTGTGAACGGTAGGATATTGAGGAGTGTTGTGAACGGTAGGTCACTGAGGAGTGTGAACGGTAGGACACTGAGGAGTGTGAACAGTAGGACACTGAGGAGTGTGAACTGTAGGACACTCAGGACTGTCAATGGTAGGACACTGAGCAGTGTGAACGGTAGGATATTGAGGAGTGTTGTGAACGGTAGGTCACTGAGGAGTGTGAACGGTAGGACACTGAGGAGTGTGAACGGTAGTACACTGAGGATTGTGGTGAACAGTAGGATACTGAGGAGTGTTGTGAATGGTAGGTCACTCAGGAGTGTGAACAATAGGATATTGAGGAGTGTGATAAACTGGAGGACTCTGAGGATTGTGAACACTAGGACACTGAGGAGTGTGAACGTTAGGACTGTGAGCAGTGTGAATGGTAGGTCACTAAGGAGTGTGAACAGTAGGACACTGAGGAGTGTGAACGGTAGTACACTGAGGATTGTGGTGAACAGTAGGATACTGAGGAGTGTTGTGAATGGTAGGTCACTCAGGAGTGTGAACAATAGGATATTGAGGAGTGTGATAAACTGGAGGACTCTGAGGATTGTGAACACTAGGACACTGAGGAGTGTGAACGTTAGGACTCTGCGGAGTGTGAAGGGAAGGACACAGTAGTGTGAAAGATAGGTCATTGAGGAGTGTGAACGGTAGGACTGTGAGCAGTGTGAACGGTAGGTCACTAAGGAGTGTGAACAGTAGGACACTGAGGAGTGTGAACGGTAGGACACTGAGGAGGGTGAACGGTAGGTCACTGAGGAGTGTGAACAGTAGGACACTGAGGAGTGTGAACTGTAGGACACTGAGGAGTGTGAACTGTAGGACACTGAGGAGTGTGAACGGTAGGGGAATGAGGAGTGTGAACGGTAGGACACTGAGGAGTGTGAATGCTAGGACACTGAGGAGTGTGAACGATAGGTCATTGAGGAGTGTGAACGGTAGGACTGTGAGCAGTGTGAATGGTAGGACACTAAGGAGTGTGAACAGTAGGATACTGAGGAGTGTGAACGGTAGGACACTGAAGAGTGTGAACTGTAGGACACTGAGGAGTGTGAACTGTAGGACACTGAGGACTGTGAACAGTAGGACACTGAGGAGTGTGAACAGTAGGACACTGAGCAGTGTGAACGGTAGGATACTGAGGAGTGTGAACGGTAGGGGACTGAGGAGTACGAACGGTAGGACACTGAGGAGTGCGAACGGTAGGGCTCTTAAGGAGTGTTAACGCTAGGACACTGAGGAGTGTGAATGCTAGGACTGTGAGCAGTGTGAATGGTAGATCACTAAGGAGTGTGAACGGTAGGACTGTGAGCAGTTTGAACGGTTGGTCACTAAGGAGTGTGAACAGTAGCACACTGAGCAGTGTGAACGGTAGGACTGTGAGCAGTGTGAACGGTAGGACACTGAGGAGTGTGAACTGTAGGACACTCAGGACTGTCAATGGTAGGACACTGAGCAGTGTGAACGGTAGGATATTGAGGAGTGTTGTGAACGGTAGGTCACTGAGGAGTGTGAACGGTAGGTCACTGAGGAGTGTGAACGGTAGGACTGTGAGCAGTGTGAACGGTAGGGCACTAAGGAGTGTGAACAGTAGGACACTGAGGAGTGTGAACGTTAGGACACTGAGGAGTGTGAACGGTAGGACACTAGGGAGTGTGAACGGTAGGATGCTGAGGAGTCTGAACACTAGGACTCTGAGGAGTGTAGACAGTAGGGCACTGAGGAGTGTGAACGTTCAGGCACTGAAGAGTGAAAATGCTAGGACACTGAGGAGTGTGAACGATAGGTCATTGAGGAGTGTGAACGGTAGGACTGTGAGCAGTGTGAACGGTAGAACACTGAGGAGTGTGAACAGTAGGACACTGAGCAGTGTGAACGGTAGGACACTGAGGAGTGTGAACGGTAGGACACTGAGCAGTGTGAACGGTAGGATACTGAGGAGTGTGAACGGTAGGGGACTGAGGAGTACGAACGGTAGGACACTGAGGAGTGTGAACGGTAGGGCTCTTAAGGAGTGTTAACGCTAGGACACTGAGGAGTGTGAATGCTAGGACTGTGAGCAGTGTGAACGGTAGAACACTGAGGAGTGTGAACAGTAGGACACTGAGCAGTGTGAACGGTAGCACACTGAGGAGTGTGAACGGTAGGACACTGAGCAGTGTGAACGGTAGGACACTGAGGAGTGTGAACTGTAGGACACTCAGGACTGTCAATGGTAGGACACTGAGCAGTGTGAACGGTAGGATATTGAGGAGTGTTGTGAACGGTAGGTCACTGAGGAGTGTGAACGGTAGGACACTGAGGAGTGTGAACGGTAGGACACTGAGGAGTGTGAACGGTAGGGTATTGAAGAGTGTTAATGCTAGGACACTGTGGAGTGTGAACGCTAGTACACGAAGGAGTGTGAACGGTAAGACTGTGAGCAGTGTGAACGGTAGGGCACTAAGGAGTGTGAACGGTAGGACACTGAGCAGTGTGAACGGTAGGACATTAAGGAGTGTGAACGGTAGGACACTGAGGAGTGTGAACTGTAGGACACTAGGGAGTGTGAACGGTAGGATGCTGAGGAGTGTGAACACTAGGACTCTGAGGAGTGTAGACAGTAGGGCACTGAGGAGTGTGAACGTTCAGGCACTGAAGAGTGAAAATGCTGGGACACTGAGGAGTGTGAACGATAGGTCATTGAGGAGTGTGAACGGTAGGACTGTGAGCAGTGTGAACGGTAGAACACTGAGGAGTGTGAACAGTAGGACACTGAGCAGTGTGAACGGTAGGACACTGAGGAGTGTGAACGGTAGGACACTGAGCAGTGTGAACGGTAGGATACTGAGGAATGTGAACGGTAGGGGACTGAGGAGTACGAACGGTAGGACACTGAGGAGTGTGAACGGTAGGGCTCTTAAGGGGTGTTAACGCTAGGACACTGAGGAGTGTGAATGCTAGGACTGTGAGCAGTGTGAATGGTAGATCACTAAGGAGTGTGAACGGTAGGACACTGAGCAGTGTGAACGGTAGGACACTGAAGAGTGTGAACTGTAGGACACTCAGGACTGTCAATGGTAGGACACTGAGCAGTGTGAACGGTAGGATATTGAGGAGTGTTGTGAACGGTAGGTCACTGAGGAGTGTGAACGGTAGGACACTGAGGAGTTTGAACGGTAGGACACTGAGGAGTGTGAACTGTAGGACACTCAGGACTGTCAATGGTAGGACACTGAGCAGTGTGAACGGTAGGATATTGAGGAGTGTTGTGAACGGTAGGTCACTGAGGAGTGTGAACGGTAGGACACTGAGGAGTGTGAACGGTAGGACACTGAGGAGTGTGAACGGTAGTACACTGAGGATTGTGGTGAACAGTAGGATACTGAGGAGTGTTGTGAATGGTAGGTCACTCAGGAGTGTGAACAATAGGATATTGAGGAGTGTGATAAACTGGAGGACTCTGAGGATTGTGAACACTAGGACACTGAGGAGTGTGAACGTTAGGACTCTGAGGCGTGTGAAGGGAAGGACACAGTAGTGTGAAAGATAGGTCATTGAGGAGTGTGAACGGTAGGACTGTGAGCAGTGTGAACGGTAGGTCACTAAGGAGTGTGAACAGTAGGACACTGAGGAGTGTGAACGGTAGGACACTGAGGAGTGTGAACTGTAGGACACTGAGGAGTGTGAACTGTAGGACACTGAGGAGTGTGAACGGTAGGGGAATGAGGAGTGTGAACTGTAGGACACTGAGGAGTGTGAACTGTAGGACACTGAGGAGTGTGAACAGTAGGACACTGAGGAGTGTGAACTGTAGGACACTGAGGAGTGTGAACTGTAGGACACTGAGGAGTGTGAACGGTAGGGGAATGAGGAGTGTGAACGGTAGGACACTGAGGAGTGTGAATGCTAGGACACTGAGGAGTGTGAACGATAGGTCATTGAGGAGTGTGAACGGTAGGACTGTGAGCAGTGTGAACGGTAGGACACTAAGGAGTGTGAACAGTAGGATACTGAGGAGTGTGAACGGTAGGACACTGAAGAGTGTGAACTGTAGGACACTGAGGAGTGTGAACTGTAGGACACTGAGGACTGTGAACAGTAGGACACTGAGGAGTGTGAACAGTAGGACACTGAGCAGTGTGAACGGTAGGATACTGAGGAGTGTGAACGGTAGGGGACTGAGGAGTACGAACGGTAGGACACTGAGGAGTGTGAACGGTAGGGCTCTTAAGGAGTGTTAACGCTAGGACACTGAGGAGTGTGAATGCTAGGACTGTGAGCAGTGTGAACGGTAGATCACTAAGGAGTGTTAACGGTAGGACTGTGAGCAGTTTGAACGGTTGGTCACTAAGGAGTGTGAACAGTAGCACACTGAGCAGTGTGAACGGTAGGACTGTGAGCAGTGTGAACGGTAGGACACTGAGGAGTGTGAACTGTAGGACACTCAGGACTGTCAATGGTAGGACACTAAGCAGTGTGAACGGTAGGATATTGAGGAGTGTTGTGAACGGTAGGTCACTGAGGAGTGTAAACGGTAGGACACTGAGGAGTGTGAATGGTAGGACACTGAGCAGTGTGAACGGTAGGACACTAAGGAGTGTGAACGGTAGGTCACTGAGGAGTGTGAACGGTAGGACACTGAGGAGTGTGAACGGTAGGACACTGAGGAGTGTGAACGGTAGTACACTGAGGATTGTGGTGAACAGTAGGATACTGAGGAGTGTTGTGAATGGTAGGTCACTGAGGAGTGTGAACAATAGGATATTGAGGAGTGTGATGAACTGGAGGACTCTGAGGATTGTGAACACTAGGATACTGAGGAGTGTGAACGTTAGGACTCTGAGGAGTGTGAAGGGAAGGACACAGTAGTGTGAAAGATAGGTCATTGAGGAGTGTGAACGGTAGGACTGTGAGCAGTGTGAACGGTAGGGCACTAAGGAGTGTGAACAGTAGGACACTGAGGAGTGTGAACGTTAGGACACTGAGGAGTGTGAACGGTAGGACACTAGGGAGTGTGAACGGTAGGATGCTGAGGAGTCTGAACACTAGGACTCTGAGGAGTGTAGACAGTAGGGCACTGAGGAGTGTGAACGTTCAGGCACTGAAGAGTGAAAATGTTAGGACACTGAGGAGTGTGAACGATAGGTCATTGAGGAGTGTGAACGGTAGGACTGTGAGCAGTGTGAACGGTAGAACACTGAGGAGTGTGAACAGTAGGACACTGAGCAGTGTGAACGGTAGGACACTGAGGAGTGTGAATGGTAGGACACTGAGCAGTGTGAACGGTAGGATACTGAGGAGTGTGAACGGTAGGGGACTGAGGAGTATGAACGGTAGGACACTGAGGAGTGTGAACGGTAGGGCTCTTAAGGAGTGTTAACGCTAGGACACTGAGGAGTGTGAATGCTAGGACTGTGAGCAGTGTGAACGGTAGAACACTGAGGAGTGTGAACAGTAGGACACTGAGCAGTGTGAACGGTAGCACACTGAGGAGTGTGAACGGTAGGACACTGAGCAGTGTGAACGGTAGGACACTGAGGAGTGTGAACTGTAGGACACTCAGGACTGTCAATGGTTGGACACTGAGCAGTGTGAACGGTAGGATATTGAGTTGTGAACGGTAGGTCACTGAGGAGTGTGAACGGTAGGACACTGATGAGTGTGAACGGTAGGACACTGAGCAGTGTGAACGGTAGGACACTAAGGAGTGTGAACGGTAGGTCACTGAGGAGTGTGAACGGTAGGACACTGAGGAGTGTGAACGGTAGGACACTGAGGAGTGTGAACGGTAGTACACTGTGGATTGTGGTGAACAGTAGGATACTGAGGAGTGTTGTGAATGGTAGGTCACTGAGGAGTGTGAACAATAGGATATTGAGGAGTGTGATGAACTGGAGGACTCTGAGGATTGTGAACACTAGGACACTGAGGACTGTGAACGTTAGGACTCTGAGGAGTGTGAAGGGAAGGACACAGTAGTGTGAAAGATAGGTCATTGAGGAGTGTGAACGGTAGGACTGTGAGCAGTGTGAACGGTAGGGCACTAAGGAGTGTGAACAGTAGGACACTGAGGAGTGTGAACGTTAGGACACTGAGGAGTGTGAACGGTAGGACACTAGGGAGTGTGAACGGTAGGACACTGAGGAGTGTGAACACTAGGACTCTGAGTAGTGTAGACAGTAGGGCACTGAGGAGTGTGAACGTTCAGGCACTGAAGAGTGAAAATGCTAGGACACTGAGGAGTGTGAACGATAGGTCATTGAGGAGTGTGAACGGTAGGACTGTGAGCAGTGTGAACGGTAGAACACAGAGGAGTGTGAACAGTAGGACACTGAGCAGTGTGAACGGTAGGACACTGAGGAGTGTGAACGGTAGGACACTGAGCAGTGTGAACGGTAGGATACTGAGGAGTGTGAACGGTAGGGGACTGAGGAGTACGAACGGTAGGACACTGAGGAGTGTGAACGGTAGGGCTCTTAAGGAGTGTTAACGCTAGGACACTGAGGAGTGTGAATGCTAGGACTGTGAGCAGTGTGAATGGTAGATCACTAAGGAGTGTGAACGGTAGGAGACTGAGCAGTGTGAACGGTAGGACACTGAAGAGTGTGAACTGTAGGACACTCAGGACTGTCAATGGTAGGACACTGAGCAGTGTGAACGGTAGGATATTGAGGAGTGTTGTGAACGGTAGGTCACTGAGGAGTGTGAACGGTAGGACACTGAGGAGTGTGAACGGTAGGACACTGAGGAGTGTGAACGGTAGTACACTGAGGATTGTGGTGAACAGTAGGATACTGAGGAGTGTTGTGAATGGTAGGTCACTGAGGAGTGTGAACAATAGGATATTGAGGAGTGTGATGAACTGGAGGACTCTGAGGATTGTGAACACTAGGACACTGAGGAGTGTGAACGTTAGGACTCTGAGGAGTGTGAAGGGAAGGACACAGTAGTGTGAAAGATAGGTCATTGAGGAGTGTGAACGGTAGGACTGTGAGCAGTGTGAACGGTAGGGCACTAAGGAGTGTGAACAGTAGGACACTGAGGAGTGTGAACGTTAGGACACTGAGGAGTGTGAACGGTAGGACACTGAGGAGTGTGGTGAACGGTTGGACACTGAGGAGTGTGGACAGTAGGACACTGAGCAGTGTGAATGGTAGGTCACTGAGGAGTGTGATGAACAGGAGGACACTGAGGAGTGTGAACACTAGGACTCTGAGGAGTGTGAACTCTAGGACTCTGAGGAGTGTGAATGCTCGGGCACTGAGGACTGTGAATGCTGGGACACTGAGGAGTGTGAATGGTAGGACACTGAGGAGTGTGAACAGTAGGACACTGAGCAGTGTGAACGGTAGGACACTGAGGAGTGTGAACAGTAGGACACTGAGCAGTGTGAACGGTAGGATACTGAGGAGTGTGAACGGTAGGGGACTGAGGAGTACGAACAGTAGGACACTGAGGAGTGTGAACGGTAGGGCTCTTAAGGAGTGTTAACGCTAGGACACTGAGGAGTGTGAATGCTAGGACACTGAGGAGTGTGAACGATAGGTCAATGAGAAGTGTGAACGGTAGGACTGTGAGCAGTGTGAACGGTAGGACACTGAGCAGTGTGAACGGTAGGACACTGAGGAGTGTGAACTGTAGGACACTGAGGAGTGTGAACAGTAGGACACTGAGCAGTGTGAACGGTAGGATACTGAGGAGTGTGAACGGTAGGACACTGAGCAGTGTGAACAGTAGGACACTGAGCAGTGTGAACGGTAGGATACTGAGGAGTGTGAACGGTAGGGGACTGAGGAGTACGAACGGTAGGACACTGAGGAGTGTGAACGGTAGGGCTCTTAAGGAGTGTTAACGCTAGGACACTGAGGAGTGTGAATGCTAGGACTGTGAGCAGTGTGAACGGTAGATCACTAAGGAGTGTGAACGGTAGGACTGTGAGGAGTGTGAACGGTAGAACACTGAAGAGTGTGAACTGTAGGACACTCAGGACTGTCAACGGTAGGACACTGAGCAGTGTGAACAGTAGGACCGAGAGGAATGTGAACGGTAGGGCACTGAGGAGTGTTGTGAATGGTAGGGCACTGAGGAGTGTGAACGATAGGTCATTGAGGAGTGTGAAGGGTAGGAGACTAAGGAGTGTGAACGGTACGACACTGAGGAGTGTGAGCGTCAGGACACTGAGGAGTTTGAACGGAAGTACACTGAGTAGTGTGAACGGTAGGACACTAATGAGTGTGAACGGTAGGACACTGAGGAGTGTGAACGGTAGGACTGTGAGAAGTGTGAACGGTAGGACACTGAGCAGTGTGAACGGTAGGACACTGAGAAGTGTGGTGAACATTAGGGCACTGAGGAGTGTGATCGGTAGGGCATTGAGTGTGAAGGGTAGGAGACTAAGGAGTGTGAACGGTAGGACACTGAGGAGTGTGAGCGTCAGGACACTGAGGAGTTTGAACGGAAGTACACTGAGTAGTGTGAACGGTAGGACACTAATGAGTGTGAACGGTAGGACACTGAGGAGTGTGAACTGTAGGACACTGAGGACTGTGAACAGTAGGACACTGAGGAGTGTGAACAGTAGGACACTGAGCAGTGTGAACGGTAGGATACTGAGGAGTGTGAATGGTAGGGGACTGAGGAATACGAACGGTAGGTCACTGAGGAGTGTGAACGGTAGGACACTGAGGAGTGTGAACGGTAGGACACTGAGGAGTGTGAACGGTAGGGTATTGAAGAGTGTTAATGCTAGGACACTGTGGAGTGTGAAGGCTAGTACACGAAGGAGTGTGAACGGTAAGACTGTGAGCAGTGTGAACGGTAGGGCACTAAGGAGTGTGAACGGTAGGACACTGAGCAGTGTGAACGGTAGGACATTAAGGAGTGTGAACGGTAGGACACTGAGGAGTGTGAACTGTAGGACACTAGGGAGTGTGAACGGTAGGATGCTGAGGAGTGTGACCACTAGGACTCTGAGGAGTGTAGACAGTAGGGCACTGAGGAGTGTGAACGTTCAGGCACTGAAGAGTGAAAATGCTAGGACACTGAGGAGTGTGAACGATAGGTCATTGAGGAGTGTGAACGGTAGGACTGTGAGCAGTGTGAACGGTAGAACACTGAGGAGTGTGAACAGTCGGACACTGAGCAGTGTGAACGGTAGGACACTGAGGAGTGTGAACGGTAGGACACTGAGCAGTGTGAACGGTAGGATACTGAGGAGTGTGAACGGTAGGGGACTGAGGAGTACGAACGGTAGGACACTGAGGAGTGTGAACGGTAGGGCTCTTAAGGGGTGTTAACGCTAGGACACTGAGGAGTGTGAATGCTAGGACTGTGAGCAGTGTGAATGGTAGATCACTAAGGAGTGTGAACGGAAGGACACTGAGCAGTGTGAACGGTAGGACACTGAAGCGTGTGAACTGTAGGACACTCAGGACTGTCAATGGTAGGACACTGAGCAGTGTGAACGGTAGGATATTGAGGAGTGTTGTGAACGGTAGGTCACTGAGGAGTGTGAACGGTAGGACACTGAGGAGTGTGAACAATAGGACACTGAGGAGTGTGAACGGTAGTACACTGAGGATTGTGGTGAACAGTAGGATACTGAGGAGTGTTGTGAATGGTAGGTCACTGAGGAGTGTGAACAATAGGATATTGAGGAGTGTGATGAACTGGAGGACTCTGAGGATTGTGAACACTAGGACACTGAGGAGTGTGAACGTTAGGACTCTGAGGAGTGTGAAGGGAAGGACACAGTAGTGTGAAAGATAGGTCATTGAGGAGTGTGAACGGTAGGACTGTGAGCAGTGTGAACGGTAGGGCACTAAGGAGTGTGAACAGTAGGACACTGAGGAGTGTGAACTGTAGGACACTGAGGAGTGTAGTGAACGGTACGACACTGAGGAGTGTGAACGGTTGGACACTGAGCAGTGTGAACGGTAGGATACTGAGTGTGAACGGTAGGGGACTGAGGAGTACGAACGGTAGGACACTGAGGAGTGTGAACGGTAGGGCTCTTAAGGAGTGTTAACGCTAGGACACTGAGGAGTGTGAATGCTAGGACTGTGAGCAGTGTGAACGGTAGAACACTGCAGAGTGTGAACTGTAGGATACTCAGGACTGTCAATGGTAGGACACTGAGCAGAGTGAACGGTAGGATACTGAGGAGTGTGAACGGTAGGACACTGAAGAGTGTGAACTGTAGGACACTCAGGACTGTCAATGGTAGGACACTGAGCAGAGTGAACGGTAGGATACTGAGGAGTGTGAACGGTAGGGGACTGAGGAGTACGAACGGTAGGACACTGAAGAGTGTGAACGTTAGGACACTGAGGAGTGTGAACAGTAGGACACTGAGCAGTGTAAACGGTAGGATACTGAGGAGTGTGAACGGTAGGGGACTGAGGAGTACGAACGGTAGGACACTGAGGAGTGTGAACGGTAGGGCTCTTAAGGAGTGTTAACGCTAGGACACTGAGGAGTGTGAATGCTAGGACTGTGAGCAGTGTGAATGGTAGATCACTAAGGAGTGTGAACAATAGGATATTGAGGAGTGTGAACGGTAGGACACTGAGCAGTGTGAACGGTAGGATACTGAGGAGTGTGAACGGTAGGGGACTGAGGAGTACGAACGGTAGGACACTGAGGAGTGTGAACGGTAGGACACTGAGCAGTGTGAACGGTAGGATACTGAGGAGTGTGAACGGTAGGGGACTGAGGAGTACGAATGGTAGGACACTGAGGAGTGTGAACGGTAGGGCTCTTAAGGAGTGTTAACGCTCGGACACTGAGGAGTGTGAATGCTTGGACTGTGAGCAGTGTGAATGGTAGATCACTGAGGAGTGTGAACGGTAGGACTGTGAGCAGTGTGAACGGTTGGTCACTAAGGAGTGTGAACTGTAGGACTGTGAGCAGTGTGAACGGTAGGACACTGAAGAGTGTGAACTGTAGGACACTCAGGACTGTCAATGGTAGGACACTGAGCAGTGTGAACGGTAGGATATTGAGGAGTGTTGTGAACGGTAGGTCACTGAGGAGTGTGAACGGTAGGACACTGAGGAGTGTGAACGGTAGGACACTGAGGAGTGTGAACTGTAGGACACTCAGGACTGTCAATGGTAGGACACTGAGCAGTGTGAACGGTAGGATATTGAGGAGTGTTGTGAACGGTAGGTCACTGAGGAGTGTGAACGGTAGGACACTGAGGAGTGTGAACGGTAGGACACTGAGGAGTGTGAACGGTAGTACACTGAGGATTGTGGTGAACAGTAGGATACTGAGGAGTGTTGTGAATGGTAGGTCACTCAGGAGTGTGAACAATAGGATATTGAGAAGTGTGATAAACTGGAGGACTCTGAGGATTGTGAACACTAGGACACTGAGGAGTGTGAACGTTAGGACTCTGAGGAGTGTGAAGGGAAGGACACAGTTGTGTGAAAGATAGGTCATTGAGGAGTGTGAACGGTAGGGCTGTGAGCAGTGTGAACGGTAGGTCACTAAGGAGTGTGAACAGTAGGACACTGAGGAGTGTGAACGGTAGGACACTGAGGAGGGTGAACGGTAGGTCACTGAGGAGTGTGAACAGCAGGACACTGAGGAGTGTGAACTGTAGGACACTGAGGAGTGTGAACTGTAGGACACTGAGGAGTGTGAACGGTAGGGGAATGAGGAGTGTGAACGGTAGGACACTGAGGAGTGTGAATGCTAGGACACTGAGGAGTGTGAACGATAGGTCATTGAGGAGTATGAACGGTAGGACTGTGAGCAGTGTGAACGGTAGGATACTGAGGAGTGTGAACGGTAGGGGACTGAGGAGTACGAACGGTAGGTCACTGAGGAGTGTGAACGGTAGGACACTGAGGAGTGTGAACGGTAGGACACTGAGGAGTGTGAACGGTAGGGTATTGCAGAGTGTTAATGCTAGGACACTGTGGAGTGTGAACGCTAGTACACGAAGGAGTGTGAACGGTAAGACTGTGAGCAGTGTGAACGGTAGGGCACTAAGGAGTGTGAACGGTAGGACACTGAGCAGTGTGAACGGTAGGACATTAAGGAGTGTGAACGGTAGGACACTGAGGAGTGTGAACTGTAGGACACTAGGGAGTGTGAACGGTAGGATGCTGAGGAGTGTGAACACTAGGACTCTGAGGAGTGTAGACAGTAGGGCACTGAGGAGTGTGAACGTTCAGGCACTGAAGGGTGAAAATGCTAGGACACTGAGGAGTGTGAACGATAGGTCATTGAGGAGTGTGAACGGTAGGACTGTGAGCAGTGTGAACGGTAGAACACTGAGGAGTGTGAACAGTAGGACACTGAGCAGTGTGAATGGTAGGGCACTGAGGAGTGTGAACGGTAGGACACTGAGCAGTGTGAACGGTAGGATACTGAGGAGTGTGAACGGTAGGGGACTGAGGAGTACGAACGGTAGGACACTGAGGAGTGTGAACGGTAGGGCTCTTAAGGAGTGTTAACGCTAGGACACTGAGGAGTGTGAATGCTAGGACTGTGAGCAGTGTGAACGGTAGAACACTGAGGAGTGTGAACAGTAGGACACTGAGCAGTGTGAACGGTAGCACACTGAGGAGTGTGAACGGTAGGACACTGAGCAGTGTGAACGGTAGGACACTGAGGAGTGTGAACTGGTAGGACACTGAGCAGTGTGAACGGTAGGATATTGAGTTGTGAACGGTAGGTCACTGAGGAGTGTGAACGGTAGGACACTGAGGAGTGTGAACGGTAGGACACTGAGCAGTGTGAACGGTAGGACACTAAGGAGTGTGAACGGTAGGTCACTGAGGAGTGTGAACGGTAGGACACTGAGGAGTGTGAACGGTAGGACACTGAGGAGTGTGAACGGTAGTACACTGTGGATTGTGGTGAACAGTAGGATACTGAGGAGTGTTGTGAATGGTAGGTCACTGAGGAGTGTGAACAATAGGATATTGAGGAGTGTGATGAACTGGAGGACTCTGAGGATTGTGAACACTAGGACACTGAGGACTGTGAACGTTAGGACTCTGAGGAGTGTGAAGGGAAGGACACAGTAGTGTGAAAGATAGGTCATTGAGGAGTGTGAACGGTAGGACTGTGAGCAGTGTGAACGGTAGGGCACTAAGGAGTGTGAACAGTAGGACACTGAGGAGTGTGAACGTTAGGACACTGAGGAGTGTGAACGGTAGGACACTAGGGAGTGTGAACGGTAGGACACTGAGGAGTGTGAACACTAGGACTCTGAGGAGTGTAGACAGTAGGGCACTGAGGAGTGTGAACGTTCAGGCACTGAAGAGTGAAAATGCTAGGACACTGAGGAGTGTGAACGATAGGTCATTGAGGAGTGTGAACGGTAGGACTGTGAGCAGTGTGAACGGTAGAACACAGAGGAGTGTGAACAGTAGGACACTGAGCAGTGTGAACGGTAGGACACTGAGGAGTGTGAACGGTAGGACACTGAGCAGTGTGAACGGTAGGATACTGAGGAGTGTGAACGGTAGGGGACTGAGGAGTACGAACGGTAGGACACTGAGGAGTGTGAACGGTAGGGCTCTTAAGGAGTGTTAACGCTAGGACACTGAGGAGTGTGAATGCTAGGACTGTGAGCAGTGTGAATGGTAGATCACTAGGGAGTGTGAACGGTAGGAGACTGAGCAGTGTGAACGGTAGGACACTGAAGAGTGTGAACTGTAGGACACTCAGGACTGTCAATGGTAGGACACTGAGCAGTGTGAACGGTAGGATATTGAGGAGTGTTGTGAACGGTAGGTCACTGAGGAGTGTGAACGGTAGGACACTGAGGAGTGTGAACGGTAGGACACTGAAGAGTGTGAACAGTAGGACACTGAGCAGTGTGAACGGTAGGGGACTGAGGAGTGTGAACGGTAGGACACTGAGCAGTGTGAACGGTAGGATACTGAGGGGTGTGAACGGTAGGGGACTGAGGAGTACGAACGGTAGGACACTGAGGAGTGTGAACGGTAGGGGACTGAGGAGTACGAACGGTAGGACACTGAGGAGTGTGAACAGTAGGACACTGAGCAGTGTGAACGGTAGGATACTGAGGGGTGTGAACGGTAGGGGACTGAGGAGTACGAACGGTAGGACACTGAGGAGTGTGAACAGTAGGACACTGAGCAGTGTGAACGGTAGGATATTGAGGAGTGTTGTGAACGGTAGGTCACTGAGGAGTGTGAACGGTAGGACACTGAGGAGTGTGAACGGTAGGACACTGAAGAGTGTGAACAGTAGGACACTGAGCAGTGTGAACGGTAGGGGACTGAGGAGTGTGAACGGTAGGACACTGAGCAGTGTGAACGGTAGGATACTGAGGGGTGTGAACGGTAGGGGACTGAGGAGTACGAACGGTAGGACACTGAGGAGTGTGAACGGTAGGGGACTGAGGAGTACGAACGGTAGGACACTGAGGAGTGTGAACAGTAGGACACTGAGCAGTGTGAACGGTAGGATACTGAGGGGTGTGAACGGTAGGGGACTGAGGAGTACGAACGGTAGGACACTGAGGAGTGTGAACAGTAGGACACTGAGCAGTGTGAACGGTAGGATACTGAGGAGTGTGAACGGTAGGGGACTGAGGAGTACGAATGGTAGGACACTGAGGAGTGTGAACGGTAGGGCTCTTAAGGAGTGTTAACGCTAGGACACTGAGGAGTGTGAATGCTAGGACTGTGAGCAGTGTGAATGGTAGATCACTGAGGAGTGTGAACGGTAGGACTGTGAGCAGTGTGAACGGTAGGACACTGAGCAGTGTGAACGGTAGGTCACTGAGGAGTGTGAACAGCAGGACTGTGAGCAGTGTGAACGGTTGGTCACTAAGGAGTGTGAACTGTAGGACTGTGAGCAGTGTGAATGGTAAATCACTAAGGAGTGTGAACGGTAGGACTGTGAGCAGTGTGAACGGTAGGACACTGAGCAGTGTGAACGGTAAGACACTGAAGAGTGTGAACTGTAGGACACTCAGGACTGTCAATGGTAGGACACTGAGCACTGTGAACGGTAGGACATTGAGGAGTGTTGTGAACGGTAGGTCACGGAGGAGTGTGAACGGTAGGACACTGAGGAGTGTGAACGGTAGGACACTGCGGAGTGTGAACGGTAGTACACTGAGGATTGTGGTGAACAGTAGGATACTGAGGAGTGTTGTGAATGGTAGGTCACTGAGGAGTGTGAACAATAGGATATTGAGGAGTGTGATAAACTGGAGGACTCTGAGGATTGTGAACACTAGGACACTGAGGAGTGTGAACGTTAGGACTCTGAGGAGTGTGAAGGGAAGGACACAGTAGTGTGAAAGATAGGTCATTGAGGAGTGTGAACGGTAGGACTGTGAGCAGTGTGAACGGTAGGTCACTAAGCAGTGTGAACAGTAGGACACTGAGGAGTGTGAACTGTAGGACACTGAGGAGTGTGAACTGTAGGACACTGAGGAGTGTGAACGGTAGGGGAATGAGGAGTGTGAACGGTAGGACACTGAGGAGTGTGAATGCTAGGACACTGAGGAGTGTGAACGATAGGTCATTGAGGAGTGTGAACGGTAGGACTGTGAGCAGTGTGAATGGTAGGACACTGAGGAGTGTGAACGGTAGGACACTGAGGAGTGTGAACGGTAGGACACTGAGCAGTGTGAATGGTAGGACACTAAGGAGTGTGAACAGTAGGATACTGAGGAGTGTGAACGGTAGGACACTGAAGAGTGTGAACTGTAGGACACTGAGGAGTGTGAACTGTAGGACACTGAGGAGTGTGAACGGTAGGACACTGAAGAGTGTGAACTGTAGGACACTGAGGACTGTGAACAGTAGGACACTGAGGAGTGTGAACGGTAGGATGCTGAGGAGTGTGAACAGTAGGACACTGAGCAGTGTGAACGGTAGGACACTGAGGAGTGTGAACAGTAGGACACTGAGCAGTGTGAACGGTAGGATACTGAGGAGTGTGAACGGTAGGGGACTGAGGAGTACGAACGGTAGGACACTGAGGAGTGTGAACGGTAGGGCTCTTAAGGAGTGTTAACGCTAGGACACTGAGGAGTGTGAATGCTAGGACTGTGAGCAGTGTGAATGGTAGATCACTAAGGAGTGTGAACGGTAGGACTGTGAGCAGTTTGAACGGTTGGTCACTAAGGAGTGTGAACAGTAGCACACTGAGCAGTGTGAACGGTAGGACTGTGAGCAGTGTGAACGGTAGGACACTGAGGAGTGTGAACTGTAGGACACTCAGGACTGTCAATGGTAGGACACTGAGCAGTGTGAACGGTAGGATATTGAGGAGTGTTGTGAACGGTAGGTCACTGAGGAGTGTGAACGGTAGGACACTGAGGAGTGTGAACGGTAGGACACTGAGGAGTGTGAACGGTAGGACACTAAGGAGTGTGAACGGTAGGTCACTGAGGAGTGTGAACGGTAGGTCACTGAGGAGTGTGAACGGTAGGACACTGAGGAGTGTGAACGGTAGTACACTGAGGATTGTGGTGAACAGTAGGATACTGAGGAGTGTTGTGAATGGTAGGTCACTGAGGAGTGTGAACAGTAGGACACTGAGGAGTGTGAACTGTAGGACACTGAGGAGTGTGAACTGTAGGACACTGAGGAGTGTGAACGGTAGGGGAATGAGGAGTGTGAACGGTAGGACACTGAGGAGTGTGAATGCTAGGACACTGAGGAGTGTGAACGATAGGTCATTGAGGAGTATGAACGGTAGGACTGTGAGCAGTGTGAACGGTAGGATACTGAGGAGTGTGAACGGTAGGGGACTGAGGAGTACGAACGGTAGGTCACTGAGGAGTGTGAACGGTAGGACACTGAGGAGTGTGAACGGTAGGACACTGAGGAGTGTGAACGGTAGGGTATTGCAGAGTGTTAATGCTAGGACACTGTGGAGTGTGTACGCTAGTACACGAAGGAGTGTGAACGGTAAGACTGTGAGCAGTGTGAACGGTAGGGCACTAAGGAGTGTGAACGGTAGGACACTGAGCAGTGTGAACGGTAGGACATTAAGGAGTGTGAACGGTAGGACACTGAGGAGTGTGAACTGTAGGACACTAGGGAGTGTGAACGGTAGGATGCTGAGGAGTGTGAACACTAGGACTCTGAGGAGTGTAGACAGTAGGGCACTGAGGAGTGTGAACGTTCAGGCACTGAAGGGTGAAAATGCTAGGACACTGAGGAGTGTGAACGATAGGTCATTGAGGAGTGTGAACGGTAGGACTGTGAGCAGTGTGAACGGTAGAACACTGAGGAGTGTGAACAGTAGGACACTGAGCAGTGTGAACGGTAGGGCACTGAGGAGTGTGAACGGTAGGACACTGAGCAGTGTGAACGGTAGGATACTGAGGAGTGTGAACGGTAGGGGACTGAGGAGTACGAACGGTAGGACACTGAGGAGTGTGAACGGTAGGGCTCTTAAGGAGTGTTAACGCTAGGACACTGAGGAGTGTGAATGCTAGGACTGTGAGCAGTGTGAACGGTAGAACACTGAGGAGTGTGAACAGTAGGACACTGAGCAGTGTGAACGGTAGCACACTGAGGAGTGTGAACGGTAGGACACTGAGCAGTGTGAATGGTAGGACACTGAGGAGTGTGAACTGTAGGACACTCAGGACTGTCAATGGTAGGACACTGAGCAGTGTGAACGGTAGGATATTGAGTTGTGAACGGTAGGTCACTGAGGAGTGTGAACGGTAGGACACTGAGGAGTGTGAACGGTAGGACACTGAGGAGTGTGAACGGTAGGACACTGAGCAGTGTGAACGGTAGGACACTAAGGAGTGTGAACGGTAGGTCACTGAGGAGTGTGAACGGTAGGACACTGAGGAGTGTGAAAGGTAGGACACTGAGGAGTGTGAACGGTAGTACACTGTGGATTGTGGTGAACAGTAGGATACTGAGGAGTGTTGTGAATGGTAGGTCACTGAGGAGTGTGAACAATAGGATATTGAGGAGTGTGATGAACTGGAGGACTCTGAGGATTGTGAACACTAGGACACTGAGGACTGTGAACGTTAGGACTCTGAGGAGTGTGAAGGGAAGGACACAGTAGTGTGAAAGATAGGTCATTGAGGAGTGTGAACGGTAGGACTGTGAGCAGTGTGAACGGTAGGGCACTAAGGAGTGTGAACAGTAGGACACTGAGGAGTGTGAACGTTAGGACACTGAGGAGTGTGAACGGTAGGACACTAGGGAGTGTGAACGGTAGGACACTGAGGAGTGTGAACACTAGGACTCTGAGGAGTGTAGACAGTAGGGCACTGAGGAGTGTGAACGTTCAGGCACTGAAGAGTGAAAATGCTAGGACACTGAGGAGTGTGAACGATAGGTCATTGAGGAGTGTGAACGGTAGGACTGTGAGCAGTGTGAACGGTAGAACACAGAGGAGTGTGAACAGTAGGACACTGAGCAGTGTGAACGGTAGGACACTGAGGAGTGTGAACGGTAGGACACTGAGCAGTGTGAACGGTAGGATACTGAGGAGTGTGAACGGTAGGGGACTGAGGAGTACGAACGGTAGGACACTGAGGAGTGTGAACGGTAGGGCTCTTAAGGAGTGTTAACGCTAGGACACTGAGGAGTGTGAATGCTAGGACTGTGAGCAGTGTGAATGGTAGATCACTAGGGAGTGTGAACAGTAGGAGACTGAGCAGTGTGAACGGTAGGACACTGAAGAGTGTGAACTGTAGGACACTCAGGACTGTCAATGGTAGGACACTGAGCAGTGTGAACGGTAGGATATTGAGGAGTGTTGTGAACGGTAGGTCACTGAGGAGTGTGAACGGTAGGACACTGAGGAGTGTGAACGGTAGGACACTGAAGAGTGTGAACAGTAGGACACTGAGCAGTGTGAACGGTAGGGGACTGAGGAGTGTGAACGGTAGGACACTGAGCAGTGTGAACGGTAGGATACTGAGGGGTGTGAACGGTAGGGGACTGAGGAGTACGAACGGTAGGACACTGAGGAGTGTGAACGGTAGGGGACTGAGGAGTACGAACGGTAGGACACTGAGGAGTGTGAACAGTAGGACACTGAGCAGTGTGAACGGTAGGATACTGAGGGGTGTGAACGGTAGGGGACTGAGGAGTACGAACGGTAGGACACTGAGGAGTGTGAACAGTAGGACACTGAGCAGTGTGAACGGTAGGATACTGAGGAGTGTGAACGGTAGGGGACTGAGGAGTACGAATGGTAGGACACTGAGGAGTGTGAACGGTAGGGCTCTTAAGGAGTGTTAACGCTAGGACACTGAGGAGTGTGAATGCTAGGACTGTGAGCAGTGTGAATGGTAGATCACTGAGGAGTGTGAACGGTAGGACTGTGAGCAGTGTGAACGGTAGGACACTGAGCAGTGTGAACGGTAGGTCACTGAGGAGTGTGAACAGCAGGACTGTGAGCAGTGTGAACGGTTGGTCACTAAGGAGTGTGAACTGTAGGACTGTGAGCAGTGTGAATGGTAAATCACTAAGGAGTGTGAACGGTAGGACTGTGAGCAGTGTGAACGGTAGGACACTGAGCAGTGTGAACGGTAAGACACTGAAGAGTGTGAACTGTAGGACACTCAGGACTGTCAATGGTAGGACACTGAGCACTGTGAACGGTAGGACATTGAGGAGTGTTGTGAACGGTAGGTCACGGAGGAGTGTGAACGGTAGGACACTGAGGAGTGTGAACGGTAGGACACTGAGGAGTGTGAACGGTAGTACACTGAGGATTGTGGTGAACAGTAGGATACTGAGGAGTGTTGTGAATGGTAGGTCACTGAGGAGTGTGAACAATAGGATATTGAGGAGTGTGATAAACTGGAGGACTCTGTGGATTGTGAACACTAGGACACTGAGGAGTGTGAACGTTAGGACTCTGAGGAGTGTGAAGGGAAGGACACAGTAGTGTGAAAGATAGGTCATTGAGGAGTGTGAACGGTAGGACTGTGAGCAGTGTGAACGGTAGGTCACTAAGCAGTGTGAACAGTAGGACACTGAGGAGTGTGAACTGTAGGACACTGAGGAGTGTGAACTGTAGGACACTGAGGAGTGTGAACGGTAGGGGAATGAGGAGTGTGAACGGTAGGACACTGAGGAGTGTGAATGCTAGGACACTGAGGAGTGTGAACGATAGGTCATTGAGGAGTGTGAACGGTAGGACTGTGAGCAGTGTGAATGGTAGGACACTGAGGAGTGTGAACGGTAGGACACTGAGGAGTGTGAACGGTAGGACACTGAGCAGTGTGAATGGTAGGACACTAAGGAGTGTGAACAGTAGGATACTGAGGAGTGTGAACGGTAGGACACTGAAGAGTGTGAACTGTAGGACACTGAGGAGTGTGAACGGTAGGACACTGAAGAGTGTGAACTGTAGGACACTGAGGACTGTGAACAGTAGGACACTGAGGAGTGTGAACGGTAGGATGCTGAGGAGTGTGAACAGTAGGACACTGAGCAGTGTGAACGGTAGGACACTGAGGAGTGTGAACAGTAGGACACTGAGCAGTGTGAACGGTAGGATACTGAGGAGTGTGAACGGTAGGGGACTGAGGAGTACGAACGGTAGGACACTGAGGAGTGTGAACGGTAGGGCTCTTAAGGAGTGTTAACGCTAGGACACTGAGGAGTGTGAATGCTAGGACTGTGAGCAGTGTGAATGGTAGATCACTAAGGAGTGTGAACGGTAGGACTGTGAGCAGTTTGAACGGTTGGTCACTAAGGAGTGTGAACAGTAGCACACTGAGCAGTGTGAACGGTAGGACTGTGAGCAGTGTGAACGGTAGGACACTGAGGAGTGTGAACTGTAGGACACTCAGGACTGTCAATGGTAGGACACTGAGCAGTGTGAACGGTAGGATATTGAGGAGTGTTGTGAACGGTAGGTCACTGAGGAGTGTGAACGGTAGGACACTGAGGAGTGTGAACGGTAGGACACTGAGGAGTGTGAACGGTAGGACACTAAGGAGTGTGAACGGTAGGTCACTGAGGAGTGTGAACGGTAGGTCACTGAGGAGTGTGAACGGTAGGACACTGAGGAGTGTGAACGGTAGTACACTGAGGATTGTGGTGAACAGTAGGATACTGAGGAGTGTTGTGAATGGTAGGTCACTGAGGAGTGTGAACAATAGGATATTGAGGAGTGTGATGAACTGGAGGACTCTGAGGATTGTGAACACTAGGACACTGAGGAGTGTGAACGTTAGGACTCTGAGGAGTGTGAAGGGAAGGACACAGTAGTGTGAAAGATAGGTCATTGAGGAGTGTGAACGGTAGGACTGTGAGCAGTGTGAACGGTAGGGCACGAAGGAGTGTGAACAGTAGGACACTGAGGAGTGTGAACGTTAGGACACTGAGGAGTGTGAACGGTAGGACACTGAGGAGTGTGGTGAACGGTAGGACACTGAGGAGTGTGGACAGTAGGACACTGAGCAGTGTGAATGGTAGGTCACTGAGGAGTGTGATAAACAGGAGGACACTGAGGAGTGTGAACACTAGGACTCTGAGGAGTGTGAACTCTAGGACTCTGAGGAGTGTGAATGCTCGGGCACTGAGGACTGTGAATGCTGGGACACTGAGGAGTGTGAATGGTAGGACACTGAGGAGTGTGAACAGTAGGACACTGAGCAGTGTGAACGGTAGGACACTGAGGAGTGTGAACAGTAGGACACTGAGCAGTGTGAACGGTAGGATACTGAGGAGTGTGAACGGTAGGGGACTGAGGAGTACGAACGGTAGGACACTGAGGAGTGTGAACGGTAGGGCTCTTAAGGAGTGTTAACGCTAGGACACTGAGGAGTGTGAATGCTAGGACTGTGAGCAGTGTGAATGGTAGATCACTAGGGAGTGTGAACGGTAGGAGACTGAGCAGTGTGAACGGTAGGACACTGAAGAGTGTGAACTGTAGGACACTCAGGACTGTCAATGGTAGGACACTGAGCAGTGTGAACGGTAGGATATTGAGGAGTGTTGTGAACGGTAGGTCACTGAGGAGTGTGAACGGTAGGACACTGAGGAGTGTGAACGGTAGGACACTGAAGAGTGTGAACAGTAGGACACTGAGCAGTGTGAACGGTAGGGGACTGAGGAGTGTGAACGGTAGGACACTGAGCAGTGTGAACGGTAGGATACTGAGGGGTGTGAACGGTAGGGGACTGAGGAGTACGAACGGTAGGACACTGAGGAGTGTGAACGGTAGGGGACTGAGGAGTACGAACGGTAGGACACTGAGGAGTGTGAACAGTAGGACACTGAGCAGTGTGAACGGTAGGATACTGAGGGGTGTGAACGGTAGGGGACTGAGGAGTACGAACGGTAGGACACTGATGAGTGTGAACAGTAGGACACTGAGCAGTGTGAACGGTAGGATACTGAGGAGTGTGAACGGTAGGGGACTGAGGAGTACGAATGGTAGGACACTGAGGAGTGTGAACGGTAGGGCTCTTAAGGAGTGTTAACGCTAGGACACTGAGGAGTGTGAATGCTAGGACTGTGAGCAGTGTGAATGGTAGATCACTGAGGAGTGTGAACGGTAGGTCTGTGAGCAGTGTGAACGGTAGGACACTGAGCAGTGTGAACGGTAGGTCACTGAGGAGTGTGAACAGCAGGACTGTGAGCAGTGTGAACGGTTGGTCACTAAGGAGTGTGAACTGTAGGACTGTGAGCAGTGTGAATGGTAAATCACTAAGGAGTGTGAACGGTAGGACTGTGAGCAGTGTGAACGGTAGGACACTGAGCAGTGTGAACGGTAGGACACTGAAGAGTGTGAACTGTAGGACACTCAGGACTGTCAATGGTAGGACACTGAGCACTGTGAACGGTAGGACATTGAGGAGTGTTGTTAACGGTAGGTCACGGAGGAGTGTGAACGGTAGGACACTGAGGAGTGTGAACGGTAATACACTGAGGAGTGTGAACGGTAGTACACTGAGGATTGTGGTGAACAGTAGGGTACTGAGGAGTGTTGTGAATGGTAGGTCACTGAGGAGTGTGAACAATAGGATATTGAGGAGTGTGATAAACTGGAGGACTCTGAGGATTGTGAACACTAGGACACTGAGGAGTGTGAACGTTAGGACTCTGAGGAGTGTGAAGGGAAGGACACAGTAGTGTGAAAGATAGGTCATTGAGGAGTGTGAATGGTAGGACTGTGAGCAGTGTGAACGGTAGGTCACTAAGCAGTGTGAACAGTAGGACACTGAGGAGTGTGAACTGTAGGACACTGAGGAGTGTGAACTGTAGGACACTGAGGAGTGTGAACGGTAGGGGAATGAGGAGTGTGAACGGTAGGACACTGAGGAGTGTGAATGCTAGGACACTGAGGAGTGTGAACGATAGGTCATTGAGGAGTGTGAACGGTAGGACTGTGAGCAGTGTGAATGGTAGGACACTGAGGAGTGTGAACGGTAGGACACTGAGGAGTGTGAACGGTAGGACACTGAGCAGTGTGAATGGTAGGACACTAAGGAGTGTGAACAGTAGGATACTGAGGAGTGTGAACGGTAGGACACTGAAGAGTGTGAACTGTAGGACACTGAGGAGTGTGAACTGTAGGACACTGAGGAGTGTGAACGGTAGGACACTGAAGAGTGTGAACTGTAGGACACTGAGGACTGTGAACAGTAGGACACTGAGGAGTGTGAACGGTAGGATGCTGAGGAGTGTGAACAGTAGGACACTGAGCAGTGTGAACGGTAGGACACTGAGGAGTGTGAACAGTAGGACACTGAGCAGTGTGAACGGTAGGATACTGAGGAGTGTGAACGGTAGGGGACTGAGGAGTACGAACGGTAGGACACTGAGGAGTGTGAACGGTAGGGCTCTTAAGGAGTGTTAACGCTAGGACACTGAGGAGTGTGAATGCTAGGACTGTGAGCAGTGTGAATGGTAGATCACTAAGGAGTGTGAACGGTAGGACTGTGAGCAGTTTGAACAGTTGGTCACTAAGGAGTGTGAACAGTAGCACACTGAGCAGTGTGAACGGTAGGACTGTGAGCAGTGTGAACGGTAGGACACTGAGGAGTGTGAACTGTAGGACACTCAGGACTGTCAATGGTAGGACACTGAGCAGTGTGAACGGTAGGATATTGAGGAGTGTTGTGAACGGTAGGTCACTGAGGAGTGTGAACGGTAGGACACTGAGGAGTGTGAACGGTAGGACACTGAGGAGTGTGAACGGTAGGACACTAAGGAGTGTGAACGGTAGGTCACTGAGGAGTGTGAACGGTAGGACACTGAGGAGTGTGAACGGTAGGACACTGAGGAGTGTGAACGGTAGTACACTGAGGATTGTGGTGAACAGTAGGATACTGAGGAGTGTTGTGAATGGTAGGTCACTGAGGAGTGTGAACAATAGGATATTGAGGAGTGTGATGAACTGGAGGACTCTGAGGATTGTGAACACTAGGACACTGAGGAGTGTGAACGTTAGGACTCTGAGGAGTGTGAAGGGAAGGACACAGTAGTGTGAAAGATAGGTCATTGAGGAGTGTGAACGGTAGGACTGTGAGCAGTGTGAACGGTAGGGCACGAAGGAGTGTGAACAGTAGGACACTGAGGAGTGTGAACGTTAGGACACTGAGGAGTGTGAACGGTAGGACACTGAGGAGTGTGGTGAACGGTAGGACACTGAGGAGTGTGGACAGTAGGACACTGAGCAGTGTGAATGGTAGGTCACTCAGGAGTGTGATAAACAGGAGGACACTGAGGAGTGTGAACACTAGGACTCTGAGGAGTGTGAACTCTAGGACTCTGAGGAGTGTGAATGCTCGGGCACTGAGGACTGTGAATGCTGGGACACTGAGGAGTGTGAATGGTAGGACACTGAGGAGTGTGAACAGTAGGACACTGAGCAGTGTGAACGGTAGGACACTGAGGAGTGTGAACAGTAGGACACTGAGCAGTGTGAACGGTAGGATACTGAGGAGTGTGAACGGTAGGGGACTGAGGAGTACGAACGGTAGGACACTGAGGAGTGTGAACGGTAGGGCTCTTAAGGAGTGTTAACGCTAGGACACTGAGGAGTGTGAATGCTAGGACACTGAGGAGTGTGAACGATAGGTCAATGAGCAGTGTGAACGGTAGGACTGTGAGCAGTGTGAACGGTAGGACACTGAGCAGTGTGAACGGTAGGACACTGAGGAGTGTGAACTGTAGGACACTGAGGAGTGTGAACAGTAGGACACTGAGCAGTGTGAACGGTAGGATACTGAGGAGTGTGAACGGTAGGACACTGAGCAGTGTGAACAGTAGGACACTGAGCAGTGTGAACGGTAGGACACTGAGGAGTGTGAACGGTAGGGCTCTTAAGGAGTGTTAACGCTAGGACACTGAGGAGTGTGAATGCTAGGACTGTGAGCAGTGTGAACGGTAGATCACTAAGGAGTGTGAACGGTAGGACTGTGAGGAGTGTGAACGGTAGAACACTGAAGAGTGTGAACTGTAGGACACTCAGGACTGTCAACGGTAGGACACTGAGCAGTGTGAACAGTAGGACCGAGAGGAATGTGAACGGTAGGGCACTGAGGAGTGTTGCGAATGGTAGGGCACTGAGGAGTGTGAACGATAGGTCATTGAGGAGTGTGAAGGGTAGGAGACTAAGGAGTGTGAACGGTAGGACACTGAGGAGTGTGAGCGTCAGGACACTGAGGAGTTTGAACGGAAGTACACTGAGTAGTGTGAACGGTAGGACACTAATGAGTGTGAACGGTAGGACACTGAGGAGTGTGAACGGTAGGACTGTGAGAAGTGTGAACGGTAGGACACTGAGCAGTGTGAACGGTAGGACACTGAGAAGTGTGGTGAACATTAGGGCACTGAGGAGTGTGATCGGTAGGGCATTGAGGAGTGTGGTGAACAGTAGGATACTGAGGATTGTTGTGAACAGTCGGTCACTGAGGAGTGTGAATGGTAGGACACTGCGGAGTGTGAACAATAGGATACTGAGGAGTGTGATGAACGGGAGGATACTGAGGAGTGCGAACTCTAAGACCTGAGGAGTGTGAACGGCAGGACACTGCGGACTGTGAACGGAAGGACAATGTGTCGTGTGAACGGTAGGACCCTGAGGAGTGTGAACGGTAGGGTATTGAAGAGTGTTAACGCTAGGACACTGTGGAGTGTGAACGCTAGTACACGAAGGAGTGCGAACGGTAGGACTGTGAGCAGGGTGAACGGTAGGGCACTAAGGAGTGTCAACGGTAGGACACTGAGCAGTGTGAACGGTAGGACACTGAGCAGTGTGAACGGTAGGACACTGAGGAGTGTGAACTGTAGGACACTAGGGAGTGTTAACGGTAGGATGCTGAGGAGTGTGAACACTAGGACTCTGAGGAGTGTAGACAGTAGGGCACTGAGGAGTGTGAACGTTCAGGCACTGAAGAGTGAAAATGCTAGGACACTGAGGAGTCTGAACGATAGGTCATTGAGGAGTGTGAACGGTAGGACTGTGAGCAGTGTGAACGGTAGAACACTGAGGAGTGTGAACAGTAGGACACTGAGCAGTGTGAACAGTAGGATACTGAGGAGTGTGAACGGTAGGGGACTGAGGAGTACGAACGGTAGGACACTGAGCAGTGTGAACGGTGGGATATTGAGGAGTGTTGTGAACGGTAGGTCACTGAGGAGTGTGAACGGTAGGACACTGAGGAGTGTGAATGGTAGGACACTGAGGAGTGTGAACGGTAGTACACTGAGGATTGTGGTGAACAGTAGGATACTGAGGAGTGTTGTGAATGGTAGGTCACTGAGGAGTGTGAACAATAGGATATTGAGGAGTGTGATGAACTGGAGGACTCTGAGGATTGTGAACACTAGGACACTGAGGAGTGTGAACGTTAGGACTCTGAGGCGTGTGAAGGGAAGGACACAGTAGTGTGAAAGATAGGTCATTGAGGAGTGTGAACGGTAGGACTGTGAGCAGTGTGAACGGTAGGGCACGAAGGAGTGTGAACAGTAGGACACTGAGGAGTGTGAACTGTAGGACACGTAGGAGTGTGAACTGTAGGACACAGGACTGTGAACGGTAGGACACTGAGCAGTGTGAACGGTAGGATACTGAGGAGTGTGAACGGTAGGACACTGAGCAGTGTGAACGGTAGGATACTGAGGAGTGTGAACAGTAGGACACTGAGCAGTGTGAACGGTAGGATACTGAGGAGTGTGAACGGTAGGGGACTGAGGAGTACGAACGGTAGGACACTGAGGAGTGTGAACGGTAGGGCTCTTAAGGAGTGTTAACGCTAGGACACTGAGGAGTGTGAATGCTAGGACTGTGAGCAGTGTGAATGGTAGATCACTGAGGAGTGTGAACAATAGGATATTGAGGAGTGTGAACGGTAGGACACTGAGCAGTGTGAACGGTAGGGGACTGAGGAGTGTGAACGGTAGGACACTGAGCAGTGTGAACGGTAGGATACTGAGGAGTGTGAACGGTAGGGGACTGAGGAGTACGAACGGTAGGACACTGAGGACTGTGAACGGTAGGACACTGAGGAGTGTGAACGGTAGGACACTGAGCAGTGTGAACGGTAGGATACTGAGGAGTGTGAACGGTAGGGGACTGAGGAGTACGAACGGTAGGACACTGAGGAGTGTGAACGGTAGGGCTCTTAAGGAGTGTTAACGCTAGGACACTGAGGAGTGTGAATGCTAGGACTGTGAGCAGTGTGAACGGTAGATCACTAAGGAGTGTGAACGGTAGGACTGTGAGCAGTGTGAACGGTAGGACACTGAAGAGTGTGAACTGTAGGACACTCAGGACTGTCAATGGTAGGACACTGAGCAGTGTGAACGGTAGGATATTGAGGAGTGTTGTGAACGTTAGGTCACTGAGGAGTGTGAACGGTAGGACACTGAGGAGGGTGAACGGTAGGTCACTGAGGAGTGTGAACAGTAGGACACTGAGGAGTGTGAACTGTAGGACACTGAGGAGTGTGAACTGTAGGACACTGAGGAGTGTGAACGGTAGGGGAATGAGGAGTGTGAACGGTAGGACACTGAGGAGTGTGAATGCTAGGACACTGAGGAGTGTGAACGATAGGTCATTGAGGAGTGTGAACGGTAGGACTGTGAGCAGTGTGAACGGTAGGACACTAAGGAGTGTGAACAGTAGGATACTGAGGAGTGTGAACGGTAGGACACTGAAGTGTGTGAACTGTAGGACACTGAGGAGTGTGAACTGTAGGACACTGAGGACTGTGAACAGTAGGACACTGAGGAGTGTGAACAGTAGGACACTGAGCAGTGTGAACGGTAGGATACTGAGGAGTGTGAACGGTAGGTGACTGAGGAGTACGAACGGTAGGACACTGAGGAGTGTGAACGGTAGGGCTCTTAAGGAGTGTTAACGCTAGGACTCTGAGGAGTGTGAATGCTAGGACTGTGAGCAGTGTGAATGGTAGATCACTAAGGACTGTGAACGGTAGGACTGTGAGCAGTTTGAACGGTTGGTCACTAAGGAGTGTGAACAGTAGCACACTGAGCAGTGTGAACGGTAGGACTGTGAGCAGTGTGAACGGTAGGACACTGAGGAGTGTGAACTGTAGGACACTCAGGACTGTCAATGGTAGGACACTGAGCAGTGTGAACGGTAGGATATTGAGGAGTGTTGTGAACGGTAGGTCACTGAGGAGTGTGAACGGTAGGACACTGAGGAGTGTGAACGGTAGGACACTGAGCAGTGTGAACGGTAGGACACTAAGGAGTGTGAACGGTAGGTCACTGAGGAGTGTGAACGGTAGGACACTGAGGAGTGTGAACGGTAGGACACTGAGGAGTGTGAACGGTAGTACACTGAGGATTGTGGTGAACAGTAGGATACTGAGGACTGTTGTGAATGGTAGGTCACTGAGGAGTGTGAACAATAGGATATTGAGGAGTGTGATGAACTGGAGGACTCTGAGGATTGTGAACACTAGGACACTGAGGAGTGTGAACGTTAGGACTCTGAGGAGTGTGAAGGGAAGGACACAGTAGTGTGAAAGATAGGTCATTGAGGAGTGTGAACGGTAGGACTGTGAGCAGTGTGAACGGTAGGGCACTAAGGAGTGTGAACAGTAGGACACTGAGGAGTGTGAACGTTAGAACACTGAGGAGTGTGAACGGTAGGACACTAGGGAGTGTGAACGGTAGGATGCTGAGGAGTCTGAACACTAGGACTCTGAGGAGTGTAGACAGTAGGGCACTGAGGAGTGTGAACGTTCAGGCACTGAAGAGTGAAAATGCTAGGACACTGAGGAGTGTGAACGATAGGTCATTGAGGAGTGTGAACGGTAGGACTGTGAGCAGTGTGAACGGTAGAACACTGAGGAGTGTGAACAGTAGGACACTGAGCAGTCTGAACGGTAGGACACTGAGGAGTGTGAACGGTAGGACACTGAGCAGTGTGAACGGTAGGATACTGAGGAGTGTGAACGGTAGGGGACTGAGGAGTACGAACGGTAGGACACTGAGGAGTGTGAACGGTAGGGCTCTTAAGGAGTGTTAACGCTAGGACACTGAGGTGTGTGAATGCTAGGACTGTGAGCAGTGTGAACGGTAGAACACTGAGGAGTGTGAACAGTAGGACACTGAGCAGTGTGAACGGTAGCACACTGAGGAGTGTGAACGGTAGGACACTGAGCAGTGTGAACGGTAGGACACTGAGGAGTGTGAACTGTAGGACACTCAGGACTGTCAATGGTAGGACACTGAGCAGTGTGAACGGTAGGATATTGAGTTGTGAACGGTAGGTCACTGAGGAGTGTGAACGGTAGGACACTGAGGAGTGTGAACGGTAGGACACTGAGCAGTGTGAACGGTAGGACACTGAAGAGTGTGAACTGTAGGACACTCAGGACTGTCAATGGTAGGACACTGAGCAGTGTGAACGGTAGGATATTGAGGAGTGTTGTGAACGGTAGGTCACTGAGGAGTGTGAACGGTAGGACACTGAGGAGTGTGAACGGTAGGACACTGAGGAGTGTGAACGGTAGTACACTGAGGATTGTGGTGAACAGTAGGATACTGAGGAGTGTTGTGAATGGTAGGTCACTGAGGAGTGTGAACAATAGGATATTGAGGAGTGTGATGAACTGGAGGACTCTGAGGATTGTGAACACTAGGACACTGAGGAGTGTGAACGTTAGGACTCTGAGGAGTGTGAAGGGAAGGACACAGTAGTGTGAAAGATAGGTCATTGAGGAGTGTGAACGGTAGGACTGTGAGCAGTGTGAACGGTAGGTCACTAAGGAGTGTGAACAGTAGGACACTGAGGAGTGTGAACTGTAGGACACTGAGGAGTGTAGTGAACGGTACGACACTGAGGAGTGTGAACGGTAGGACACTGAGCAGTGTGAAAGGTAGGATACTGAGGAGTGTGAACGGTAGGGAACTGAGGAGTACGAACGGTAGGACACTGAGGAGTGTGAACGGTAGGGCTCTTAAGGAGTGTTAACGCGAGGACACTGAGGAGTGTGAATGCGAGGACTGTGAGCAGTGTGAATGGTATATCACTAAGGAGTGTGAACGGTAGGACTGTGAGCAGTGTGAATGGTAGAACACTGAAGAGTGTGAACTGTAGGATACTCAGGACTGTCAATGGTAGGACACTGAGCAGAGTGAACGGTAGGATATTGAGGAGTGTTGTGAACGGTAGGTCACTGAGGAGTGTGAACGGTAGGACACTGAAGAGTGTGAACTGTAGGACACTCAGGACTGTCAATGGTAGGACACTGAGCAGTGTGAACGGTAGGATACTGAGGAGTGTGAACGGTAGGGGACTGAGGAGTACGAACGGTAGGACACTGAGGAGTGTGAACAGTAGGACACTGAGCAGTGTGAACGGTAGGATACTGAGGGGTGTGAACGGTAGGGGACTGAGGAGTACGAACGGTAGGACACTGAGGAGTGTGAACAGTAGGACACTGAGCAGTGTGAACGGTAGGATACTGAGGAGTGTGAACGGTAGGGGACTGAGGAGTACGAATGGTAGGACACTGAGGAGTGTGAACGGTAGGGCTCTTAAGGAGTGTTAACGCTAGGACACTGAGGAGTGTGAATGCTAGGACTGTGAGCAGTGTGAATGGTAGATCACTGAGGAGTGTGAACGGTAGGACTGTGAGCAGTGTGAACGGTTGGTCACTAAGGAGTGTGAACTGTAGGACTGTGAGCAGTGTGAATGGTAAATCACTAAGGAGTGTGAACGGTAGGACTGTGAGCAGTGTGAACGGTAGATCACTAAGGAGTGTGAACGGTAGGACACTGAGCAGTGTGAACGGTAGGACACTCAGGACTGTCAATGGTAGGACACTGAGCACTGTGAACGGTAGGACATTGAGGAGTGTTGTGAACGGTAGGTCACGGAGGAGTGTGAACGGTAGGACACTGAGGAGTGTGAACGGTAGGACACTGAGGAGTGTGAACGGTAGTACACTGAGGATTGTGGTGAACAGTAGGATACTGAGGAGTGTTGTGAATGGTAGGTCACTGAGGAGTGTGAACAATAGGATATTGAGGAGTGTGATAAACTGGAGGACTCTGAGGATTGTGAACACTAGGACACTGAGGAGTGTGAACGTTAGGACTCTGAGGAGTGTGAAGGGAAGGACACAGTGGTGTGAAAGATAGGTCATTGAGGAGTGTGAACGGTAGGACTGTGAGCAGTGTGAACGGTAGGTCACTAAGGAGTGTGAACAGTAGGACACTGAGGAGTGTGAACTGTAGGACACTGAGGAGTGTGAACTGTAGGACACTGAGGAGTGTGAACGGTAGGGGAATGAGGAGTGTGAACGGTAGGACACTGAGGAGTGTGAATGCTAGGACACTGCGGAGTGTGAACGATAGGTCATTGAGGAGTGTGAACGGTAGGACTGTGAGCAGTGTGAATGGTAGGACACTGAGGAGTGTGAACGGTAGGACACTGAGGAGTGTGAACGGTAGGACACTGAGCAGTGTGAATGGTAGGACACTAAGGAGTGTGAACAGTAGGATACTGAGGAGTGTGAACGGTAGGACACTGAAGAGTGTGAACTGTAGGACACTGAGGAGTGTGAACTGTAGGACACTGAGGAGTGTGAACGGTAGGACACTGAAGAGTGTGAACTGTAGGACACTGAGGACTGTGAACAGTAGGACACTGAGGAGTGTGAACGGTAGGATACTGAGGAGTGTGAACAGTAGGACACTGAGCAGTGTGAACGGTAGGACACTGAGGAGTGTGAAGAGTAGGACACTGAGCAGTGTGAACGGTAGGATACTGAGGAGTGTGAACGGTAGGGGACTGAGGAGTACGAACGGTAGGACACTGAGGAGTGTGAACGGTAGGGCTCTTAAGGAGTGTTAACGCTAGGACACTGAGGAGTGTGAATGCTAGGACTGTGAGCAGTGTGAATGGTAGATCACTAAGGAGTGTGAACGGTAGGACTGTGAGCAGTTTGAACGGTTGGTCACTAAGGAGTGTGAACAGTAGCACACTGAGCAGTGTGAACGGTAGGACTGTGAGCAGTGTGAACGGTAGGACACTGAGGAGTGTGAACTGTAGGACACTCAGGACTGTCAATGGTAGGACACTGAGCAGTGTGAACGGTAGGATATTGAGGAGTGTTGTGAACGGTAGGTCACTGAGGAGTGTGAACGGTAGGACACTGAGGAGTGTGAACGGTAGGACACTGAGGAGTGTGAACGGTAGGACACTAAGGAGTGTGAACGGTAGGGCTCTTAAGGAGTGTTAACGCGAGGACACTGAGGAGTGTGAATGCGAGGACTGTGAGCAGTGTGAATGGTATATCACTAAGGAGTGTGAACGGTAGGACTGTGAGCAGTGTGAATGGTAGAACACTGAAGAGTGTGAACTGTAGGATACTCAGGACTGTCAATGGTAGGACACTGAGCAGAGTGAACGGTAGGATATTGAGGAGTGTTGTGAACGGTAGGTCACTGAGGAGTGTGAACGGTAGGACACTGAAGAGTGTGAACTGTAGGACACTCAGGACTGTCAATGGTAGGACACTGAGCAGTGTGAACGGTAGGATACTGAGGAGTGTGAACGGTAGGGGACTGAGGAGTACGAACGGTAGGACACTGAGGAGTGTGAACAGTAGGACACTGAGCAGTGTGAACGGTAGGATACTGAGGGGTGTGAACGGTAGGGGACTGAGGAGTACGAACGGTAGGACACTGAGGAGTGTGAACAGTAGGACACTGAGCAGTGTGAACGGTAGGATACTGAGGAGTGTGAACGGTAGGGGACTGAGGAGTACGAATGGTAGGACACTGAGGAGTGTGAACGGTAGGGCTCTTAAGGAGTGTTAACGCTAGGACACTGAGGAGTGTGAATGCTAGGACTGTGAGCAGTGTGAATGGTAGATCACTGAGGAGTGTGAACGGTAGGACTGTGAGCAGTGTGAACGGTTGGTCACTAAGGAGTGTGAACTGTAGGACTGTGAGCAGTGTGAATGGTAAATCACTAAGGAGTGTGAACGGTAGGACTGTGAGCAGTGTGAACGGTAGATCACTAAGGAGTGTGAACGGTAGGACACTGAGCAGTGTGAACGGTAGGACACTCAGGACTGTCAATGGTAGGACACTGAGCACTGTGAACGGTAGGACATTGAGGAGTGTTGTGAACGGTAGGTCACGGAGGAGTGTGAACGGTAGGACACTGAGGAGTGTGAACGGTAGGACACTGAGGAGTGTGAACGGTAGTACACTGAGGAGTGTGGTGAACAGTAGGATACTGAGGAGTGTTGTGAATGGTAGGTCACTGAGGAGTGTGAACAATAGGATATTGAGGAGTGTGATAAACTGGAGGACTCTGAGGATTGTGAACACTAGGACACTGAGGAGTGTGAACGTTAGGACTCTGAGGAGTGTGAAGGGAAGGACACAGTGGTGTGAAAGATAGGTCATTGAGGAGTGTGAACGGTAGGACTGTGAGCAGTGTGAACGGTAGGTCACTAAGGAGTGTGAACAGTAGGACACTGAGGAGTGTGAACTGTAGGACACTGAGGAGTGTGAACTGTAGGACACTGAGGAGTGTGAACGGTAGGGGAATGAGGAGTGTGAACGGTAGGACACTGAGGAGTGTGAATGCTAGGACACTGCGGAGTGTGAACGATAGGTCATTGAGGAGTGTGAACGGTAGGACTGTGAGCAGTGTGAATGGTAGGACACTGAGGAGTGTGAACGGTAGGACACTGAGGAGTGTGAACGGTAGGACACTGAGCAGTGTGAATGGTAGGACACTAAGGAGTGTGAACAGTAGGATACTGAGGAGTGTGAACGGTAGGACACTGAAGAGTGTGAACTGTAGGACACTGAGGAGTGTGAACTGTAGGACACTGAGGAGTGTGAACGGTAGGACACTGAAGAGTGTGAACTGTAGGACACTGAGGACTGTGAACAGTAGGACACTGAGGAGTGTGAACGGTAGGATACTGAGGAGTGTGAACAGTAGGACACTGAGCAGTGTGAACGGTAGGACACTGAGGAGTGTGAAGAGTAGGACACTGAGCAGTGTGAACGGTAGGATACTGAGGAGTGTGAACGGTAGGGGACTGAGGAGTACGAACGGTAGGACACTGAGGAGTGTGAACGGTAGGGCTCTTAAGGAGTGTTAACGCTAGGACACTGAGGAGTGTGAATGCTAGGACTGTGAGCAGTGTGAATGGTAGATCACTAAGGAGTGTGAACGGTAGGACTGTGAGCAGTTTGAACGGTTGGTCACTAAGGAGTGTGAACAGTAGCACACTGAGCAGTGTGAACGGTAGGACTGTGAGCAGTGTGAACGGTAGGACACTGAGGAGTGTGAACTGTAGGACACTCAGGACTGTCAATGGTAGGACACTGAGCAGTGTGAACGGTAGGATATTGAGGAGTGTTGTGAACGGTAGGTCACTGAGGAGTGTGAACGGTAGGACACTGAGGAGTGTGAACGGTAGGACACTGAGGAGTGTGAACGGTAGGACACTAAGGAGTGTGAACGGTAGGGCTCTTAAGGAGTGTTAACGCGAGGACACTGAGGAGTGTGAATGCGAGGACTGTGAGCAGTGTGAATGGTATATCACTAAGGAGTGTGAACGGTAGGACTGTGAGCAGTGTGAATGGTAGAACACTGAAGAGTGTGAACTGTAGGATACTCAGGACTGTCAATGGTAGGACACTGAGCAGAGTGAACGGTAGGATATTGAGGAGTGTTGTGAACGGTAGGTCACTGAGGAGTGTGAACGGTAGGACACTGAAGAGTGTGAACTGTAGGACACTCAGGACTGTCAATGGTAGGACACTGAGCAGTGTGAACGGTAGGATACTGAGGAGTGTGAACGGTAGGGGACTGAGGAGTACGAACGGTAGGACACTGAGGAGTGTGAACAGTAGGACACTGAGCAGTGTGAACGGTAGGATACTGAGGGGTGTGAACGGTAGGGGACTGAGGAGTACGAACGGTAGGACACTGAGGAGTGTGAACAGTAGGACACTGAGCAGTGTGAACGGTAGGATACTGAGGAGTGTGAACGGTAGGGGACTGAGGAGTACGAATGGTAGGACACTGAGGAGTGTGAACGGTAGGGCTCTTAAGGAGTGTTAACGCTAGGACACTGAGGAGTGTGAATGCTAGGACTGTGAGCAGTGTGAATGGTAGATCACTGAGGAGTGTGAACGGTAGGACTGTGAGCAGTGTGAACGGTTGGTCACTAAGGAGTGTGAACTGTAGGACTGTGAGCAGTGTGAATGGTAAATCACTAAGGAGTGTGAACGGTAGGACTGTGAGCAGTGTGAACGGTAGATCACTAAGGAGTGTGAACGGTAGGACACTGAGCAGTGTGAACGGTAGGACACTCAGGACTGTCAATGGTAGGACACTGAGCACTGTGAACGGTAGGACATTGAGGAGTGTTGTGAACGGTAGGTCACGGAGGAGTGTGAACGGTAGGACACTGAGGAGTGTGAACGGTAGGACACTGAGGAGTGTGAACGGTAGTACACTGAGGATTGTGGTGAACAGTAGGATACTGAGGAGTGTTGTGAATGGTAGGTCACTGAGGAGTGTGAACAATAGGATATTGAGGAGTGTGATAAACTGGAGGACTCTGAGGATTGTGAACACTAGGACACTGAGGAGTGTGAACGTTAGGACTCTGAGGAGTGTGAAGGGAAGGACACAGTGGTGTGAAAGATAGGTCATTGAGGAGTGTGAACGGTAGGACTGTGAGCAGTGTGAACGGTAGGTCACTAAGGAGTGTGAACAGTAGGACACTGAGGAGTGTGAACTGTAGGACACTGAGGAGTGTGAACTGTAGGACACTGAGGAGTGTGAACGGTAGGGGAATGAGCAGTGTGAATGGTAGGACACTAAGGAGTGTGAACAGTAGGATACTGAGGAGTGTGAACGGTAGGACACTGAAGAGTGTGAACGGTAGGATACTGAGGAGTGTGAACAGTAGGACACTGAGCAGTGTGAACGGTAGGACACTGAGGAGTGTGAAGAGTAGGACACTGAGCAGTGTGAACGGTAGGATACTGAGGAGTGTGAACGGTAGGGGACTGAGGAGTACGAACGGTAGGACACTGAGGAGTGTGAACGGTAGGGCTCTTAAGGAGTGTTAACGCTAGGACACTGAGGAGTGTGAATGCTAGGACTGTGAGCAGTGTGAATGGTAGATCACTAAGGAGTGTGAACGGTAGGACTGTGAGCAGTTTGAACGGTTGGTCACTAAGGAGTGTGAACAGTAGCACACTGAGCAGTGTGAACGGTAGGACTGTGAGCAGTGTGAACGGTAGGACACTGAGGAGTGTGAACTGTAGGACACTCAGGACTGTCAATGGTAGGACACTGAGCAGTGTGAACGGTAGGATATTGAGGAGTGTTGTGAACGGTAGGTCACTGAGGAGTGTGAACGGTAGGACACTGAGGAGTGTGAACGGTAGGACACTAAGGAGTGTGAACGGTAGGTCACTGAGGAGTGTGAACGGTAGGACACTGAGGAGTGTGAACGGTAGGACACTGAGGAGTGTGAACGGTAGTACACTGAAGATTGTGGTGAACAGTAGGATACTGAGGAGTGTTGTGAATGGTAGGTCACTGAGGAGTGTGAACAATAGGATATTGAGGAGTGTGATGAACTGGAGGACTCTGAGGATTGTGAACACTAGGACACTGAGGAGTGTGAACGTTAGGACTCTGAGGAGTGTGAAGGGAAGGACACAGTAGTGTGAAAGATAGGTCATTGAGGAGTGTGAACGGTAGGACACTGAGGAGTGTGAACGTTAGGACACTGAGGAGTGTGAACGGTAGGACACTGAGGAGTGTGGTGAACGGTAGGACACTGAGGAGTGTGGACAGTAGGACACTGAGCAGTGTGAATGGTAGGTCACTGAGGAGTGTGATGAACAGGAGGACACTGAGGAGTGTGAACACTAGGACTCTGAGGAGTGTGAACTCTAGGACTCTGAGGAGTGTGAATGCTCGGGCACTGAGGACTGTGAATGCTGGGACACTGAGGAGTGTGAATGGTAGGACACTGAGGAGTGTGAACAGTAGGACACTGAGCAGTGTGAACGGTAGGACACTGAGGAGTGTGAACAGTAGGACACTGAGCAGTGTGAACGGTAGGATACTGAGGAGTGTGAACGGTAGGGGACTGAGGAGTACGAACGGTAGGACACTGAGGAGTGTGAACGGTAGGGCTCTTAAGGAGTGTTAACGCTAGGACACTGAGGAGTGTGAATGCTAGGACACTGAGGAGTGTGAACGATAGGTCAATGAGCAGTGTGAACGGTAGGACTGTGAGCAGTGTGAACGGTAGGACACTGAGCAGTGTGAACGGTAGGACACTGAGGAGTGTGAACTGTAGGACACTGAGGAGTGTGAACAGTAGGACACTGAGCAGTGTGAACGGTAGGATACTGAGGAGTGTGAACGGTAGGACACTGAGCAGTGTGAACAGTAGGACACTGAGCAGTGTGAACGGTAGGACACTGAGGAGTGTGAACGGTAGGGCTCTTAAGGAGTGTTAACGCTAGGACACTGAGGAGTGTGAATGCTAGGACACTGAGGAGTGTGAACGATAGGTCAATGAGCAGTGTGAACGGTAGGACTGTGAGCAGTGTGAACGGTAGGACACTGAGCAGTGTGAACGGTAGGACACTGAGGAGTGTGAACTGTAGGACACTGAGGAGTGTGAACAGTAGGACACTGAGCAGTGTGAACGGTAGGATACTGAGGAGTGTGAACGGTAGGACACTGAGCAGTGTGAACAGTAGGACACTGAGCAGTGTGAACGGTAGGATACTGAGGAGTGTGAACGGTAGGGGACTGAGGAGTACGAACGGTAGGACACTGAGGAGTGTGAACGGTAGGGCTCTTAAGGAGTGTTAACGCTAGGACACTGAGGAGTGTGAATGCTAGGACTGTGAGCAGTGTGAACGGTAGATCACTAAGGAGTGTGAACGGTAGGACTGTGAGGAGTGTGGACGGTAGAACACTGAAGAGTGTGAACTGTAGGACACTCAGGACTGTCAATGGTAGGACACTGAGCAGTGTGAACAGTAGGACCGAGAGGAATGTAAACGGTAGGGCACTGAGGAGTGTTGTGAATGGTAGGGCACTGAGGAGTGTGAACGATAGGTCATTGAGGAGTGTGATAAACTGGAGGACTCTGAGGTTTGTGAACACTAGGACACTGAGGAGTGTGAACGTTAGGACTCTGAGGAGTGTGAAGGGAAGGACACAGTAGTGTGAAAGATAGGTCATTGAGGAGTGTGAACGGTAGGACTGTGAGCAGTGTGAACGGTAGGTCACTAAGGAGTGTGAACAGTAGGACACTGAGGAGTGTGAACTGTAGGACACTGAGGAGTGTGAACTGTAGGACACTGAGGAGTGTGAACGGTAGGGGAATGAGGAGTGTGAACGGTAGGACACTGAGGAGTGTGAATGCTAGGACACTGAGGAGTGTGAACGATAGGTCATTGAGGAGTGTGAACGGTAGGACTGTGAGCAGTGTGAATGGTAGGACACTGAGGAGTGTGAACGGTAGGACACTGAGGAGTGTGAACGGTAGGACACTGAGCAGTGTGAATGGTAGGACACTAAGGAGTGTGAACAGTAGGATACTGAGGAGTGTGAACGGTAGGACACTGAAGAGTGTGAACTGTAGGACACTGAGGAGTGTGAACTGTAGGACACTGAGGAGTGTGAACGGTAGGACACTGAAGAGTGTGAACTGTAGGACACTGAGGACTGTGAACAGTAGGACACTGAGGAGTGTGAACGGTAGGATACTGAGGAGTGTGAACAGTAGGACACTGAGCAGTGTGAACGGTAGGACACTGAGGAGTCTGAAGAGTAGGACACTGAGCAGTGTGAACGGTAGGATACTGAGGAGTGTGAACGGTAGGGGACTGAGGAGTACGAACGGTAGGACACTGAGGAGTGTGAACGGTAGGGCTCTTAAGGAGTGTTAACGCTAGGACACTGAGGAGTGTGAATGCTAGGACTGTGAGCAGTGTGAATGGTAGATCACTAAGGAGTGTGAACGGTAGGACTGTGAGCAGTTTGAACGGTTGGTCACTAAGGAGTGTGAACAGTAGCACACTGAGCAGTGTGAACGGTAGGACTGTGAGCAGTGTGAACGGTAGGACACTGAGGAGTGTGAACTGTAGGACACTCAGGACTGTCAATGGTAGGACACTGAGCAGTGTGAACGGTAGGATATTGAGGAGTGTTGTGAACGGTAGGTCACTGAGGAGTGTGAACGGTAGGACACTGAGGAGTGTGAACGGTAGGACACTGAGGAGTGTGAACGGTAGGACACTAAGGAGTGTGAACGGTAGGTCACTGAGGAGTGTGAACGGTAGGACACTGAGGAGTGTGAACGGTAGGACACTGAGGAGTGTGAACGGTAGTACACTGAAGATTGTGGTGAACAGTAGGATACTGAGGAGTGTTGTGAATGGTAGGTCACTGAGGAGTGTAAACAATAGGATATTGAGGAGTGTGATGAACTGGAGGACTCTGAGGATTGTGAACACTAGGACACTGAGGAGTGTGAACGTTAGGACTCTGAGGAGTGTGAACAGTAGGACTGTGAGCAGTGTGAACAGTAGGGCACTAAGGAGTGTGAACAGTAGGACACTGAGGAGTGTGAACGTTAGGACACTGAGGAGTGTGAACGGTAGGACACTGAGGAGTGTGGTGAACGGTAGGACACTGAGGAGTGTGGACAGTAGGACACTGAGCAGTGTGAATGGTAGGTCACTGAGGAGTGTGATGAACAGGAGGACACTGAGGAGTGTGAACACTAGGACTCTGAGGAGTGTGAACTCTAGGACTCTGAGGAGTGTGAATGCTCGGGCACTGAGGACTGTGAATGCTGGGACACTGAGGAGTGTGAATGGTAGGACACTGAGGAGTGTGAACAGTAGGACACTGAGCAGTGTGAACGGTAGGACACTGAGGAGTGTGAACAGTAGGACACTGAGCAGTGTGAACGGTAGGATACTGAGGAGTGTGAACGGTAGGGGACTGAGGAGTACGAACGGTAGGACACTGAGGAGTGTGAACGGTAGGGCTCTTAAGGAGTGTTAACGCTAGGACACTGAGGAGTGTGAATGCTAGGACACTGAGGAGTGTGAACGATAGGTCAATGAGCAGTGTGAACGGTAGGACTGTGAGCAGTGTGAACGGTAGGACACTGAGCAGTGTGAACGGTAGGACACTGAGGAGTGTGAACAGTAGGACACTGAGCAGTCTGAACGGTAGGATACTGAGGAGTGTGAACGGTAGGACACTGAGCAGTGTAAACAGTAGGACACTGAGCAGTATGAACGGTAGGATACTGAGGAGTGTGAACGGTAGGGGACTGAGGAGTACGAACGGTAGGACACTGAGGAGTGTGAACGGTAGGGCTCTTAAGGAGTGTTAACGCTAGGACACTGAGGAGTGTGAATGCTAGGACTGTGAGCAGTGTGAACGGTAGATCACTAAGGAGTGTGAACGGTAGGACTGTGAGGAGTGTGAACGGTAGAACACTGAAGAGTGTGAACTGTAGGACACTCAGGACTGTCAACGGTAGGACACTGAGCAGTGTGAACAGTAGGACCGAGAGGAATGTGAACGGTAGGGCACTGAGGAGTGTTGTGAATGGTAGGGCACTGAGGAGTGTGAACGATAGGTCATTGAGGAGTGTGAAGGGTAGGAGACTAAGGAGTGTGAACGGTAGGACACTGAGGAGTGTGAGCGTCAGGACACTGAGGAGTTTGAACGGAAGTACACTGAGTAGTGTGAACGGTAGGACACTAATGAGTGTGAACGGTAGGACACTGAGGAGTGTGAACGGTAGGACTGTGAGAAGTGTGAACGGTAGGACACTGAGCAGTGTGAACGGTAGGACACTGAGAAGTGTGGTGAACATTAGGGCACTGAGGAGTGTGATCGGTAGGGCATTGAGGAGTGTGGTGAACAGTAGGATACTGAGGATTGTTGTGAACAGTCGGTCACTGAGGAGTGTGAATGGTAGGACACTGTGGAGTGTGAACAATAGGATACTGAGGAGTGTGATGAACGGGAGGATACTGAGGAGTGCGAACTCTAAGACCAGAGGAGTGTGAACGGCAGGACACTGCGGACTGTGAACGGAAGGACAATGTGTCGTGTGAACGGTAGGACCCTGAGGAGTGTGAACGGTAGGACACTGAGGAGTGTGAACGGTAGGACACTGAGGAGTGTGAACGGTAGGACACTGAGGAGTGTGAACGGTAGGACTGTGAGAAGTGTGAACGGTAGGACACTGAGCAGTGTGAACGGTAGGACACTGAGAAGTGTGGTGAACATTAGGGCACTGAGGAGTGTGATCGGTAGGGCATTGAGGAGTGTGGTGAACAGTAGGATACTGAGGATTGTTGTGAACAGTCGGTCACTGAGGAGTGTGAATGGTAGGACACTGTGGAGTGTGAACAATAGGATACTGAGGAGTGTGATGAACGGGAGGATACTGAGGAGTGCGAACTCTAAGACCTGAGGAGTGTGAACGGCAGGACACTGCGGACTGTGAACGGAAGGACAATGTGTCGTGTGAACGGTAGGACCCTGAGGAGTGTGAACGGTAGGGTATTGAAGAGTGTTAACGCTAGGACACTGTGGAGTGTGAACGCTGGTACACGAAGGAGTGCGAACGGTAGGACTGTGAGCAGTGTGAACGGTAGGGCACTAAGGAGTGTGAACGGTAGGACACTGAGCAGTGTGATCGCCAGGACGCTGAGGAGTGTGAACAGTAGGACTGTGAGCAGTTTGAACGGTTGGTCACTAAGGAGTGTGAACAGCAGCACACTGAGCAGTGTGAATGGTAGGACACTTAGGAGTGTGAACGGTAGGACACTGAGCATTGTGAACAGTAGGACAGTGAGTAGTGTGAACTGTAGGACACTGAGGAGTGTGGTGAACAGTAGGACACTGGAGTGTGAACAATAAGATACTGAGGAGTGTGATGAACGGGAGGACACTGAGGAGTGTGAACACTAGGACTCTGAGGAGTGTGGACGGTAGGGCACTGAGGAATGTGAACGCTCGGGCACTGAGGAGTGTGAACGATAGGTCATTGAGGAGTGTGAAGGGTAGGAGACTAATGAGTGTGAACGGTAGGACACTGAGGAGTGTGAGCGTCAGGACACTGAGGAGTTTGAACGGAAGTACACTGAGTAGTGTGAACGGTAGGACACTAATGAGTGTGAACGGTAGGATACTGAGGAGTGTGAATGTTAGGGCACTGAGGAGTGTGGTGAACGGTAGGACACTGAGGAGTGTGAACGGTAGGAGACTGAGCAGTGTGAATACTAGAGCACTAAGGAGTGTGAACGGTAGGTCACTGAGGAGTGTGAACGGTAGGACACTGAGGAGTGTGAACGGTAGGACACTAAGGAGTGTGAACGGTAGGACACTGAGGATTGTGGTGAACAGTAGGATACTGAGGAGTGTTGTGAATGGTAGGTCACTGAGGAGTGTGAACAATAGGATATTGAGGAGTGTGATGAACTGGAGGAGACTGAGGATTGTGAACACTAGGACACTGAGGAGTGTGAACGTTAGGACTCTGAGGAGTGTGAAGGGAAGAACACAGAGTAGTGTGAAAGATAGGTCATTGAGGAGTGTGAACGACAGGACTGTGAGCAGTGTGAACGGTAGGACACTGAGGAGTGTGAACGGTAGGACACTGAGGAGTGTGAACGGTAGGACACAGGAGTGTGAACGGTAGGACACTGAGCAGTGTGAACGGTAGGATACTGAGGAGTGTGAACTGTAGGACACAGAGGAGTGTGAACGGTAGGACACTGAGCAGTGTGAACAGTAGGATACTGAGGAGTGTGAACTGTAGGACACTGAGGAGTGTGAACAGTAGGACACTGAGCAGTGTGAACGGTAGGACACTGAGCAGTGTGAACGGTAGGACACTGAGGACTGTGAACAGTAGGACACTGAGCAGTGTGAACTGTAGGACACTAGGGAGTGTGAACGGTAGGATGCTGAGGAGTGTGAACGGTAGGACACTGAGGAGTGTGGTGAACAGTAGGACACTGAGGAGTGTGAACACTAGGACTCTGAGGAGTGTGAACTCTAGGACTCTGAGGAGTGTGAATGCTCGGGCACTGAGGACTGTGAATGCTGGGACACTGAGGAGTGTGAACGGTAGGACACTGAGGAGTGTGAACGGTAGGACACTGAGGAGTGTGGTGAACAGTAGGACACTGAGGAGTGTGAACACTAGGACTCTGAGGAGTGTGATCTCTAGGACTCTGAGGAGTGTGAACGCTCGGGCACTGAGGACTGTGAATGCTGGGACACTGATGAGTGTGAACGGTAGGACACTGAGGAGTGTGAACGGTAGGACACTGAGCAGTGTGAACGGTAGGACACTGAGAAGTGTGGTGAACATTAGGGCACTGAGGAGTGTGATCGGTAGGGCATTGAGGAGTGTGGTGAACAGTAGGATACTGAGGATTGTTGTGAACAGTCGGTCACTGAGGAGTGTGAATGGTAGGACACTGTGGAGTGTGAACAATAGGATACTGAGGAGTGTGATGAACGGGAGGATACTGAGGAGTGCGAACACTAAGACCTGAGGAGTGTGAACGGGAGGACACTGCGGACTGTGAACGGAAGGACAATGTGTCGTGTGAACGGTAGGACCCTGAGGAGTGTGAACGGTAGGGTATTGAAGAGTGTTAACGGTAGGACACTGTGGAGTGTGAACACTAGTACACGAAGGAGTGCGAACGGTAGGACTGTGAGCAGTGTGAACGGTAGGACACTGAGGAGTGTGAACGGTAGGACACTGAGGAGTGTGAACGGTAGGACACAGGAGTGTGAACGGTAGGACACTGAGCAGTGTGAACGGTAGTACACTGAGGATTGTGGTGAACTGTAGGATATTAAGGAGTGTTGTGAACGGTAGGTCACTGAGGAGTGTGAACGGTAGGACACTGAGGAGTGTGAACTGTAGGACACTGAGGATTGTGAACGGTAGGACACTGAGGAGTGTGAACGGTAGGATATTGAGGAGTGTTGTGAACGGTAGGTCACTGAGGAGTGTGAACGGTAGGACACTGAGGAGTGTGAACGGTAGTACACTGAGGATTGTGGTGAACAGTAGGATACTGAGGAGTGTTGTGAATGGTAGGTCACTGAGGAGTGTGAACAATAGGATATTGAGGAGTGTGATGAACTGGAGGACACTGAGGAGTGTGAACACTAGGACTCTGAGGAGTGTGAACTCTAGGACACTGAGGAGTGTGAATGCTAGGACTGTGAGCAGTGTGAATGGTAGATCACTAAGGACTGTGAACGGTAGGACACTGAGGACTGTGAACGGTAGGACACTGAGCAGTGTGAACGGTAGGACACTGAGCAGTGTGAACGGTAGGATACTGAGGAGTGTGAACTGTAGGACACTGAGGAGTGTGAACGGTAGGACACTGAGCAGTGTGAACAGTAGGATACTGAGGAGTGTGAACTGTAGGACACTGAGGAGTGTGAACAGTAGGACACTGAGCAGTGTGAACGGTAGGACACTGAGCAGTGTGAACGGTAGGACACTGAGGACTGTGAACAGTGGGACACTGAGCAGTGTGAACGGTAGGACACTAAGGAGTGTGAACGGTAGGACACTGAGCAGTGTGAACGGTAGGACACTGAGCAGTGTGAACGGTAGGATACTCAGGAGTGTGAACTGTAGGATACTGAGGAGTGTGAACGGTAGGACACTGAGCAGTGTGAACGGTAGGATACTGAGGAGTGTGAACTGTAGGACACTGAGGAGTGTGAACGGTAGGACACTGAGCAGTGTGAACAGTAGGATACTGAGGAGTGTGAACTGTAGGACACTGAGGAGTGTGAACAGTAGGACACTGAGCAGTGTGAACGGTAGGACACTGAGCAGTGTGAACGGTAGGACACTGAGGACTGTGAACAGTAGGACACTGAGCAGTGTGAACGGTAGGACACTGAGAAGTGTGGTCAACATTAGGGCACTGAGGAGTGTGATCGGTAGGGCATTGAGGAGTGTGGTGAACAGTAGGATACTGAGGATTGTTGTGAACAGTCGGTCACTGAGGAGTGTGAATGGTAGGACACTGTGGAGTGTGAACAGTAGGATACTGAGGAGTGTGATGAACGGGAGGATACTGAGGAGTGCGAACACTAGGACCTGAGGAGTGTGAACGGCTGGACACTGCGGACTGTGAACGGAAGGACAATGTGTTGTGTGAACGGTAGGGTATTGAAGAGTGTTAACGCTAGGACACTGTGGAGTGTGAACGCTAGTACACGAAGGAGTGCGAACGGTAGGACTGTGAGCAGTGTGAACGGTAGGACACTAGGGAGTGTGAACGGTAGGACACTGAGGAGTTTGAACGGTAGGACACTGAGGAGTTTGAACGGTAGGGCACTAAGGAGTGTGAACGGTAGGACACTGAGGATTGTGGTGAACAGTAGGATACTGAGGAGTGTTGTGAATGGTAGGTCACTGATGAGTGTGAACGGTAGGATATTGAGGAGTGTGAACGGTAGGGGACTGAGGACTGTGAACAGTAGGACACTGAGCAGTGTGAATGGTAGGATACTGAGGAGTGTGAACGGTAGGGGACTGAGGAGTACGAACGGTAGGACACTGAGGAGTGTGAACGGTAGGGGACTGAGGAGTGTGAACGGTAGGATACTGAGGAGTGTGAACGGTAGGGGACTGAGGAGTACGAACGGTAGGACACTGAGGAGTGTGAACGGTAGGGCTCTTAAGGAGTGTTAACGCTAGGACACTGAGGAGTGTGAATGCTAGGACTGTGAGCAGTGTGAACGGTAGATCACTAAGGAGTGTGAACGGTAGGACTGTGAGCAGTGTGAACGGTAGGACACTGAAGAGTGTGAACTGTAGGACACTCAGGACTGTCAATGGTAGGACACTGAGCAGTGTGAACGGTAGGATACTGAGGAGTGTTGTGAATGGTAGGTCACTGATGAGTGTGTACGGTAGGATATTGAGGAGTGTTGTGAACGGTAGGTCACTGAGGAGTGTGAACGGTAGGACACTGAGGAGTGTGAACGGTAGGACACTGAGGAGTGTGAACGGTAGGGGACTGAGGACTGTGAACAGTAGGACACTGAGCAGTGTGAATGGTAGGATACTGAGGAGTGTGAACGGTAGGGGACTGAGGAGTACGAACGGTAGGACACTGAGGAGTGTGAACGGTAGGGGACTGAGGAGTGTGAACGGTAGGATACTGAGGAGTGTGAACGGTAGGGGACTGAGGAGTACGAACGGTAGGACACTGAGGAGTGTGAACGGTAGGGCTCTTAAGGAGTGTTAACGCTAGGACACTGAGGAGTGTGAATGCTAGGACTGTGAGCAGTGTGAACGGTAGATCACTAAGGAGTGTGAACGGTGGGACTGTGAGCAGTGTGAACGGTTGGTCACTAAGGAGTGTGAACAGTAGCACACTGAGCAGTGTGAACGGTAGGACTGTGAGCAGTGTGAACGGTAGGACACTGAAGAGTGTGAACTGTAGGACACTCAGGACTGTCAATGGTAGGACACTGAGCAGTGTGAACGGTAGGATATTGAGGAGTGTTGTGAACGGTAGGTCACTGAGGAGTGTGAACGGTAGGACACTGAGGAGTGTGAACGGTAGTACACTGAGGATTCTGGTGAACAGTAGGATACTGAGGAGTGTTGTGAATGGTAGGTCACTGAGGAGTGTGAACAATAGGATATTGAGGAGTGTGATGAACTGGAGGACTCTGAGGATTGTGAACACTAGGACACTGAGGAGTGTGAACGTTAGGACTCTGAGGAGTGTGAAGGGAAGGACACAGTAGTGTGAAAGATAGGTCATTGGGGAGTGTGAACGGTAGGACTGTGAGCAGTGTGAACGGTAGGGCACTAAGGAGTGTGAACAGTAGGACACTGAGGAGTGTGAACAGTAGGATACTGAGGAGTGTGAACTGTAGGACACGTAGGAGTGAGAATGGTAGATCACTAAGGAGTGTGAACGGTAGGACTGTGAGCAGTGTGAACGGTAGAACACTGAAGAGTGTGAACTGTAGGACACTCAGGACTGTCAATGGTAGGACACTGACCAGTGTGAACGGTAGGATACTGAGCAGTGTGAATGATAGGACACTGAGGACTGTGAACAGTAGGACACTGAGCAGTGTGAACGGTCGGACACTGAGGAGTGTGAACGGTAGGTCACTGAGGAGTGTGAACGGTCGGACACTGAGGAGTGTGAACGGTAGGACACTGAGGAGTGTGAACGGTAGGACACTGAGGATTCTGGTGAACAGTAGGATACTGAGGAGTGTTGTGAATGGTAGGTCACTGAGGAGTGTGAACAATAGGATATTGAGGAGTGTGATGAACTGGAGGACACTGAGGATTGTGAACACTAGGACACTGAGGAGTGTGAACGTTAGGACTCTGAGGACTGTGAACGGTAGGACACTGAGGACTGTGAACGGTAGGACACTGAGCAGTGTGAACGGTAGGATACTGAGGAGTGTGAACGGTAGGGTATTGAGTGTGAACGCTAGGACACTGTGGAGTGTGAACGCTAGTACACTAAGGAGTGCGAACAGTAGGACTGTGAGCAGTGTGAACGGTAGGGCACTAAGGAGTGTGAATGGTAGGACACTGAGCAGTGTGAACGGTAGGACACAGGAGTGTGAACGGTAGGACACTGAGCAGTGTGAACGGTAGTACACTGAGGATTGTGGTGAACTGTAGGATATTAAGGAGTGTTGTGAACGGTAGGTCACTGAGGAGTGTGAACGGTAGGACACTGAGGAGTGTGAACTGTAGGACACTGAGGATTGTGAACGGTAGGACACTGAGGAGTGTGAACGGTAGGACACTAGGGAGTGTGAACGGTAGGATGTTGAGGAGTGTGAACACTAGGACTCTGAGGAGTGTAGACGGTAGGGCACTGAGGAGTGTGAACGTTCGGGCACTGAAGAGTGAAAATGCTAGGACACTGAGGAGTGTGAACGATAGGTCATTGAGGAGTGTGAACAGTAGGACACTGAGCAGTGTGAACGGTAGGATACTGAGGAGTGTGAACGGTAGGGTATTGAGTGTGAACGCTAGGACACTGTGGAGTGTGAACGCTAGTACACTAAGGAGTGCGAACAGTAGGACTGTGAGCAGTGTGAACGGTAGGGCACTAAGGAGTGTGAATGGTAGGACACTGAGCAGTGTGAACGGTAGGACATTAAGGAGTGTGAACGGTAGGACACTGAGGTGTGTGAACTGTAGGACACTAGGGAGTGTGAACGGTAGGACACTGAGGAGTGTGAACTGTAGGACACTAGGGAGTGTGAACGGTAGGATGTTGAGGAGTGTGAACACTAGGACTCTGAGGAGTGTAGACGGTAGGGCACTGAGGAGTGTGAACGTTCGGGCACTGAAGAGTGAAAATGCTAGGACACTGAGGAGTGTGAACGATAGGTCATTGAGGAGTGTGAACAGTAGGACACTGAGCAGTGTGAACGGTAGGATACTGAGGAGTGTGAACGGTAGGACACTGAGGAGTGTGAACGGTAGGACACTGAGGAGTGTGAACTGTAGGACACTCAGGACTGTCAATGGTAGGACACTGAGCACTGTGAACGGTAGGATATTGAGGAGTGTTGTGAACGGTAGGTCACTGAGGAGTGTGAACGGTAGGACACTGAGGAGAGTGAATGCTCGGACACTGAGGAGTGTGAACGATAGGTCATTGAGGACTGTGAACGGTAGGATACTGAGCAGTGTGAACGGTAGGACACTAAGGAGTGTGAACAGTAGGACACTGAGCAGTGTGAACGGTAGGACACTGAGGAGTGTGAACGGTAGGACACTGAGGACTGTGAACGGTAGGACACTGAGGAGTGTGAACAGTAGGACACTGAGCAGTGTGAAAGGTAGGATACTGAGGAGTGTGAACGGTAGGGGACTGAGGAGTACGAACGGTAGGACACTGAGGAGTGTGAACGGTAGGGCTCTTAAGGAGTGTTAACGCTAGGACACTGAGGAGTGTGAATGCTAGGACTGTGAGCAGTGTGAATGGTAGATCACTAAGGAGTGTGAACGGTAGGACTGTGAGCAGTGTGAACGGTAGAACACTGAAGAGTGTGAACTGTAGGACACTCAGGACTGTCAATGGTAGGACACTGAGCAGTGTGAACGGTAGGATATTGAGGAGTGTTGTGAACGGTAGGTCACTGAGGAGTGTGAACGGTAGGACACTGAGCAGTGTGAACGGTGGGATATTGAGGAGTGTTGTGAACGGTAAGTCACTAAGGAGTGTGAACGGTAGGTCACTGAGGAGTGTGAACGGTAGGACACTGAGCAGTGTGAACGGTGGGATATTGAGGAGTGTTGTGAACGGTAGGTCACTAAGGAGTGTGAACGGTAGGTCACTGAGGAGTGTGAACGGTAGGACACTGAGGAGTGTGAACGGTAGGACACTGAGGAGTGTGAACGGTAGTACACGGAGGATTGTGGTGAACAGTAGGATACTGAGGAGTGTTGTGAATGGTAGGTCACTGAGGAGTGTGAACAATAGGATATTGAGGAGTGTGATGAACTGGAGGACTCTGAGGATTGTGAACACTAGGACACTGAGGAGTGTGAACGTTAGGACTCTGAGGAGTGTGAAGGGAAGGACACAGTAGTGTGAAAGATAGGTCATTGAGGAGTGTGAACGGTAGGACACTGAGCAGTGTGAACGGTAGGATACTGAGGAGTGTTGTAAACAGTCGGTCACTGAGGAGTGTGATCAGTAGCACACTGTGGAGTGTGAACAATAGGATACTGAGGAGTGTGATAAACGGGAGGATACTGAGGAATGTGAACACTGGGACTGAGGAGTGTGGAGGGTAGGGCACTGAGGAGTGTGAACATTAGGACACTGAGGAGTGTGAACGGTAGAACGCTGAGGAGTGTGATCGATAGGACGCTGAGGAGTGTGGTGAACTGTAGGACACTGAGGTTGTGAACAGTAGGGCACTGAGCAGTGTAGTGAACAGTAGGACACTGGGGAGTGTGAACGATCGGTCACTGATGGGTGTGAATGGTAAGAAACAGAGGAGTGTGAATGGTAGGATGCTGAGGAGAGTGAACACTAGGGCACTGAGGAGTGTGGACAGTAGGACACTGAGGACTGTGAACGGTAGGACACTGAGGAGTGTGAACGGTAGGACACTGAGTAGTGTGAACGGTAGGACACTGAGCAGTGTGAACGGTAGGACACTGCGGAGTGTGAACGGTAGGACACTGCGGAGTGTGATCAGTAGCACACTGTGGAGTGTGAACAATCGGATACTGAGGAGTGTGAAAGGTAGGATACTAAGCAGTGTGGTAAACGGTAGGGCACTGGGGAGTGTGAACAGCAGGTCATTGAGGAGTGTGAAAAATAGGGCACTGAGACTGTGAACGATAGGACACTGGGGAGGGTGAACGGTAGGACTGTGAGGAGGGTGAACGGTAGGACTCTGAGGAGGCAGTGAACAGCAGGGCACTGAGCAGTGTAGTGAACAGTAGGACACTGGGGAGTGTGAATGATGGGTCACTGATGAGTGTGAACGGTAAGAAACAGAGGAGTGTGAACGGTAGGATGCAGAGGAGAATGAACGCTAGGGCACTGAGGCGTGTGGACAGCATGACACTGAGGAGTACGAACGGTAGGACACTAATGTGAAATGTCGGGCCCTGACGAGTGTGAACGTTTGGGCACTCATTGTGAACAACAGGCCACTGAGGAGTATGAACGGTAGGACGCTGAGGAGTGTGAACGTTAGGATGCTGTGGACTGTGCAGAACTGTCGGACACTGAGGAGAGTTAATGGTTGGTCACTGGGGAGTGTGAACGGTAGGATACTGAGGATTGTGGTGAAAGGGAGGACACTGAGGAGTGTGAACGGCAGGAGACTGAGGAGAGTGAACGCTAGGGCACTGAGGCGTGTGGACAGCAGGACACTGAGGAGTGTGAACGGTCAGACTCTGAGGAGAGTGGTGAATGGTAGGACACTGTGCAGTGTGAACGGTAGGACACTGAGAGTGTGCTGAACGGTAGGACACTGAGGGGAGTGAACAGTAGGACACTGAAGAGAGTGGTGAACGTTTGCACACTGAGGAGTGTGAAAGGTTGGACACTGAGGAGTGTGAACGGTAGGACACTGAGCAGTGTGAACGTTTGCACACTGAGGAGTGTGAAAGGTTGGACACTGAGGAGTGTGAACGGTAGGACACTGAGCAGTGTGAACGGTTGGACACTGAGGAGTGTGGTGAACGGACGGACACTGAGGAGTGTTGTGAACGGTGGGTCACTGAGGAGTGTGAACAGTAGGATACTGAGGAGTGTGAACGGTAGGACACTAAGCAGTGTGAACAATAGGATACTAAGGAGTCTGATGAACGAGAGGACACGAGGAGTGTGAATACTAGTACTGAGGAGAGTGGACAGTAGGGCACTGAGGAGTGTGAACGCTAGGACACTGAACGGTGAACAGTAGGCTACTGAAAAGTGTTGTGAACGGTAGGTCACTGAGGCGTGTGAACGGTAGACACTGCGGAGTGTGATCGGTAGGACACTGTGGAGTGTAAACAATAGGATACTGAGGAGTGTGGTGAACGGTAGGACACTGAGGAGTGTGAACAGTTGGACACTGAGGAGTGTGAACGGTAGGACACTGAGCAGTGTGAACAGTAGTACTCTGAGGAGAGTGGTGAATGGTAGGACACTGAGGATTGTGCTGAACGGTAGGACACTGAGGGGAGTGAACAGTAGGAAACTGAAGAGAGTGGTGAACGTTTGCACACTGAGGAGTGTGAACGGTTGGACACTGTGGAATGTGAATGGTAGGGCACTGAGCAGTGTGAACGGTCGGACACTGAGGATTGTGAACGGTAGGACACTGAGGAGTGTGGTGAACGGACGGACACTGAGGAGTGTTGTGAACGGTGGGTCAGAGGAGTGTGAACAGTAGGATACTGCGGAGTGTGATCGGTTGGACACTATGGAGTGTGAACAAAGGATAATGAGGAGTCTGATGAACGAGAGGATACTGAGGAGTGTGAACACTAGGACTGAGGAGTGTGCACAGTAGGGCACTGAGGAGTGTGAACGCTAGGACACTGAACATGGTGAACAGTAGGCTACTGAGGAGTGTTGTGAACGGTAGGTCACTGAGAAGTGTGAACGGTAGACACTGCGGAGTGTGATCTGTAGGACACTGTGGAGTGTGAACAATAGGATACTGAGGAGTTGGTGAACGGTAGGACACTGAGGAGTGTGGTGAACGGTAGGACACTGAGGAGTGTAAACAGAAGGACACTGAGTAGTGTGAACGGTAGGACACTGAGAAGTGTGAATGGTAGGATACTGAGGAGTGTGAACGGTAGGGGAATGAGGAGTGTGCATGCTCGGGCACTGAGGAGTGTGAATGCTAGGACACTGAGGAGTGTAGACGGTAGGGCACTGAGGAGTGTGAACGTTCTGGCACTGAAGAGTGAAAATGCTAGGACACTGAGGAGTGTGAACGGTAGGGGACTGAGGAGTGTGAACGGTAGGGGACTGAGGAGTGTGAACGGTAGGACACTGAGGAGTGTGAACGGTAGGACACTGAGGAGTGTGAACGGTAGGACACTGAGCAGTGTGAACGGTAGGACACTGAGGAGTGTGAACGGTAGGACACTGAGGAGTGTGAACGGTAGGACTGTGAGCAGTGTGAATGGTAGATCACTAAGGAGTGTGAACAGTAGGACCGAGAGGAATGTGAACGGTAGGGGACTGAGGAGTGTTGTGAACGGTAGGACACTGAGGAGTGTGAACAGTAGGACACTGAGCAGTGTGAACGGTAGGTCATTGAGGAGGGTGAACGGTAGGACACTGCGGAGTGTGATCAGTAGCACACTGTGGAGTGTGAACAATAGGATACTGAGGAGTGTGATAAACAGGAGGACACTGAGGAATGTGAACACTAGGACTGAGGAGTGTGGAGGGTAGGGCACTGAGGAGTGTGAACATTAGGGCACTGAGGAGTGTGAACATTAGGACACTGAGGAGTGTGAACAGTAGAACGCTGAGGAGTGTGATCGATAGGACACTGAGGAGTGTGGTGAACTGTAGGACACTGAGGTTGTGAACGGTAGGACACTGAGGAGGGTGAACGGTAGGACTCTGAGGAGGCAGTGAACAGTAGGGCACTGAGCAGTGTAGTGAACAGTAGGACACTGGGGAGTGTGAACGATCGGTCACTGATGGGTGTGAATGGTAAGAAACAGAGGAGTGTGAATGGTAGGATGCTGAGGAGAGTGAACGCTAGGGCACTGAGGAGTGTGGACAGCAGGACACTGAGGAGTGTGAACGGTAGGACACTGAGGAGTGTGAATGATAGGTCATTGAGGAGTGTGAACGGTAGGACACTGAGCAGTGTGAACGGTAGGACACTGAAGAGTGGGAACTGTAGGACACTCAGGACTGTCAACGGTAGGACACTGAGCAGTGTGAACGGTAGGACACTGAGCAGTGTGAACGGTAGGACACTGCGGAGTGTGATCAGTAGCACACTGTGGAGTGTGAACAATCGGATACTGAGGAGTGTGAAAGGTAGGATACTAAGCAGTGTGGTAAACGGTAGGGCACTGGGGAGTGTGAACGGTAGGACACTGAGCAGTGTGAACGGTAGGACACTGAGGAGTGTGAACGGTAGGACACTGAGGAGTGTGATCAGTAGGACATTGCGGAGTGTGAACAATAGGATACTGAGGAGTGTGATGAACGGGAGGACCCTGAGGTGTGTGAACACTGGGACTCAGGAGTGCGGACAGTAGGGCACTGAGGAGTGTGAATGCCACGACACTGAGGAGTGTGAACGATAGGTCATTGAGGAGTGTGAACGGCAGTATACGAAGGAGTGTGTATGGTAAGACACAATGAGAGAGAACAGTAGGGAACTGCAGAGTAGTGAACTGTACGTCACGGACGAGTGTGAATGGTAGGACACTGAGGAGTGTGAACGGTAGGACACTAGGCAGTGTGAACGGTAGGATGCTGAGGAGTGAACGGTGGGGGACTGACGAGTATGAATGGTAGGACACTGAGGAGTGCGAACGGTATTACTGTGACTAGTTTGAACGGTAGGGCACTAAGCAGTGTGAACAGTAGGACTCTGAGGAGAGTGGTGAATGGTAGGACACTGAGGAGTGTGAACGGTAGAACGCTGAGGAGTGTGATCGATAGGACGCTGAGGAGTGTGGTGAACTGTAGGACACTGAGGTTGTGAACAGTAGGGCACTGAGCAGTGTAGTGAACAGTAGGACACTGGGGAGTGTGAACGATCGGTCAATGATGGGTGTGAATGGTAAGAAACAGAGGAGTGTGAATGGTAGGATGCTGAGGAGAGTGAACGCTAGGGCACTGAGGAGTGTGGACGGCAGGACACTGAGGAGAGTGGTGAATGGTAGGACACTGTGCAGTGTGAACGGTAGGACACTGAGAGTGTGCTGAAAGGTAGGACACTGAGGGGAGTGAACAGTAGGACACTGAAGAGAGTAGTGAACATTTGCACACTAAGGAGTGTGAACGGTTGGACACTGAGGAGTGTGAACGGTAGGACACCGAGGATTGTGCTGAACGGTAGGACACTGAGGAGTGTGGTGAACAGTAGGTCTCTTGGGGAGTGTGAACGGTAGGATACTGAGGACTGTGAACGGTAGGACACTGAGGACTGTGAACGGTAGGATACTGAGCAGTGTGAACGGTAGGATACTGAGGACTGTGAACGGTAGGACTGTGAGCAGTGTGAACAGTAGGACACTGAGGAGTGTGAACGGTAGGATATTGAGGAGTGTTGTGAATGGTAGGTCACTGAGGAGTGTGAACAATAGGATATTGAGGAGTGTGATGAACTGGAGGACTCTGAGGATTGTGAACACTAGGACACTGAGCAGTGTGAACGGTAGGACTCTGAGGAGTGTGAAGGGAAGGACACAGTAGTGTGAAAGATAGGTCATTGAGGAGTGTGAACGGTAGGACTGTGAGCAGTGTGAACGGTAGGGCACTAAGGAGTGTGAACAGTAGGACACTAAGCAGTGTGAACAGTAGGACACTGAGGAGTGTGAACGGTAGGACACTGAGGAGTGTGAACGGTAGGACACTAAGCAGTGTGAACAGTAGGACACTGAGGAGTGTGAACGGTAGGACACTGAGGAGTGTGAACGGTAGGACACTGAGGAGTGTGAACGGTAGGACACTGAGCAGTGTGAATGGTAGGACACTGAGCAGTGTGAACGGTAGGATACTGAGCAGTGTGAACGGTAGGACACTAAGCAGTGTGAACGGTAGGACACTGAGCAGTGTGAACGGTTGGACACTGAGGAGTGTGAACGGTAGGACACCGAGGATTGTGCTGAACGGTAGGACACTGAGAAGTGTGGTGAACATTAGGGCACTGAGGAGTGTGATGGGTAGGGCATTGAGGAGTGTGGTGAATAGAAGAATACTGCAGAGTGTTGTGAACTGTAGGTCACTGAGGAGTGTGAACGGTAGGACAATGAGGACTGTGAATGTTAGGATACTGAGGAATGTGAATGGTAGGACACTGAGGAGTCTGAACGGTAGGACACTGAGGAGTGAATACGGTAGGACAGTAAGGAGGGCAGTGAACGGTAGGGCACTGAGGAGTGTGGTGAACGGTAGGACACTGAGGAGTGTGAAGGATAGGTCACTGAGTAGTGTGAATGGTAGGACACTGAGGAGTGTGAACAGTTGGTCACTGAGTAGTGTGAATGGTAGGACACTGAGGAGTGTGAACGGTAAGACACTGAGGAGAGTGGTGAACGGTAGGTCTCTTGGGGAGTGTGAATGGTCAGACACTGAGGAGTGTGAAGGGTAGGACAATGAGGACTGTGAACGGTAGGATACTGAGGAATGCGAACGGTAGGACACTGAGGAGTGTGAACGGTAGGACACTGAGGAGTGTGAAAGGTAGGACGCTGAGGAGTGTGAATGGTAGTACACTGAGGAGTGTGAACGGTCGGACGCTGAGGAGTGTGGTGAACTGTAGGACACTGAGGATTGTGAACGGTAGGACACTGAGGAGTGTGATAGGTAGGATACTAAGCAGTGTGGTAAACGGTAGGGCACTGAGGAGTGTGAACAGTAGGTCACTGAGGAGTGTGAACAGTAGGACACTGAGGAGGGTGAACGGTAGGACACTGAGGACGGCAGTGAATGGTCGGGCACTGAGCAGTGTAGTGAACGGTAGGATATTGAGAAGTGTGAATGGTAGGACACTGAGGAGTGTGAACGGTAGGACACAGAGGAGTGTGAACGATTGGTCACTGAGAAGTGTGAATGGTAGGACACTGAGGATTGTGAACGGTAGGATGCTGAGGAGAGTGAACGGTAGGGCACTGAGGAGTGTGGAAGGAGGGCACTAAGGGATGTGAACGGAGGACACAGGAGTGTGGTGAGCGGTAGGACACTGATGACTGTGAATGATAGATCACTGAGGAGTGTTAACAGTAGGACACTGAGGAGTGAATACGGTAGGACAGTAAGGGCAGTAAACGGTAGGGCACTGAGGAGTGTGAACGGTAGGACACTGAGGAGTGTGAACGGTAGGACACTGATGAGAGTGAATGGTAGGACACTGAAGAGAGTGGTGAACTGTAGGACACTGAGGAGTGTGGTGAACGGTAGGTCTCTTGGGGAGTGAAAACGGTAGGGCAATGAGGACTGTGAATGGTAGGATACTGAGGAATGTGAATGGTAGGACACTGAGGAGTTTGAATGATAGGATACTGAGGAGTGTGGTGAATGATAGGACACTGAGGAGTGTGAACGGTAGGATACTGAGGAATGTGAATGATTGGACACTGAGGAGTGTGAACGGTAGGTCACTGAGGAGTGTGAATGGTCGGACACTGATTGCAAATGGTAGTACACTGAGGAGTTTGAACGGTAGGACACTGAGGAATGTTAATGGTAGGACACTGAGGAGTGTGAACATTAGGACACTGAGGAGTGTGAACGGTAGAACGCTGAGGAGTGTGAACGATAGGACGCTGAGGAGTGTGAACGATAGGACGCTGAGGAGTGTGCTGAACTGTAGGACACTGAGGAGTGTGAACGGTAGGACACTGGGGAGTGTGAACACTAGGGCACTGAGGAGTGTGAATGGTAAGACACTTCGGAGTGTGAACGGTAGGACTCTGAGGAGTGTGAACGGTAGGACTCTGAGGAGTGTGAACAGTAGGACACTGAGGAGTGTGAACGACAGGACACTGTGGGTGTGGTGAACGGTAGGACACTGAGGATTGTGTGCGGTTGAACACTGAGGAGTGCAAACGGTAGGACTCTGAGGAGTGTGAACTGTAGGTCACTGAGGAGCGTGACTGCTAGGACATTGAGGAGTGTGGGGAACGGTAGGACACTGATGAGTGTGAACGATACGTCACTGAGGAGCGTGAACGGTAGGACACTGAGGAGAGTGGTGAACCACAGGACACTGAAGAATGTGAACGGTAGGACACTGAGGAGTGTGCTGAACAGTAGGACACTGAGGAGTGTGAACGGTAGGACACTGAGGAGTGTGCTGAACAGTAGGACACTGAGGAGTGTGAACGGTAGGACATTGAGGAGTGTGAACGGGAGGATGCTGAGGAGTGTGAACGATAGGACGCTGCAGAGTGTGGTGAACGGTAGGACACTGAGGAGTGTGAACGATAGGTCAGTAAGGAGTGTGAACGGTAGGACACTGAGGAGTGTGAACAGGAGGGTGCTGAGGAGTGTGAACGATAGGACGCTGCGGAGTGTGGTGAACTGTAGGACACTGAGGAGTGTGAACGGTAGGACACTGAGGAGTGTGAACGGTAGGTCACTAAGGAGTGTGAACGGTAGGATACTGAGGTGTGTGGTGAACGGGAGGACACTGAGTGTGAACTGTAGGACACTGTGAACGGTAGGTCACTAAGGAGTGTGAACGGTAGGACATTGAGGAGTGTGCACAGTAGGACACTTAGGAGTGTGAACAGAAGGGCACTGAGGAGTGTGAATGGTAGGACACTGATTGTGAACAGTCGGACGCCGAGCAGTGTGGTGAACGGTAGGACACTGCGGAGTGTGATGAACGGTAGGACACTCAGGAGTGTGGTGAACGGTAGGACACTGAGGAGTGTGAACGGTAGGACACTGAGGAGTGTGAACGGTAGGACACTGAGGAGTGTGGTGAACGGTAGGACACTGAGGAGTGTGAACGGTAGGACACTGAGCAGTGTGAACGGTAGGACACTGCGGAGTGTGGTGAACGGTAGGACACTGAGGAGTGTGAATGGTAGGACACTGAGGAGTGTGAACGGTAGGACACTGAGGAGTGTGAACGGTAGGACACTGAGGAGTGTGGTGAACGGTAGGACACTGAGGAGTGTGAACGGTAGGACACTGAGCAGTGTGAACGGTAGGACACTGCGGAGTGTGGTGAACGGTAGGACACTGAGGAGTGTGAACGGTAGGACACTGAGGAGTGTGAACGGTAGGACACTGAGGAGTGTGAACAGTAGGACACTGAGGAGTGTGAATGGTAGGACACTGAGGAGTGTGAACGGTAGGACACTGAGCAGTGTGAACAGTAGGACACTGCGGAGTGTGGTGAACGGTAGGACACTGAGGAGTGTGAACGGTAGGACACTGAGGAGTGTGAACGGTAGGACACTGAGGAGTGTGGACGGTAGGACACTGAGGAGTGTGAACGGTAGGACACTGAGGAGTGTGAACGGTAGGACACTGAGGAGTGTGAACGGTAGGACACAGAGGAGTGTAATGTAGAACGTTACATTCCTTGTAAAGTAGAAGGCTGCTGGATGATTTGACAGAGGTATCAGGATTATAAGGGGTATAGATAGAGTAAATGCAAGAAGGCTTTTTCCACTGTGGTTTGGATAGGACTACAACTGGAAGTCATTGGTTAAGGGTGAAAGATGAAAATTTTCAGGGGAAGTTGAAGGGAAACTAAGAGCATGCTAAGAGTATGGAATGTGCTGCTGGTGCCTGTGGTGCATGAAAGCTCAATTTCTACATTTTGAAGTGTGGATAGGTACATGAAACGTAGGGGTGTGGAGGGCTATTGTCCTCGTGCAGGTCAATCGGAGTTTAATTAGTTCAACTTGGAATAGATAGACCAAAGGGCCTGTTTCTGTGCTGTGTTTTTTCTTGTGAATCTATGACTATTAGCCCAGGGGAAACCTGTTTTTGCTGCAGTCCCAATCTATTGTAATCGGTGATCCCTAAAACTCTCCTGACCTCATGTCAGAAAGTGTGTGAGACAGAGCCCCACCCATTCCTGTGCATTTCCTTCCTACTGTCACTTTCCACTAACAGTGAGTCCTTTGGACTTTTATTGTCGGCCAATATTAGATTGCTTAAACTTACATTTCCTTTCCAAAGTAATCCTTGGAGTTGTCAGTCACGACGTAGGGAGATTACACCCAGATAAGAGGTTACAGCTTTCAGATACACTACTGAACTTTTCATGGACTCATAAAAGTCACAGAGGGAAATAGCGCAGAATCAGGCTCTTTGGCCAGACCAACTGCTGACAATCATTCTGCCCACAGTAAAAAATAGTGTAGTAGATCATAGGAAGATGCCCTTCAGCAAAATGATGTTGTGATGAACTAATTAAAATAATAATTGAATGCCAAAGTAAACTAGTCCCTTCTGCATACACTTAAGTTTCCCTCCATTCTCTGCACATTCATGTGCCTGTCTCAGAGTGTCTTAAATGTCCCTCTCGGTATTTGCCACCACCACTTTTCCTAACAGCACATACCAGGCATCCAGCACCCTCTGTGCACAACTTTACTCTGCAGATCTCATTTGAATGTACCAACATTAAATGTAAATGCATACCTTCTATATGCGACATTTCCACCCTGGGCAAAAGATACTGGCTATCTATCAATGCCTCTCATAATCGGGTCTCCTGTAAGCCTCTGCCACTCCAAAGAAAACAACCCAAGTTTCTCCAATCTCTCCTAGCACATCCCCTTTAGTCCAGAATGCATCCTAGTACATGTCTTCTGCACCCTCTTCAAAGCCTTGACATCCTTCCTGTAATAGGGTGATCAGAGATGAATGCAGGTTACTCCTGATATGGCCTGACTGGAGTTTTATAAAGTTGTAATAAAACTTCCTTACACTTGAATTCAATGCCTTGACTAATAAAGCATAATATTTGCCATCTACGCTATATACAATACCGCCAATCTTCATATCATCTTTATATATAAGAAGAAAGGAAGTATAATGCCGACTACCAAAACTATAATGTAATTCACAACAAACCGTAAAACTTAGAGGACAAAAAGCTGAAAGTAAGGAATTGTAGCATCCAAAAAAAAAGATAAACTTACCCTAAAGAGGAGTTATGAAAATATTCAAAAAAAGTCCCCATACCTTATGAAAATTTATGTCCGAATTAAGAAGTGAATAATGAATGTTTTCAAGGTCTAAACAGGACATAATCTTATTGAGCATGAGTAGGTGGGGCTTCGTATCATCTGACAAAAATACAAATCCACTCATTCATATTTTCATCCAAGTCATTTATATACAGTATATCATAAATGGCAGAACACCACTGTTCCGGAACTTCCAGCCAGAATAAGTCCCATTGACCACTACCATCTGTCTGCTATGGGCAAGTGCAAAATTACACTAGAATCCCTTGAGTTTATCTTTAATCCTATTTACCAATGATTTTTCATAGCCCCTCCTGGCTCTCCTAATTTTCTTCTTGAGTTTTTATAGTGTTCGTCATATCCAACAATAACAGTACACCTGTGTGGGAGAGTTTTTAAAGTGGAAAAGCTGTTGCACTGGGCAGTTCCACTCTCTCAGCCTCAGAAGTCCGGGTCCAGTGGTACAAAGAGTCATTAGAAAATGGAGTGTTCCCTGGTTGCAGTAGATGACCATGACTTGTCACGCCCTTCGCTCTCGAGGAAGCATTGCGGAACCACCATCCTGGTTGCAGTAGCTCCCTGTTTATCTCATCTGCCCAATCCACAGAGCTGACTTCACACGCTAGGACAGAAATGTCATTATCTCTTCGGGTCCACCAGCTATCCTCAACGAGTTCAGCCTGCCTGTCAAGACAGTGAACGTGGAGCAACAGGTGAGAGCTGAGAGTCCACTGGGGCCCAAAGTGTGCTGGCCCTAGAATGGACACAAGAAGCCCTTACACCAGGTATACTGCTCCCCCTGGACACCCCATACACCCATACTGGTTTTTTCTAGCTTTACACTCCTCAAGTGCTCTATTTGCTTCCAGTCAAGATGGTGCTGAGTAGCTGATTCTGTTGGGGTCATGGCTCACATAGTTATTTATTAGTTGTTTTCAAAGTTCATTGGGCTGGTTTTGGGGACTGAGAGAGAAATTCAGAATCAAGTTTAATATCACTGACATATATCATGGAATTTTAAACAGAACAGATTATGTCAATGCTGGAAATCCAGAGCAACACACACAAAATGCTGGAGGAATTCAAGCAGATCAGGCAGCATCTATAGAAATGAATAAACAAGGCGACATTTTTGGGCCAAGACCCTTCTTCAGGATTTCATCAGAAAGGAGGAAGATGTCGGAATAAAAAGGTGTGAGGAGAAGAAGGAGAACAAGCTAGAAGGTCTTAGGTGAAGCCAGGTGGGTGTGGGTGGGGGAGGGAGAATGAAGTAAGAAGCTGGGAGCTGATAGATGGAAAAGGTAAAGGACTGAGAAGAAGGAAACTAACATAAGAGAAGAATAGACCATGAGAGAAAGGAATGGAAGGGGGGGCACTAGGAGGAGGTGATAGATAGATAGCTAGATACTTTATTGAGCCCAAAGGAAATTACAGTGTCACAGTAGCATTGTACAAACATTACAAACAGATATACAAACAATAGGAGAGAAAAAAAAGAATAAAAAATGTTACCTCAACAGTCTAAAAGGAGGGGGTCACCATTTCCCTGACTATAAAGTAGCCTAATGGTGGAAGGTAAAAATGAGCTCATATAGTGCTCTTTGGAGCAGTGCAGGTGGGGAGAAGAGGTAACAGGCCAGAGTGGAGAATTGAAGAAAAGGAAAGATGGATTGGGGGGTGGGGGCAACAAATCACCAGAAACTGGAGAAATTGATGTTCAGGCCGTCGGGTTGGGGGCTACCTAGACAGAGTGTGACATCTCGCTCCTCCATCCTGAGAGTAGCCTCATCATGGCAGAAGAGGAGTCCGTGGGCTGAGATGTCAGAATGGGAATGAAGATATGAATTAAAATAGCTGGCCAATGTGAAATCCTACTTTTTGTAGATGGAGCAGAGGTGCTGAACAAAGTAGTCCCCCAATCTATGTAGGGCTTTACCGGTGTAGAGGAGGCTGCATCCGGTAGTAGTGGATACAGTAGGTAACCCCAACAGATTCGCAGATGAGTGTTGACTCACTTGGTAGGACTGTTTGAGGCACCGAAATGAGATGAGGGAGGAAATGAATGGGCAAGTGTGGTATTCTGCCACTTTCAAGGATAAGTGCCAGGAGGGAGATTAGTGGGGAGAGATGAATGGACAAAGAAGCAATCCCTGTGAAAAGTGGGGGGGTTGGAAGTAAAGATGTGGTTGGTGCTAGGGTCCCATTGAAGATGGATGAAGTTGTAGAGAACGATGTGTTGGTTGCAGAGGCTCATGGGGTGTCAGGTGAGGACAAAGGGAACTCTTTCCCTGTTAAGGCAGTGGGAAAATAGGTTAAACGTGCATGCCCTGGAAATGGAGGAGAATCACAGGAGTGCAGCATCAATGGTGGAAGAAGGAAACTTGCTCTTTGAAGAAGGAAGTCATCTCTGATGTCCTGGAAAGAAAAACTCTATCCTGAGAAAAGATGTGGTGGAGATGAGGGAACTAAGAAAAGGGAATGACACTTTTACAGGAGGCAGGGTGGGAATAATAAATAATGGTGGACCAAGTGAATTTCAGGGCAGGGTGGAAGTTAATGACATTTATGAACTCAGCGTGAAGCAGTACCAATGTAGTCATCAATGTATCACTGAAAGAGTTGGAGAGCATTACCAGGGAAGTATTGGAACATAAACAGTGAAAAGGCAGTCATAGCTGGGGCCTATGCGAGTGCTCATGACTACAACTTGAGTTTGGAGAAAGTGGTAGGAGCCAAGTTATTGAGTGTGAAGACCAGTGTACAGGAGGCTGCATCAGGTAGTAGTGAATACAATAGACAACCCCAGTAGATTCACAGGTGAGTGCTGATTCCAAACAGAGGAGGGTGGTGATGGGGGTGAACTGGTCGGGTCTGCTGTCGAGAAAAAAGCAAAGGGTATTAAGGCCTAGCAACACACACAAAATGCTGGAGGAACTCAGCAGGCCAGATAGCATCTATGGAAAAAAGTAGCCGATGTTTCGGGCCGAAACCCTTTGGCAGGACTGGAGAAAAGCTGAATAGATTTGAAAGGTGGGGGAGGGGAGAGAGAAACACCAGGCGACGGGTGAAACTTGGAGGGGGAGGGGTGAAGCAACGAGCTAGGAGGTTGATTCGTGAAAGGGACAGAAGGCCTGGAAGAAAGGGGTGGGGGGAGCACCACAGGGAGGCGATGGGCAGGCGTGGATATAACATGAGAAAGGGGCAAGGGGCAAGCGTGCCCTCCTGGCACTTATCCTTGCAAGCGGACAAGTGTTTCAGCTGCCCCTATACCTTCTCCCTCACCACCATTCAGGGCTCCAAACAGTCCTTCTAGGTGAGGCGACACTTCACCTGTGAGTCTATTGGGGTCACATATTGATTTTGGTGCTCCCAGTGTGGCCTCTTGTATATCGGTGAGACCCGATGTAGATTGGGAGATCACTTCGCCAAGCATCAATGCTCTATCTGCCAGAACAAGCGGGATCTCCCAGTGGCCACCCATTTTAATTCCACTTCCCATTCCCATTCCGATATGTCCATCCATGGCCTCCTCCACTGTCGGGATAAGGCCACACTTAGGTTGGAGGAACAACACTTTATATTCCATTTGGGTAGCTTCTAACCTGATGGCATGAACATCAATTTCTCCAACTTCCAGTAATGCCTCCACCTACCCCCCCCCCACCCCAGCCCTTCACCATTTTCCATCCCCTTGTCCCTCTCTCATGTTATCTCTTTGCCTGACCATCATCTCCCTTTGGTGCTCCTCTCCCACCACCTTTCTTCTTTCTTCCATGGCCTTCTGTCTCTTTCACCAATCAACTTCCCAGCTCTTTACTTCATCCCCTCCCCCTCCAAGTTTCACCTAGCGCCTGGCATTTTTCTCTCTCCTCCCTCCCCCCATCTTTCAAATCTACTCCTCAGCTTTTTTTCTCCAGCCCTGCCGAAGGGTTTTGGCCTGAAACATCCTTTGTACTTTATTCCATTGATGCTGCCTGGCCTGCTGAGTTCCTCCAGCATTTTGTGTATGTTGCTCAGATTTCCAGCATCTGCAGATTTTCTCTTGTAGGAGCTTTAAGGCTTTCTTGGTGGGTGATATATATTGTATAGGGTCTGGATATCAATGGTTAAAATGAAGTGATCAGGGCCAGGGAATTGAAAGTTACTGAGGAGATCGCGGGCAGGTGAAGTGCCGTAGATGGAGGTGAGAAGGGACTGAACCAAAGGGGGTAAAATGCAGTTCACGCATTCAGAGATGGGTTCAGTGGGGCAGGGCAAACAGAAACAATGGGCCTACTTGGACAGTCAGGTTTGTGAATCCTGGGTAGGCGGTAGAAATGAGCAGTGTGGGGTAAGGGAACTATGAGGTTGGTGACAGTGGATGAGAGATCTCCAGAGTTGATGAGGATAGTTAGTGATGGTGTGGGAGACAAGGGTCTGATGATCCCCAGTCATGTCCTTTTCAAGAAGTAAGTCAGAGGAGGTGGCTGAGAGTTGCCACCTGGCCTCAACAAGGTAGAGGACAGTCCACCACATGACAACAACGTCTTCCTTACCCTGAACCGCTCACTTCTATTTGTTTTGCTGCAGTACTACACTGCACTATGTAAAAAATATATAAATTACAATCAGTTATATGTCTTAAAATAATTAAATAAGTATCGCAAAAAAACAAGCAGAAATAGTGAGATAGTGTTTATGAATTGGCTTATCATTGGTTCAGAAATTTTATGGCAGAGGGGAAGAAGCTGTTTCTAAAATGTTGAGTGTGTGTCTTTAGGCTCCTGTACCTTGTCTCTTATAGTAGTAATGAGAAGAGAGTATGTCCTGGATGATGGGGGTCTTTAATGATGGATATTGCCTTTTTTGAGGTATTGTCTTCTGAATATGTCCTCAGTGCTGGGAAGGCTAGTGCTCATGATGAAGCTGGCGAAGTTTGCAATGATCTGCAGCTTTTTTTTTAATCCTTTTCAGTAGCTATCCATACCAGATAGTGATGCAATCACTTAGAGTGCTCTCCATGGTACACCTGTGGAATTTATTTTCGGTTTTGGTGACATACTCAAAGTCCTAATGAACTACAGCTACTGATGTGCCTTCTTCATAATTGCATCAATATGTTGAGCCCAGGATAAATAGTCAGAGATGTTGACCCTTGGAAACTCAAAACTGCTCATCCTTTTCATGACTAACCCCTCAATGAAGACTGGTGTGTGTTCCCTCTACTTTCCTTGACTTAAGTCCACAATCAATTCCTTGGTCTTACTGACATTGAGTGCAAAGTTGTTACAACATCATTCAACTAGCCAATCTATCTCACTTCTGTATCCCTCCTCATTACCATCTGAAATTATGACAACAATAGTTGTGCCACCAGCAAGTTAGAGGTCAGATTATTGTTTCGAGACAGGGACGGGTACAGAGAGAGCTTGAGGTCAGACAGAGTCTGGGCTTCCACTCTACATTCAAAAGCCAGTGGTCAGATGTTGAGCTGGCAGACCAGCGAGGATAAGGGCTTATGAGTTCCACACCCCCCACCCCGATTAGAGGGCTCCAGGATCTGTGTTTTTGTGGGTAGGAGTGCTTCTAGGTACGTGAGTCAGGCCTGAGTTCAACACCTAGTAGTCAGGGTCCTGTCATCAGTGAGTCCAAGTTCGAGGCCTAGAGTTTAGGGTCCTCATCCCTCATGATCAGCAATCCTGTGGTTGATAAGGAAGAAAGAAGCAGATCAAAGGTTGATCTGAAGTCCAGAAGTTAAGGCCTGATGAACAAAATCCTGATTCTGTAAGTCTACTGGGGAAGTTGAAGCCCCAATGTCTGTGAATCCACAAGTTGACTGGGCTGGAGACCAGAGGTGGCCTGTCCTAAGCTTGGATCTCTGTGTGTATGCATGGGTGGGTGGGATGGAACAATGGGGCTAGTTTTACTGCTGTTGTTTTGTTGTTTGTTGTGTTCTGTGTTGTTCTGCCAAGCATTGTGGGCATGCTGTGTTGGCGCTGGAATGTGTAGCGACAATTGTGGGCTGTCCCCGGCACATCTTTAGGTTGTGTTGTTGTTGATAGAAACAATGTAGTTCTCTGTATGTGTTGGTTGTTGATACAAACAATGTAGTTCTCTGTATGTGTTGGTTGTTGATACAAACAATGTAGTTCTCTGTATGTGTTGGTTGCTGATACAAACAATGCAGTTCTCTGTATGCTTTGATGTATGTGTGATGAATAAATGAATCTGAATCTAAATCTGGTTTATCTTCCTAAAGCTCACATATGCTTCCTTTTTTATCTTGACTGTTCAGATTCTACCCACTCACCTTAAATCTATGACTAGTTCTTGATTCCCCAACTCTGGGGAAAAGACTGTGTGCATTTACTCTTTTTATGTGCATAATTTCATGAACTTCTATAAGATCACCCCTCATTCTCCCACACTAATGAAAGGAAGACCCAACCAACTCAGCCTCTCACTATAACTCAATCCCTCAAATCCCAGCAACATCTTTGTAAATCTCCGTGTCACTCTATCCTGTTTAATGGCACCTTTCCAATAGCAGGATGACCAAAATTGAACACAATATTTCAAATGCAGCTTCACTATTGCAATATCTCAATGTGCATATTCAGTGTCATGAGTAATAAACGCCAGCATACCAAAGCTTTCTTACCACCCTGTCTTGTACTCCTGGGTTCTGTGCTACAACACTTACAAGGCCCTATTGTTTACTTTGAGAGTCTTACCCTAATTGTCATCCCAAAATGCAATGCTTCACACTTATCTTAATTAAACTCCACTTTCTATTTCCTCAGCCCACTTATCCAGTTGATTGAGGTCACTCTATAAATCCTTATAACACTGTCAACAACACCACACATTTTAGTATCATCTGCAAACTTACATATTTGCCTTGTACATTTTCATCCAAATCATTGATGTAGATAACAAATAGCAATAGACCTATCACCAACCACTAGGAAACAACAGATGTAACAGAATTCCAGTCTGATAAACAAACTTCCACCATCAACCTCTTGCTTCCTACCATCAACACAATTCTGTATCATCAGCTAGATCTCCCCAAATGCAATGCAATCAAACTTTCCGTAGCAGCATACCATGCGGAACCTTATCAAAGGCCTTAGACGTCCATATAGACGTGTCTACAGTACCGTCTTCATCAATCTTGTTGGTTACATCTTCAAAGAACTACAGTGCCGATAAAAATATTCACCCCCCCCCCACCCGCTTGGAGGTTTTCATGTTTTATTACATTGAATCAGTGGATTTAATTTGCCTTTGTTTTGACAGAAAAAGACTCTTTCATGTCAAAGTGAAAACCAATCCTTCCATTATGTCATTTCTCCACTATCTTACAGACTTACTCAGCATTACATCTACCTTCCACTCACTTTGTAACCTATTATTGTGGTTCTGATCCCCCTGCTAAATTACTTTTTATCACCTCCCGAGTAGCACTAGTGAATGTTCAGGGCAGGGTATTGGTTTCACTCCAGTTAAGGTGCATACCATCCCTGTTTTCTAGAGCATAACAACGATCCAAGAACCTGAAACCCTGCTTTGTGCTTCTATTCGATCATTTTTAATATCCTAACCAGCATGTGACATCGGGAGTAATCCAGAGATTACTATCTTTGAGCGCCTCCTTTTCAGTTTCTTTCCTTGCTCCTTATACCCACTTTGCAGGACCTTTCTACCTGTGTCATTGTTGCTGATGTGCTCGATGACTTCTGGCTGCTCATCTTCCCCCTTAAGAATGCACATTTACAGAAAAAGTGAATGTAGGTAGACAAGAGGATGCAAGTCATAGCAATGTAGATTGAGATCAAGTCCATCTTATCATACTAGGAAACTGTTGAATAGCCTTATGACGGTGTCCTTGTGGCATGATGGGTAATGCTTTCAGCATTTTGAATCTTATGGCCAATGGGAGGAGGGAGAAGAGAGAATTTCCAGGGTGGGTGGTGTTATGTTTTGTAACTCCAGAAACTAATCAAAAGAAGAGCACAGGAGCCACGATGCTTGCCTACTTAACCATAGAACCATAGAACATTAAAGCACAGAAACAGGCCTCTTGGCCCTTCTTGGCTGTGCCGAACCATTTTTCTGCCTAGTCCCACTGACCTGCACCTGGACCATATCCCTCAATACACCTCTCATCCATGTACCTGTCCAAGTTTTTTTTTAATGTTAAAAGTGAGCCCGCATTTACCACTTCTTCTGACAGCTCATTCCACACTCCCACCACTCTCTGTGTGAAGAAGCCCCCCCTAATGTTCCCTTTAAACTTTTCCCCCTTCACCCTTAACCCATGTCCTCTGTTTTTTTTCTCCCCTAGCCTCAGTGGAAAAAGCCTGCTTGCATTCACTCTATCTATACCCATCATAATTTTATATACCCCTATCAAATGTCCCCTCATTCTTCTACGCTCCAGGGAATAAAGTCCTAACCTATTCAACCTTTCTCTGTAACTGAGTTTCTCAAGTCCCGGCAACATCCTTGTAAACCTTCTCTGCACTCTTTCAACCTTATTTATATCCTTCCTGTAATTTGGTGACCAAAACTATGCACAATTCTCCAATTTTGGCCTCACCATTGCCTTATACAACCTCACCATAACATTCCAACTCTTATACTCAATACTTTGATTTATAAAGGCCAATGTACTAGAAGCTCACTTTACGACCCTATCTACCTGTGACGCCACTTTTAGGGAATTTTGTATCTGTATTCCCAGATCCGTCTGTTCCACTGCACTCCTCAGTGCCTTACCATTAACCCTGTATGTTCTACCTTGGTTTGTCCTTCTAAAGTGCAATATCTCACACTCGTTTGTATTAAACTCCATCTGCCATTTTTCAGCCCATTTTTCCAGCTGGTCCAAGTCCCTCTGCAGGCTCTGAAAACCTTCCTCACTGTCCACTACACCTCCAATCTTTGTATCATCAGCAAATTTGCTGATCCAATTTACCACATTATCATCCAGATCATTGATACAGATGACAAATAACAATGGGCCCAGCACTGATCCCCATGGCACACCACTAGTCACAGGCCTCCACTCAATCCTCCACTACCACTCTCTGGCTTCTTCCATTGAGCCAATTAGTTTATTGTTTTCCTTTTTTTTAATAAGGCACTCGTATATGACGTGGTGTCATAATGACTTATGCCATTCATGTACGTCTTACATATAACCCATAATGAATTATGTAAACAGAATATATTTACAATATTACTCAAATAATACTGAAATATTAAACACACAATACTCATTTATATAGACAACTGCTACATAGATATCCACACCATAGTAATATTTAAACAGTCCTATTCAGGCCTAAAGATTTAATCACTTTAGAGGATTTCTTAGTCTTGTGCGATAATGTCTTTCCCTTCCGGAGGATGGGGGGTGGTGGTGGAGGAGGTTACTCGGCTTGACAGGTGAGACTTGTGGCTATGAAACAATCTCAGGTTTTGGGGCCTCCACCCTAGTGGTTGTAGGAGCTGACTTGGAGACTGCAGGAAGGGTACTGATAGTGATAGCCAACTTTCTTCTCTAACGATTGACACTGTTCTTCTTAACTGATCAATGTGTCATCTCCAGATGACATCAGATACAATCTCCAGTTCTGTCCTTAATCTTTCTACGTACCCACTTTTGATCATCTCTGTACTCCACCAGGACTGCTTGTCCAGGAGTGAAACATTGAAGCTCTTTGTTTAAAGAGCCCTCAATTTGTCTCAGCTATTAGAGCTGCATATTCCTTCTGAGATTGGGTTTAAGGAGATGCAAGTATGAGCCAGGAACAGCAGAGCTGGCTGAGTTGCTGGATGTGGGGCAAGCTGCATTGCAATATGCAAAGAGGAAATTGGCGAGCTTCTGATTCAGTAGTGTAATGGGTTTTGCTGACGTTGCTCGCACTACATGCTTTTCCTCTAAGCAATTTGTAGCTTGGTGGTACCATGCAGATGTAATATGTCTCATTTAATTCATTTTCAAGAATAACTCAAATTGTTTTGCAATAACTGTGGTCCATTGTCACTGACTTAAATTTTCTGGAACACCAGTCCTTGAGAAGAGACCTCAACATATCAACAGTGTACGAGGCTGTAATGGAGGCTGTTGGAAACATTTCTGGCCACTTTATAGCTGCATCCACTACTACCAAGAAATTTGTGCCCATGAATGGTCCGGCAAAATCCAGATGAATCCTCTGCCAGGGCACTGCAGGCCATTCCCAGGGTTGGAGAGATGATACTCTTGGCATCTTCTGAATATATTGGCATCCCAAGCAGTGCATGGCAAGCTGCCCGATCTGCTGATCTATCCAGGCCACCAGACAAAGTTTCGAGCCAACTATTTCATTTTTACCAAATGTAGCTCCTCCAACTCTTTAGCTCTCAACTTGGATGGTACAAAAATTCTCAATCCTCACATAGGGCAATTTGCATCAAAGGTAAGTTCATCCTGGCACTGGTAATAACTGCACATTCCAGCCATTTTGCGTGGTCAACGTTACGTCTTTTCTGTTTTCCTTTGGTTCATCCCTGCCGTAATAGGAAGACTTTCAATTTGCATTATCTATCAAAAGGAGTGTCTGCTTTTGTAAATCTTTCAGATGTTTCCTTTTCCAAGAGTAAATGCAACAACCCATCAATATTTCCATTATTAGTCATTCTCTTGAATTCAATTGTGAAATTGTGTTTTCTAAGAAACGGAGCCCATCTCTGCATTGGTACTGCTGCTGCTGTTGGTGGAACACCCTTCTCTAGATTGAAACTGGATAGTAGTTGCCAATCAGTAATGAGGGTAAACTCTCTCCCATACAGGTACTGATTGAAACATTTTACAGCCCAAATTGGACTCAAGACCTCTCCGTCAGTCTATACATAATTTTTTTTTCTCTGTTGTGATGCAGAGGCTATGGAGCATTCACTTCCATCATTCATAACATGTGGCATAACTGCATTAATAACATAAGTTGAGGCATCACAGGCAAGCTTTACTACAATATGTGGATCATAATATGTAGGTACAGTGTCTGATATCACCATTCCCTTTGCCTTTTGGAAAGCCACCTCACAATGTTTTTCCATTTCCATTTCTTCCCAAACTGTAGTAATGACTTCAAGGGGTGGAGCACATTAGCCAGATTTGACTGGAACGTGTTACAGTAATTGACAAATCCCAAAAAGGATTGCAACTGTGACACGTCCTTTGGCCTTGAGGCGTTCACCACTGCTTGAGTTTTCTCAGCAGCTTGTGTAAATTCTTGTGCATCAATAGTGTGACCATAGTAAGTGATGCTTGGTTTCAAGAATTCACAAAGGGTATGGGGAGAAAGCAGGGGAGTGGGGATGACTGGAAGAATTGGATCAGCCCATGACTGAATGGTGGAGCAGACTCAATGGGTCGAATGGCTTACTTCTGCTCCTATATCTTATGGTCTTATGGTCTTGTAGCATTGTGCTCTCAGCCCATAATCTTCTAATCTTTATAACCTGGTCCATAGCTTTCTACCAGAGTGCAGGTGCACAGCTATTCCAAAAATAGGCCTATTATAGTGGTAAAGCCCCTTGTGACTGTTTATTGTGGACTCTTTGGACTCTTCTTCCATGACTATCTGTAGGTTGACCTCAGCTAAGTCCACTTTACTGAAGTGCTTTCTTCCAGAAAGTTTTGCAAAGATATACTCTATCCTGGGCAGAGAATATTGGTCTACCTTCAGTCCTGGGTTGAAGGTGACCTTAAGATCACTAAAAATCCTGGCAGACCCATCCTTCTTGGCTACTGGGATACTGGTGTTGCCCATGGGCTCCACTCAACCTTGGAAAGAATTCTTCGAGGCTCCATGTGATCTCACCTACTGGCTACATTATCATGGATAGTATAAGAAACTAGATAGGCTTTGTAAAACTTAGAGGTAGCATTTTCATGTAACACTATTTCATCCTTGATATATCTGTGTTTTCCAATACCATCCTTAAATACTGCTGTGGCATCATCCAGTACTTTAATTAATTTGCTTTCAATTGATTCTACTGCAAGGGAAGTGACATGTAAATTGTGGATAGATCTCCAATGAAGTTGTAGTCTTATCCAATCATGGCCCCATAATGTTGCCTCTCCTGTTTTTAACTGCATAAAAGCCAAAAGTGGCTTATTAGTTGTTGTATTTCACTGTTACTAAGGAGTTATCTTTTCTCCAATATAAGTTCTTAGATATCTTCACGTTTCAGTTCAGTATCTTTGAAATGTTGTTCAAACTTATTTTGTGGGATGACTGAAACAGCCGAACCAGTGTCCAATTCTATTTTAATTAATTTGCCATTTACTCTGGTGTAAGCCATATTGCTTGTCTCTTGTTAGTTTTCACATTGAAAATCTCAAGGCTAGTCGGTCCTGTGTGACTCTCATCACTATCACAATTTTCATCACTAAGCATGTAGATTTGTGCTCGTCTTGAAACTGCAACTTGACTTTTTATCTTTTTCTGTTCCCTAAGCATTCCATTTGTTTTTGTCTGTTCAAAGTATGTGTTGTATTCCATTGCATTTTCTGCAAGTTTTACCTTCAAAACTGAATTGTATGAGAGCCCATATGATAACAGTAAAAAAAAAATTCAGCTAGGCAGGCCTATATCTAGACTCTACAATTTTATTCACACTCACTTTCATTTCTGATTGCAATTCAATTGCATTTCTGTTTGCTGTTTCCATTGATACAGCAACTTCAACTGTTCTTTTAAATGTGAGTTGTGCTTCAGTTAGGAGCTGTTTTTGAAGCTTTCTTGTAAGATTCCACTAACTAAACGATCTATCAGTGCACCATTAAGCCCATTACTGAACTGATAATGTTTGGACAATTTCTTCAATTCGATAAGCTGAAATGGACTCCCTTCCTTTTGATTCTGCATATAAAATCTAAAGTGTTCTGCAAATGACAATGGATTCAGTTCTAAGTGTTCCTGCATTACCTTCATAATATCAACAATGTTTATTTCTGCTGGTTTGGTTGGAGCAGTTAAACTTGTAAGCAAAGTGCATACTTCCCTGCCCATTGCACTTAGCAAGACTGGCACTCATTTATCTTTGGTCTTTTCATTTGCTTCAAGATACTGCTCAATTCATTCAGTATACATCTATTGTGGAATCGAACGAGTGTATCTTTCCAATGTAGCCAGCCATTTCTGCTTTTTAAATTATTATTGTCACCCAGCACTCACTGTTTATGAACCTGTGACCATAACTCATTTGTTAATTTCATCCATTTTTTTTTAATTTGACCATCTCTCCCCCTTTCCAAAGAAAAACATGCTGCACTTCAACAGGTAGGTAGTCATGCAGCAGCTATGAAAAAAATACAGTCAACATTTTGGACCAAAGGGTTTCGGCCTGAAACATCGACTGTACTTTTTTCCATTGATGCTACCTGGCCTGCTGAGTTCATCCAACATTTGTATGTGTTGCTCGGATTTCCGGCATCTGCAAATTCTCTCTTGTTTAAGGTAGGTAGTCATCTCAGGTTCATTTTAAAACTTCCTTGTCACCACTGTTATGTTTTGTAACGCTAGAAGCTAATCAAAAGTAAAACACAGGAGCTGGGATACTTGTCTACTTAGCCCCCCACCCCCACCTTTTTTGTAGGAAGGTGCTGACAGATAACATGATGCCAATCACATACTTCTTACATTTAAGCCATCATAAATTATGTCAGCAAAGAACACTTAATCAAGCAATATATTTACAATATTACTCAAACATCACTGACATACTAACTACACTACAGGTAGTGTCTTTGATTATGGTGGCTGTTTTACTAAGATACCAATCAGTACAGAGGAGGCTGATTTTCATGATATACTCAACTGTGTCCACAACTGTCAGCAGATTCTTGCAGAAATGGGGAGAACAAATGCATACCAAACTGTGATGCATCTGGATAGGATGTTTTCTACAGTGCATCAATAAAAATAGCTGAGGATGAAAGGGCACATGCTAAATTTTTTAACCTCCTGAAGAAGTACAGCTGCTTGTAAGCTTTCGTGGCTATGAGAGTTCTCACCTTTCTCGACATCAGCATGGTTGATGTAAATAGCAACATGTGCACTGCACACCCCCACCCTTTCCTGGTCAAAGACCAGTTCATTTGTTGACACTGAGGGAAAAGATGTTGTTATGACACCATGTTACTAAACTCTAACTCCTTCCTGTACTTCGATGCATCATTATTTGAGACATGGCTCCTTACAGTGGTCTCAATCCTCAAACTTGTAGATGGAGTAGAGCCGAATCTGGCCACGAAGCCTTGAGTGCACATGTAGTAAGAATGGGGACTGAGAATGGAATCGTGGGGCAACACTGTTCAGAATAATCGGGGCAGAGGTGTTGTTTCCTGTCCTTACTGACTATGGTCTGTTGGTCAGTAAGTTAAGGATGCATCTGCAAAGGGAGGTGATGAGTCCCAGGTTTAGGAGTTTGAAGATGAGTTTGGTTGGAAGTGTATCATTGAAGGCCGGGCTGTAGTCAATAACCAATAATGTAAGTGTCTTTACAGCCTAGGTGAGGCACAACATGAGTGAAGGTCCAGCCGTAGACCTGTTTCAGCGGTAGGCAAATTGCAGTGTCTGCGAGACTGAAGTTAATATGTGCCATGACAAGCCTCCTTGAAGCTCTCATTGTGGTTGACGCCAAAGCCACTGGGCGGTAATCACATTACCCTATTTTTCTTAGGTACTAGGGACCTAACTGTGATCTTTTTTAAAATGGGAGGGCACCTTAATTTGAAAGGAGGAGACGTTAAAAATGTCTGCTATTATTCCTGACAGATGATGATCTGTGCAGGACCACATGACGTAGCCAAGGACGCCTTGCGAGGCAGATGCTTTCTGTGGGTTTACTCTCCCGAAGACTGGTCTTATGAACGCAATGGTGACTTCCCAGGGCTTTAGAGGCGGAGTCACAGAGACTGATCAACTTTAGTGGAACTCAGGGATACAGGCAGGCGTTGCTAAAGTCAAATTATCCAGGATCTGAATGAATAGTGGAGCAGACAGAAGAGACTAAACCGCCACCCCTGCTCCAACCACTTAGGTCCTGCATTTTCTTAATCCCCCGCTAACTTTCCGCGTGTACCTATGCTTTGCCTTTATTCGAGGTAAAGACGCTGACTGTATTCCCCTAGAGCTCAGGTTACCTTTTTCCCTCACATCAGTAATTACTTCATAGTACACAGTCAGACCCACAATGTGGTTGGACCTGCAAGTTGTTCTCGGAAAGTGTCATGAATATCTTCACAGACTTCACAGGCAGTGGTGGAAAGTGACGGGAATTGGGAATTGGGAGCCAATCGTAAACTCGACCAATGGAAGGAAGTGGGAGAGTCTTCGGGTCCAGTAGCATCTGTGGAGACGAAGACCAATTTCAGAAATGAAATTTCTGCAGGCCCATTATCGTGTTCTTGTTCGAAATTAAACCCCCTTCCCACCACCCCTCCGCCACTGCTGGCTCCCTACATCCCCAGGAGCTCGGGCTATGCACAGCTCTAATGCCCGTGTACGTGATCCAATACGGTAGCGGGTTCGTCGCCTGTTGCTAGCCCCCATCTGTATCCCTGGATTCCATCACCATAACCCACGGATTCCCTCGCCGCTCCAGGCGTCTGAAGGTGCAAGGAGCGGCGTGTGGAACAGTGGCTGTGCAGTCACCCAAGGGGAAAGGTGCGTTCTTTCCCCGAGAGGACAGAGTCTCGCCGCACGGTCTGTCATGCGTAGGGTCGGAATGACATGTTTGGGGCAGGAGTCAATGAACTTGCCCCTGGATGCTGCCAGACGAGCAGTCGGATCCTGCCCTGCCCGTGCCCGTGCACGCCACGCTTGGTATTCCCTTGAACAGGTTTCTCCAACCTCGGCTGCCAACTCTGTCACTGTGCGCATCAATAGTGGATGAGCGGGGGCGGCAGCCTTCCCGGGAACCCCGCACAGACACAGTGACGCAGGAATCGCTGATCAAACACTTGGCAGCGAGCAGGTGCCAGTGGCTGGAGCACGCAGCCGCATTGCAACCTGACTGCGTCGAAAAGCCAGGCTGGCAATACGCCATCGGTAACCAAACAAAAGTGCAGAGATTTAGCTGGGAAACCCAATTTCAGCTCGGGGGTTGTTAAGAGATTGCAGATGATCTTCCACCCCCGCTCTCCTCCACTGCCCGACACTATCTCCCTGACATCTTACATTTCGCCCCAGTCCTCCGAATTATTTCTTGCCATTCGCCTTTCCTCGCTTACCCAGTCCTCCCTCTCGCCTCTCCACTTTCAATCATAATGCAGGGTTTCTGTCCGAAACGTCGACAATTTCTGTCCCACTATTGATGTTGTTTGATTCGTTGATTTCTTCCGGTAGAATGTGTGATGCTGTTTCTGTCTCCGGGGTAGTTTGAGAGAGTCCCTGGGCATAGTTTACTGTAGCGAGGCCACTGACAGTCTTGGGGATACCCCTCCTTATACCGGCTATCTTTATTCTTCACTCTCCATCCTGCGGTAGGGTGGCGGCAGAGAGGGAAACAAAGCGCCTCCCCACCCCACCAACACCCTCTCAGCTGCTCGACGCACTGAGTCCTCCAGCAGTTAATTTTATGAGCATTCGATGGGCCCTACCAGGAGGAGACCACAACTTACTGTACCGAGGCATTCGGACTAACTGTCCAAGAGTGCTGTGTTAGTGGGGATTCAACCTGGTTGTTTCGGGTACTGACAAGAGCGGCAACCGATTACCAAAAAAAAGCGTTTCCCCTGATACCACCTTGCCGTCGTATTCGCACTACCCCAGAGAACTTCATGTAAACTGAATGTCTGCAGTGGGAAACGCGGGGGCTGCGGCAGGAAACCCGGAGACCGCATCAACCGACTGGGAACTCCTCTCTCACAGCACACAGGCTTCCCTCGTCACTTTCTTCCCAACCCCAGTAGCCATGCATTTTTCTTTCTGCTCCTCCTTCTCTCCCTCATTCCCCGTCTCCCTCCCTTCATCCCCGCTTCGCCCCTTTCTCCACCTCATCGTGTTTCTCGCCTCTCTTCCTCCCTCCCCGTTTCTCCCCACCCACTCCCCGTTTCTTCATCTTCCTCTCTCCCACCGGTCTCCCCCTCCCTCCCCGTTTCTCCCCTCTCTCCCCCTCCCTCCCTGTTTCTCGCGCTCTCTCTCTCCCCTCCCCGTTTTCTCCCCTCCCTCCCCGTTTCCTCCCCTCACTCCCCCTTCTCCCTCTCCCACCCCGTTCCCCTCTCTCCCTCTCCTACCCCGTTCCCCTCTCTCCCTCTCCTACCCCGTGTCCCCCTCCCTCCCTGTTTCCCCCTGTCCCCCGCTCCCCTTTTTCTCCCCTCACTCCCCCCTCCCTCTCCCACCCCCTGTCCCCCTCCCTCCACGTTTCTCCCCTCCCTCCCCGTGTGTCCTCTCTCCCCCCAGGTGTTTCTACCCTCTCTCTCTCTCCCTCACTCTGTTTTTCTCTTCGCACACCCCCTTCACTATTGTATATCTGCTTCTGTTAACACACATCGTTTATTGATCAGAAGATATAAACCCAGACTATTCGGAAATCTCTGATCTCTGCTTCGATTCTGATGTGATCTGTAGGAATGCGGAGCTAACAGAGCTGGCGGTCCCGCCTCGCAGGGTGTCTGATACGGCGCCCACGCACCGTAGTCGGAATTAAATATTAAACTTCGGTTAATGTTCGGGTTGCGTGTACAGGGTCAGCGAGGGAGAAAAGTTCAGTGGTAGAAAAGGGAGCGCGGGGGACACCGGGCCTGTTACATAAACAAAGTTGGTTCACCCTCCAATCTGAACACCAGCAGAAGGCACCATAGTCCTGGGTACTCGCACCGTAATACTCTGCCGCTGCGGCCAGGATCCCAGGGCCGCAGGGCAGAGGACGGGAGCCTCTGTGTGACTGGGGCGGGGCTGGGGCAATACATGGAAAGGGCGGGGCTGTAGGAAGAGAACTCGTCAGTAGCCGGGTGGGACGAGGTCCGCAGCACTAGAAGTCGAGCTGCGTACGGGGGGGGGGGGGGGGGGGGGCGCCGGGAGGTGGAGGGTGCAGGACAAGGCGCTAGAACTCCAGAGTTTCCCACCGGCGCCGGGTGATTGGCAACCGCCGGCGCCTCTCCTCTCCTCCTAGGCTAGCCCGGCGGAAACGCCATATTTGGAGCGGGTCCGGGAACCGCCGGATGCCCAAATATGGGCCGGGGAGCGGTGTGACCAAATATGGGCAGGCGGCGCCCGAGGACTTCCGGCGACGACCTGAGCCAGGAAAACGTTCGAGGCTGGACAAGGCGGCGGGCCGCGATCCTGGCCCGCAGAAGGGTCTCCTTACCCCACCTGCAGAGGGGTTGGGGGGGGGTCCCTCTCATCTCGCTACGTCACAGGGTCCCAGCGCTGGAACGGGTGCTGACCAAACATGGGCTTCCTGCGCTCCATATTTGGGCATGTACGTCAGTGGCGGGGCGGAGCCGAGCCTGCTAAATAGCGGCGGTTGCCGGGGAAAGCATTCATCCCGCGGGAAGAGAGTTCAGCGGCTCAGCTCGGCTCGGCTCGGACCGAGGAGGAGGAGGCGGCGGAGACGCCCCGCCTGGCAACCTCTGCCCATTTGCCCAGCTTATCCCCCGGATCCCTGCATACAGCCTGTCAGAATGGTGACCAAGGCGGAGATCAGCCTGCCGCCCCTGTTGCCAGAGCCGCTGTACCAGGCTCTGGACTCTTACTCGAAGCTGGACGATGCGCTGATGACGGGGACGTTTGTCACCGCCTCCACCGACCAGCCGTTCTATGGGGAACCCCTCGAGCAGTTCGAGCATCTGCCGGCAGGTGAGTCCCCGGCCGCTCCGCGGAATACCCACCCCGCATCCAACTCCGGGCTCTCCATCGGCCGCAGTCCGTGCACCTCTAACGTCCAGATCAGCTGCCTCCCCTTCACGCAGGACTCACACCGGGGACTTGCGGTGTGTGTTCCTGTGCCGAGAACGCGCCAGCGAGAGAGCAGGGAATACCTGGGGAAGACACAGCGCTGACATGCACGAGAAAATCCAAACACAGGTTTGCACGCTGACTCGGGCGTCACGCACAAATCGCCGAAATAAATAAGAGGTGCATACACAGATACACACGGAACAGGCGAGGTTCTGAAACATTCTCAGGGGAATACAACAATAAACGAAGTGCAGTGAAGTGAAATAAACACGGGACTTGGAAAAAAAAAACACGAATGGACAAAGGCGAAATCTACACAGAGCAGCAACGGTACACAGGAGTAAAGAAGCTTGGTGAAAGGGAAGAAGTGGACGAAGGGGTGCGAAAATAAACGAACTGATTGGAATATGCAAGAACTAAAGCCAAAGTGAAATTTACATAACCAAAGGCTGCTGAGATATACGTGCACTAAAATAAAATCTGGACACATGTCCACAGATAAATAAGCAAAATGAATTATACATATTATAACTGCTTTCAGCTGGCGAGGTCTTGAACAGTAATTTCCCAGCTTCAGCAGCTCATTGTCCCTGGTCATTCCGTTGTACGTTTTTGACTAGGTCGTCAGTCCCGGTATCTCCATATCTGGCAGTCTGTTTCAATATCTCTGTGCCGCAAAACAGATGCTATTCCCGGACATACTTAACTGGACGAGACTGCAGTGAATATTTCTCTGTGTAGACAGAGGCACAACCCCACTATACAATGTAGGTGTACAATAGAGGTGGATATACGTATAGAAGTGTCTACCAATCACATAGATCGTCCAGTTCGAACAATTATTCCTGAATTGTTATATCATTGCTGCTTTTTCGATGCAATTGATTAAAATTGTATTCTTTTCTCTTCTCAGACACGTTTACAGATATTTCACCCAGCGGAGATAAGTCTCTGATCGAGTCGTTCGTAACTCAAAACTGCAGGCTTCCATCGGTCACCTACACCGGTCGCTTCTCACTGGAGCCTGCTTCCAGCAACAACAATCTGTGGCCCGAACCGCTCTTCAGCCTGGTAAGCGGGATTGTTAGCATGAGCACACCCAGCTCAAACTCGGCCTCGTCCAGCCAGTCCAGTGCCGTCTACTCTGCCCCTTCCACCTTCACTAACTCCAGCTCCGAAATCTTCACCGAGGCGCAATCTCCAGGTTTCCCCTCCGCCGGCGGCTACTCCAATACTAAGAACTGCAGCTCCAACTTCCAGCTGCCAATGATCCCAGACTACATGTTTGCCCAGCAGGAGGACATTACTATGAGTAACTCTGAACAGAAACCCTTTCAGACACTGGAACCCAGAGCTCAGCCTTCTCTTATTCCTCTCTCCACTATCAAAGCGATCGCCACGCAAACCAGCTGTTCAGAGATCAAGAACGTCAATACTTATCACTCTCAGCTGATCAAACCTTCCCGCTTAAGGAAGTACCCCAACCGACCCAGCAAGACACCCCCTCACGAACGGCCGTACGCCTGCCCGATGGAGACCTGTGACCGGCGCTTCTCCCGGTCTGATGAACTCACTCGCCACATTCGAATCCACACCGGCCAGAAGCCATTCCAGTGCCGGATCTGCATGAGGAACTTCAGCAGAAGCGACCACCTAACTACACACATCCGCACACACACCGGCGAGAAGCCTTTTGCCTGCGAAATCTGTGGTAGGAAGTTTGCTAGAAGCGATGAAAGGAAGAGGCACACGAAAATCCACCTCCGCCAAAAGGAGAAGAAAGCTGAAAAGACCATGTGTATCTCTAGCTCCAGTACCCCAATAACTTCCTACCAGTCCCCTGTTACCAGCACGTATCCATCCGCAGTAGTGAGCACCTCTTTTGACTCCCCTGTTACCAGCACGTATCCATCCGCAGTAGTGAGCACCTCTTTTGACTCCCCTGTTACCAGCACGTATCCATCCGCAGTAGTGAGCACCACCTTTGACTCCCCTGTTACCAGCACGTATCCCTCCGCAGTAGTGAGCACCACCTTTGACTCCCCTGTTACCAGCACGTATCCCTCCGCAGTAGTGAGCACCACCTTTGACTCCCCTGTTACCAGCACGTATCCATCCTCAGTAGTGAGCACCACCTTTGACTCCCCGGTCACTAGTGGTTATCTTTCTGCAGTAGTGAGCACATCATTTGACACCCCTTCCACAAGTGGTTACCTTTCTGCAGTAGCAAGCACTTCATTTGATACCCCTGTCACTAGCACTTACCCCTTGGCAGCAGTGAGCACCTCTTTTGACCCCTCAGTCACCAGCACATATCCGTCCGCAGTAGTGAGCATGTCCTTTGACTCCTCATCCACCAGCACTTATCCCTCCGCAGCAGTGAGCACCTCCTTTAATTCCCCAGTCACCAGCACCTTTCCTGCAGTAAACCCAGCTACTTCAGATATGTCAACACTTACACCAAGGACAATTGAAATCTGAAGTTGTTGGGGTCTCTAGAAATGGACATGTTTTTATATAAACATGCTATTGTGTACATGTGCCAAACTGTACCCTCTCAGCGTCTGCAGGCACTACAAGGGGGTATGCCTTTTCGTATTCCATCCTGTTTTACCTGGAATTGGCAGGGGATAATTTGGTAAATGTCTCTATCGTGCAATACTCTATGTCTTTAAGCAAATGAGATGCGGTTGGAATGTCGTGCTACCAGCATGTACCGGAGATGTTCTTATGTCGGGGAAGTTACCCTGGTGGTTGCCAAGTGGCTGAACTTTGCTTTGTCCTTTGGTTGATCTTAAAGTTCCGATAAGTCTGTGTGCCTTTCATGTGCAGCTTGCTAACACGTATTTCTGTTAGTGGATGTGACGCATCTAAGCCTTAAGGTGGAAAGAAAGACATGGTCAAATGAGGCACTTTGTAGTGGGGGGAAGGGAAGAAATGGCAAAACATTTCTCTCGAAAGTAAGCAAAAAATATCTAAAGTATATTTTTGTAACCTGTGTAAATAGATTCAGAGCCAGGATGTTGCTGTTACCTACCGAGTAGGCGGTGTATTTTTTGTATGTTCTCAATTTGCGTCCAACTGGTAAATACATTTCAATGTAGAGTGTTTGTTATCGGAGCACCTGCCTGTTCACGCTTCATTCAATGGAATGCGCTTTACTGGCGAGTGGATATTTGGTGTACAATATACCCTCAAGGAAAAATAAATCTTTTAAAGATTTCTCTTACATTTGTTGGGTTATGACTATTTAAAATAAAGGTGCTGGAATCCTGAAATTAAAATTTTGCTTAGCAATCAAGTACTTCCCCTCTGTCTACAAGAGTTTTTCAAGTTACCTAGGCAGTATTTTTGATAACCCAAATGTCTGTAAAAATCCATCCAAAAATGGCATATTTCACAGACAAGTACTTTCATTTTCCAAACACGGCCAGTTTCCAAATGATTACATTCTGTCCTTCAGTATAGGCAGTTACTCCCCCAGGTATAACTATTCACTCCACAAACCATCAAACTAATTAAGAGAAATGATTGCCTACTGTCTAATGTTTTCAAGCTGTACAGGACTGAATGATCAGTGGTTTACAATTAAGTTTGTAATTCTTCGCTCACATTGACAATGACTGTACCATGCATATATAATGTCTTACCTTGGCAGCAAGCATAAAGTGCTATTCGGGCACAGGAAGCCAGTTAAATTATCACTTAACAAAAAAAGCAGTTAGTGTGGTGTCTGTCAAGTGGAACTGCTGGGAGTGAAAATTGCCCCAGCTGTGTTCTGAAGCAGAATTGGGTTTATTATCACTGTTGTGAAATTTGCTGTTTCTGAACAGCAGTACAGTGACAGACATAAAAATGACCATAAATTGCAAAATAAAGTGCCAAAAAAGAATAATGAAGTACTAACTCATGAACCATTTGGAAGTCTGATGGTGTAGGGGAGAAAGTGCACCTCAGTCATTGAGTGTGGGTCTTCAGGCTCCTGTAACAGTAGTAGTCAGATGAAGGCATATTCTAGATGGTGAGGGTCCTTAGTGATGGATTAGCTGGACCATGGGACCTGTTTCCATGTCATATGAGTTATTGACACTAGCATTTTAGAGCAGAAGGATAACTGGGGAAAAGCTACGTCCCCATAAGGAATACACACAAAATGTTGGAGGAATTCAGCAGGTCAGGCAGCATTTATGAAAAAGAGCAAACAGTTGACATTTTGGGCCAAGACTGGAAAGTCGGGTTAAGAAGGTGGGGGAGGGGAGGAATAAGTACAAGGAGATAAGTGATAGGTAAAACTAAGAGGGGGAGGTGTGAAGTAAAGAGCTGGGAAGTTAACTGGTGAAAGAGATAAAGGGCTGGAGAAGGGGGAATGGTGTGGTTGGCTTGTTTGGAGCCAGGAGAGATGGACATGATCTTAAATGAATATTTCTCATCTGTATTCACAGTGGAGAAGGTCATGGAACCAGGGAGTTCAGGGAAGACAACAGTGACGTCTTGAAGCATATCTACATTACAGGAAAGGAAGTACTGTCAGTCTTAAGGTGCATAAATTCCTCAAGGCCTAGCCAGTGGATCCTAGGACTCTGTGAGAATCCAACAAAACAATTGCAGGCCCATGTACAGAAAATAGTGGCAGAATTCAGCAAGTCAAGCGGCATCTGTGGAGGGGAATGAACAGTCAACATTTCAGGCAAAATCTTATTCTCGTCCATAGATGTTCAATGGCTTGCTGAGTGCCTCCAGCGTTTTGTGTCTGTTGCTCAAGATTTCCAGCATCAGCAGAATCTCTTGTGTTAAAAAATATCACAGTGGCCCTGACAGAGATGTTTGTATATTCATTAGTCACAGATGAAGGTATCAAAAGACTGGAGTGTAGCTAATTCTACATCTTTATTTAAGAAGAGCTGCAAGAGCAAATCAGGAAGCTACAGGCCAACACGAGGAAATCTGCAGATGCTGGAATTTCAAGCAACACACATAAAAGTTGCTGGTGAACACAGCAGGCCAGGCACAATCTCTAGGAAGAGGTACAGTCGATGTTTCGGGCCGAAACCCTTCGTCAGGACTAACATTAGATGTAGGCAAGTTAATGTTGGAGAATCTGAGGGACAGGATTTATCTGCATTAGGAAAGGCGAGGATTGATTAAAGATACTGTCGTTATCCCATCTCTATATGTGGAAATAGTGTCTCACAATTTTGACTGAGTTTGTTGAAGAGGTGACCATGTGGACTAATGCGAGTGGAGTGTTGGATATTGTCTACATGGACTTAAGAAAGGCCTTTGACCAGGTCCTCCACATTTGGTTGGACTGGAAGTTTTAATTACATGGAATCTGGGGACAGCTAGCCAACTAATTGTTTTTGTGTGAAAGGAGCCAGAGGGTGGTAGTGCTGGGCATGTGATCAGTGGTGTGCTGCAGGGATCTGTGCAAGATCCTTTGTTGTTTGTACATTTGTATGTGACACAAAAATTGGTGGTGTAGTGGGCAGAGAAGAAGCTTTTTTAAGATTATAACAACATCTAGATCAACTAGGAAAGTGTTTCATGGAATGGAAGATTGGATTTAAATTGGATTAGTGTTGCATTTTGTAAATTGAATCAGGGTTGGATATACACAGAGAATGACAATGTTGTAGAACAGAGAAATTATGGGGTACAAGTACTGTGTCTGTGACATGGCTGCAAGTAAGTTTATCATTGCACCTATGCATACTTGTCAATATGGCAACAAAGCTCAACTTTGGCATTGTTCCCTATGAATTGTGACACAGGTAGACAAGGTGGTGAAGTAGTCATTTGCACTCGACTTTACCGCACCTTGTCCCCATTCCAACCTCACTCCTTCCGAACGCTCTGCTCTCCACTCCCTCCGCACTAATCCTAACCTTATTATTAAACCCGCCAATAAGGGGGGTGCTGTTGTAGTCTGGCGTACTGACCTCTACCTTGCCGAGGCACAGCAATAACTCGCGGATACCTCCTCTTGTTTATCCCTCGATCGTGACCCCACTAAGGAGCACCAGGCCATTGTCTCCCACACCATCACCGACTTTATCCGTTCAGGGGATCTCCCATCCACTGCTACCAACCTTATAGTTCCCACACCTTGAACTTCCCGTTTCTACCTCCTACCCAAGATCCACAAACCTGCCTGTCCTGGCCGACCTATTGTCTCAGCTTGCTCCTGCCCCACCGAACTCATTTCTGCATACCTCGACACGGTTTTATCACCCCTTGTTCAATCCCTTCCGACCTATGTTCGTGACACTTCTCACGCTCTTAAACTTTTCGATGATTTTAAGTTCCCTGGCCCCCACCGCTTTATTTTCACCATGGATGTCCAGTCCTTATATACTTCCATCCCCCATCAGGAAGGTCTCAAAGCTCTACGCTTCTTTTTGGATTCCAGACCTAATCAGTTCCCCTCTACCACCACTCTGCTCCGTCTAGCGGAATTAGTCCTTACTCTTAATAATTTCTCCTTTGGCTCCTCCCACTTCCTCCAAACTAAAGGTGTAGCTATGGGCACCCGTATGGGTCCTAGCTATGCCTGCCTTTTTGTTGGGTTGGTGGAACAATCTATGTTCTGTGCCTATTCTGGTATCTGTCCCCCACTTTTCCTTCGCTACATCGACGACTGCATTGGCGCTGCTTCCTGCATGCATGCTGAGCTCTTTGACTTTATTAACTTTGCCTCCAACTTTCACCCTGCCCTCAAGTTTACCTGGTCCATTTCCGACACCTCCCTCCCCTTTCTAGATCTTTCTGTCTCTGTCTCTGGAGAGAGCTTATCCACTGATGTCTACTATAAGCCTACTGACTCTCACAGCTATCTGGACTATTCCTCTTCTCACCCTGTCTCTTGCAAAAACGCCATACCCTTCTCGCAATTCCTCCGTCTCCGCCGCATCTGCTCTCAGGATGAGGCTTTTCATTCTAGAACGAGGGAGATGTCTTCCTTTTTTAAAGAAAGGGGCTTCCCTTCCTCCACTATCAACTCTGCTCTTAAACGCATCTCCCCCATTTCACGTACATCTGCTCTCACTCCATCCTCCCGCCACCCCACTAGGAATAGGGTTTCCCTGGTCCTCACCTACCACCCCACCAGCCTCCGGGTCCAACATATTATTCTCCGTAACTTCCGCCACCTCCAACGGGATCCCACCACTAAGCACATCTTTCCCTCCCCCCCCCCCCCGCATTCCGCAGGGATCGCTCCCTACACAACTCCCTTGTCCATTCGTCCCCCCCATCCCTCCCCACTGATCTCCCTCCTGGCACTTATCCATGTAAGCGGAACAAGTGCTACACATGCCCTTACACTTCCTCCCTTACCACCATTCAGGGCCCCAAACAGTCCTTCCAGGTGAGGCAACACTTCACCTGTGAGTCGACTGGGGTGATATACTGCGTCCGGTGCTCCCGATGTGGCCTTTTATATATTGGTGAGACCCGACGCAGACTGGGAGACCGCTTTGCTGAACATCTACGCTCTGTCCGCCAGAGAAAGCAGGATCTCCCAGTGGCCACACATTTTAATTCCACATCCCATTCCCATTCTGACATGTCTATCCACGGCCTCCTCTACTGTAAAGATGAAGCCACACTCAGGTTGGAGGAACAACACCTTATATTCCGTCTGGGTAGCCTCCAACCTGATGGCATGAACATCGACTTCTCTAACTTCCGCTAGGCCCCACCTCCCCCTCGTACCCCATCTGTTATTTATTTTTATGCACACATTCTTTCTCTCACTCTCCTTTTTCTCTCTCTGTCCCTCTGAATATACCTCTTGCCCATCCTCTGGGTCCCCCCCCCCTTGTCTTTCTTCCTGGACCTCCTGTCCCATGATCCTCTGGTATCCCCTTTTGCCTATCACCTGTCCAGCTCTTGGCTCTATCCCTCCCCCTCCTGTCTTCTCCTATCATTTTGGATCTCCCCCTCCCCCTCCCACTTTCAAATCCCTTACTCACTCTTCCTTCAGTTAGTCCTGACGAAGGGTCTCGGCCTGAAACGTCGACTGCACCTCTTCCTACAGATGCTGCTTGGCCTGCTGCGTTCACCAGCAACTTTGATGTGTGTTGCTTGAATTTCCAGCATCTGCAGAATTCCTGTTGATTTTGTCTTTAGTCATTTGCACTGTTGGGCTTCAATGATTAAGAATTGAATATAAGATTTCAGGTGTCATGCTATAGCTATACAGGGCATTAGTGAGACTGCACTTTGATTATTGTGTGCATGTAATTAAACCAGAAAGGATTTACAGAGATATTACAAACACTGGAGAGTTTAAGTTATGAGAGGAGAAGGGATAGGCTAGGGCTGTCTCCCTGAAACAAAGGAAGCTGATAGGTGATCTCATCCTTATAAAAGCATGCGAGGCATAGATGAGGTGGATGGGTACAGTCTTTTTCCCAGGGTAGAGCGTTTTAAAAATAGAGCACAAAGTGAGAGGTGAAGACTTAAAAGGAACCTGAGGGGACAGGTTTTTCCCCCACAGAGGGTGGTGGATATATGGAATGAGCTGCCAGAGGAAATATTTATAGTAGGTATTATTACAAACATTAAAGAGATTTAAGCAGGTACATGATAAGAACAAAGACGCCAAGAACCCTTCCTTGTTGTGGCATGAGTAGAACTCTAAAGATACTGCTCCACACTTATCTCCTTTGAATACAATTCTAAAATATGATAGTCTGTCTGAATCCAGCTCCTCAGAGGCAATAAGAGAACATTCTCCATCACCTTCAGAGCTGCAGATTGAGGGCAATGTCTTGGATCACTGCTGAACAAGGAGATTATCCCTGTATACTTGGAGCTGCAGAAATGAACAAAAAATACCCTTGCTACAATACACAAAGTGCCTACTCGAGAACATTACAACTGCAATATTTTCAGGAAGAGGACAGGTCTGAATCTGCACTAGATAGTAAGGATGAGATTATGGAGTATTTGGTGACACATGACAAGATAGTACAAAGTCAACATGTTTTCCTTCAGGGGAAATCTTGCCAAATGAACCTGTTGGAATTCTTTGAGGAGATTACATGTAGGATAGATAAAGAGGATGCAGTAGATGTTGTACATTCAGACTTTCAGGAGGCCTTTGACGAGGTGCCACACATGAGGCTGCTTACCAAGTTAAGAGCCCATGGCATTACAGGAAAGTTACTGGAATGGTTAGAGCATTGGCTGATTGACAAGAGTGGGAATAAAAGGATCCTTTTCTGGTTGGCTGCCAGTGACTAATCGTGTTCGATGTTGGGGTCGGTGTTGGGACCACTTCTTTTTATGCTGTATATCAATGAGTTAGATGATGCCAAGTTTGCAGATGATACAAAGATTGGTGGAGGGGCAAGTAGTTTTGAGGAAACAGGTAAGCTGCAGAAAGAGTTAGATAGATTAGGAGAATGGGTGAAAGAATGACAAATGAAATACAATGTTGGAACATGCATAGTTATACTCTTTGGTAGTAGAAATAAATGTGCAAACCATTTTCTAAAAAATCCAAAAATCTGGGATGCAAAGGGACTTGGGAGTCTTTGTGCAGAACAACCTAAAGGTTAACTTGCAGGAAGAGCTAGTGGTGAGAAAGGCAAATGTAATTTTGGCATTCATTTCAAGAAGTCTAGAATACAAGAGCAAGGACAACAGACCTAACCAGTTTCCCTCCACCTCCACCCTCCTCTCCTCCATCTGACAGAATTGATCCTTGCACTCAATAATTCCTTTTTCAGCTCCTCCCACTGTTTGTAAATGAAATGTGTAGCCATGGTCACCTGCATGAGCCCCAGTTATGTCTGCTTTTTCATTGACAACATGGAACAGTTGATGTTACAAGCCTTCCCTGATAAAGCTCCCCAACACTTTCTGCACTCATTGACAATTGCATTGGTGCTGCTTCATGCAACAAAGTTGAAGTTATCAATTTTATCAATTTGCAACCAGCAAGATTTTATCAATTTGTCTAGGTTTGTCACATTTCCCCCAGATGTTTATAGAGTTTTGCTGCTTTCAGGTAACATCCAGGGGTATTGCAACCGGCCTTATGAAGTCTGTGAAGAGAAGATGATATTAGAGGTTGAGTTCTGCACATGACTTCTCTATATCTCTGCTTCATCCGCATGGATGAGTACGGGTAACTCACAAAACCATTCAGGACAATGATGTATTCCACCTGATTCGATTATGAGAACACTCAGTCCTCGTTTATTGTCATTTAGAAATGCATACATGCATTAAGAAATGATACAATGTTCCTCCAGAGTGATATCACAGAAAACAGGACAAACCAAAGACTAACACTGACAGAACCACATAATTATAACATATAGTTACAGCAGTGCAAAGCAATACCATAATTTGATAAAGAACAAACCATGGGCATGGTAAAAAAATGTTTCAAGTCCCGATCGACTCCCGAGTCCCCGATAGCAGGTGGCAAAAGGGAGAAACTCCCTGCCAAACTTTCTCCCTGTCGGTGAGAAACTCACCGACAACTGCCGATGCCTTGGAAGCAGCCGACCACAGCCGACACCAAGTCCTTCCATCCGAAAACTTTGAGCCTCCTGAGTGCTATCCTCTGCCGAGCACCTTCGACCTAGCCTCGGCCACCAAAACAAGCAAAGCCGAGGATTCGGGGCCTTCTGCTCTGGAGATTCCGGATACCACACAGTGACAGTGGCAGCGAAGCGGGCATTTCAGAAGTTTCTCCAGATGTTCCTCCGTACTCTCATGTCTGTCTCCATCAAATCAGAATTGTGCATGGTACCCTACTTGACAGATTACAGATATCATTCACCAGAGAGGCCGCGCGCTCTTCCGTTGCACCGCTATCTTCTCCTCCTCCACCTGATTGGTTCCCTATTCATCCGCATGGATGAGTACAGATAACCCACAAATCCATTCAGAACAATGTATTCCACTTGATTGGTTCCCTATTCACCCAAAGTCAGAGAGTCGTAGAAACAAACCCTTCAGTCCATCTAGCCCATGCTGAACCATTTAAACTGCCTCGTCCCACCGACACTGAATCTAGACCAGAGCCGTCCATACCTCTCCCATCCATGTACCTGATCAAATTTCTCTTAAACATTGAAATTGAAATCATTCTGCACCTTCATGACCCTCTGAGTGAAGAAGTTTCCCTTCATGTTCCCCTTAAACATTTCACCTTTCACCCTTAAACCATAACCTCTGGTTGTAGTCCCACCCAACCTTAGTGGAAAAAGTCTGCTTGCATTTACCCTATGTATACCCCTCATAATTTTGTATCAAATCTCCCTTTAATCTTCTTTGTTCCAGGGAATAAAGTCCTAACCTATTCAAGCTTTCCTCATAACTCAGGTCCTCCAATCATGGCAACATCCTTCTAAATTTTGGCTGCACTCTTTCAATCTTATTTACATCTGTCATGCAGGTATGTAACCAAAACTGCACACAATACTCCAAATTAAGCCACGCCAAAATCTTCCACACAAGCATAACATCCCATCTCCTGTACTCTATACTTTGATTTATGAAGGTCATTGTACCAAAAAACTCTCTTTACACCCCTATCTACCTGTGCTGCCACTTTCAATGAATTATGGACTGTATTCCCAGATCCCTTTGTTCCACTGCATTCCTCAGTGTCCACCCGTTCACTGTGTGAGACCTACCCTAGTTGGTCCTCCTGAAGAGCAACATCTCACTTGTCTGCATTAAATTCTATCTGCTATTTTTCAGTCCATTTTTCCAGCTGTTCCAGATCCTGCTGTAAGCTCTGATAGTTTTCCTTGCTGTCCACTATACTCCCAATGTTGGTGTCATCCATAAATTTACTGATCCAATTTAACCACCTTATCATCTAGATCATTGATATACAGTAGAGACTGAATTTCTTGACCAACCTCCCTTGTCAAATGCCTCGCTAAAGTCCATGTAAGCAACATCCATTGTCTTGCCTTCATCACACCTTCCTGGTAACTTCCTTGAAAAACTCTAAGTTTGGTTAGACATGACCTACCACGCACAAAACCATGTTGACTATCCTTAATCAGTCTATGTCTATCCAAATACTTATACATTGGTCCCTTAAAGTATCTTACAGTAATTTTCCTACTATTGATGTCAGGCTCATTGGCCTATAATCGCCTGGTTTATTTCCAGAGCCTTTCTTAAACAGTCATACAACATTAGCCATCCTCCAATCCTCTGGTACCACATCTATCGCTCAGGATGATTTAAATATCTCCACTACAGCCTCCGTAATTTCTGCACTTGCCTCCCACAGGGTCCAAGGGAACACTTTGTCAGGCTCTGGGGATTAATCACCTGTAATTTACCTGAAGACAGCAAAGCATCCTCCTCTGTAATCTGTATGGGGTCTATGACCTCACTGCTGCTTTGCCTCACTTCTATAGACTCTGTGTCCATCTCCCGAGTGAATACAGGTAAAAAAAAAATCTATTTAGCATCTCCCCATCTCTTCTGGCTCCACTCAGATGACCATTCTGATCTTCCAGAGGACCAACTTTTTCTTTATAATTATTTTACTCCTAACATATCTGTTGAATCCCCTGGAATTCTCCTTTTCTTTGTTTGTTAAGGCCACTAAGGAAGTAACAAAGAGATTGAGGAAGGCTGGGAGGCAGACAAAATGGACTTTAGTGAGACATTTGACAAGATTCTGCATTACTCCAAAAAATTAAGGGACATGGGATCCAAGGCATGCTAGCTAAATGTATACAAAATTAGCTTGGTGATAGGAGATAGGAATGGTTTACTCATACAATATACCACAGATATCAAAGATGATGGATTCATTGCTATTAATATATACATTTGTGGATTGCATGCAAATTGGTGGCTTAGAGGAGGAGGATACAGATCAAATGGAACTTAATCCCAGTGTGAGAGGATGCATTTCAAGAAGTCAAATAAGTCAAATGCAGTAAATAGTACTGGCACTAAGATATATAGATGGTTCCAAGTCCATGTTCACAGAAAGTGGTAATACTGGGTGGTGAATGTGACAGTCTTACTTTCACAGATCTAGGCACTGAATATAAAGGTTGGGATAGAAACAAAAACATGGAAAACCTACAGCACAATACAGGTCCTTTGGCACACAAAGCTGTGCCAAACGTGTCCTTACCTTAGAAATTACCTAGGTTTACCCATAGCCCTCTATTTTTCTAAGCTCCATGTAGCCATCCAGGAGTCTCTTAAAAGACCCAATCGTATCCACCTTAACCTATTCTCATAAGGCATGCTCCCCAATCCAAGCAGCATCCTTGTAAATCTCCTCTGCACGCTTTCTATGGTTTCCACATCCTTCCTGTATTGAGGCAACCAGAGCTAAGCACAGTACTCCAAGTGGGGTCTGACCAGGGTCCAATATTGCTGTAACATTACCTCTCGGCTCTTAAACTCAATCCCACGATTCATGAAGGCCAATGCACCCTATGCCTTCTTAACCACAGAGTCAACCTGCACAGCAGCTTTGACTGTCCCATGGACTCAGACCCCAAGATCCCTCTGATCCTCCACACTGCCAAGAGTCTTACCATTAATACTATATTCTGCAATCATATTTGACCTACCAAAATGAACCACTTCACACTCCATCTGCCACTTCTCAGCCCAATTTTACATCTATCAATGTCCCACTGTAACCTCTGACAGCCCTCCACACTATCCACAACATCCCAAGCTTTGTGTCATCAGCAAATTTACTAGCCCATCCCTCCATTTCCTCACCCAGGTCATTTATAAAAATCACAAAGGGTAGGGGTCCCAGAACTGATCTGAGGCATAGCACTGGTCACAAACCTCCATGCAGAATATGACCCGTCTACAACCACTCTTTGCCTTCTGTGGACAAGCCAGTTCTAGATCCACAAAGCAATGTCCCCTTGGATCCCATGCCATCTTACCTTCTCAATAAGCCTTGCATGGGGTACCTTATCAAATGCCTTGCTGAAATCCATATACACTACATCTACTGCTCTACCTTCATGAATGTGTTTAGCCACATCCTCAAAAAATTGGCACGATCTGCCTTTAACTAACCCATGCTGATGATTCCTAATCATATTATGCCTCTGCAAATGTTCATAAATCCTGCCTCTCAGGATCTTTTCCATCAATTTACCAACCACTGAAGTAAAACTCACTGGTCTATAATTTCCTGAGCTATCTCTACTCCTGTTCTTGAATAAGGGAACAACATCTGCACCCCTCCAGTCCTCTGGAACCTCACCCGTCCCCCAATGATGATGCAAAGATCATCGCCAGAGGCTCAGCAATCTCTTCCCTCACCTCCCACAGTAGCCTGGGGCACATCTCATCTGGTCCTGGTGACTTATCCAACTTGATGCTTTTCCAAAAGCTCCAGCACATCCTCTTCAATAATATCTACATGCTCAAGCTTTTCAGTCTGCTGCAAGTCATCCCTACAATTGCCAAGATCCTTTTCCGTAGTGAATACTGAAGCAAAGTATTCATTAAGTACCTCTGCTATCTCCTCTGGTTCCATACACACTTTTCCATTGTCACACTTGATTGGTCCTATTCTCTCACATCTTATATTCTTGCTCTTCACATACTTGTAGCATGCCTTGGGGTTTTCCTTAATCCTGCCCACCAAGGCCTTCTCATGACCCCTTCTGGCTCTCCTAATTTCATTCTTAAGCTCCTTCCTGCTAGCCTTATAATCTTCTAGATCTCTATCATTACCTAGTTTTTTGAACCTTTCGTAAGCTCTTCTTTTCTTTTTGACTAGATTTATTACACCCTTTGTACACCTCGGTTCCTGTACCCTACCATCCTTTCCCTAATATACCCATGCAGAACTCCACACAAATATCCCCTGAACATTTGCCACATTTCTTCCGTACATTTCACTGAGAACATCTGTTCCCAATTTATGCTTCCAAGTTCCTGCCTGATAGCCTCATATTTCCCCTTACTCCAATTAAACGCTTTCCTAATATGTCTGTTCCTATCCCTCTTCAATGTTATGGTAAAGGAGATAGAATTGTGATCACTAACTCCAAAATGCTCTCCCACTGAGAGCTCTGACACCTGACCAGGTTCATTTCCCAATACCAGATCAAGTACAGTCTCTCCTCTTATAGACTTATCTACATATTGTGTCAAGAAACCTGCCCGAACACACCTAACAAACTCCACCCCATCTAAACCCCTCACTCTAGGGAGATGCCAATCAATGTTTGGTAAGTTAAAATCTCCCACAGCAACAACCTTGTTATTATTACGCCTTTCCAGAATCTGTCTCCCTATCTGCTGCTCGATGTCCCTGTTACTATTGGGAGGTCTATAAAAAACACGAGTAGAGTTATTGACCCCTTCCTGTTCCTAACTTCCACCTACAGAGACTCCGTAGACAATCCCTCCATGACCTCTTCCTTTTCTGCAGCCATGACACTATCTCTGATCAACAGTGCTACGCCTCCACCTCTATTGTCTCCCTCCCTGTCCTTTCTGAAACATCTGAAGCCTGGCACTCAAAGTAACCATTCCTGCCCCTGACCCATCCAAGTCTCTGTAATGGCCATAACATCACAGCTCCAAGTACTGATCCACGCTCTAAGCTCATCCGCTTTGTTCATAATACTCCTTGTATTAAAATAGACACATCTCAAGCCACTGGTCTGAGCGTGTCCCTTCTCTAGCACCTGCCCATCCTCCCTCTCCCACTGTCTCCAAGCTTTCTCTATTTGTGAGCCAACTGTCTCTTTCTCCATCTCTTCAGTTTGGTTCCCAACCCACAGCAATCCTAGTTTAAGCTCTCCCCAGTAGCCTTAGCAAACCTCCCCACCAGGATATTGGTCCCCCTGGAATTCAAGTGAAACCCGTCCTTTTTGTACAAGTCACACCTGCCCCAGAAGAGGTCCCAATGATCCAGAAATCTGAGTCCCTGCCCCCTGCTCCAATACCTCAGCGAAACATTTATCCTCCACCTCATTCTATTCCTATACTCACTGTCACATGGCACAGGCAGTAATCCTGAGACTACTACCTTTACGATCCTGCTTCTCAACTTCCTTCCTAACTCCCTGTAGTCTGTTTTCAGGACCTCCTCCCTTTTTTCCTACGTATGTAGTTCGTACCAATATGTACCACGACCTCTTGCTGTTCCCCCTCCCACTTCAGGATATCGTGGACACAATCAGAAACATCCAGACCCTGACACGTAGGAGGCAAACTGCCATTTATGTTTCTTCCCTGCGTCCACAGAATCACCTGTCTGACCCCCTAACTATAGTCCCCTATCACTGCTGCCATCCTCTTCCTTTCTCTACCCTTTTGAGCCACAGGGCCAGACTCTGTGTCAGAGGCTTCCCCTAGGTAAGTTGTCCCCCCACCCCCAATAGTACTCAAACAGGAGTACTTATTGTTAAGGGAGACAGCCACAGGGGTGCTCTCTAGCATCTGACTTTTGCCCTTCCCTCTCCTGACTGTTATCCACTTATCTGTAACCCGAGGCCCTGGTGTGACTACTTGCCTATTGCTCCTATCTATCACCTCCTCACTCACTCTGACCAGATGAAAGTCATCGAGCTGCATCTCCAGTTCCTTAACCCAGTCCCTAAGGAGCTGCAGCTCAACGCACCTGGCACAGACGTGAGATGCAAAGGGACTTGGGAGTCCTTGTGTAGGAAATCCTAAAAGTTAACTTGCAGGTTGGGTCGGTGGTGAGGAAGGCAAATGCAATGTCAGCATTCATTTCAAGAGGTCTAGAAAACAAGAGCAGGGGCATGAGGATGAAACTGGAGAGGGTTCAAAGGGTTCACAAAAATGATTCCAGGATTGAATGGCTTGTTACATGAAGAGTGTTTGATGGCTCTGGGCCTGTATTCACTAGAATACTGGAAGAGGGGGCTGATTGTAGTGTATCTGTGTTTGCTGATGATGCTAAATTGAGTGGAAAAGCAAATTGTGCAGAAGCTACGGGGAGTCTGCAGAGAGATATAGATAGGGTAAGTGAATGGGCAAGGGTGTGGGAGATGGAGTACAATGTTGGTAGATGTGAGGTCATCCACTTTGGAAGGAAGAATGAAAGAGCAGATTATTATTTAAATGGTAAAAAGTTGCAGCATGCTGCTGTGCAGAGAGACCTGGGAGAGTTTGTGAATGAATCACAAGTTTGGTTTTCAGGTGCCGCAGGTTATCAAGAAGGCAGATGGAATGTTGGCCTTCATTGCTAGAGGGATTGAATTTAACAGCAAGGAGCTTATGCTGCAACTGTACAGGGTACTGGAGAGGCTGCACCCAGAGTACTTACTTGAGGAAGGATATACTGACTTTGGAGGCAGAGCAGAGAAGGTTCACCAGGTTGTTTCCAGACATGAGGGGGTTAAAATATGAGGCGAGATTGAGTCACCTGGGACTGTACTCGCTGGGATTCAGATGAATGAGAGGAGATCTTATAGAAAAATAGAAAATTATGATAAGATAGAGGCAGGAAAGTTGTTTCCACTGGTAGGTGAGACTAGAACTAGGAACATAGCCTCAAGATTCAGGGGACTAGATTTAGGATGGAGATGAGGAGGAACTGCTTTTCCCAATCTGTGGAATTCTCTGCCCAGTGAAGCAGTGGAGGCTACCTCAGTAAATATACTTAAGACAAGGTTAGATAAATTTTTGCATGATAAGGGAATTAAGGGTAATGGGGAAAAGGCAGGTAGGAGAAAATGAGTCTATGGCCAGAATGGCAGAGCAGGCTCGACGGGTCAGATGGCCTACTCCAGTTCCTATTTCTTATATTCTTATGTTCTTATTTCAAAAAATCACAAATAGTAGGGATCCCAGAACAGATTCTTGCAGAACACCACTAGTCACCGACAGAATGGCAAAATAAATTCCCTCTACTACCACCCTCTGCCTTCTACGGGCAAGACATTTTGAATCCCGGCAGCCAGTTTTCCTTGAATCTCATTCCTCTTGATTTTTGAATGATCTATTGACCAGAAGGGACTACAACAGTGAACAGGAATGGAGGCAGCCATTTTGTCAGACTGTCCATGGAGTCGCCATTTTGTGAACGGTTTGATTTTGCTCCAGGACAACTTAATCAGAGCAGTTGAACATTGACGCAACAAGTCTCTGATGTGCTAAACCTGAGACCACTCTCAGATAAGAAGCTGTTTATTGTGTACAAAGGCAGGTTTGCAGAAGTAATCTTCTTGGCATCTGGCCCAGTTTCTTGGCGACCCAGTTTAACTGGTTTGAAACAGTCAGAGTTGAATAAAACAAAAGAAGCCACCTAAGGCAATAAGTTAAAGGTGAAGACCATAAAATAATACTACTTGTAATCCTGGGCTACATCCAGTGAGAATCTGATACAGGTCAGCCAGATAATCTCGAGCCATCAAAACTGAAATATCATAGACTGATCTGATAAGGAAAAATATTAAAATAGAGGATTTTGGAAACAAAGGCAATGACAACTCTCCAAAGACCAACCATCAAGGATGTGAAGTTGGACATGTAGAGATCACATCATGACCATGAGCAATGTCTGGCCATCGTAGGCATTTTCCTGGATATTACATTTTCTCTTCGTTGACTGTTCATAGAGGGTCAGGGAAACTTAGTAGGTGTGCACGCAGGTCTTCTGTTGAGTAAGTTCACGTGCTTGTGAAGCGAGACAATAAAGGCACTTGTCAGTAAATACAGGTTCTCTCTGTGCCTAACTGATCATTATTACTAAGGGATAATCCTTGTGACATAATTGGTGTCCCTGGGTGGGTTCAAAGGTAAATTTCTCTGTTGAATCAGCAACTCAGATTCAAGTTGGACTACATGGGTGAGGTACAGAGAGATCTGGGGCTGGGTAATTAAATGTTACTGACCCAGATAAAGAATTCAGCGAATTCTGCAAGACTGGAGGACTTGGATATTTTGACTGGAGGGGATTCATCCAGAAATACGTATTGGGGAAATGGCACAATACAGGGAGTATGCTGGTCACACCGGCTGTGAAGGGAAAACTGCTGGGGAAGCTCCGTAGAAGATTGCTCAAGGGAAATTGTCTGACAAGGAATTTAAACAATTACAAAAGCCAGTAGCAGTTGGCTGTTTAATTGAGGATTGGATAGAATGTCAACAGAAAGCTAAAATAGTGCAAGAAAGGTCAGAAAAGGAAAGCTTAGAATATCAACAGAACATTAAAGCAGAACAGAACAAATCAGAAGAGGAAAACAAAAGGTTCCGCTATGAGGTAGAAAACCTTAAAGAGAGTTTACTGATTTACAGGGGCAGAGGAGTATGGATTTAATACATATGTACCACTTCCACTTACAGTGTGAAAAACTTGTTAAAAGAAAAGAGTAAACAAGAAAAAGAGGCCCAAGTAGTAAGGAATGAAGTAGAGGAGTGGAGGAAACAGAGTAGTGTTTAAAGATGGCTATGAATGTGATACAGAAATCAATACATGAAAAAAAGCAACACTGGAGACCATAAAAAATGTTTATAGCAGATACAAAAGTTGCAGGGCCAACCAGCTGCACAGAAAGAAATAACATGTTTTGGATCTGAAGGAGGGGAGGAGAGTGATTATGGAGATATAGATTGGAGTGACTATAAAACCATAAGACATAGCAGAATTAGGCCCATCGAGTCTGCTCTGCCATTCAGTCATAGCTGATCCTTTTTTCTTCTCCTCAACCCGAGTTCCCAGCCTTCTCCCTGTAACTTTTGATGCCATGTCCAATTAGTAACCTATCAATCTCCACCTTAAATACACCCAATGACCTGGCCTCCACAGCTGCCTGTGGCAATAAATTCCACAAATTCACCACCCTCTGGCTAAAGAAATTTCTCCGCATCTCTGCTTTGGAAAGGCGGCCCTCTATCCTGAGGCTGTGCCCTCTCGTCCTAAACTCTCCCACTAAAGAAAACATCCTTTCCACATCTACTCCATCTAGGCCTTTCAATATTTCAAAGGTTTCGAAAAGATTCCCCCTCATCCTTCTAAATTCCAGTGAGTACAGACCCAGAGCCATCAAATCCTTTCATTCTTGGAATCATCCTTGTGAACCTCCTCTGGACCCTCTCCAATGCCAGCACATCTTTTCTATGATGAGGGGCCCAAAACTGTTCACAATATTCAAGGCGAGGCCTCACCAGTACCTTATAAAGCCTCAGCATCACATTCCAGCTCTTGTATTCTAGATTTCTTGAAATGAGTGCTAACATGGCATTTGCCTTCCTCACCACCGACTCAACCTGCAAGCTAGCCTTTAGGGTGTTCTGCACAATGACTTCCAAGTCCCTTGTGCAACTCCCAAGTCCCTTCTGAAAGTCCAAATATACAACATCTACTGCATCCTTTTTACCTATCCTACTTGTAATCCCCTCAAAGAATTCCAACAGGTTCGTCAGACAGGATTTTTCCTGAAGGAAACCATGCTGACTTATCCTGTGTCACCAAGTACTCCATCACCTCATCCTTAACAATTGACTCTAACATCTTCTCAACCACTGAGGTCAGGTTAACTAATCGATGATATCTTTCTACTGCCTTCCTCCTTTCTTAAAGAGTGGAGTGACATTTGCAATTTTCCAGTCCTCTGGCACCATGCCAGCGTCCAATAATTTTTGAAAGATCATTTCTAATGCCACCACAATCTCTAACGCTAGCTCTATCAGCACCCTAGGGTGCAGCTCCTCTGGTCCGGGTGACTTATGTACCTTTAGGTCTTTCAGCTTTTTCCCTTGTAATAGTAACTGCACCCACTTCTCTTCCTTCACACACTCCAACATCAGACATACTGCTAGTGTCTTCCACAGTGAAGACTGATGCAAAATTTAGTTCATCAGCCATCTCCTTGTCCTCCGTTATTATTTCTCCAGCCTCATTTTCTAGCGGTTCTATATCCACTGGCATTTTGTTTTAATTTTTAACGTACTTGAAAAAGCTTTTACTATCAACTTTGATATTATTTGCTAACTTGCTTTCACACAACTTGTGTGCCAACACACAATTCTAGAAGCGAGCTGGTAAACTGTGGATATGTGAAAACAGAGCCTCTATCTACAAGAAACAGCTCGATTACATCCTCGTAAGAACAAAATGACGTAATTGTGTGATCAACACAGAAGCCTACAGCACCTTCAACTCGGTCAGTTCTGACCGCAGAGTAGTGTCAATGCAAGTGAGACTGAGCCTGCGGCAACCCAAAGCCACAGGTCCCAAGGAGAAGATAGACTGGAAGGCATTTTCCTCACAACCTGTTCTTCAGTGGAGGTGAGAAATCGCTTCGGCCCACTGGAAAGGGGGGAGGAAGAGACTGCCACCGACTGCTATCAACAGCTCATAGACACACACACAGATGCAACAAAGAGTTTGCCTTCTGTGAAGCAAATCAAGAAGAGCTGGATCTCGAAACATCTTGTCGTCGTCGCAGCAAGAAGTGTGGTCAATGCTTGTCATGCCGAACTTAGAAGGAGCGAAACAGAAGAGCTAAGAGACAAGTTCAAGACAGCAAAGAGGAATCTCTTTGCCACCTACGGCCGACTGAAGGAAGAGGAACTAGCTGAGAGGATTAGAGAGATAGAAGCTGCTAATGAAGACATGCAGCATGGAGAAGCATGGTGCCTAGTCAATGAGATCAGTAGACGGAAGAAGTCCCCACCAGGTCAATAAGTGGTAAAACAGCAGAGGACCGTGTCCTAACATGGTTTACCCACTTTAAGAACCTGCTGGGAAGCCCTCCAACGATCACGGAAGAAGAAGAGGACATACCCACGATACTAACGCAAGTTGACATCGATGACAGCCCATTCACCATCGAGGAACTGAAGAAGGCCAAACATGCACTCAAACAGGGCAGGAGTGCTGGACCAGATGGGATACCACCAGATGTCCTGAAGAATTGTGACCTGGACGACATCTTGCTGGACATATGTAATACGGCACTGATGAAAGGCGACAAACCAGAACAGTGGTCACTCTCAAACATTATCCCAGTCCCCAAGTCTGGATCCCTCAAAAAGACAGATAACCACCGCGGTATCAGCTTGACCTGCACCTCAGCAAAGTTATACAATCGGATGATCTTGAACAGGATTCGCACCGCCATTGACCCTAAGCTAAGATTCAATCAGAATGGTTTTCTGCAGAAGCGCACAACAGTAATGCAAATACTTGCTCTCCGTAGGATCATCGAGGAAGTCAAGAAGAACAACCTACCTGCCGTGCTTACTTACATCGATTTTCGCAAAGCTTTTGACTCCATTCACTGAGGTAAAATGCTAAGATCCTGAAAGCTTACGGAGAGCCAGACCATCTACTGAGAGCAATAGAGTCCAGCTGTACCAAAACCATGGCGAAAGTTGTATCACCATACGGAGAAACAGCAGCGTTCAAGCTCCTAGCTGGTGTGCTGCAAGGAGACACTCTGGCACCCTACATCTTTATAATTGTCCTTGATTACGCTCTGCGACAAGCTACCAGAGATCATGACAAGCTTGGTTTTACCATAAAACCAGGGCGGACCAGAAGGCTCAGACCAGTTACGCTCACAGATCTCGATCTTGCAGACGACATAGTCCTGCTCTCTGACCAGATGGAGGAAGCACAGCAGCTACTGACAAAAGTGGAAATTGAGTGCAATAAAGTTGGACTTCACCTAAACGCTAAAAAGACAGAGTACATGGCGTTTAACTGCGACAAAGGTACTCTCAAGACCGTAGAGAATGATACCATTAAGAAAGTCTTTGTCTACAAGTACCTTAGGTCAAGAATGATGGGTTTGGAGAAGGACATAAAGATACGGAAGGCGCTGGCATGGAGGGCTATGAATGACATGAAGGAAATCTGAAAGTCGAACCTGACCAGAGGGCTTAAAAAGAGGATTTTCATAGCAGTCATAGAGTCCATTCTCACGTACAGATGCAAAATGTGGACACTCACCAAGACGATGTGAAAGTCTCTAGATGGTTGCTATACACGAATGCTCCGGATGGCTCTTGACGTGAGTTGGCAACAGCACATGACGAACGTTGAGTTCTATAACAACCTACCGATGCTCTCCACTAAAATCGAGGTGAGAAGACTGCAACTAGCGGGGCACTGTCTACGCCACCCCGAGCTACCTACCAGCCTGGTCATCATATGGGAGCCCAAGCACGGGAGGATGAACCCTGGGCGCCCTCCCAAGACTATGGTCAACACGCTCCTAGAAGACAGCAGCGCGGCTAATGTAGATGAACTGAACACACTGGTGAGGGAGAGCAAGAAGTGGAGAGTCCGTCATCGTGCCCAACGCCGGCCCCCTAGGCCTGAGTCGACGTAGTAGTAGTAGTTTCATATTTCATCTTTTCCCTTCCAATGATTTTTTTAGTTGCTCTCCGTAGGTTTTTAAAAACTTCTCGATCCTCTATTTTCCCACTGATTTTTGCTTTGTTGAGTGCCCTTTCTTTTGCTTTTTCAATAGTTTTGACTCCCCTTGTCAGCCATGGTTGTACTATAATACCATTTGAGTATTTCTTTGTTTTTGGAATACATATATCCTGAACCTTCCTCATTTTTCCCAGAAGCTCTCACCATTGCTGCTCTGCTACATCCCTGCCAGCAGCTCCTTCCAATTTACTTTGGCCAACTCCTCTCTCATACCACTGTAATTTCCCTTACTCCTCTGAAATATCTGGCAATCTGTAATAGTGCAACAAGATCATCCACCTTATTTCTCGTACTACGCACATTTAGATACAACACCTTGAATATCGTATTTGTTATCCTTCCTGATTCTGCATCCCTAATGTTTTGATACTCAGCCTGCTGGCTGCAACTAAGTCCCATCACCTCCTGTCCTTCCTGACAGTCTGACTGCACGCTATGTTTACTTTTTTACCATCCATCCTAACCTGTGTCCCCTCATTCCAGTTCCCTCCCTCCAGTTTAGTTTAAACCCTCCCTAACAGCTCTAATAAACCTGCTCACAAGAATATTGGTCCTCCTCGGGTTCAGGTGCAACCCATCACTTTTGAACAGGTCACACCTCCCCCAGAATAGATCCCAATGATCCAAGAACCTGAAGCCCTGCTCCCTCTCAGCCACACATTTATCTGCCAGATCATCCTGTTTCTACCCTCACTGGCGCGTGGCACAGGCAGCAATCCAGAAATTACTACCCAGGAGGTCCTGCTTCTCAGCTTTCTACCTAGCTCTCTAAAATCCCTTTTCAGGACACCTTTGCTTTTCCTTCCTATGTCATTGGTATCAATATGTATCAAGACTTCTGACTGCTCCCCTCCCTCTCCAAAATATTGTGGACACGATCTGAGAAATCCCTGACCCTGGCACCAGGGATCAACATACCATCCAGGTGCCCCATTAACGTCCACAGAATCTCCTGTCTGTTCCCCTCATTACTGAGACACTACAACAAATTCCACAATTTCACCACCCTATGGCTTAAGAAATTTTTCTGCATCTCTGTTTGATAGGGCGCTCCTCTATCCTAAGGCTATACCCTCTTGTCCTAGACTCTCCCACCAGGGGAAACATTCTTTCCACATCTACTCTGTCTAGGCCTTTCAACGTTCGAAAGGTTTCAATGAGATTCCCCTTCATCCTTCTGAATTCCAGTGAGTACAGACCCAGAGCCATCAAACGTTCCTCGTATGATCACCCTTTCATTCCTGGAATCTTCCTTGTGTAACTCTCGCTTCTCCTAGCAGCATAATATAGGAGGTGATAACCCCCTGCCTGGCCAAACTTAAGACATCAGGACGAAGCGTCTCGGACTGAAACGTCGACTGTACCTCTTCCTAGAGATGCTGCCTGGCCTGCTGCGTTCATCAGCAACTTTGATGTGTGTTGCTTGAATTTCCAGCATCTGCAGATTTCTTGTTGTTTGCGTTTTTTAAATCTCTCCATTAACGTCTTCTTTCTTCATCTCTCTCTCTCTCTCTCTCTCTCTCTCTCTCTCTCTGGCAAAAGCCCGCAAAATCCACTGCTTCCAGATTCACAAGACAGGGCAACAAAATACTGATTGGCTAACATGCAGCCCACAGTCCTGTTATCTCCAGCTATAACCCAAACATTGCTGCTACAGAGAAACTGTTACCTCAGCAGTAAACATTACAAAGAAGCCATTACATTAGCAGTGAAACTGTACAGCGTGTTACACTTGTGAAACTCCTCTGGACCCTCTCCAATGCCAACACATCTTTTTTAAGGTGAGGGGCCCAAGGCTGTTCATAGTACTCAAGTTGAGGCCTCACCAGTGCCTTTTAAGCCTCAGCATCACATCCTTGCTCTTGTATTCTAGACCTCTTGAAATGAGTGCTAACATGGCATTTGCCTTCCTCACCACCAAATCATCCTGCAAGTTAACCTTCAGGGTGTTCTGCACAGGGACTCCCAAGTCCCTCTGCACATTTATTTTTACTACCAAAGTGCATGAACGTGCATTTTCCAATATTGTATTTCATTTGCCACTTTCTTGCTCATCCTTCTAATCTGTCTAAATTCCCCTGCATCCTACCTGTTTCCTCAAAACTACCTACCTCTCCACCATGATTCTGAATCCTAACATAGATCAGAGATTGCAGTTACAGAAAGGTCAGAGTATTTTGGAATTTTGGTTAATGTGGGGATTTCACACTTTAAACTTGTTGAATGTGATGTTTTACTTGTGCATGATGAAAAACTTCCAGCATTTCTTTATTTTTAAATCTTAAAGTAACACATTTCTTCAATTTTGTCTGATGGTAACTTAATAATTTGAAGCAAGAGATTTTCTGAAATGATTTAAAGTGTGAATATTTTATATGTTTCAAAAGTGTGAAATGTGGCCAACTATGAGTTCACTTCTTTGATCCCAGGGGACCATTTGTATCAAATCAAAAAAAGAAGATGTGGGTGGAGATCAGATAAAGCAATACCCAAGAACAAAGAAAAACTCTAGTTTTTTTTCTTCTGTAGGTGGTTTCCTCACCTGTAGGTGAATGGAGAACCATCTTTGGGATACTGTATATGTGTGGTAAAAAGAACACGGCCGTAAATGTGAAAGCTCACTAAAAATTACCCCGAGGGAAAGTAAATAGGCTAATAAGTTTGCAAAACGAAGTGTTGCAGATGCACAGGGCAGTTGCAGTTTGGGCAAATTTGAAGACAGGAGGAGCACAATTTAAGGCCATGGATTTAAGAGGAGAGAAATAATTACAATACCTAATAGAAGATGCCAGGTCAGAAATTTATAAAGAGCACAGGGGAGTGGTTCCAGAGGAGAGAACGAAACCGAATGAACCACTGATACCATGAACAATGGGGACATCAGGCAACTGTAAATGTCCTGGAAAGAGGATAAAGGATTAAACACAAGATTTCATTTAACCCAAGATGAAGGGAAAATGTGTTTTGTTGCAATGGAATTAACAAAGAGATTAGTCTTACTCTAGAGCATTTTGTCATGGGGGGGTGCTGGGAGCAGACCCAAATGCAAGACACAGACACTGAAGTACTAGGAACAGGACTAGGTGTGTCAAGAAAGCAAAGGAAGTGGGGAAGAAATGACACAGGCCCTGGATGAGACTAGGAATCAGGGCCTGAGCTAGGACTTGACTAGGAAAGCGGGACCAGGACAAGGAACTAGGAACTAGGAGCCTGGGCTAGGACTCTGAACCAGAGACTGGACAAGGACCCAGAACCTGGGTCTTGACTCTGGCTCAGACCCCGGAACTAGGCAAGGACAAGACCTGGCTACAGGACGAGGAGTGGCAACAGGACTGGACGTGAGACTCCTGGAAGGATGAGGGAACCCCAGCTCAGGCCAAGGGAACCCCAGCACCGGACTGGGCGAGGTACTCCTGGGCTGGGCGAGGCACGTGGACAGGATGAGAATATGAAGCCTTGACTTGGTTGAAGGAGAACAGGAACATGGAACACAGAGCCGGGACCCCTCCTTGGGAACAGGACTTGGGGCCGGGGCTCTACACAGATTCAGGACCCCTCCTAGGGAGCAGGACATAGGGCCAGGATTCATACACTGAAGACTGAGAGACTGATCTCCACTGAAGGTAGCAGCAAATAGCCAGACCTACCCAGTGGAGGCGAGGGCACAAAGAGACAGTTCGCAACACAAGGTAGCGGCAAATGGCCAGACCTACCTAACAAAGGCGAGGACACAGATACAGTTCCCAACTCAAGGTAGCGGCAAACAGCCGGACCTACCTAGCGAAGGCAAGGACACAGAGACGGTTCCAAACAACAAAAGACAGTTCCTTATCTAGACATAGCAAGGCTCCGGTCTTGCTCCAGCAGTAGAACTTGATGGCGAGAATAGGCAAGGCCTCAGGCGAGGCTTCAGGTGAAAGGTGGCAGGTGAGGCTTCAGGCGAAAGGTGGCAGATGAGGCTACAGCCAAGGGCTACAGAAAGAAGAGGAAGGGAAGGGAACAGTCCAGCAAATGAAGCTGAACCCAGGAGCTATTTATGTAGCCTGCCTAAAATGAGAATCAGTTGCCCCAATTAGAGCACCCAACAGAACAAGGGAAAACCGGAAAACCTGGAATAAGGAACGATGGACTAGACCATGAACCGGAATGCGGACCTCACAGACCAGATCGTGACACACTTACAACGGACAAATGTGTCAACATTGATGTTGTTATTTGCAGAACACTCGGTCATCAAAAACAACTCTTCTGAATGGATTTTCTCAATGTGCCTAACAAAGGAGGAAGAGAGATTCAAATTTGTATTATGCTGGGTGAATGGTTTGATATATCATTAGGTATCCACAGGGTACAAACGTATAGTTCTTAAATAAAATTATACAGGTGACATTATCAAGTATCCCAGAAGAAATAATTATTAGTCGGTTTTCAGGTCCAGTTGCTGAACAGCCCTCAGATAATGATGACAGTGGTAAGATTACAGTTCTGTGGGATCACACTCATGTGAATATAAGTGGGGTAGTGATTCACATGAGATATATCTTTTGGAGCGGTTACCACCAAATATTTTCAAAGGTGCTTTGATCATCTTTATACTTTACATTGCACAGGGGAAAGTAGAATGAAAAGGTTCACAACATGGGCAAATATTATGAGAACACTTGTGGTTTCAGTACTAATGAAAATTGTTCATTGACTATTTAGACTGAATAATCAGCTTTTTTTGCTATACACGCAAGTGGGTAAAACATATAAGGGATGGAAACTGTGCCATTGGAAACAGTCATCATTGGAAATATGACTTTAGATCTGGCCATTGGAGAATGAACAGTCGCCATTGGAAATATGACTTTAGATCTGGCCACTGGAGAATGAACTTTGCCTCAGCCAGCAGTAGACATGCCAATGAAGGAGAACCTCACAATCAACACACTGATATGGATCAATATTTGTGGACTATGTTGTTACCAAGTTTCCACTGATTACTCACTTGGCTGCAGACTGAACACAAGTTGTGGAGGAGGCAAGAGAGATTATACATCATACTAAAGTAATTAAAATACATGCTGATAAGGCAAATGAAATACTGAGTGACTCAGATTTTTGGAGTAAGTCTTGGAATTGGGAATTAAATGTTCAAACACATCCATGGGTGAGGATAGTATCATGCTGCTGTAATATTAATATTATGTACATTGGTAATTGTACTGCTTAATTTATATCAATGTAAAAGGTGGAAGACTGAAATTACACTAAAGTTAGGGGATAAAACAGAAGAGATTATTGTCAATACAAAGAGTCTGTGAATTCAGTAAGTAAATGTTTTTGTCAACTTTAGAAACATAGAATCATAGAAAACCGACAGAACAATACAGGCCCTTCGGCCTACAAAGCTGCGCCGAACATGTCCTTACCTTAGACAACAGGAATTTTGTAGATGCTGGAAATTCAAGCAACACACATAAAAGTTGCTGGTGAAAAAATATCTGTTGGTGTCCTCTCCTATTTTATTGGTTAGCTTAGCTTCATATTCCAAGAGAGGCAAGAGTGGATATTAAATTGCTGGAAATCGACACTGGAGAGGTAGTAATGGGAGAGAAAGAAATAACAGATGAATTGAATAAATAATTTGCATCAATCTCCAAACTAATCGATTGGTGCTAGATCCCAAGAGAAGGAATTTGTAGAATGCCTATGAGATGGCTTTTAAAAGCAGCTTATAGTTGAGCCCACAAGGGGAGAGGCAATTCTGGATTGGGTGTCGTGCAATGAGCGGATTTGATAGCAAGCTTAAGGTAAAGGAACACATAGGAGTCAGTGATCATAGTATGATTGAATTCACACTTGCAATTTGAGAGGGAGAAGCTATGTTAAGATGTATTGGTATTATAGTGAAGTAATGGGACTGCAGAAACATGAGAGAGGAGCTGGCCAAGGTTGGATGGAAGAGGGCACTAGGATAGACGACAGCAGAACAGCAGTGGTTGGAATTTCTGGGAGTAATTCAGAAGGCACAGGATTGATTCATAAAAAAAAAGAAACATTCTAAAGGGAGGATGAGGCATCTATGGCTGACAAGGCAAGTCAAAAATAGCATAAAAGCATATTAGATGGCATACAATATAGCAAAATTTACTGGGAAGGTAGAGGCTTGAGAAACTCTTAAAAGCCAGCAGTAGGCTACTGAAAAGCAATAAGGAGAGAAAAATAAAATATGAAGGCAAGCTAAGCTTTATGTGAAAGAAATTTTAGAATTTTTAAAACTTTTTCAGACATCTGCGGAATGCTTTGCCACAGGCAGCTGTGGAGGCCAAGACTTTGTGTATATTTAAGGCAGAGGTTTATTAATTCTTGATTGGTCAGGGCATGAAGGGATACGGGGAGAAGGCAGGAGATTAGTGCTGAGAGGAAAATAGGATCAGCCATAATGAAATGGCAGAGAAGACTTAATGGGGACAAAGTACATAATTTTGTTCCTATTTCTTATGGTCTTATGGTCTTATACAGTACATATAAAGGATATCAGTTATGTTTTTAAGGTTCTTTTAAAAGCAGCTTATAGTTGAGCCCACAAGGGGAGAGGCAATTCTGGATTGGGTGTTGTGCAATGAGTGGATTTGATTAGCAAGCTTAAGGTAAAGGAACCCATAGGAGTCAGAGATCATAATATCATTGAATTCACACTTGCAATTTGAGAGGGAGAAGCTACGTTAAGATGTATTGGTATTATAGTGAAGTAATGGGAACTACAGAGACATGAGAGGGGAGCTGGCCAAAGTTGGCTGGAAGAAGGCACTAGGATAGGCAAGAGTGCATAGTGGAACAGTGGAAAATGATGCTGGAGAGGTAGTAATGGGGGACAAAGATATAGTGGTTGAACTCAATAAGCATTTGTGTCAGTCTTCCCTGTGGAAAACACCAGCAGTATTCCAGAAATTTGAGAATGTCAGGGGGCAGATGTAAGTGTGGTCACTAATTACTAAGGAAAAGGTACTTGGGAAGCTGAAAGTTCTGAAGGTGATAAGTCATCTGGACGACACCACAAGGTTCTGAAAGAGGTAGCTGAAGTGATTGTGGGGGCATTAGAGATTTAAGATTTCATGAATCACTAGATTCTGGAATGGTTCTAGCAGACTTAAAAATTCCAAATGTCACTCCACCCTTTAAAAAGGGAAGGAGGCAAAAGACAGGAAAATGTGGGCCAGTTAGTTTGACTTAAGTGGATGGCAAGATGTGTGAGCCCATTATTAAGGATAAGGTTTTGGGATACTTAGAGACACCTGATAACATAGGCTGAAGTCAGCATGGTTTCTTTTATGCGAAATCTTGCCAAACAAATCTATTGGAATTCTTTGATGAAAGTATAGACACAATAGATGAAGGAAAGTAACTAGATGGTGTTTTCTTGGACTATCAGCAGGTCTTTGTCAAGGTACACCACAAGAAGCTACTAAGCAAGATGGGAGCAAGATGGTATAATAGGAAAGATACTAGCATGGACAGAAGATTAGCTGACTGGCAGGATGTAAGGAGTGTAAATAAAGGAGGTCTTTTCTGCTTAGCTGCCAGTGACCAGCGGTGTTCCACAGGGGTCAGCTACTTTACACGTCATATGTTACATGTCATAGGGTTTTGCACTGTGGAGTGTTCCTTGATACATTGATTGGAATGTGTTCCCCCCCGCCCCCCCACAAGACGTCAGGCCATTTCCTTACTGGGTCCCTCTGAGGTTTCTCAACTTCCCCTTCTGTTTAAGTGGCCATTGGCTCACTTTTCAAAGGTTTTCCCATTCTTCACACACCCGCCTGAAATGTCCCTCCTCACCACAGTTGTAACAGACGATATCGGTCGTTCCCCTTTACAAGGGACCCTGTTCAATAGCAGCCCTCTTCTTAGTACGTCCCACCGCCTGGTCCAGCTCCCTGTCGGCTTTGTCATGCTTAGTGGCAGCACCATCTGATATCAACCGAGATACCTTGGCTCTAGAATCTGCAAAATCCCCGCCTGCGTGACATCAGGGGTCACTTCAGCAACAGAGGCTATTACCGAGGACTGCGCCCCGCTGACAGGGGTCTCCCGCTCAAAATCGCATTCTGCTCCTCTCTTACTTCTCTGATCAGGTCAACAAACGAGGGAGGGAGGCGCTTCCTACGAGAAATTCAGAGGCTTAGAGCAATCACACCACATGACTATGCGCCCTTCGCCATTTAGTCCATCCTTTTTGATACATACCAGGCAGTTGAATCGCCCCTTTATGGCACAATCAAGGCAGCTGTCTCTCCAGCTGAAAAATGTAAGCAGAAAGTTTCTCCCGCTTCTCCTGAAACCTGCACCTAAACTGCATCAGAAGCTCCATTGGGCTTCTAGTGCTTGCATGTTGCCCGTGTATGTGGCAAATAGGTTTTCAGCCTTCAAGGATCTCACCACCTCAGCAGCCGGACCTTTTAGGCTCTTTACCAGTCACTGTCTTTTCACATTACCAGAGCACTGCCTCTCATCCTGCATCTGAGAGGTCTGCTCCCCCCAGGTCTCACATTCCTCTACCCCCACAGGGTGGGCTTCACTCCCGAGAACATTCTCAGCCTACAATAACTTTGACTCTCTGCCGGTGAACTTTGCCATTTTTCCACCATGGAACTAAAAGAACATCTTTGTCCGCCATTTGGTTAAACTCCCAGTCTATAACCATAACTTTCCCTAATACTTTAACAGTACTTAAAATCAGCAATTCATCTGGGCTGCGGATATCCACCCCATTGAGAACACAAGCCTTAGTTATGAGTAATCTCTTTTAATCGTACTAACGTTTCATTCCTACGGCGTCCATAATCATGTATCACTTTCCCAGACAATAATTAACACAGACTTAAAGACACAAACCACTAAACCAATTCTGGGAACAATTACACAATGTTCAGTGCATCGAATCCTGGACAAGCCCCCACAGTGAAACCCCTTTTTACTCAGCGTCCCTGGAGATGTAGCTTGTTAGCCCCTCGCTAACAGACACCAGACTCGATGACAAGTAAACCACCTTTCTCAGTCTCCGTGCATCTAGGGTTAATAGGACTTGGATCCCACCATAACCAGGAAGTTGGGATGTCTTTCCCACCCGAACCATGACCTGTGTGAATACTGTGTAAATAATGGCCGCATGCAATTGCCTGTCGGTAAGAAATAACAAATCGTACACTGCATACAATTATAAAGGAAGTATATTTATGGAACAGCTCATTATAATTCAAACAGTCAAATGTGGACAAGTTGGAGCTCAAATCTTCCAAAAGTTGATGTATCCAATATACTGATGGCACCAACTCCTATTCACCGATCACCGGTAGGATTTCTCTTCTTGGACTCCATTGAATCATGCATTCACAATCAGAATCAGTCTTATTATCTCCGGCATGTGTTGTGAAATTTGTTAACTTAGCAGCAGCAGTTCAATGCAATGCATAATTCAGAAGAAGAACAAAATAATAATGTCTGTCTGTCTAGGTACCACATCTGATGCGGACTTTGGTGACCATGGTTTTCCATATAGATCTAAAATAATAAGAAAAAATATTAAATAAATAAATAATGAATTACAGTATGCATATATTGAATAGATTAAAACTTGTGCAAAAACAAATAATACATATTAAAAAGTGAGGTAGTGTTCGAGGTTTCAATGTCCATTTAGGAATCGGATGGCAGAGGGGAAGAAGCTGTTCCTGAATCGCTGAGTGTGTGCCTTCAGGCTTCTGTACCTCCTACCTGATGGTAACAGTGAGAAAAGGGCATGCCCTGGGTGCTGGAAGTACTTGATAATAGACGCTGCCTTTCTGACACACCGCTCCTTGAAGATGTCCTGGGTACTTTGTAGGCTAGTACCTAAGATAGAGCTGATTAAACTTACAATCCTCTGCAGCTTCTTTTGGTTGTCCCCCCATACCAGACAATGATGCAGCCTGTCAGAATGCTCTTCACGGTACACCTATAGAAGTTTTTGAGTGTATTTGTTGACATACCAAACCTCTTCAAACCTCTAATAAAGTATAGTCATTGTCTTTCTTTATAACTGCATCGATATGTTGGGACCAGGTTAGATCCTCAGAGATCTTGATACCCAGGAACTTGAAACTGCTCACTCTCTCCATTTCTGATCCCTCTATGAGGATTGGTATGTGTTCCTTCATCTTACCCTTCCTGAAGTCCACAATCAGCTCTTTCATCTTACTGACATTGAGTGCCAGGTTGTTGCTGTGGCACCATTCCACTAGTTGGCATATCTCACTCCTGTACGCCCTCTTGTCACCACCTGAGATTCTACCAACAATGGTTGCATCATCAGCAAATTTGTAGATGGTATTTGAGTTATGTCTAGCCACACAGTCATGGGTATAGAGAGAGTAGAGCAGTGGGCTAAGCACACACCCCTGATGTGCACCAGTGTTGATCGTCAGCAAGGAGGAGATGTTATCACCAATCTGCACAGATTGTGGTCTTCCGGTGAGGAAATTGAGGATCCCGTTGCTTCAAATCTTATGGCTGGTTCTCCCTAGCTCCTTCCCTCTCCATTTCCTGCCAAAAAGACCTCGACCCACTCCAGTGTCCATCACAAAACCTCTCCACCCAGTATTCTCTCGAAACTTCTCCCAATTCCACCATGCTGATTGGATGACATTACATTCCTAAGCATAAACATCACAACCCCTTTTCTTTAACAGTAACCCAAACAATACCAGCTGAACACACTGCTTCTACAGAATGCCGTAAATGAAACACTCTACAACAATAGCAGTAAAATCTTAACCAGAGATGCCCTTTCAGAACACAGATGAGAAAGAATTACTTTAGTCAGAGGGTGGTGAATCTGTGGAATTCGGACAGCTGTGGAAGTCATGTCATTGGTATGTTTAAAGCAGAGGTTGTTAGATTCTTGATTAGTAAGGGTGTCAAAAGTTATGGAAAGAAGGGAAGAGAATGGTGTTGAGAGGTGTAATAAACCAGCTGAGGTGGAGCAGACTCAATCGGCCAAATGGTCTAATTCTGTTCCTGCTCCTGGGCCAGGACATGATGCCCATTCAGGTGTCCAGGCAGCTGGCAGTTGAGGGCTTTGCCTGAGCTGAGTGCCGGTGTTATATTAAATTCTGTAAAACATTGAATGTCTGAACAGTTCAAAATGATAATTTAACTCTGTGAACTTGCATGTAGAGTGTGTCTGTACAAGGTGTACACTGAAGGTCTGTTGAATTATGCAGCTGGATTCTTTCTAACTCTCAGTCACCATTGACATGAGAATGTCTGTAAATGACTAAATGTCTGTTGGTCACTTTGAGAGCTAGCTTAATGGATTCTTTCTTAGTGTCTGTCAAATTGGCTTTATAGATCCATGTGACCTCACCAACTTATTTAAGTGCAACACAACTTCTTATACTCAGTGCCTAGACTGATGAAGGCCAAAGTGCCCACACCTTCTTGAACACTCAATCTACCTGTGACACCACTTTTACTGGACTATGCACTTGCACTCTTAGGTCCCTCTGTTACAGCACACTCCCCAAGACTCTACATTTCACTGTCCAAGTCCAACCCTAGTTTGATCTCCCAAAACTTTACTTATATCTGGATTGAAAGCCATTTACCAATCCTCTGCCTATATCCATGTCAGGGTTGCATAAAAGGAGCTTTCATTTAATCATGAGGGCAACTGACATTTCAAAGGCAGAATTTCACAGCAGTTTCTCTGAGTTCAGCAGTGATCAATCAGCAAGAGGTAATGCATAAAAAGAGATATCTTTCAGTCTGGTCTGCGTTCGAGATTTAAAAGCAGAGCTTGGAGCCAATTTTCTCTGAGTTGGATAGTCCGCATCAGGGCTGTGTAAAAAGAGTTATCTTTTAGTGAGGAGGGCAACTGAGATTTCAAAGGCAGAATCCTGCAATGGTTCCTCGGAGTTGAGGAGTGACCAATCAGCAAGAGGGATTCATTAGCAATAACCAATAAAAAATAGCACAGGTGCAAGCAGAACAGAAGGAAAAATGGAAGAGCAGATTATTATCTAAATAGTAAAACATTGCAGCATGCTGCTGTGCAGAGGGACTTCGGAGTGCTTGTGCATGAATCACATTTGGTTTTCAGGTGCAGCAGGCTCAAGAAGGTAAATGGAAGGTTGGATTTCATTGCTGGAGGGATTGAATTTAAGAGCAAGGAGGGTATGCTGTAGCTGTGCAGGGTACTGGTGAGGCTGCACCTAGAGTACTGCATGCAGTTCTGGTCTCCTTACTTGAGGAAGGATATACTGGCCTTGGAAGCAGCGCAGAGGAGGTTCACCAGGTTGATTCCAGACATGAGGGGGCTAAAATATGAGAAGAGATTGAGTTGTCTGGGACTGTATTTTCTGGAATTCAGAAGAATGAGAGATCGTATAGAAACATATAAAATTATGAAAAGGTTAGATAAGATAGAGGCAGGAAAGTTGTTTCCACTGATAGTTGAGACTAGAACTAGGGGACATAGTCTGAAGATTGGGAGGGGGGAGGTGAGTAGATTTTGGATGGAGATGAGGAGGAACTGATTTTCCCAAATAATGGTGAATCTGTGGAATTCTCTGCCCAATGAAGCAGTGGAGGCTACCTCAGTAAGTATATTTAAGACAAGATTGGATAGATTTTTGCATAGTAGGGGAATTGGGTTATGTGCAAAAGGCAGGTAGGTGGAGATGAGTCTATGGCCAGGTCAGCCATGATCTTATTGAATGGCAGAGCAGGCTCGATGGACCAGATGTTCTACTCCTGCTCCTACTTCCTTGTGTTCTTATGTTGCTCTGTTGGTAAAAAGTAAGATCAAACATTAGCAAGAGGTGTTGAGTAGAGCCAGACATTGTTGAATAGAGCTAAGGAACTGTAAGGGTAAAAAGACCTAGATGGGAGTTACATACAGACCCCCAAACAGTAGTAAGAATGTGGTCTGCAAATTATAGTGGGAGATAAAAAATCCATTCAAAAAAGGCAATGTTACAATAGTCATGGGAGATTCCAATATGCAGGTAGATTGGGGAAAATCAGGTTCAAAGAGTGGGAATTTCTAGAATGTCCAAGGTGACTTTTTAGAGCAGGTCATCGATTTTGCCCACTAGGGGATCAGCTATTTGGAACTCGGTGCTGTCTAATGAGCTGGAATTCATTAGAGAGTTTTAGGTAAAATAACCCTTTTGGAGGAAAGTGATCATAATATGATCAAATTTAACCTGAAATTTGAGAACAAGAAGCTAAATTCAGATGTATCAATATTACAATGAAGTAAAGGGAATTACAGAAGCATGATGGGCAGTGGCCAGAATTGATTGGAAAAGAACACTGGCAGGAATGATGGCAGAGTAGCAATAGCTAAAGTTTCTGGAAGCAATTCGGGTATATCACAGGATATATAATTCTTCCAAAGAAGAAGAATTATTCTCAAGGCAAGATGATACAACCGTGGCTAACAAGAAATGTCAAAGCCAACTTTAAGGCCAAAGAGAGGGTATATAATAGTGCAAAAATTTGTTGGAAGTTAATGATTGGGAAGACCATAGGACCATAAGACGTAGGAGCAGAATTAAGCCATTTAACCCATCGAGTCTGCTTCATCTTTCTATCATGGCTGATCCTGGTCTGATTCAACCCCATAAACCTGCCTTCTTGCCATATCCTTTGATGGCCTGACTGATCAAAAAACTATCAACTGCCGCTTTGGGTGTACACACGGACTTGGTTTCCACCACAGTCTGTGGCACAGAATTCCCAGATTCACTACTCTTTGGCTTAAAAAAACTCCTCCTTAACTCTATTCTAAATGGTCACCCCTCAATTATGAGGCTGTGCCCCATATCTGGATACCTCCACCATAGGAAGCATCCTCTGCACATCCACCCTGTCTAGTCCATTCAACATTCCATAGGTTTCAAGGAGATCATCATGCATACTTTTGAGTACAGGCCCAAAGCTGCTAAATGCTCCTCATATGTTTAAACCCTTCATTACTGAAATCATCTTCATGAACCTCGTCTAGACTCTCTCCAATGACAATGCATCCTTTCTGGGAAATAGGGCCTGAAACTATGGACAATACTCCAAGTATGACTGACTAATGTCTTATAAAGCTTTGGCATTATCTCCTTGCTTTTATATTCGATTCCCCTTGAAATAGATGCCAACATTGCATTTGCCTTCTTTACCACAGATTCAACCTGGAAATTAACCTGGGAGTCTTGCACAAGGACTCCTAAGTCCCTCTGCATCTGATGTTTGAAACTTCTCCCGCATTTAGAAAATAGTCCGCACTATTGTTCTTTTTAATAAAATGCATTATCATACATTTCCCGACACTGTATTCCATCTGCCACTTTTTTAGTCCATTCTTCCAATTTGTCTAAGTCCTGCTGCAAACATATTGTTTTCTCAGCCCTACCTACCCCTCCACCTATCTTTGTATCTTCTGTAAACTTTGCCACAAAGCCATCAATTCCATTATCCAAATCATTGACAAACAATGTGAGAAGTAACTGTCCCAATACTGACCCCTGAGGAGCACCATGAGGCACCGGCAGCCAACCAGAAAAGGAATCAGAATCAGGTTTATTATCACTGGCATGTGTCGTGAAATTTGTTAACTTAGCAGCATCAGTTCAATGCAATACATAATATAGAAGAAAAAAAATAATAAATATAATAATAATAAATAAGTAAATCAATTACAGTGTATGTATATTGAATAGATTTTAACAAGTGCAGAAAGCTGAAATACCATATATGAAAAAGTGAGGTAGTGTTCACAGGTTCAATGTCCATTTAGGAATCGGGTGGCAGAGGGGAAGAAGCTGTTCCTGAATCGCTGAGTCTATGCCTTCAGGCTTCTGTACCTCCTACCTGATGGTAACAGTGAGAAAAGGGCATGCCCTGGGTGCTGGAGGTCCTTAATATTGGACACAGCCTTTCTGAGACACTGCTTCCTAAAGATGTCCTGGGTACTTTGTAGGGTAGTACCCAAGATGCAGCTGACTAGATTTACAACCCTCTGCAGCTTCTTTCAGTCCTGTGCAGTAGCCCCTCTCCCCCCCTCCATACCAGACAGTGATGCAGCCTGTCAGAATGTTCTCCACGGTACATCTACAGAAGTTTTTGAGTGCATTTGTTGACATGCCAAATCTCTTCAAACTCCTGATAAAGTATAGCCACTGCCTTGCCTTCTTTATAACTACATTGATATGTTGAGACCAGGTTAAATCCTCAGAGATCTTGACACCCAGAAATTTGAAACTGCTCTATCTCTCTCTCCACTTCTGATCCCTCTATGAGGATTGGTGTGTGTTCCTTTGTCTTACCTTTCCTGAAGTCCACAATCAGCTCTTTCATCTTACTGATGTTGAGTGCCAGCTGGTTGCTGTGGCACCATTCCACTAGTTGGCATATCTCACTCCTGTACGCCCTCTTGTCACCACCTGAGATTCTACCAACAATGGTTGCATCATCAGCAAATTTGTAGATGGTATTTGAGCTATGCCTAGCCACACAGTCATGGGTATAGAGAGAGTAGAGCAGTGGGCTAAGCACACACCCCTGAGGTGTGCCAGTTATCACCAATCTGTACAGATTGTAGTTTTCCTGTTAGGAAGTTGAGGATCCAATTGTAGAAGGAGGTACAGAGGCCCAGGTTCTGCAACTTCTCAATCAGGACTGTGGGAATGATGGTATTAAATGCTGTGCTATAGTCGATGAACAGTGTCCGGACATAGGTGTTTGTGTTGTCCAGGTGGTCTAAAGCTGTGTGGAAAGCCATTGAGATTGTATCTGTTGTTGACCTATTGTGGCAATAGGTAAATTGCAATGGGTCCAGGTCCTTGCTGAGGCAGGAGTTCAGTCTAGTCATGACCAACCTCTCAAAGCATTTCATCACTGCCGATGTGAGTGCTGCTGGGCAATAGTTATTAAGTCAGCTCACATTCTTCTTCTTAGGCACTGGTATAATTGTTGCTTTTTTGAAGCAAGTGGGAATTTCTGCGCCTGTAGCAGTAAGACGTTGAAAATGTTCTTGAATACTCCAGCTAGTTGGTTGGCACAGGTTTTCAGAGTCTTACCAGGTACTCCATGGGGACCTTCCACCTTGCGAGGGTTCACTCTCTTTAAAGACAGCCTAACATCAGCCTCTGAGACAGAGATAACAGGGTGCAGCAGAGATCTTCACAGCTCTAGTTGTTTTCTCTGTTTCAAAGTGGGCATAGAAGGCATTGAGTTCGTCTGGTTGTGAAGCATCGCTGCCATTCATGCTATTGGGTTTTGCTTTGTAGGAAGTAATGTCTTGCAAACCCTGCCAAAGTTGTCGTACGTCCGATGTCGCCTCCAACCTCTTTCAAAATTGCCTCTTTGCCCTTGAAATAGCCCTCTGAAAATCATACCTGCAAATCATAGGCCCCCTTTATTCCCACTTGCTTCCTCCTGCCTGTCAGCCATTCCTCTATCCATACCAGTATCTTTCCTGTAATGTCATAGGAATTTATATTGTTAAGCAGCCTTATGTGTGGCACTTTATTAAATGCCTTCTGAAAGTCCAAGTAATTGACATCCACTGCCTCTCCTTTGTCCACTCTGCTTCTTACTTCCTCAAAGAACTCTAACAGATTTGTCAGACAAGAATCCATTAACAGAAACCATGCTAACTTTGACTTATTTTATCATTAGTCTGAAAGTACCCTGAAACCTCATCCTTAATAATAGACCTTAACACTTTCCCAACCATTGAGGTTAGGCTATAATTTCCTTTCCTTTGCCTTCCTCCCTTCTTAAAGAGTGGACTGAGAATTGCAGTTTTCTGTCCTCCAGGACCAAGCCAAAATCAAGAGATTCTTGAAAGATCATGACCAATGCATCCGTTATCTCTTCAACCACCTTTCTCAGGACTCTGGGATGTAGTCCATCTGGTCCAGGTGACCTATCCACCTAAAGACCTTTCAGTTCACCATGCACTTTTTCCTTTGTAATGGCACTCATTACTGCTCCCTGACCCTCACGGACCTCTGACACACTGTTAGTGTCTTCCACAGTGAAGACAGCTGCAAAGTACCTATTAAGTTCATCTGCCATTTCTTTGTTCCCCGTTACTACCTCACCAGCATCATTTTCCAGTGATTCAATATCAACTCTCATTTCCCTTTTATAACTGGAAAAACTTTTAGTATCCTGCTTTATATTATTGGCTAGTTTACCCTTCTGTTTCAACTTTTCCTTCTTATAGCCTTTTTGTCATTGCTTTTTTAGTTTTTAAAAACCAACAGAAGATAACTAAAAAAGTCATTAAGAATGTAAAGATGGAATATGAAAGTAAGGTATTCGGTAATATTAAAGAGGATACCAAAAGTTTCTTCAAATACGTAAAGTGTAAGGCGATGCTTGGCCTTTGGAGCCTACAGACCACATGCTGTCTCTCCTGGGAAATCACCATCCTTGTTTTATTTTTATAAAACCCATCATGCAGCAAATTCCTGATCAAGTTTGCATAGCCCTCGTTAATGCAGCCGTGAAGGGAGTTTGCTAAAATGGCTGGTAGTCTACATTCAGCTAGGCGGTGGTGAATCATTCCTTCTTCTTCCTCTACCTCAATAAGCCTGGTCAGCAAGACCCCCAGCATAAGGGCACCCACGGCTGCAAATCAGACAGCGCTGGGCCTGTACATTTACCGTACTCACTCTGTTATGAACACTAGGAAGTGCCGACCACCTTGCAGCTTTGACAGTGCCAGTGCATAGGGATATGTGAGGTCTGTGAACACCATGGATCGTCTACTGTCCTTTCAGGACAACAATTACTGTGTGACATGAGTGTGCTGCCAGCATTGCCCATTGATGAGAAGGCAAAGAGCAACAAGACCTCGCTGCAGGCTGCCAATGGCAGCAAGATCCACACTTGCGGGACATGACAGGGAATGCTCTGCTTCAGTGGGCTATGTTACACATGAGACTTCATCCCGGCTAAGGTGGCTGAACTTCTGCTCAGTGCAGATTGCCTGTGTGCCCAAGGACTGTTGGTCAATCCTAACTACTACCTGGCTTGTGGATGTCAAGGTCTTTGGGTCGTTACCCTGCTCCCCCAGTAAGTTCCCCACAATGACTCTGTCAAGCATATTCACCACCGCATGTGAGTTTACTCAATTACTCGGCAAATTTTCAGAGCTCACCAGGCCCACATTCTCCACTACAGTCGCAAAACACGGGCTGAGCACCAAATTCCCACAACTGGCCCATGCACAAATGTGTAGACTGGACCCTGAAAAGCTGGCATCCGTGAAGGCTGAGTTTGCCAACATGAACAGACTGAGAATTGTATGCCGATCAAATATCTCTTGGGCTTCACCCCTCTATGCTGTCCCTATCCCCAATGGAGGTTGCTGCCTATGCGGTGATTATCATCACCTTAGTGGGGCCACACCCCCAACCATTACCCAATCCTACACATTCAAACACGAGGAAATCTGCAGATGCTGGAATTTAAAGCAACACACATAAAAAATGCTGGTGAACGCAGCAGGCCAGGCAGCATCTATAGGAAGAGGTACAGTCGATGTTTTGGGCCGAGACCAGATCCTGACGAAGGGTCTCGGCCTGAAACGTCGACTGTACCTCTTCCTATAGATGCTGCCTGGCCTGCTGCATTTACCAGAATTTTTTATGTGTGTTCCCACACATTCAAGACTTCTTGACACATTTAGCTGGAAAGTTAATTTTTTCCAAAGTCAGTTTAGTTAGGGGTTACCATTCGGTGCCTGTGTGCTTGGAGGCATTCCCAAAACTGCTATGTTAAACCTGTTTGGCCTTTTTGAGTTTCTGCACATGCCATTTGGGCTGAAAAATGCAGCACAGACTTTCCAACAGCTGATGGACTCTGTATTAAAAAACTTAGATTTTCTTTTTGTTTACCTGGTTGACGTACTTACCACCAGTGCATCCAAATCCAAGCACGTATCTCAGCTCTGCTCACTTTTTGAGCATTTAAGCCAACATAGGTTGAATATGAACCTTGCTATATGCTACTTTGGGTTGTCAACCATTGACTTTCTCAGCCATTGCATCTCCACAGAAGGTGTGAAACCTCTCCCATCAAAAGTAGCCACTATTATGGATATCCCACCACCCCGTACTACAAAGAATCTGCAGGGGTTTTTAAGCAAGGTAAATTTCTATTAGTCTTCATTCTGCGAGCTGCTGAACTTGTGCTCCCGCTGTACAGCGTGCTTAAAGGCAATACCCCCAATCAAGTGTTTGACTGATCAGTGGACATAACCAGGACACTTGATGGTACCAAACGAACTCTTTCTATCGTAACCATACTGGTGCACCTGCTACCCAACACACCCGTAGCCTTAGTACTGGCGGTACTGTGGGTGCTATGCATGAATGGTTGGCATTGGCAACGGTCGCCTTCCTCAGCCAGCAGCTCCATCCCCCGAAAGGCACGCTTGACTACGAGCTTCTCAGTCTCTTTCTGGTTCTCCACCCTTTTTATTTTCTTCTCCAGAGTCGCCATTTCACAGTGTTCATTGACCACAAATCCCTCGTGCACGCAATGTCAAAAAATCAGCAGTGCCACCTGGCTTACTTATCTGATACAAGGTATGAAGGCGAGAAATAATGCCATGGCTCATTGCCTCTTATGGCCATCCATTGAAGCCGTACACATATGGATTGATTATGTTGGCATGACAGCTCACCAAGGTACTGACCCAGAGATCCAGGCTTACTAAATAACAGTTAGGGGCCTGCAGTTGGCTGACATTAAGTTCAGGGAAGCTGGGATTTCTCTCCTATGTGATACCTCAAATGGTCACCCTTACCCCATTGTGCCCACAAACTGGAGGCAGATGGTGTTCAACTCCATACATGGCCTCTCACTTCCGGGCCGGAAGACCTCAAAGAAACTGGTTTCACAGAAGTTGTCTGGCATGACCTCAGAAGGGACAAATGTGATCGGACTGTGCAGAGTGTCAGCAGGCAAAAACTAGCCCTCATGTTCCGGTGTTTTTGATACCTTTTGAGGTCCCTGATCGCCAGATTCACCATGTCAATGTGGACCTTGTTGGTCCTCCCTCCCCCACCCGTAGTTTCATGCACCTAAGCTCTGGAACCTGGGCCTTAGCACTCAGATCTGCAGCTGGATCTTCAACTTCCTCACAGACAGGACCCAGGCTGTAAAAATAGGGGACAAGCTCTCCTCTACAATCACTCTGAGCACCGGTGCCCCACAAGGCTGTGTACTCAGCCCCCTGCTGTACTCACTGTACACCCATGATTGTGTAGCCAAGTTTCCATCAAACTCAATATATAAGTTTGCTGATGACACAACAATTGTAGTCCGTATCTTGGGCAATGATGAGTTTGAGTACAGAGAGAAAATTAAGAACCTGGTGGCATGGTGCGAAGACAATAACCTATCCCTCAATGTCAGCAAGGCGAAGGAATTGGTTGTTGACTTCAGAAGGAGTAGCGGACTGCATTTACATTTACATTTACATCGGTGGTGCGCAAGTGGAACAGGTCAAAAACTTTAAGTTCCTCGGGGTCAATATCACAAATGACCTGACTTGGTCCAGTCAAGCAGAGTTCACTGCCAAGAAGGCCCACTAGCACCTTTACTTCCTGAGAAAACTAAAGAAATTTGGCCTGCCCCTAAAACCCTCACTAATTTTTATAGATGCACTGTAGAAAGCATTCTTCTAGGGTGCATCACAACCTGGTATGGAAGTTGTCCTGTCCAAGACCGAAAGAAGCTGCAGAAGATTGTGAACACAGCCCAGCACATCACACAAACCAGTCTTCCGTCTGAGGACTCACTTTACACCACACGCTGTCGGAGGAGTGCTGTCAGGATAATTAAGGACATGACCCACCCAGCCAACAGACTTTTTGTCCCTCTCCCCTCTGGGAGAAGGCTCAGGAGCTTGAAGACTCGTACGGCCAGATTTGGGAACAGCTTCTTTCCAACTGTGATAAGACTGCTGAACGGATCCTGACCCGGATCTGGGCCGTACCCTCCAAATATCCGGACCTGCCTCTCGGTTTTTTTGCACGACCTTACTTCCCGTTTTTCTATTTTCTATTTATGATTTATAATTTAAATTTTTAATATTTACTAATTTAACTATTTTTAATATTTTTAATATTTAATATTTATAATCCAGGAGTGTGAAGCGTAGATTCAACTATCGCTGTGATGATTGTACGTTCTAGTACTAGTTGTTTGGTGACAATAAAGTATAAAGTATAAAGTACCTTCTTACTATAGTGGACCATACCAGCAGGTAGCCAGAGTTGTCCCTCGACGACAGCCGCAGACATGGCTTGGGTATTCATCAGCACCTGGGCTGCTTGATTTGGCACCCCATCTGATATTTCCTCTGACTGCGGTCCCCGGTTTATTTCAGACCTCTGGGCTGCGATGGTCCAGAACCCTGGCATTAGGCTACATCGCAGCGCAGCGTATCACTTGTGATCCAATGGCTTATACGAGTGGTTTCATCGCTCCATAAAGCCTGCTCTGAGGGCTTTCCTGACAGAGAGGCTGAAATGATCATCTCCCGTGAGTCCTGCTGGGGCTCAAAACTGTTCCAAAAGAGGACCTGTAGTCGATCATGGCAGAGTTGGCATACGGGCAGCTGTTACCAGTGCCAGGTGATTTCATTCCTGACACCACGACAGCCCTAAACAGCATTCCACCCTCCTCAGTAAATTCAATTCTTTCACCTATTCCTACCTCCTATCATGGCATACGGCACTCTTGGGTATCCAGTGACCTACATTCTACTTCACTTGATTTCATCCGCCATGATGCACACCAGCATCCCCTTATGCTCCCTTATGATGGCCTATTCCATGTTTTGAAAAGCGGAGAAAAGACTTTTGTCATAGGTAAGAGGGATAAACCTGAACATGTTTCAGTAGATCGCCTTAAGCCGGCCCACCAAGATTTGGAATATTCTACTGCCATGCCCCTGGCATCACAACATGACCATGAGCGTGTCAACGCACCCCTGGACAAGCCAGAGGCACCTGCTGTTTCTCCACTTATGGAGCTGGGTGGCTCGTCCGAGCTCCAGACAGGCTCACAGTGTCAGTTTTCGTGAATTCTGTGGGGGCAGGGGACCTGTAAGATAATGTAATTAGGAGATATGTACATAATTTACAACCACTGACATTGAGTTGGGGTTTCAATTTAAGAGTCTGCTGAGGTGATGATGTTGTTACATAAAGAGTTTAGTACACTTTGGTGTGTAGGTTTTGGATTTCAATAAAATGTGTTACAAGTTTCATTAAACATTAAATGCCTCACTTCGTTTTGTTTGTGAAAACCTACATTGAGACCTTGCTTAGGAAAAGAACGGTGCATAGCAGGTATAGGCAGGTAGGAAAAATGACGTACTTGAGGGAGTATAAGAAATGCAGGAGAAAACAAGAAGGAAATCAGGAGGGTTATAAGAATGCATGAGGTCATTCTAGCACAGTGATTCCCAACCACCGGGCCGCAAAGCGTGTGCTACCGGGCCGCGGACCGGTACTGGGCCGCAAAGCGTGTGCTACCGGGCCGCGGACCGGTACTGGGCCGCAAAGCGTGTGCTACCGGGCCGCGGACCGGTACTGGGCCGCAAAGCGTGTGCTACCGGGCCGCAAAGCGTGTGCTACCGGGCCGCGGACCGGTACTGGGCCGCAAAGCGTGTGCTACCGGGCCGCGAGGAAACAATATGATTTGGCGGTATGATGAGTAAAAAACAAACATTGCTTGAGAGTTTCTTTGGAAGAGATGGTAGGGGACATAAAAGGCCTAACGATGATGATAACGCAGAGACAGCTGAGGCCGAGACTACAAAAAAAAAGAAAGCTTCCTTCAACAGAAAATACGACGAGTTGTACATAAAATATGTCTTTATTGCAACTGGTTACTCACACGCTCCAAGCCCCCTGTGTGTGATATGTGGAGACAAGCTGTCTAATGAGGTAATGAAGCCCTCAAAACTGCTTCGGCACCTTGAGTCCAAGCACCCTGCACTTAAAGACACACCTGTTGAATTTTTTGAGCAGAAAAAACATGAGCAAGTGGGACAGAAGCAAAAGCTGAGAGCCACCACCTCCACAAATGCTGCTGCTCTGAGAGCATTGTACTTAGTGGCTAACCTTATTACTAAGGCTAAAAAACGTCTGTTTGGACAGCTTTGCGAGGAAATGGATGCAGAGCACAAACGCCTTCTCTTACACACTGAAGTCAGGTGGCTATCAAGGGGGAGAGCCCTGGCCAGAGTTTTTGAGTTAAGAGAACAGCTACAGAGATCTCTTTCAGGAAAAAATTCACCACTGGCAGCCCACTTCAGTGACGAGGAGTGGATAGCAAAACTTGCTTATCTGTGTGACATCTTCAACCTGCTCAGTGAACTCAATTTGTCACTTCAGGGGAGAATGACAGCTGTCTTCAAGTTGGCAGATAAAGTGTCTGTTTTCAAAGCCAAACTGGAACTATGGGGACGGTGAGTGGACAGGGGCATATTTGACTTGTTCCCAACATTAGCTGGGATTTTGGGAGAGACTGAGGCTCACAGCTGGTGAACGATCACCTAACTTCGCTGTTGACAGAATTCGAGCATTAATTCCCAACCACAAATGATCCAAAACGTGCAGAGGAATGGGTCCGTGACCCATTTGTGAATGTCCCCGGTGAATCATCCATGTCAGCGCAGGAAGAAGATCAACTCCTCGAGCTTGCAACTGACGGTGGGCTGAAAAGTATGTTTGACATAACATCTCTGCCAGCATTCTGGATCAAAGTCAAGGCTGAATATCCTGAGATAGCCACAAAAGCATTGAAAACGGTGCTTCCATTTCCAACATCATATCTCTGCGAAGCAGGATTTTCTGCAATGAATGCAACGAAAACTCAAATGCGGAATAGACTGGACATAAGGAACCCCCTTCGAGTATCACTGTCTCCCATCACCCCTCAATGGCACCGTGTTATTGCAGGGAAACAAGCCCAGGGCTCCCACTGATTCAGCGATATTGGTGTGTTGCAATGATTTTATATGTTCATACGAGGAAAATATGTGCTGTGTGTTTAATATCCAACGTTACTTGAAATGTTATGATGCTATTGACATAATTGACTTATCACTATATTCATGCGAGGCAAATATGTGCTGTGTGTTTAATATTAAATTCGTTTGATAAACCTTTTTAGAAACAAAATTAAGTGTAATTGCCACTTATAAGTGACCTATAGTTGACTTACCACCTATATTCCGGTCGTGATTAACACCTCCCCGCCCGCCAGTCGGCCAGTCCACAAGAATATTGTCAATATTAAACCGGTCCACGGTGCAAAAAAGGTTGGGGACCCCTGCTCTAGCAGACTGGTGAAGGAGATTCATAAGGACTTCTACAGGTATAGTTATAGCAAAAGAATACCAAGGTACAAAACTGGTCCTCTGGAAGATCAGTGTAGTAATCTAGCATGAAGCTGAAAGAGATGGGAGAGATATTAAATAGATATTTTTTTGCATCTATATTTATTTGGGAGATGGATAGAGTCTATAGTAGTGAGGCAAAACAGCAGTGAGGTCATGGACCCTATACAGATTACAGAGGAGGAGGTGTTTGTTATCTTGAGGCAAATTAGGGTGGATAAATCCCAGGATCTGACCATAAGACATAGGTGCAGAAATAGGTAATTCAGTCCATCAAGTCTGCTCCGCTATCTCATCATGGCTGATCAACGTCATTCCTAATCCCATTCTTTTCTTTCACCCCGTAACTATTCATCCCCTGACTAATCAAGAATCTATCAACCTCCACCTTAACTACACCCAGTGATCTGGCCTCCATAGCTGCCTGTGGCAAAGAATTCCACAGATTCACCACCCTCTGGCCTTATACTACTTTAGCATTACATTCTTGCTTTTATATTCTAGTCCTCTTGAAATGAATGCTAACATTTCATTCATTGGATCACTGGAAACTTTTCTGGGGAAGGGTTGACCTGTACAAGAGGGATGGGTTGCACCTGAACTGGTGGGGAACCAATATCCTGGCTGGGAGGTTTGCTGGTGCTACTTAGAAGAGCTTAAACTAGTTGTGCAGGGGCTGGGAACCAGATCCCCAAATCCATAAGGGAAGGACCGGACTGGAAGGTAATGTTAGGGAAAGTATTGAAAAGCAGAATCAAAATAACAGGTATGATGGTTTAGATAGTTTCAAGTGTGTGCATTTAATGCAAGGAGTATTATGGGTAAGGGTGATGAACTTAGAGCATGGATCAATACATGGAGCTATGATAATGTAGCCATTACTGAAATTGGCTGAAAGAGGGGCTGGAATGAGTGATTGATGTACCAGGTTTTCGAAGTTCTAGAAAAAATAGAGGAGGAGGTTAAGGCGGCGGGGTGGGGGGGAGGTAGGGGGGAGGTGCGGTGTTGCACTACTAATCAGGGACAATACCATAGCTGCTGTCAGGGGAGACAACATGAAGGGGTTAGGCACTAAGTCAATTGGCTGGAACTCAGGAACAAGAAGGGTGCAATCACACTGATGAGATCGTACTACAGACCCGCCAATAGCCACCAGGACATTGAGGACCAGACATGTAATCAGATTATGGAAATGTGTAAAAATAATAGGTTGTTGTCATGGGGGATTTCAACTTCCCTTATCTAAAGTAGGATCTTAGTATAAGGGGTTTAAGTGTATCCAGGAATGTTTCCTGAACCAGTATCAGGATGGTTCAACACGAACCATACCGGACCTGGTGTTGGGTAATGAGCCTGGCCAGGTGACTGACCTTTCAGTGGGTGAACAGTGATCACAACTCCTTATCTTTCAGGATAGCTATAGATAAGGATAGGTATGGTCTTTGTGGGAGAGTTTTAAATTGGAGTAGGGCAAATTATGATGGTATTAGGCAGGAACTAAGAAATGTTAATTGGGAACACCTTTGGGCAAGTCCACATCAGACACGTGGCGGGTGTTTAAAGTTCAATTGCACAGAGTACAGGAAAAGTATGTTCTTGTTAGAAGGAGGGACAGGGATGGATAGATAAGAGAACCTTGGACGTCCAGAGAAGGTATGAATGTAGTCAAGAATAAAAAGGAAAAGCAAGCAAAGCTTTGGAAGTTGGGGTCAAATGAAGCACGTGAGGAGTATAAAGGAGCCAGAAAAGAACTAAAGAAGGGAATTGGGAAAGCCAGGAGGCCATGAAAAGTTATTGACAAGTAGGATTAAGGTGAATCCCAAGACATTCTATACATAGAATGAGTAAAAGGATAACTAGGGAGAGGGTGGGATGACTCAAGGATAAAGGGGGAAATATTTGCTTGGAAGCAGAAAATGTGAGTGAGGTACCTATAATGAGTGCTTCGGTATTTACCAAGCAAAAAGGATTTGGAGATCAGTACTGAGTGCATAAAAATGTTAGGGCATTTTGAGGTCAAGGAGGAAGAAGTGTTGGGCCTCCAAAAGGGTATTAAGGTGGATGTCCCCAAGGCCTGATGGGATTTAACACACAGAGAAAAGTCAAAAAGTCACATCAAAACAGAAACAGCTGCAGGAGGAAGCCGCATGAAGAATCTGCAACTGCAAGTCTGAGCCACTCCCAGTCTTCTTGCAGCATTTGAAACCCGAACAGAACATGGAAGTGCTGGTCTGAGTCAGCAGTTAAAGAGTTAAACAGCTTTTATTGGAAACTGTATTGAAAGCCCTGAGTAGAAAGATGAATTGACTGTGTTATCAGGTGTGTTAATTCCTGCCAGCTCATTCACAGGCTACTTATCTCAACTATCTTTGAACCCTTCAGCTGACAGATATAGTAAGCTCCTCCTCCTGGCCCTCCTCCTTGGCTTTCACTCAGTCTCAGTCTGTGGTTTCAGACCAGATTTGCATAGCGTCAGTCCATCGGTAACAGGGCAGGAAGCACCATCTGTGGAAACAGGAAACTCCTTATCTGCAGATTCCTGCACTCCATATATGGTCCTTGATGGTGCCAGATGGAAAGTTCCGCTTGGGCTGCTCCATGAGTAAAAGTCATGTGACAGTAAATATTTTAGAAACGTGTGTGTTGTTTGAACTGACACACCTAACCCCTTAGGGCAAGTTAATTCACCAAATTAGACAGCAAGCACTTTCAGTGCCAAGACTGCAAGTGTGCTCGCTCACATTGGGCCAGACTAAGTGGAAAGAGGAAGGCAGTGCCAGAGAGTTCAGGGAGATGAAGCTGGTTCCTGGTGAGGCTGGATCAGAGCCGAGCCATGATGTCAGCATTTGCAGCATTTCAGTGGTCTGCAGGAATGACATTGTACAGCTGGCAGTCAGCAGCTTGTTGTGACAGGCAGCCAACTCTGCTGCAGGCAGCTCAAACACTGCACATGTCCTCTGACAGTGTGCTGAGTACAAAATACACACTGCCTTTCTATTGTTAATGTGGCCAAAACTAGGTTATTGCCGGTTAAATGTTTTGCAGTATAGTATTTTAGGCCAGGCAAAATATTAGCCAATAAATGGAATCACACTCAACCTCAACACATGTTCTCCTCACTTCATCTCCCTCCCTCCATTTCCCACCCTACATCCACCCATTTTTTCTCCCCACACCCTCTCACTTATTTTCTCCTCCCTCATCTTCAATCTCACCTCCTCTTTCTATCCGTCCTCCGTCAATTTATCTTATCTTCTTCCAACCTCTTCCCATCTACTCTCCCCATCTCCCTCATCATCTCCCTCCTTCCCATCTCCCCTCCCTGTCTCCCCCACCTGTCTCCCTCCCCGTGTCATATCTTCCCTCCACCGCCATCTACCCACCCCCTTCCCTTCATCACATCTACCCCCTCTCTCTCCTCTCCATCTTTCTGCCCCATTTCCACTCCCCCTATTTCCTACTTATCTGCCACCTCTCATTTCCTCTCCCCCACCTCTTTCACATCTCTAAGACATGTTGGTCGGTATCTTAATTGATCACTATGCCTTACCCCCCGTGCAGTGCCGTGAGAGTCAGGGGGATTGATGAGCAAGTGGGAGAGAATGGGTGACAGGAAAATGTGAGGGAGTGGATCTGACAGCCATTATCATCTTGATGGACTATAGTCACAGTCATAGAATGCAAGAGCTCTGAAACAGGACGTTCAGACCATCAAGCCAGTAGCAAAACATTAATCCCATTGACCTGTAGCTCCCAATCCATGTACCTATTTAAATTTCTCTGAAAGTAGCTGCATCCACTACTTGTGCTGGCAGTTCACTCCACACTCACCACCCCAAGTCAGAATCAGAATCAGGTTTATTAACACTGGCACGTGACGTGAAATTTGTTAACAGCAGCAGCAGTTCAATGCAATACATAACCTAGCAGAAAAAAAATAATAAATAAAATTAAAATAAAATAATAATAAATAAACAAGTAAATCAACTACAGATTATAGATTTTAAAAAACATGCAAAAACAGAAATACTGTATATTAAAAAAAGTGAGGTGGTGTCCAAAGATTCAATGTCCATTTGGGAATTGGATGGCAGAGAGGAAGAAGCTGTTCCTGAATCGCTGAGTGTGTGCCTTCAGGCTTCTGTACCTCCTACCTGATGGTAACAATGAGAAAACAGCATGCCCTGGGTGCTGGAGATCCTTAATAATGGATGCTGCCTTTCTGATACACTGCTCCCTGAAGATGTCCTGGGTACTTTGTAGGCTAGTGCCCAAGATGGAGCCAACTAAATTTACAACCCTCTGCAGCTTCTTTCAGTCGTGTGCAGTCGCCCCTCTCCCCCCCTCCATACCAGACAGTGATGCAGCCTGTCAGAATGCTCTACAGAAGTTTTTGAGTGTATTTGTTGATATGCCAAAGCTCTTCAAACTCCTAATAATATATAGCCTCTGTTCTTGCCTTCTATATAACTACATTGATACATTGGGACCAGATTAGATCCTCAGAGATCCTGATACCCAGGAACTTGAAGCTGCTCACTCTCTCCACTTCTGATCCCTCTATGAGGATTGGTATGTGTTCCTTCGTCTTGCTCTTCCTGAAGTCCACAATCAGCTCTTTCACCTTACTGACAATGAGTGCCAGGTTGTTGCTGTGGCGCCATTCCACTAGTTGGCATATCTCACTCCTGTATGCCCTCTTGTCACCATCTGAGATTCTACCAACAATGGTTGTATCATCAGCAAATTTGTAGATGGTATTTGAGCTATACCTAGCCACACAGTCATGGGTATATAGAAAGTAGAGCAGTGGGCTACGCACACACCCCTGAGGTGCGCCGGTGTTGATCGCCAGCGAGGAGGGGTAAGAGGTCCGGCATCCATGCTAGGCTAAAAGCTAACCCCACCAGGCCAGCGGTACCGTCCCTCCTGCTCTCAAATGTCCGCTCCATCGACAGCAAGCTGGATGAGCTGCGTCTGCTGAGAGAAACACACAAGGAATTTAAAGACTGCTGTGTGTATGTCTTAACGGAATCCTGGCTTCATGACAACATACCGGACGCGGCAATACAGCTAGAGGGAATGACATCGTTTTGTGCGGACAGAGAGGCGACTGGCTCCGGTAAGAGCCGAGGAGGAGGTCTGTGTATTTATATAAACAAAGACTGGTGTGTGAATGCTACAGTAGCTGCTAAACATTGCTCACCGCTGGCTGAGTTTCTCATTGTGAAATGCCGGCCGTTCTATCTGCCGAGGGAATTCACCATCATGCTTGAGGATTGAGGAGTATGCGGAGACAGTAATCAGCTACATAGCCAAATGCACGGAGGATGTCACTGTGATGAAAACCTTCACCGTACGTGGTTATAAAAAGCCATGGATGACAACAGCGGTGCGTTCACTACTGAAGGCCCATGACACAGCCTACAGATCGGGGGACAGGAGTACGCTTCACTCAGCCAGGTCTGCGCTTTCATTCGGGATCAGGAAAGTGAAAAGGGCCTACACAGGCAAAATACATGGACACTTCTGTGACACAGGTGACACCAGACGGATGTGGCAGGGCATTAGAGCTCTGACAGACTACAAGATCAGACATAAAAATGATGTCTGTGACGCCGCTCTTCCAGACAGGCTTAACAATTTCTTTGTACGCTTTGAAGCGTCGAACACTACAGCAAGGGGGAGAGCCAGTCCCTTTTTACCATCTGACCAGCCGGTTCTAGTGATTGATCCAGAGCAAACACGGAGGACCCTTGCCAGGGTCAACCCACGAAAAGCGGGAGGTCCCGACGACATCCCTGGACATGTGCTCAAGGAATGTGCTGATGTATTAGCAGATGTCCCGACAGACATTTTCAACATCTCCCTTAGTCAAGCTATTGTCCCCAGATGCTTCAAACCCTCCACAATCAACCCTGTAGCAAAGAAATCAGTTGTAGCCTGTCTGAATGATTACCGTCCCGTTGCCCTGACACCCATAGTGATGAAATGTTTTGAACGGCTTGTCAAGCCTCATATCACAGCCAGCCTCCCCTCATCACTGGATCCTCTACAGTTTGCTTATCGTCCAAATCGCTCTACGAAGGACACAATATCCACCACACTGCACACAATTCTCTCTCACTTGGACAACAAAGACACTTACGCCAGAATCCTGTACATTGATTTCAGTTCAGTGTTCAATACCATCATCCCGCAGAGACTAGTGGAGAAACTGTCGCTCCTTGGCCTTAACACTGCCATGTGTCGCTGGATTCTGGATTTCTTGACAGAGAGACCACAGTCAGTCCGTGTTGGCAGGAACATCTCTGACTCCATCACACTGAGCACTGGATCCCCACAAGGCTGTGTGCTTAGCCCATTGCTGTTTACACTGCCAACACATGACTGTGCAGCCAGATTCAAGGAGAACCTGATCATTAAGTTTGCTGATGATACCACAGTGGTGGGGCTCATCAGCAAAAATGATGAAACAATGTATAGGGAGGAGGTCAAACACCTAGTGAGCTGGTGCAGTGATAACAACTTGATGCTTAGTGTCACCAAAACCAAGGAGATGATCGTCAATTTCAGGCTGTCTCAGCCTGAGCACACACCCCTCAGCATCAGCAGCTCCACAGTGGAGAGAGCGGAAAACATCAAGTACCTTGGGGTGCAGATCTCAGACAATTTCACCTGGTCCAGGAATACCACTGGGATTGTGAAACGGGCCCAGCAGAGATTGCACTTTCTGAGGAAGCTTAAACAAGCATCACTCCCCACTAACATCTTAACTACATTCTACAGAGGCTGACCTTTTGCATCACAACTTGGGTACTCCATCTACAGTGCTGTTGACAAAAAAGCCTTGCAGAGGGTGGTTAGGGGAGCAGAGAAGGTTATTGGGGTCTCCCTACCTTCTGTCCAAGACCTCTTTCAGAGTCGATGCCTCCAGAAGACACGGTACATCATTAAAGACCCCTCACACCCTCTCCATGAACTGTTTGTTCTTCTGCCATCAGGCAAACGTTACAGGAGCATCAAAACTAAAACCACAAGGCTACTAAACAGCTTCCTCCCACAGGCAGTCAGACCGCTAAATAGCTGCTCCACCTGACTCTGCTTTGGACACTTTTAACTTGTACTGGACACTTATAACTGATTTTAACTGACATGTGGCTGTTGTGTTTTACTATTTATTGTTATGTTTATTACTTAGTGTTGCGTTTGTTATGTTATGATTGCACTGCCCCTGAGAAATGCTGTCTCATTCTGCCCTGCAGAGCTGATGTACGGTTAGAATGACAATAAAGTTTTTTGAATCTTTGAATATGTTATCACCAATCCACACAGATCGTGGTCTTCTGGTTAGGAAGTCAAGGATCCAGTTGCAGAGGCCCAGGTTCTGCAACCTCTCGGTCAGGATTGTGGGAATGATGGTGTTAAATGCTGAGCTATAGCTGATGAACGGCATCCTGACAGGCGTTCCTGTTGTCCAGGTGGTCCAAAGCCGTGTGGGGAGCCATTGAGATTGTGTCTACTGTTGATCCATTGTGACAATAGGCAAATTGCAATGAGTCCAGGTCCTTGCTGAGGCAGGAGTTCAGTCTAGACATGACCAACCTCTCAAAGCATTTCATCACTGCCGATGTGAGTGCTGCCGGGTGATAGTCATTAAGGCAGCCCACATTAATCTTCTTAGGCACTGGTATAATTGTTGCCTCTTTGAAGCATGGGAACTTCCGCCATGAGCAGTGGAAGGTTGAAAATGTCCTTGAGTACTCATTCTAGGTTTTCAGAGCCTTACCAAGTACTACATTGGGACCTTCTGCCTTGCAAGGGTCCACACTCTTTAAAGTGTTACCTGTCCACAGTATCGATTCCCGTGAGTATTGATTCCCATGAGTATCAATTCCCGCGAGCATCGATTCTGTGTCTCGTGATTCCCGTGAGTATTGATTCTCGTGACTCGTGATTCCCGCAAGTATTGATTCCCATGTCTTGTGATTCCCGTATCAATTCCCGTGTTTCTTGATTCCCACGAGTATTGATTCCGTGATTCCCGTGAGTGTCCCGTGACCTTGATACCTGTGAGCATCACCTGATGACATATCATGTAGTAATCTCGGGATTAGTGCCTGTGCCACGCGACAGTGAGAGTAGGAATGCAATGAGGTGGAGGATAAATGCATGGCTGAGGGATTGGAGCAGGGGGCAGGGATTCAAGTTTTTGGATCATTGGGACCTCTTTTGGCTCAGGCGTGACCTGTACGAAAAGGACGGGTTGCACTTGAATCCTAGGGGGACCAATATCCTGGCGGGGAGATTTGCGAGGGCTACTGAGGTGACTTTAAACGGGAATGGTTGAGGGGTTGGAATCAAATTAAAGAGACTAGGAGAGAGGAGGTTAGTTCACAACTGGGGGATGGGAACAAGTGAAGAGAGACAGAGGGGTGTAAAATGAGGGCAAAAGCAAAAAGTAGTAAGGTGAAAAGTAAAAGTGGCAGGCTGGCAAATCCAGGGCAAAAATCAAAAAGGGCCACTTTTCAACATAATTGTATAAGGGCTAAAAGTGTTATAAAAGCAAGCCTGAAGGCTTTGTGTGTCAATGCAAGGAGCATTCGTAACAAGGTGGATGAATTAAAAGTGCAGATTGTTATTAATGAATATGATATAGTTGGGATCACAGAGACATGGCTCCAGGGTGACCAAGGATGGGAGCTCAACATTCAGGGATATTCAATATTCAGGAGGGATAGACATGAAAGAAAAGGAGGTGGGGTAGGATTGCTGGTTAGAGAGGAGGTTAACGCAATAGAAAGGAAGGACATTAGCCTGGAGGATGGGGAATCGATATGGGTAGAGCTGCGTAACACTAAGGGGCAGAAGACGCTGGTGGGAGTTGTGTACAGGCCACCTAACAGTAGTAGTGAGGTCGGAGATGGTATTAAACAGGAAATTAGAAAAGTGTGCAATAAAGGAACAGCAGTTATAATGGGTGACTTCAATCTACATATAGATTGGGTGAACCAAATTGGTAAAGGTGCTGAGGAAGAGGATTTCTTGGAATGTATGCGGGATGGTTTTTTGTACCAACCTGTCGAGGAACCAACTAGAGAGCAGGCTATTCTAGACTGGGTATTGAGCAATGAGGAAGGGTTAATTAGCAATCTTGTCATGAGGGGCCCCTTGGGTAAGTGTGACCATAATATGGTGGAATTCTTCATTAAGATGGAGAGTGACATAGTTAATTCAGAAACAAAGGTTCCGAACTTAAAGAAGGGTAACTTTGAAGGTATGAGACGTGAATTACCTAAGATAGACTGGCAAATGATACTTAAAGAGTTGACGGTGGATATGCAATGGCAAGCATTTAAAGGTTGCATGGATGAACTACAACAATTGTTCATCCCAGTTTGGCAAAAGAATAAATCAAGGAAGGTAGTGCACCCGTGGCTGACAAGGGAAATTAGGGATAGTATCAATTCCAAAGAAGAAACATACAATTTAGCCAGAAAAAGTGGCTCACCTGAGGACTGGGAGAAATTCAGAGTTCAGCAGAGGAGGACAAAGGGCTTAATTAGGAAGGGGAAAAAAGATTATGAGAGAAAATTGGCAGGGAACATAAAAACTGATTGTAAAAGCTTTTATAGATATGAAAAGATCTATAAGAAAAAGATTGGTTAAAACAAATGTAGGTCCCCTACAGACAGAAACAGGTGAATTGATTATGGGGAGCAAGGACATGGCAGACCAATTGAGTAATTACTTTGGTTCTGTCTTCACTAAGGAGGACATAAATAATCTTCCGGAAATAGTAGGGGACAGAGGGTCTAGTGAGATGGAGGAACCGAGGGAAATACATGCTAGTAGGAAAGCGGTGTTAGGTAAATTGAAGGGATTAAAGGCAGATAAATCCCCAAGGCCAGATGGTCTGCATCCCAGAGTGCTTAAGGAAGTAGCCCAAGAAATAATGGATGCATTAGTGATAATTTTTCAAATCTCTTTAGATTCTGGACTAGTTCCTGAGGATTGGAGGGTGGCTAATGTAACCCCACTTTTTAAAAAAGGAGGGAGAGAGAAATCAGGGAATTATAGACCGGTTAGCCTAACATCGGTGGTGGGGAAACTGCTAGAGTAGTGATCAAAGATGTGATAACAGCACATTTAGAAAGTGGTGAAATCATCGGACAAAGTCAGCATGGATTTGTGAAAGGAAAATCATGTCTGACGAATCTCATAGAATTTTTTGAGGATGTAACTAGTAGAGTGGATAGGGGAGAACCAGTGGATGTGGTATATTTGGATTTTCAAAAGGCTTTCGACAAGGTCCCACACAGCAGATTAGTGTGCAAACTTAAAGCACACGGTATTGAGGGTAAAGTACTGATGTGGATAGAGAATTGGTTGGCAGACAGGAAGCAAAGAGTGGGAATAAACGGGACCTTTTCAGAATGGCAGGCAGTGACTAGTGGGGTACTGCAAGTCTCAGTGCTGGGACCCCAGTTGTTTACAATATATATTAATGACTTGGATGAAGAAATTAAATGCAGCACCTCCAAGTTTGCGAATGACACGAAGCTGGGCGGCAGTGTTAGCTGTGAGGAGGATGCTAAGAGGATGCAGGGTGACTTGGATAGGTTAGGTGAGTGGGCAAATTCATGGCAGATGCAATTTAATGTGGATAAATGTGAGGTTATCCACTTTGGTGGCAAAAACAGGAAAACAGATTATTATCTGAATGGTGGCCAATTAGGAAAAGGGGAGGTGCAACGAGACCTGGGTGTCATTATACACCAGTCATTGAAAGTGGGCATGCAGATACAGCAGGCAGTGAAAAAGGCGAATGGTATGCTGGCAATCATAGCAAGAGGATTCAAGTACAGGAGCATGGAGGTACTACTGCAGTTGTAGAAGGCCTTGGTGAAACCACACCTGGAGTATTGTGTGCAGTTTTGTTCCCCTAATCTGAGGAAAGACATCCTTACCACAGAGGGAGTACAAAGAAGATTCACCAGATTGATCCCTGGGATGGCAGGACTTTTGTATGATGAAAGACTGGATGAACTAGGCTTATACTCGTTGGAATTTAGAAGATTGAGGAGGGATCTTATTGAATTGTATAAAATCCTGAAGGGATTGGACAGGCTAGATGCAGGAAGATTGTTCCCAATGTTGGGGAAGTCCAGAACGAGGGGTCACAGTTTGAGGATAAAGGGGAATCCTTTTAGGGCCGAGATGAGGAAAAACTTCTTCACACAGAGGGTGGTGAATCTGTGGAATTCTCTGCCACAGGAAACAGTTGAGGCCAGTTCATTGACTATATTTAAGAGGGTTAGATATGGCCCTTGTGGCTAAAGGGATCAGGGGGTGTAGAGGGAAGGCTGGTACAGGGTTCTGAGTTGAATGATCAGCCATGATCACACTGAATGGTGGTGCAGGCTTGAAAGGCCGAATGGCCTACTCTTGCACCTATTTTCTATGTTTCTATGTTTCTATCCCATTGATATAATAGGGGAGACCGCCGATTGTTGGGAGTTGCTTTTGGGGAGTCGCAGTCGGTGGTAGAAGGAGAGAGAGAAAGAGAGAGAGAGTGAAGATTGTAGGCTTCGAACGAACCCAAAGGATTGGGGTTAATCAGTGGCATTCGGTGCATTTCAGGTGTGACTGACACTGGGTATAATCCACATGTGGCACGCACTTTTGTTAACCCTTAGATGGTTTGGGTGTTGTGTAGTGACCACTTCGGCGAAAGGGTCAGTTACTTTGAGAAAACTCAGTTTTCGTAGTCATTTTGGAAAAGGTACTTCTCGGCTGGGATTGGCATCAACGGTTTCTTCGTTTCTTCAAGAATCGCCTCATCGCTGCTTCATGAAGTCTCTCCTCTCACTTATTTCATGAATCACTTGGACTTCCTAGACTACCACTATAAGACTGTGCTTGAGTAAGATCTGTTAAGAATTGTCTCTAAGTTCGACTGTTTGATAGCTATAGATGCATAGCACTGTTAACTTCCGTTTAATTTAGTCATTTGTTTACTTTTCTGTTTTTGAGTAGAGGTTAATAAGATTCATTGTTTATCTATAAAAACCCATCTTAATTTCATATCTATTGCTGCTAGTACGTAACATAAAAATTGGGGGCTCGTCCAGATGTGAACAAATTTAGAGCTTATTGATTGTTTAATTATCGATCTGATTGGGGAAAGGGACATACCCAATTCCTTTTGTTTGATTGGTTTGTGTGTGGTGATCAGCAGCAATGGATGTTGGGAACTGTCTGGAATCATCAACCCCTGCGGCATTAGAGAAAGTTGTTACGTACCCCGTAACTGGGTTGCCAAACCAGCAGAAATGGAACGCTCGTTGGGGTCTGTGATTACTAGGAACTAATAAAGTTTTATTAAAGAAATAAGTAATACAGTACGCTAATCGTAAGGATAGAAATATAACAGGTTAGCAATGATAGTACACACATATACACAGAAATAGGGTAATAGGAATCAATCAAGCTCTATCGCAGTCTAGGGGTAAAATGATCAGTCTCAAGTGATGCAGAGTTCAGTTCAGTTTAGTGCAGTTCGAAGTAATCGCTGTTGTTGTACTGCTGGGGAGAGAGAGAGAGAGAGAGAGAGAGAGAGAGAGAGAGAGAGAGATGCAGTTGGTTTCAGGCAGACCTTTTGATGTCTTCGCAGTTGGTTTTGGGCAGACTTTTTGATGTCTTCTAATCCCACTGTGGTCACCGAGTGTGACCCCTCCATTCCGGATACGATTGTTCTTTCGCGGTGAACCCAGCACCCAGGCAAGGGCGGACACACACCCCAGGTTCCCACCAATCATACCTTTACACCCTGTGAGCCTCTGATTGGTTCCCGTGAACCGGTCCTCCACAATCCCACCAACTTGTGGGGGAACACTTCTCTTTCCAGGGGACTCGTGGCGTGTCGTACCTTAGAAAACCTGCTCTTTTTATTCCCCTGCTGGGGTATCACCTGTCCATCAAACTTCGAACAGTTCAGGTTCAAAGCAACCGGTCTGTCAATATCTGAATTGTGTTTCTTTCCCGTTAATCTCTCTCTTCTCTCTCATTAGCATTTTGAATTTTTCTCCATTGTCTTCTGTTATCTCTCTCATTAGCATCATCCGTCTGGTAACTGTGCTTGGCGTCACACATGTCACACCCACCCATAAAAGGATTTTTACCGGGATAAAAATTATGGGCATGAATGCACATTATAAGATACACACTAATATACAGGTAGTCATCAGCTATTCGGCTAATACAGAGAACTTTAAGTTTTAACACCTTGACAGACAATCAGCAATCACATTGTCCGTTCCTTATATATGTTTTATCTTAATATCAAATTCCTGTAAGACCAGGCTCCAACTTAGTAAGCGTTTGTTTTTATCCTTCATTGTGGCCAAAAACACTAATGGATTGTGATCAGTGTAAATTATCAGTTGTTTCCATACCGGACAAATATAAACCTCAAAATGTTGTAATGCTAGTATGATTGCCAGTAATTCCTTCTCCACAGTGGAATAATTTCTCTGATGGACATTAAACTTCTTAGAAAAATAAGGTGTTCAATCTCCTCTTTGTCTGTCTGTAACAGCACCGCCCCTGCTGCTTTGTCACTAGCATCTGTTGCTAGGTAGAAGGGTTTTGAAAAGTCAGGCGCATTCAATACAGGGTGGTGACACAGAATCGCCTTCAGACTCTCGAAGGCTTTTTGACAAAGATCGTTCCACACAAACTCCGCATTCTTCGGCAAGAGCTTAGTAAGAGGAAGGGTAATATCTGCAAAGTTTTTGCAAAACTTCCGATAGTACCCCACCATCCCCAAGAACCTTCTCAGGGCCTTCTTGTCCGTGGGGATGGGAACTTCAGAGATAGTCTGCATCTTAGCCTGCATCGGTGCCAGCTGCCCCTGTCCTACCACATACCCCAGATATGTGACCTTAGCGTGGCCGACCTCACTTTTTGCGAGGTTCACTGTTAGGTTGGTTTCAGACAGCCGTTTAAACAGTTCCTCTACTACCACAATGTGCTCCTCCCACGTGTCACTCCAGACCACTAAATCGTCAATATACGCTTCTGCATTCTTTAACCTTTTTATCACTGAATTAATCATCCTTTGGAAGGTCCCTGGGGCGTTCTTCATGCCAAAAGGTAAAACATTATACTCGTATAAACTGGATGGAGTGACAAATGCTGAGATTTCTCTAGCCCGGTCGGTTAAAGGAACGCACCAGTACCCTTTCAGCAAATTGACCGTTGTGATGTACTTAGCTCTCCCCACTTTATCAATGCAATTGTCTACCCTTGGGATGGAGTAAGCATCAGTTTTTGTGATGGTGTTCACCTTTCTGTAATCTGTATAGAATCGTATGCTCCCATCAGCTTTCGGGACAACCACACAGGGAGACGCCCATTCCGATTTGGATGGCCTAATAATACCTGTGGCTAGCATGTGTTCAATTTCTTTCTCCACTAGCTTGCCCTTCTCCAAGTTCATGCTATAGGGGTGTTGTTTAATAGGCTGGTTTGATGTGACAACAACATCATGTACCTTCCCCTTGCATCGCCTCGGGACATCCAGACACACATCTGCATGCCAGTTAATTAGCTTTATCAGTGGCTCACTCTGTTCAGGGGTTAAGTGAGAGACCTTATCAGCAAAGTTGGCCAAAACAATAGAGTTCTCCAATCTGGTCGGCACCATATTTATCTTTTCAAGATGGGTTTTCCACTTATCATTTGGCACCCCAGCCTCATTAATTTTCGTGAGAACACCAACTAGATCTGCTTTCTGATCGTGGTAAGCTTTTAACATATTAATGTGTACTAATTGGGTTGGCTTACGTCTGTCTGGCGTTTCGATGACATAATTCAAAGAGTCTATCTTTTTAATCACTTTGTACAGACCATGGAATCTCGCCTGGAAGGGGTTAGTTACCACTGGAAACAGAACTAAGACCCTATCGCCCACTTGAAACACTTGTCCGCGGGCACGTCTATCATACCACTGTTTCATTTTAGTTTGGGAGTGTCGTAGATTTTCTTTGGCAAGGTCACAGATCCTTTTAAGCCTCTCACGAAATTTTAAAACATAGTCAATCACATTGACTTGTACTGCCGGACTGGACCATTGTTCTTTGAGTAAGGTCAGGGGTCCTCTGGGCCGATGACCGAAGACGAGCTCGAATGGGCTGAACCCCAATGACTCCTGAACCATGTCCCTTACGGCAAATACCAGAAGAGACAAGGCATCATCCCAGTCCCTAGCATTCTCTTGACAATAAATTTTAATCATGGTCTTTAATGTTGCGTGGAATCTTTCCAACACCCCTTGGGACTCAGGTGGTATGCGGAGGCCAAAATCTGCTTTGCTCCCATCTCATCCAACATCCGTCGGAATGTGTGAGATGTGAAGACACTCCTCTGATCTGACTGGATTTCCCTGGGCAGCCCCACCGTAGTGAAAAATTTCACAAGCGCCTTTACCACTGCGGGATCCTTGACGCTTGCCAGGGGCACAGCCTCCGGAAACCTGGTGGCGGCGCACATCATAGTCATCACGTACTCTCGCCCACTCGCAGTTCTGGGCAGGGGACCGACAAAATCCACAATTATTCAGGAAAAAGGTTCCCCTGAAAGCAGGTATCGGTCGAAGGGGCGCTTTAGGCACGACCTGGTTCGGCTTTCCTACCACCTGACATAAATGACATCACCTACGATATTCAACAATATCCTTCCTCATGTTCGGCTAGTAAAACTCTTTCATGATCCTATCGACTGTTTTCCTCACCTCAAAATGTCCACTGAGGGGTATCTTGTGGGCCAGGTTAAAAATCTCATCCCTATAAATTTTCGGCACTACCACCTGGTGCACCACCCCCCACTCCTCATCTGCGGGCACGGTACTTGGTCTCCATTTCCTCATCAGTACTCCCTCCTCCACATAATAGCCCACTGGTTCCCTTTTTATTTCTGCTTCGGAGGGAGTTGTCTCCGTCAAAACCATCAGCTCCTCATCTCATTCCTGTGCCTGTATAAATTCCTTCCTCGCTAATGATAAATCTACCTCACTTTCTTCCGCCCCACTCTGCTCCTTCTTCTCACTTTCTAACCCCTCCTGGTACAAGGCTGGTAAAAACATCTCAGCTAAATCTACATTCATTTCGGCAGCCTTTCGGGACATGCGCCGAGTCACTGCGCGAACGGGATAAACCTGTGAGTCCATGTGCGGGGCCTCAACGCTGGCAGGCTTGCTTGTCAGTTTTACTGCTGGGTACACACCTCCACCTGCAAGGTCGTTACCGATTAAGACCTCTACGTCTTCCGTCGGTAATTCAGGCCTCACCCCTATCGTGACTGATCCGGAGACCAAGTCGCTTTTTAGGTGTATCTGGTGCAAAGGTACTGCTTCAGTCCCTTTCCCAATGCCTTTTATCACACTGACCTCCCCAGTCTCGGTCTCTGAACTAAAGTCTAACACACTCCTTAAGATCAATGACTGATAAGCCCCAGTGTCTCTCCCGATCCGTACTGGAACTGGGTTTGACCCCTCCTTCACCGACACCAATCCAGCTGAAATAAACTTCCTGCGCCCTTCCTGAACTCTATCAGACCTCTTCGCCCCTAGCGGTTTGTTTGCCGGCTCAATACAGCCAGTTGGAGTCGTCGTTTTTCCTTTCCCTGTCTCCTTCTTGGGGGCAAAACACCTGGACGCAATGTAGCCGAATTTCCCACAATTATAGCATATGATCCCAGGAGACTTCCTACCAAACTGCTCCCGGTCTTCCTTATCCTTCTCACTAGTCCCCGGCTTAGTTTCTGGCTTTTCCGGTGAACTTTCTCCAACCCCTCGACTACCCTTCTGGTAGCTTTTACTTGGGTAAACTTCGCTTTGTGTGTTAACGCGTACTCATCCGCTAACTTAGCAGTTGCGGCTAAGGTTTCTGCCTCTTTCTCATCTAGATAGGGCCTCATACCTTCAGGGTCACAACCTTTAAACTGCTCAATCAGTATTAGCTGTAGCAGTCTGTCATAATCCCCATTGACCCCTTTCGAGGCGCACCAACGCTCACAATACATCTGCATCCCACGGGCAAACTCTAAATACGTGCGGCCCCACTGCTTCCTCACATTCTGGAACCTTTGCCGGTATGCCTCCGGGACCAATTCATAAATCCTGAGTATAGCCTCTTTCACTATATCATACCGCTGGGCATCTTCTGCTGACAATGTCGAGTAAGCTTGTTGAGCCTTCCCTTTCAGCACGCTCTGAAGCAAAACAGCCCACTTAACCTTCGGCCAGTCCTGACTTGCAGCGACTTTTTCAAAATGTAGAAAGCACCGATCAACATTGGCCTCCTCAAATGGGGGAACCAACCTAACCTCCTGGGTCGCCCTGAACCCTCCACCTTGGTTCGGCATTTGGCCCTTCTCTAGTGCCATTCTTAACTTCTCAAGCTCAAACTTCCTTTCCTTCTCTCTCTCTTCCCGTTCTAACTGCTTCTCTTCTCGTTCTAGCTGCTTTATTCTCTACTCCCATTCTAGTTGCTTCTCTTCTCGTTCTAGCTGCTTTACTCGGAACTCATCTGCGGCTGCACTGCTTCTCCACCAGGTTTGCTTATAGACACCGCCTCCAGCTCCCTGTGGGGAAAAACACCTTTAGATACATAATGCTCAACGATAGCTCTGTGCATCTCCACTCTCCTCATTGTCGGCTTCCCCTTAAAAAGATTCAACCGTTTTGCAACAGTCACCAATCTGATTTCCTGCCATCCTCTAATGCCTCCAAGGTTGGCGCCTTTAGAAATTCCTCAATCTCCATTTCTGCTGTTTGCCCTCTTTTTTTCTTTCGGGAATTTCAACCCAATCAATTTACCCGGTCCCAAATTTTTGGCGTTCAAAATCCTGGCGAGCCCCCACTTATGTTACGTACCCTGTAACTGGGTTGCCAAACCAGCAGAAATGGAACACTCATTGGAGTCTGCGATTACTAGGAACTAATAAAGTTTAATTAAAGAAATAAGTAATACAGTACGCTAATCATAAGGATAGAAATGTAACAGGTTAGCAATGATAATACACACATATACACAGAAATAGATAGGAATCAATCAAGCTCTATCACAGTCTAGGGGTAAAATGATCAGTCTCAAATGAAGCAGAGTTCCGTTCAGTTTAGTGCAGTTCAAAGTAATCGCTGTTGTTGTACTGTTGGAGAGAGAGAGAGAGAGAGAGATGCAGTTGGTTTCAGGCAGACCTTTTGATGTCTTCTAATCCTGCTGTGGTCACCGACTGTGACCCCTCTGTTCCGGATACGATCGTTCTTCCGTGGTGAACGAGGCACCCAAGCAAGGGCGGACACACACCCCAGTTTCCCACCGATTGTACCTTTACACCCTGTGAGCCTCTAATCGGTTTCTGCGAACCGGTCCTCCACACTCTCACCAACTTGTGGGGGCACACTGTTCTTTCCAGGGGTCTCGTGGTGTGTTGTGCCTTAGCAAACCTGCTCCTTTTATCTCCCTGCTGGGGTGTCACCTGTCCATCAAACTTCAAACAGTTCATGTTCAAAGCAACCGGTCTGTCAATATTCTGAGCAACACACATCAAAGTTGCTAGTGAATGCAGCAGGCCAGGCAGCATCTCTAGGAAAAGGTACAGTCGACGTTTCAGGCTGAAACCCTTTGTCAAGACTACCTGAAGAAAGAGCTAGTAAGAGATTTAAAAGTGAGAGGGGGAGGGGGAGATCCAAAATGATAGGAGAAGACAGGAGGGGGAGGGATGGAGCCAAGAGCTGGACAGGTGATTAGCAAAAGGGATACGAGAGGATCATGGGACAGGAGGTCTGGGAAGAAAGACAAGGGTGGGGGGGAACCCAGAGGATGGGAAAGGGGTATATTCAGAGGGACAGAGGGAGCAAAAGGAGAGTGAGAGAAAGAATGTGTGTATAAAAGTAAGTAACAGATGGGGTATGAGGGGGAGGTGGGACATTAGCGGAAGTTAGAGAAGTCGATGTTCATGCCATCAGGTTGGAGGCTACCCAGACGGAATATAAGGTGTTGTTCCTCCAACCTGAGTGTGGCTTCATCTTGACAGTAGAGGAGGCCGTGGATAGACATGTCAGAATGGGAATGGGATGTGGAATTAAAATGTGTGGCCACTGGGAGATCCTGCTTTCTCTGGTGGACAGAGCATAGGTGTTCAGCAAAATGACCTCCCAGTCTGTGTCAGGTCTCGCCAATATATAGAAGGCCACATCGGGAGCAATATATCCCCCCAGCCGACTCTGAATATCTGAATTGTGTTTCTTTCCTGTCAATCTCTCTCTTCTCTCTCATTAGCATTTTGAATGTTTCTCCATTGTCTTCTGTTATCTCCCTCATTAGCATCATCAGTCTGGTAGCTCTGCTTGGCGTCACACATGACAAAGTGAAAAAGGATGAGCTGCTGGAAATTGCTAAAGAACTGAAGCTTATAGGGATAATGACGGCTACAACATAGCCAGTGATTCAGAGGAAAATAGCTGAGCGCTATATAACTAAGAAAGTGTTTGATGAAGGTGTTAGGTAAGTTTCCTGTAAGTGAAGTTGAGATGCAGCTACAACTGGAACAGATGAAGTTAGAGAGATTTAAAGTAGAGGTGGCAGAAAGGGAAAGAGATAAAGAGAGAGAAGCTGCAGGAAAACAAAGGCAATTTGAGCTAGCGATAGAGAGGTTAAGGCTTGAGAAGCAAGCTGGTTTGAGGAAACTGGTTGTACCATTTGTTGCTAGTCAGTAAGTTAAATTGGTTCCTCCATTTAATGAGGCAGAAGTTGATAACTACTTCCAGCATTTTGAAAAAGTTGCTCGGAGTTCACAGTGGCCGAAAGAGGGCTGGCTTGTCCTTTTATAAAGTGTAATTAAAGGTAAAGCACAACAGGTTTATCTGGCCTTAACTGGTGAACAGGCAGCTGATTATGATACTGTGAAACAGGTTACACTTAAAGCTTATGAATTGGTTCCGGAAGCTTATAGACAAAGATTTAGGAGTCTGAAGAATTTTACGTGGAATTTGCCTATGATAAATCTGTGTCTTTTGAGCGCTGGTGCACATCTACAAATGTGAATGGAGGGTGTGACAACTTGAAAGAGTTGGTTTTAATAGAGGAATTTAAAAGGTGCATCCCTAATGACATAAGGGCATTTTTGGATGAGGAGGACACTGCCATGTTGCAAGAGTCTGCTAAATTAGCAGATGAGTTTGCTCTAACCCACAAGGGTAAGTTTACTACGAGTAAAACTTTCCAAAGGAGTAGCATGGATAGTCAGGGTAAACCAGAAATTAAATCAGAAGCTAGTGATAAAGGTAAGGATGAAGGGAAGCAAATGAAGGAAAATCATTTTGGTGCGATTTATCACTATTGTAGGAAATCTGGTCATGTTATGGCTAACTGTTTCCGTCTGAAGAAGGAGTAAAAGGAGGCAGTTCCAGATGCCTGTGTGCAACACTTTGAAACACCTATAAACCAACAGGGTTTGGGACATTCAAAGGAAGCTCTGTCAAGGTCTGACCAAGTTAGGAAGGGATTTGATCATTTTATGTCAGAAGGATTTGTTTCCATGAATGAAGGGTCCACCCAACTACCTGTAAAAGTTCTTCAGGATACTGGGGTTTCTCAGTCACTTATGTTAGACAGTGTTCTCGAGTTTAGTGATGAGACTGCCACTGGTGAGGTAAATCTTATATGAGGTATTGGGGGTGACCTTATGTCTGTACCTCTGCACAAAGTAGTTTTAAAGTCGGGGTTAGTTTCAGGACCTGTTAAGATCGGACTACGTCCCAGTTTACTAGTGGATGGTGTTTCTTTATTGTTAGGGAATGACCTAGCAGGAGGAAAAGTTGTTCCTGCGGTGCAGCTGACAACTAAACCAATCCCTGATGATCCAAAGATGGATTCCTCCTGTGCAGTAACCCGAGCTATGGCCAAAAGGTCTGCCAAGGCAAATGGTTCTGTGCAGCATGAGTCTGCTACCCATGACAGCTCAAATTGGATTCAGATTTTGATGATTTGTCAGAAACCTTCCTACCTTCCTTGTTTGTTCAAAATCCTTGTAGTAAGTCTGACCATAAAGACTTGCTTCTGTCCAGGAAGGAGATGATAGCAGAGCAGAGCAGAGACCCTGAGATTGCCACCTTAAGAGGGAAAGCTCCCTGATAATGAAATTGAGAAGGTGCCAGTAAGGTATTATTTCAAGAGTGGAGTGTTAATGAGGAAGTGGAGACCACCTGATCTTCCTGCAAGTGAGGATTGGGCAGTTGTTCATCAGGTAGTAGTTCCTAAAGTCTATAGGAATGAGATTTTAACTTTGGCTCATAGTATGCCATTGGGTGGCCATCTTGGTGTGAATAAAACTGTGAACAAGGTTTTTAAACACTTCTTCTGGCCTGGGTTGAGGAAAGATGTGGTGACATTTTGCTGAACTTGTCACACTTGTCAGGTTGTGGGAAAACCTAATCAAGTCACCCCAGTGGCCCCATTGCAACCTATTCCTGCATTTGGTGAACCGTTTTCTAAAGTTACTATGGATTGTGTTTTGCCCACTGCCAAAAACTAAAGCTGGCCATCAATATTTGCTGACTATCATGTGTACAGCATCTAGGTTTCCAGAAATCCAGTCTGATCAAGGAAGTAATTTTATGTCTGGATTATTCCAGCAGGTATTTTATAAACTGGAAGCCAAACAGATTACATTGTCTGTGTACCATCCAGAATCACAAGGGGCCTTAGAAAGGTTCCATTCTACCCTCAAAACCATGATCAGGATGTTTTGTGTTGAAAATGAGAAGGATTGGGATGAGGGAGTTCACTTGCTTTAGTTTGCAGTAAGGGAGTCAGTGCAGGAGTCCCTAGGCTTTAGCCCCTTTCAACCTGTGTTTGGGCACTGGGTCCAAGGACCTTTGGCATTGTTAAAAGAACAGTGGGTTAACAAAGAACTACATATTAATTTGCTGGATTATGTCTTAAAGTTTAAGGAGAAATTGCAAAAAGTTTGCAGTTTGGCAAGGGAAAATTTAAAATCTGCTCAGGAAAGAATAAAAAATTGGTATGACAAGGAAGCTAGAATAAGGTCATTCAAGCCAGGAGATAAGGTGTTGGTTCATTTCCCTGCGCAAGCAAAGTTTCATGGTCCTTACGAGATTATGTCTAAAGTTAATAATGTGGACTATGTGGTAAAAACACCAGATCGACAAAGGCCAACGCAGCTTTGTCATGTAAACATGATAAAACCATATTATGAAGAACAGTCCGCCACTATGACTGTTGTTGTCAATAACAATGAGTCTGACCTCCCTGGGAACTTGGTAGTTGATCCATCTGAAGCTTATTTTAAACCAAACATTATTTCTGCCGGACTAACAAATTCGACAATTTTGGAAAATATTGATGAGAAATTGACTCATTTGCAGCCACAGCAGCGGCTGTGAAATTTAGGGATTTATTTGCAGATGTTCCAAAAAAAACCACAATAGCCTCACATGATGTCGATGTTGGAAATGTCAAACCCATAAGGCAACATCCATATCGAATGAATATGAAAAACTGTACATTTGCCGAACAAGAAATTAAGTATATGTTAGAAAATGATATTAGAACCATAGAACCATAGAACACTACAGCACAGAAAACAGGCCATTTGGCCCTTCTAGTCTGTGCCGAAACATTATTCCACTAGTCCCATTGAACTGCATCCAGACCATAACCCTCCAGACCTCTCCCATCTATGTACCAATACAATTTATTCTTAAAATTTAAGAGTGAGCCCACATTTACCACATCAGATGGCAGCTTGTTCCACACTCCCACCACTTTCTGAGTGAAGAAGTTCCCTTTAATGTTCCCCCTAAACCTTTCCCCTTTCACCCTAAAGCCATGTTCTCTCGTATTTATCTCTCCTAATCTAAGTGGAAAAAGCCTATTCACATTTACCCTGTCTATATCCCTCATAATTTTGTAAACCTCTATCAAATCTCCCCTCATTCTTCTACGGTCCAAGGAATAAAGTCCTAACCTGTTCAATCTTTCCCTGTAACTCAACTCTTGAAGACCTGGCAACATCCTAGTAAATCTTCTCTGCACTCTTTCTCTTTCAATATTTTATTAACTTATATATAAGAATACAGAGTACAGGAAAAAATATATATGTCAATACATTAAGCTAAATCACATATAAAGACTCCTCACCCTATAGTCGTACAAGTCAATTAGTTCATAACATTGAAAAATCATAATTTTATTGTATAAAAAAATCTAACCCACTACCAAGACCAAAGCTGATTAGCAGAAAAAGAGAAAAAAGATTGTTAGTCATCATCTGTGCTTTAACAGCAAATCAAAGGTTTCCAAAATAATTCAGAAAAGGCCCCCACAATGTTTGAAAGTCTTGATTAGATTCAAAGATTGAACATCGAATCTTCTCTAAATTTAAACATGACATCACACCACGTAACCATTGAGCGTGAATAGGAGAGGCCACATCTTTCTATTTAAGCAAAAGCGTCCTTCTGGCCACAAGAGACATAAAAGCCAAAATGTGCAAGTCAGATGGCTCCAAAATAATGTCCTTTCCTCCAACAATACCAAATAAAGCAGTCAAAGGATTAGGCTTATAATTTACTTTAAAAAGTATCGAAAAGGTTTGAAATACTTATTTCCAATGTTTTCCAAGACTTGGACATGACCAGAACATATGAATGAGTGAAGCTTCTCCATTATTACATTTATCACAATACGGAGATATATCTAAATAAAAACGAAACAACTTATCATTAGTCATATGGGCCCTATAGACCACTTTAAATTGTAGGAGAGAGTGGCAGGCACATAACGATGAAGTGCTGATCAATTTAAAAAATTGATTCCAAGTTTCCTCAGAAATTGTAAATCTTGTTCCCAAAGATTTTTAATTTTATCTAAAAGAACACTTCTCATTCCCAACAGCATATTATAAATATTAGATATAGATCCATTATAAAAAAGGTTTCAGATTAAAAATTACATCTAGTAGATTCTTATCAGGACTTTTAGGAAATGTACTTATTTGAGACCGTAAAACATCTCTTATTTGTAGGTATCGAAAAAAGTGAGTTTTGGGTAAACTATATTTAGTTGACAATTGTTCAAACGAGAAAAGACTTCCCTCTACAAGTCCTGAAGCCATTTAATACCTAATCTATTCCATTCTTTAAAAGTCACATCAATCATAGAGGGTTTAAAAAAATAATTAGAAAAAATGGGACTGGAAAGAGAAAATCTCAATAAGCCAAAATATTTTCAGAATTCTATTCAAATTCTCATAGTGTGTTTAACTACCAGATTATCAGTTAACTTACTCAAAGACAAAGGAAGTGAGGATCCAAGAAGAGAAATAATAGAGAATTTATTAACAGAATTAGCTTCTAAGAAAACCCATATCAGGCAATCCTCATGATTTATATAATATAACCAATATGTAAGATTTCTTTATATTAACTGCCCAATGATAATATCTAAAATTTGGTAAGGCTAATCCTCCATTCTTCTTACCTTTCTGAAGATGAATTTTATTTAATCTTCCATGTATCTGATATAATAGAGTCAAGAGAATCAAAAAAGGATTTAGGAATGAAAACTGGCAATGCCTGAAAAAGATATATAAATTTAAGTAATACTGTATATTCATTTTGATAGAGTCAATTCGACCAATTAACGATAACGAAAGAGGCAACCAATTTAATAGCATTCCTTTTACATGATACAATAGAGTAAGAAAGTTTTCTTTAAATAGACACTTATGATTTTTAGTAATTGTTACACCTAAATAAGTAAATTGGTTTCTTATAATTTTAAAAGGAAGGTTAGAATTTGTTGGTATCAAATTGTTCAAAGGGAAAATTTCACTTTTATGTAGGTTTAATTTATAACCTGAAAACTGGCTAAACTCTGCACTCTTTCAATCTTATTGATATCCTTCCTATAGTTAGGTGACCAGAACTGCACACAGCACTCTAAATTTGGCCTCACCAGTGTCTTGTACAACCTCCATAACATCCCAACTCCTATACGCAATACTTCGATTTATGAATGCCAGGATTCCAAAAGCCTTCTTTACAACCCTGTCAACCTGTGACGCCACTTTCAGGGAATTATGTATCTGAACTCCCAGATCTCTGTGTTCCTCCTCACTCCTCAGTGCCCTACCATTTACTGTGTATGACTTACCTTGATTTATCCTTCCAAAATGCGACACCTCACACTTGTCTGCATTAAATTCCATCTGCCATTTTCTGGCCCATTTTTCCATTTGGTCCAGATCCCTCTGCAAGCTTTGAAAGCTTCCTCGCTGTCCACAATGCCTCCAATCTTAGTGTCATCAGCAAACTTGCTAATCCAATTTACATAAAAGTTGCTGGTGAATGCAGCAGGCCAGGCAGCATCTCTAGGAAGAGGTGCAGTCGACGTTTCAGGCCAAGACCCTTCATCAGGACTAACTGAAGGAAGAGTGAGTAAGGGATTTGAAAGTTGGAGGGGGAGGGGGAGACCCAAAATGATAGGAGAAGACAGGAGGGGGAGGAATGGAGCCAAGAGCTGGACAGGTGATAGGCAAAAGGGATATGAGAGGATCATGGGACAGGAGGTCTGGGAAGAAAGACAAGGCTGGGAGGGGACCCAGAGGATGGGAAAGGGGTATATTCAGAGGGACAGAGGGAGAAGAAGGAGAGTGAGAGAAAGAATGTGTGTATAAAAATAAGTAACAGATGGGGTACGAGGGGGAGGTGGGGCATTAGCGGAAGTTAGAGAAGTCGATGTTCATGCCATCAGGTTGGAGGCTACCCAGACGGAATATAAGGTGTTGTTTCTCCAACCTGAGTGTGGCTTCATCTTTACAGTAGAGGAGGTGGTAGGTGAGGACCAGGGGAACCCTATTCCTAGTGGGGTGGCGGGAGGATGGAGTGAGAGCAGATGTACGTGAAATGGGGGAGATGCATTTAAGAGCAGAGTTGATAACTCTGGTCCTCACCTACCATCCCACCAGCTTCTGGGTCCAACATATTATTCTCCATAATTTCCGCCACCTCCAACGGGATCCCACTACTAAGCACATCTTTCCCTCCCCCCCCCCTGCATTCTGCAGGGATCACTCCCTGCGCAACTCCCTTGTCCATTCGTCCCCCCCATCCCTCCCCACTGATCTCCCTCCTGGCACTTATCCGTGTAAGCGGAACAAGTGCCACACATGCCCTTACACTTCCTCCCTTACCACCATTCAGGGCCCCAAACAGTCCTTCCAGGTGAGGCAACACTTCACCTGTGAGTTGGCTGGGATGATATACTGCGTCCGGTGCTCCCGATGTGGCCTTTTATATATTGGCGAGACCCGACGCAGACTGGGAGACCGCTTTGCTGAACACCTACGCTCTGTCCGCCAGAGAAAGCAGGATCTCCCAGTGGCCACACATTTTAATTCCACATCCCATTCCCATTCTGACATGTCTATCCATGGCCTCCTCTGCTGTAAAGATGAAGCCACGCTCAGGTTGGAGGAACAACACCTTATATTCCGTCTGGGTAGCCTCCAACCTGATGGCATGAACATCGACTTCTCTAACTTCCGCTAATGCCCCACCTCCCCCTTGTACCCCATCTGTTACTTATTTTTATACACACATTCTTTCTCTCACTCTCCTTTTTCTCCCTCTGTCCCTCTGAATATATCCCTTGCCAATCCTCTGGGTCCCCCCCCCGCCCCTTGTCTTTCTTCCCGGACCTCCTGTCCCATGATCCTCTTGTATCCCTTTTGCCAATCACTTGTCCAGCTCTTGGCTCCATCCCTCCCCTCCTGTCTTCTCCTATCATTTTGGATCTCCCCCTCCCCCTCCAACTTTCAAATCCCTTACTCACTCTTCCTTCAGTTGGTCCTGACGAGGGGTCTCGGCCTGAAACGTCGACTGCACCTCTTCCTAGAGATGCTGCCTGGCCTGCTGCGTTCACCAGCAACTTTTATGTGTGTTGCTTGAATTTCCAGCATCTGCAGAATTCCTGTTGTTTGCGTTTTTAAATCCAATTTACCACATTATTCTCTAGATCATTGATATAGACAACAAACAACAATGGTCTCAGCACAGATCCTTGAGGCACACCACTAGTCACAGGCCTCCAGTCTGATAAGCAATCATCCGCTTGGACATCCATGTGGCTCTGCAACATTTTGATGTGTATGTTGGCGCAACTCAGAAACCACTCGTGGTTTACACCGATCATAACCCATTGGTATCTTTGAGTAAACTGAACAACAAAAATAGAAGGTTGTTAAATTGAAGCTTGATTTTACAAGAATATAATCTTTTAACAACTCACATTAAAGGCAAAGATAATGTAATTGCCAACTGTCTGTCCAGATGTTGAACTTGCAATGTAATTTTTTTTATTAATGGAATGGAATTTTGATATTTGTATACACTCCTGACATATGTTTGTAACGGTCAGGGCTATCGGCTCATGTTTATCTAAGGGAAACCCCGTCTGCCCAGCAAACCGTATCTCAAGTTTGTGTCGTTGCTGTGTAATGTCACCTGGTACAAACTCACACATCAAATATCAGAAAGCACACAATGTACGATTTGCAGATTACAATTTATAGCTCTTACTGGAACTATGTAATTAATAGAGATACAATATAAAAGTAAAAGGCACCAAACTTATCAGAGTTCAACCACTTCGTGCACAACCGTTGGAGCTGAATTAACGGAGTCTTCGTTCCACCATTCGATCCCCTCCTCGACCCGCCGCCGCCTGGGACCAACCACAGTGGTCAACCAGAGCACGTCCAGCACGTCCTTCCTCTTCGGTTCTCCTCCCGAAAAGCCCACGATCCTCAGCTCAGCCCACACATACAAGACAGCATAACATGATAGCATAACACTGGCTAGCAAATACAATTTCCATTAGCACTCAGTATAACCCAAACATGCTGCCACAGAGAACCCCTTACTCAGCAGTTAACAGTACAAGAAACCATTTTATTTTAACATTTCAGAGAAGCCATTTTGTAATAGGCAATTAACAGGTAACAGTCCATCTAATATTACTGAGAACCCTACATGTTATATTAGTTTGTAGGGTGCTGTCTGATAACTGTATGTGTATTGGACATTTTGTAGGTTTTATACATTTGTATATTTTGTAGTTAAAATTTTGCTCTTGATAGATCAAAATTTTCTTTTCTTGAGGGGAGGTGTTACCTGTCCACAGTATCGATTCCCGTGAGTGTCCCGTTATTCCTGTGAGTGTCCCATGACTTTGTTACCTGTGAGTGTCAAATGATGGCATATCCCATTGGTATAAAAGGGGGGACTGCCGATTGTTGGGAGTTGCTTTTGGGGAGTCTCAGTCTGTGGTTGCAAAAGACAGCCTAACATTGGCCTCTGAGACAGAGGTCACAGGGTCTTCAGGTGCAGTAGGGATCTTCACAGCTGTAGTTGTGATCTCCCTTTCAAAGTGGGCATAGAAGGTGTTTTGAGTTCATCTGGTAGTGAAGCATTGCTGCCATTCACGCTATTGGGTTTTGCTTTGTAGGAAGTAATGTCTTGCAGACCCTGCCAGAGTTGTCGTGCATCTGATGTCGCCTCCAACCTTGTTTGAAATTGTTTCTTCATCCTTGAAATAGCCCTTTGCAAATCATACCTGGTTTTCTTGTGCAGGCCTGGGTCACCAGACTTGAATGCCACAGATCTAGCCTTCAGCAGACAACGTACCTCCTGGTTCATCCATGACTTTTGGTTTGGGAATGTACAGTAAGTCTTTGTGGGCACACACACATCCACACAGGTTTTAATGAAGTCGGTAACAACCGCAGCATAGTCATCCAGTTTCAAAGATGAATCCCTGAATATAATCCAGTCCACCGATTCTAAGCAGTCCTGTAGGTGCTCCTGTGCTTCCCTTGTCCATACCGTAGGGTGAAGAAGTTATCCCTAATGTTCCCTTTAAATATTTCACCTTTCACCCTAAACCGAAGTCCTCCAGTTGTAGCCCCAGCCCTCAGTGGAAAAAACCTGCTTGCATTTACCCTATCTATACCCCTATCAAATCTCCCCTAAATCTTCTATGTTCTAGAGAATAAAGCTCTAACATATTCAACCTTTCCATATAACTCAGGTCCTCAAGTCACAGCAACATTCTTGTAAATTTTCTCTGCACTCTTTCAATCTTTCTGTAGGTAGATGAACAAAACCGCATAAATACTCCGAATAAGGCCTCATCAATATCTTATATAATTTCAACTTAACATCCCAACTCCTGTACTCAATACATTGATTTATTGAGGCCAAAGTGCCAGAAGATTTCTTTTTGACCCCATTTACCTATGCTGCCACCTTTAATGAAATATGGACTTGTATTCACAGACCCCTTTGTTCTACCACATTCCTCAGTGCCCTACTGTTCACTGAGTAAGATCTACCCTAGCTGGTCCTACCGAAGTGCAAAACCTCACACTTGTCTGCATTAAATTCCATCTGCCATTTTTCAGCCCATTTTTCCAACTGTTCCAGATCCCACTACATGTTTTGATAGTCTTTCTCGCTGTCCAGTACACCCTCAATTTTGGTGTCATCCACAAATTTGATGATCTAGTTTATCATATTATCATCCTGATCATTGATATAGATGATGAACAATAATGGACATAGCACTGATCAGGTGGCACACCACTAGTCACAGGCCTCCAGTGTAAGAGGCAGCACTAGAAGTAGCTACTACTTCTGGCTTCTCCCGCAACGATACTACCTCATCTTAACGACACTCACAACACGCTGGAGGAACTCAGCAGGTCGGGCCGAAACGTTGACTGATCATTTCCACGGATGCTGCCCAACCTGCTGAGTTCCTCCAGCGTGTTGTGAGTGTTTCTTTGACCCCAGCATCCGCAGAATATTTTGTGTTTACTACCTCATCTTGAATGCCAAGTGACCAAACCCACATGACTAACCTCACACGCAGGAACATGTAACCAATATCACATAACCTTGCCTTCATCAACCTTCCTGTTAACTTCCTCGAAAGATACTATAAGATTGGTTATACATGATCTACCAAGCACAAAGCCGTGTTGATTAATCCGTCCCTGTCTATCCAAATACTTATATATGCGGTCCCTCAGAATACTTTCCAATAACTTTCCCACTACTGATGTCATGTTCACCAGCCTATAAATATCTGGTTTATTCTTTGAGCCTTTCTTAAACAAAGGAATACCATTACCTAAATTCTCACCCATCTCACCAGTGGCTGAGGATGATTTAAATATCTCTGGTAGGGTCCCTGAAATTTCTGCACTAGCTTCCCACAGGGTCTGTGAGAGCATCTTGCTAATAATATCAGATATATAAAGAGTAAAAGAAAGGTTAGACTAGATATTCGTCCGCTGGAAAATAATGTTGGAGAGATAGTAATGAGGACAAGGAAATGGCAGACAAACTGATCAAGTATTTCCAATCAGTCTTCACTGTGGAAGATACTAGCAGTGTACCAGAAGTTCAAGAGTCTCAGGGGGTATAGTGTATGAAGTTGCCATTACTAGGGAGAAGGTCCTTGGGAAACTGCAAGGTCTGAAGGTATACAAGTCACCTGGTCTAGATGGTATCCACTCTAGAGCTCTAAAAGAGGTGATTGAAGAGGTTGTGGAGGCATTACTAATGATCTTTCAAGAGTCAATAGAGTCTGGCATTGTTCTGGAAGACTGGAAAATTGCAAATGTCACTCCACTCTTCAAGAAGGGAGGGAGGCAGAGAAAATAAATTATTAGCCAGTTAGCCTGACCTGAGTGATTTTGGGGTAAAGTCAACATGGTTTCCTGACAGGACACAAATCTGTTGGGATTCTTTGATGAAATAGCAGCAGGATTGATAAAGGAGAATCGGTGGATGTTGTGTACTTGGATTTTCAGATGTGCTTTTGATAAGCTGTCACACATAAGGCTGCTAAACAAGATAAGAGCCCAGGGTATTACAGGTAGGATACTAGGACGGATAGCTCATTGGCTGATTGGCAGGAGGCAAAGAATAAAATAAAGGGATTCTTTCTGGATTGGCTGCCAGCGACTACTGGTGTTCCTCAAGAATTGGTATTTGGTCCACTTCTTTTTATGTTGTATGTCAAAGATTTGGATGATGAGATTGATAGCCTTGTGGCCAGGTTTGCAGACACTAGGAGATAGGTGGGAGGCTGGTAGTACTGAGGAAGCAGAGAGGCTGCAGAAGCATTTAGACAGATTAGGAGAATGGGCAAAGAGATGGCCATTGGAATACAGTCAGGAAGTGTATGATCGTGCACTTTAGTAGAAGGAATAAAATGGACTATTTTCTAATGGGAAGATAATTCAAAAATCCAAGGTGCAAAGAGATTTGGGAATCCTCGTGCAGGATTTTCTGAAGGTTAATTTGCAGGTTGAATTGATGGTGAGGAAGGCAAATACAATGGAACATAGAACACAGAACACAGAAAAGTACAGCACAGGAAAAGGCCGTACCAACCAGCTCAAAAAGCGATTCAAAAACACCCAAACACTATTCCCGCCTACCAATATTATGTCCATATTCCTCCATCCTCTTTATATGTACCCATCCAAACATCCTTTAAAAGCTTCTAATGTATTTTCCTCTACCACCATACCAGGCAGCATATTTCAGGCATCTGTGATTCTCTGAATAAAAAACTTACCCCTCACATCCCTCTTGAAGCTGCCTCCTCTCACTTTCAATGCATGCCCTCTGCTGTTAGACATTTCAACCCTGGGAAACAAATACTCTCTGTCCACTCTATCTATGACTCTCATAATCTTATAAACCCCTATCAAACATCTCCTCAGCCTCTGACGCTCCAGAGAAAACAACCCAAGTTTATCCAGCATCTCATGATACTACCTGCCCTCTGAACCAGACAGCATCCCAGTGAACCTCTTCTGCACCCTCTCCAAAGCCTCACCATCCTTCCTACAGTGGAGCAACCAGAACTGTATGCAAAACTCCAGACGTAGCCTAACCAGAGTTCTATCAAGTTGTAACATAACCTCCTGACCTTTGAATTCGGTGTCTCAACTAATGAAAACAAGCATCCCGAATGGCCGACTTCTACTCCTTTGTCTTATGGTCTTATGGTCTTATCCCATAAGCATTCTTAAAAACTTTATTGATCCATGTAGCTACTTTCAAGGAGCTATGAACTTGGATTCCAAGATCTCTCTGCTCAGCAACACTGCTAAGGACCTTGCCCATAACAGTATACTGTCTGCTTGCATTTTCCCTACCAAGGTGTAATACCTCACATTTATCTGAGTTTAAGTCCATCTGCCTATATCTTCAATTGGTCTATATCGTGCTGTATTCTTTGCCAGTCTTCTACGGTATCCACAACTTAACCAATCATGTTATTGTCTGCAAATTTATTAACCCACCCACTTCATCCAGGTCAATGATATACAAACAGCAGAGGTCTGAGCACTAACCCCTGTGGAACTCCACTAATTACAGACCTCCAGCTCGAATAAGTCCCTTCAACTATTATCCTCTCTTCTATATGCAAGCCAGTTTTGAATCCAATTTGTCGCAAATCCCGTGCGTCGTAATCTGGATTAGCACCTCTTGAGGGACATTTGGCAAACGCCTCACTAAAATCTACATCGGCAACATCCACTGTCCTAACCTCATCAATCTCTCTCATCACCTTGTCAAAAAACTCAATCAAGTTGGTAAGGCATAACCTGCCACGCACAAAACCACGCTGGTTCTCCCCAATTAGGCCTTGGGTTTCTAAATACTCATATATCCTATCCCTAAGAATTTCCTCCAGCAAATTCCCTACAACAGATGTGAGACTCAACAATCCAGAATTTTCCCTTGTTCCCTTCTTAAATAGAGGTACATTAATCACATAGCAGTTCTCTGAGATCTCACTGGTGGCTAGAGAGGATACAACAATATGGTCAAGGACTCAGCAACCCCATCCCTTGCCTCCTTCAATAACCTAGTTCAGTTCCTCACTGAAAACTTAGTTTATTCAATTCCACCCATATTTCACTGCAGAGGTTTTCACAGACAGCAACGACAAAACAATTATACCCACTGCATCACAGCTTCAGGCTCCCAGATTCAATCAACAGTGTCTGTGAGCACTGTTGTGTGAAGTCTACATATCTCGCTGTCATTGTGTAGGCTTCCCTGAGTTTCCTCCCACAGTCCAAAGACTTGCAGCTTGGTATTTTAACCAGCTTCTGTAAATTACACTGTGTTCAGGGAGATGCAGGAGAAAGGAGAGGGGGGTCTTCAAGAGAAAAAAAATTGCAGGTGTCTAGAGAAATAAACGGTGGGGGCATGAAAAATGGCATTCCTCCATGGGAGACTGAATGGACTCAGAGAACCAAATTGCTTTCAAATTGAATCTGAACGTCTTCCTAGAAAATGGTAGATACACAAATTTAAGCATTACAAGCTGATATGTTGTTTGAGAAGTTTCAAATCAGGTAAGCAAGATCCAGGTGATACTCCAGATAGCCTGATGATTTCCTGATGTATGGAGAGTAAGAAGCAACCTTCCCACAGACTATTCAGCTGAATGACAAGGAGGGGTAAAACCACCCCAGTGGATATTCAAGGATATCATGAGGGCAAGGTCCCCTCTGGTCTTAGATTCTCCCACCAAGGAAACATCCTCTCCACATTCACTCTAATTCACTATTTAATAGGGTTCAATGAAGTCATCCCTCGTTTTTCTGAGTTCCAGTGAATGGAAGCCCAGAGCCATCAAACGCTCTTCATGTGAAAAGCCATTCAATCCTGCAATCATTTTGGTGAACCTCCTTTCTTTGAACTCTCTGCAGTTTCAGCACATCCTTTCTAGGATAAGGGGCCCAAAATTGCTCACAATACTCCAAGTGAGGTCTCAACAGTGCTTTATAAATTTCTACATCACATCCTTGCTTTTATATTCTAGTTCTCTTGAAATGAACGCTAACCTCACATTTGTCTTCCTCATCACAGACTCAACCTGCAAATCAACCTTTAGGGAATCCTGCACAAGGATTCCTAAGTCCCTTTGCACATCACTTTTTTGTATTTTCTATCAATCTAGAAAATAATCAAGCTTTTAATTTCTCCTTCCAAAGTACATCACCATTCACATCCCGACACTATATTCCATTTGCCACTTCTTTGCCCATTCTCCTAATCTATCTATGTCCTTCTGTAGCCCCTCTATTTCCTCAAAACTACCTGCCCCTCCACTTTGCTTCATATTGTCTCCAAACTTTGCAACAAAGTCGACAATTCCATCATCCAAACCATTGACATATAACATAAAAGTGATTGGTCCCAACACAGACCCCTGTGCAATGCCACTAGTCACTTTCCTGTAATATCATGGGCTCGTAGCAGATTAAGCAGCCTCATGTATGGCATCTTGCTAAAGCCCCTCTGAAAATTCAAATACACAACATCAACCAATTCTCCTTTGTCTATCCTGCTCATTATTTCTTTAAAGAATTCCAACATATTTGTCAGGTAAGATTTTCCCTTGAGGAAACCACGCTCACTGTGGCCTATTTTATCATGTGCCTCCAAGTACCCTGAGACCTCATCCTTAATCATTGACTCCAACATCTTTCCAACCACTGAGGTCAGAATAACTGGCCTTTCTACTGCCTCTCTCACTTCTTGAAGAGTGGAGTGACATTTGCAATTTTCCAATTCTCCGGAACCATTCCACAATCCAGTGATTCTTGAAAGATCATTGCTATTGCCTCCACAGTCTCTTCAGCCACCTCTTTCAGAATCTTGGTGTGTCCACCACCCGGTCCTTCAGGCCTTTCAGTTTCCCAAGAAGCTTCTCTCTAGTAATGGTAACTTCACACACCTAATGACCCCGACACCTGAAACTTCCACCACACTGCTCGTGTCTTCCACAATGAATACTTATTCAGTTTGAAGATTTAGCAAACCTTCCCGCAAGGATATTGGACCCTCATGTTCAGGTGTAACCCATCAATCTTGTAAAGATCATACCTTCCCCAGAAGAGATCCCAATTATTCACAAATTGGAAAACCTGTTTCCTGCACCACTATTCCTGCCCTGACTAGCATGTGGCATGAGCAATCCAGAGATTACTCCAGCCTATTTCCTAACCCCCTATACTGACTGCACAGGACTTTTCCACCCTTCCTACCTATGTCAATGGTGTCACTGTGCACCACAACATCTGGCTGCTCACCCTCTCTCTTGAGAATAATCTGCTGCCACTCTAAGACATCCTTCACTCTAGCACATGGCAGGCAATTCACCATTCTGGCTTCTGGTTCGTGATCACAGAACCTGCAGTTTGTCCCCTTAACTATCGTGCCTCCTATCACTGTTTCTCTATCTGACTTTACTCTTCCCTCCTGTGCCACTGGCCTGACTGCTGCAGCTATGTCCTGATAGGTCACTCCACTTCCCCAGTACAGTATGATCCAAGGAGATATATTTGCTGCTGCATGCTGCAGGCAATGGCCAGACAGGAATCCTGCACTAACTGCATACAGTACTCCCCTTATTTATGGTTGAAATCCATCTACTACCTGAAGCATGCATGCTGTGTGACCGACTCAGTAAAAGTTTTATCTATAGAGTTTGCAGTCTCCCAGATGGTCCTGAGTTCATCCAGCTCCACTTCCTTGACGTCAGTGAGGAGCTGAAGTTGGGTGCACTTCCTGCAGATGTAGTCTTTGGGGAGACTATTAGCCACCCTGTAATCCCACATCTCACAGGAGGAGCATTCCACTGCCTTGACTACCACCCTGCCTATATATGTTATACCTTCATCTCTAACTATTTAAGCTTAAGTTCTACAATCAACTAAATGATTCCCAGTGATTAAGCACCCTTTGCCTGCACATGTTGAGCCAAAGCCTGACAACTCTACCACTGGTCTACTCTAACAATGGCCCTTGGTAAGTTACTAATAGCCCAAGCAGTCTTCCACCTGACAGACAGCTCCCAACAGCCCCCAGTCACTTTTTAAACCTGGCATGTAAAGTCCACAAGTAACTGTCTCCAACTCATTCTATGATCTCTTGCTCAGTAGATTCCAAATAGACCTGTGTAGAAGACAGAGTGTAGTGGTAGAGAGGTGATTGGAGGTCTGTCACCATTGGTCCCTCAGAGGTCAGTGTTGTGGCCTCTGTGTTTGTGATATATGTTATGATTTAAATGAAAATTACATACCCCCTGAACCTGCTGAAGTGGCCACTGAGTGTATGTTTGTAGTCTTCTGCTCCTGGAGCCCAGCTTCTTCAAGGTTTGACGTGTGTGCATTCAGAGATGCTCTTTTGCAACGTGTGGCTATTTCAGTTACTGTTACCTTCCTGTCAGCTTGAACCAGTCTGGCCATTCTCCTCTGACCTCTCTCATTAACAAGGCATTTTCACCCCAGAACTGCCACTCATTGGATGTTTTTATTTGTTTTTTACATCATTCTCTGCATACAATAGGAACAGTTGTACACAAAAATTGCAAAAGATCAGCACTTTCTAAGATATTCAAACCACCGAGTCCAGCACAAACAATAATTCCACGATCAAATTTGGATCACATTTCTCCTCCATTTTGATCTTCGATCTGAACAACAACTGAAATTATTGACCATGTCTGCACATTTTACGCAATGAGTTGCTGCCACATGATTGTGGATGCAGGTGGATGCTTCCCTGGTGTCATGGATTCTTGATTACCTGACTGGCAGACCACAGTACGTGTGCATGCAACATTGTGTGTCCGACAGAGTGATCAGCAGCACTGGGGCTCTACAGGGGACTGTCTTGTCTTCCTTTCTCTTCACCGTTTACACCTCAGACTTCAACTACTGCACAGAGTCTTGTCATCTTCAGAAGTTTTCTGATGACTCTGCCATAGTTGGATGCATCAGCAAGGGAGATGAGACTGAGTACAGAGCTACGGTAGGAAACTTTGTCACATGGTGTGAGCAGAATTATCTGCAGCTTAATGTGAAAAAGACTAAGGAGCTGGTGGTAGACCTGAGGAGAGCTAAGGTACCGGTGACCCCTGTTTCCATCTAGGGGGTCAGTGTGGACATGGTGGAGGATTACAAATACCTGGGGATACGAATTGACAATAAGCTCGACTGGTCAAAGAACACTGAGGCTGTCTAAAAGAAGGGACCGAGCCGTCTCTATTTCCTGAGGAAACTGAGGTCCTTTAACATTTGCCGGACGATGCTGAGGATGTTCTACGAGTCTGTGGTGGCCAATTTTATCATGTTTGCTGTTGTGCGCTGGGGCAGCAGGTTGAGGGTAGCAGACACCAACAGAATCAACAAACTCATTCGTAAGGCCAGTGATGTTGTGGGGATGGAACTGGACTCTCTCACGGTGGTGTCTGAAAAGAGGATGCTGTCTAAGTTGCATGCCATCTTGGTCAATGTCTCCCATCCACTACATAACGTACTGGTTGGGCACAGGAGTACATTCAGCCAGAGACTCATTCCACCGAGATGCTACACAGAGCATCATAGGAAGTCATTCCTCCCTGTGGCCATCAAACTTTACAACTCCTCCCTTGGAGGGTCAGACACCCTGAGCCAATAGGCTGGTCCTGGACTTATTTCCATCTGGCATAATTTACATATTATTATTAATTATTTATGGTTCTATATTGCTATATTTATACTCTATTCTTGGTTGGTGCAACTGTAACAAAACCCAATTTCCCTCGGGATCAATAAAGTATGTCTATCTATCTATCTATCTATTGGCTGATTAGATATTTGCATCATGAGCAGGTGTACAGGTGAACCGAATAAAGTGGCTACTGAGTGTACATCAGTTGCAGATACAGTTGGAGAAGTGATAGATGGAGTTTAATCCAGGCAAGAGTAAGATGTACTTTAGATGATCAAATATAAAGGGAAAGTACACAGTTTATGGCAGCATTCTTGCAGATCTCGGAGTTGCAAATCCACAGCTTTGAAGTCCCAGAGAACTTGTGAATAGCTAATGCTATTCTATTGTTTAAAATAGCAAATACGGGTAATCTTGGTAACTATAGGCCAGTGAGTCTCTAGTCAATGGTATGGGAGCTCTTTGAGAGGATTATTAGAGATAGGATTTATGAATAATTAGAGAGCTGTGGCTTAATTATAACAGTCAGCAGAAATTTGCAGGGAACACACATCAAAGTTGCTGGTGAACGCAGTAGGCCAGGCAGCATCTATAGGAAGAGGTACAGTTGACGTTTCAGGCTGAGACCCTTCGTCAGGACTAACTGAAGGAAGAGCGAGTAAGAGATTTGAAAGTGGGAGGGGGAGGGGGAGATCCAAAACTATAGGAGAAGACAGGAGGGGGAGGGATGGAGCCAAGAGCTGGACAGGTGATTGGCAAAAGGGACACAAGAGGATCATGGGACAGGAGGTCTGGGAAGAAAGACAAGGGTGGGGGGGTACCCAGAGGATGGGCAAGGGGTATATTCAGAGGGACAGAGGGAGAAAAAGGAGAGTGAGAGAAAGAATGTGTGCATAAAAATAAGTAACAGATGGGGTATGAGGGGGAGGTGGGGCATTAGCGGAAGTTAGAGAAGTCGATGTTCATGCCATCAGGTTGGAGGCTACCCAGACGGAATATAAGGTGTTGTTCCTCCAACCTGAGTGTGGCTTCATCTTTACAGTAGAGGAGGCCGTGGATAGACATGTCAGAATGGGAATGGGATGTGGAATTAAAATGTGTGGCCATTGGGAGATCATGCTTTCTCTGGCGGACAGAGCATAGGTGTTCAGCAAAGCGGTCTCCCAGTCTGCGTCGGGTCTCGCCATATATAAAAGGCCACATCGGGAGCACTGGACGCAGTATATCACCCCAGCTGACTCACAGGTGAAGTGTCGCCTCACCTGGAAGGACTGTCTGGGGCCCTGAATGGTGGTAAGGGAGGAAGTGTAAGGGCATGTGTAGCACTTGTTCTGCTTACAAGGATAAGTGCCAGGAGGGAGATCAGTGGGGAGGGATGGGGGGGACGAATGGACAAGGGAGTCACGTAGGGAGCGATCCCTGCGGAAAGCAGAGGGGGGGGGGAGGGAAAGTTGTGCTTAGTGGTGGGATTCCGTTGGAGGTGGCGGAACCTCGGGATCCCACCACTAAGCACTTCTTTCCCACTGCGCCCCCCCCGCTTTCCGCAGGGATCGCTCCCTACGCGACTCCCTTGTCCATTCGTCCCCCCCATCCCTCCCCACTGATCTCCCTCCTGGCACTTATCCGTGTAAGCGGAACAAGTGCCACACATGCCCTTACACTTCCTCCCTTACCACCATTCAGGGCCCCAGACAGTCCTTCCAGGTGAGGCGACACTTCACCTGTGAGTCAGCTGGGGTGATATACTGTGTCCAGTGCTCCCGATGTGGCTGTTTATATATTGGCGAGACCCGACGCAGACTGGGAGATCGTTTCACTGAACACCTATGCTCTGTCCGCCAGAGAAAGCAGGATCTCCCAGTGGCCACACATTTTAATTCCACATCCCATTCCCATTCTGACATGTCTATCCATGGCCTCCTCTACTGTAAAGATGAAGCCACACTCAGGTTGGAGGAACAACACTTTATATTCCGTCTGGGTAGCCTCCAACCTGATTGCATGAACATCGACTTCTCTAACTTCCGCTAATGTCCCACCTCCCCCTCATACCCCATCTGTTACTCATTTTTATACACACATTCTTTCTCTCACTCTCCTTTTTCTCCCTCTGTCCCTCTGAATATACCCCTTGCCCATCCTCTGGGTACCCCCCCACCCTTGTCTTTCTTCCCAGACCTCCTGTCCCATGATCCTCTTGTGTCCCTTTTGCCAATCACCTGTCCAGCTCTTGGCTCCATCCCTCCCCCTCCTGTCTTCTCCTATCATTTTGGATCTCCCCCTCCCCCTCCCACTTTCAAATCCCTTACTAGCTCTTCCTTCAGTTAGTCCTGACAAAGGGTCTCGGCCTGAAACGTCGACTGTACCTCTTCCTAGAGATGCTGCCTGGCCTGCTGCATTCACCAGCAACTTGGATGTGTGTTGCTTGAAATTCCAGCATCTGCAGAATTCCTGTTGTTAGAGATTTGCAGGGCCAAGTCACGTACAGGTATAGTTTTCGAGGTGGTGACAAAGGTGATTAGTGAGGGTAGAACTGTGGATATTGTCTTCTTGAATTTAAGTAAACCACTTGACTGGGTCAACATGGCAGGCTCACCAAGAAAATTAAGGATGCATGGGATCCACGATGATTTGGCTATTGATTCAGAATTGGCTATCCCATAGAAGACAAGAGGGTAGAAATCGATGGAACATGCTGGCCGGAGGTCCGTGATTGGTAGTGTTCTCCAACGATATGTCCTGGGATCTGTGCTCTTTGTGAAATGACCTGGATGAAAACCTGATGGATGGTTTAGTAAGATCACAGATGATACAAAGATTGGCATGTTGTGAATAGGGTAGAAAATTGCTGAAGGATGCAGCAGGGTATAAAGCAGTTGCAGGTATGAATCAGAATCAACTTTAATATCACAGGCATGTGTCATAAAATCTGTTCTTTTTTGTAGCAGCAGTACAATGCAATAGATAATGATAAAGAAAAAAATCTGAATTACAGTCAGTAAATATATATATATAAATTAAAGAAGTAGTGAGGTAGTGTTCATGGGTTCAATGTCCATGCAGAAATCAGATGGCAGAGGGGAAGAAGCTGTTCCTGAACCATTGAGTGTGTGCTTCCAGGCTTCTGAACCTCCTTCCTGATGGTAGCGATGAGAACAGGGCATGCCCTGGGTGATGGGGGTTGCTTGATAATGGATGCCGCCTTTTTGAGGCATCGCTCCTTAAAGATGTCCGGGAGACTAGTGCCCATGATGGAGCTGACTAAGTTTATAAGTCTCTGTAGCTTATTTTGAATCTGTGCAGTGGCCCCTACCCCCCCATACTAGACAGTGGTGCAGCCAGTTCGAATGCGCTACATGGCACATCTGTCATGTAGTCTCACTGGGTTCGGATATGACCCAAGTGCAGAATGAGAGACACTGAAGCAGGTCAATGGTTCACAGACTTTAATGCGAACAGAGTTAGCGGGAAAAGAAAGCAACAAACGCTAGGCCAAACAAGGCCGTTAACTAAAACTCTCAAATGGAAAATGAAGCCTACACTGTGGCTGAAAGGAATAACTAAATATAAAACGAATATCGCTTGTCTTCAGAGTCAGTTGACTCGACAGTCCAATTTCTCAGGCAAGGCTGAATGCAAGCAGGCAGCGAAGCATTGCTGTGCTGGGTTCAAGTCTCAACAAGCACTATGATGGAAAGTATGGAGTTAAATACTATCACAATGGAATAATAATTAACTAACATGTGCATATTCAGGTGCACAACTGCCGTATCTGCTGCGCTGCCATATTCGTGGTTGTGACAGCAGGTGTATTTGGTGACATACCAAATCTCCTCAAACTCCAAATAAAATATAGCCATTGTCGTGCCTTCTTTCCAGCTGCATTGATTTGTCGGGTCCAGAATAGATCCTCAAAGATGTTGACACCCAGTCCACTTCTGATGCCTCTATGAGGATTGGTTGTGTTCCCTCTTCATACCCTTTCTGAAGTCCACAATCAATTCTTTGGCCGAACTGACGTTCAGTGCAAGATTCTGGAACATCACTCAACTCGCTGATATATCTCCCTGCTGCATGCCTTCTTGTCACCATCTGAAACTCTGCCAACAATAGTTGTGTTGTCAGCAAAGTTATAGATGGCATTTGAGCTGTGCCTAGCCACACAGTTGTTGGTGTAGAGAGAGTAGAGCAGTGGGCTAAGCACACATCCCTGAGGTGCGCCAGTGTTGATTATTAGCAAGGTGGAGATGTTATTTCTGATCCACACAGAATGTGGTCTTCCAGTTAGAAAGTTGACGATCCAGTTGTGGAGGGAGGTAAAGGCCCAGGTTTTGGAGCTTTTCAATCAGAACTGTAGGAGTGATTGTGTTAAATAAATAGAGATGACAAATGGAGTTTAATCTGGGCATGTATGAGGTGTTACACCTTGAGAGATCAAATGTAAGTGGCTGAACCCTGAACAGCTTTGATGTACAGAGAAATCTTGAGGTCCAAATCCATAGCTCCCTGATAGATGCTGCACAACTTGGTGGGATAGTAAAGAAAAGATGCTCGCAGGGAGAAGATGGCAGCGCGACGCAGCTCTCCAGTGAAATGATATCGTATTTGTAAGTAGGATGCCGTGCACAATTCTGATTTGATGGAGACAGACCTGAGAAGCAGAGGAACATCTGGAGAAACTTCTGAAATACCGGTTCACTGCCGCTGTTACTGTGCGATTGAGAATCTCTGGAGGGAAGGCCCCAAAATCCTCGGCTTTGCCTGCTGCTGGCAGCCAGGGATGGGGTCGAAGAGCTCGGTAGAGATGGTGCTCGGTGTCAGAGGCTCGAAGTTTTCAGATGACTCAGAGTCAGACTGTAGTCGGGCATGGCAGGGAGAGTTTTCTTCCTTCTCCCGTCTGTGTGAGATGTGGGACTTTCGAGAGACCTTGAACTTTTTTGCTGTGCCCATGGCCTGTTCTTCATCAAGTTATGCTATTGCTTTGCACTGTTGTAACTATATGTTATAATTATGTGGTTTTTGTCAGTTTTTCAGTCTTGGTCTGTCCTGTGTTTCTGTGATATCACACCGGAGGAATATTGTATCATTTCTTAATGCATGCATTACTAAATGACAATAAAAGAGGACTGCGTGTCCTCATAATCTAATAATCTACTAAAATGTACGGCATGCTTGCCTTCATTAGCAAAGGCACTGACATCAAGAGTCAGGAAGTTATGTTACAATTTTATAAAAATCTGTTTAGCCCACATCTGAAGTATTACTTCCAATTCTGATCACCCCTTTATAGGAAAGATGTGAAGGCTTTGGAGAGAGTGCAGAAAAGTTTTTCTGAGATGCTGCCTAGATTGGAGGGCATGTACTATGACCAGAAGTTGGACAGAAGTTTCACTCAGAGGGTTGTGAAAGTGTGGAACAAAGTGCTAGCAAAAGTGGTGCACACAAACTTGATTTCAATGTTTAAGATATGTTTGGATAAGTACATGGATAGTAGGGACATGGAGGGCTACGATCCTGGTACAGGTCGATACGAGTAAGCAGATTAAATGGTTTGGCATGGACAAGGTGGCTACAGGGCCTGATTTCTGCTGTACTTTTCTATGAGTCTTTAACTTTATGACAAACTAGGGATGTTTTCTCTGAAGCAAGGAATGTAGAAGGGAGACCTGATAGAATTTTATAAGATTACAAGTAGCATAAATAGACAGCAGGTATCTTTTTCCTCAAGCTCAAAATATTGATACTAGAGGGCATGCATTTAAGTGATGGAAGTAAGTTGAAAGCAGATTGTGGGGAGTTTTACAGGTGCCTGGTATACACTGCCAGGGGTGGTATAGAGGCAAATGCACAAGGATCCAAGAGGCTCTTCCATAGGCACATGAATATGGAAAGTACTGGAGAATATGGACATTTAGGCAGAAGCAACTAATTTAGTTAGGCTTTAAATATGCTTAAGTAGCTCAGCACAATATTTTGCATCAAGGGCCGATTTCTGGGCTGTATTATTCTATCACTCTATGAATCAGGAAGATGTGTTCAGGTTTATCAATTCTGGCTAATGCTACCAGGGAAGGTTTAAACCAGATTCGAGGGGGAGGTGGGATCCAAAGCAAAGGCAAATGGGAGACTGGTGGTTAAGATGGATTTCAATGACAGTAAGATCTCTAGACAAGGAAGTCAACAACATGGCAAAGAAGAAGAAAGACTGTTGAATTAAGTTGCACTTAATTCAATGCAAGAAGCCTGTTGAACTCAGGGCATTGTTACCTATGTTGGACTGGGCTATTATTACTATTATAGAAACATGGCTAGGACAGAGATGGGACTGGCAGCTAAATCTTCCATGGTATATTTGCTATGGGTTGGATAGATGAAAGGGAGGAGAAGATGCTTCATTTCTGATTAAGGAAAATTTGTCATGGCAGTAGTCTGAGATGAAATTACTGAACATTGTCCAGTGTGGCTTTACAGCGGAACTGAGAAATAAGAAGGGGATGATCACCTTTTTGGGGTTATACTATAGCCCCCCTAATAGTCAACAAGAATTAAGAAACAAATATATAGCAAAAGTTTATTCTCTGAAGGTGTTGCACACAGGTCGCTGACACAGAGGTAGCGTAATCAGAAGAGTGTTTATTAACAGTTGCAGGGAAGGCCGGGGAGCAAGGATTGAGCAGAGGAAAGCTGAGGAGTGAGCGAGGCTGGACCAGGAATTGAACCCGGGTCGCTACGGTGAGAATGCGGTGTTTAACCACTGAGCCAGCAGAGAGTGTAAACGGACGGCGGGATGAGGCAGAGCAGGGATGCGGACAACGAGATGAGCGTGGCTGGGAGAGAATGGTGGGCGGCATGCCATGCTCCTGTTAACACGGAGAGACAGAGTTAACACAGGCAAACAACAGCACGGAAACAGAACTTAGAGCACAAAATTCTAAACGGTCGAGAGACAGGGTTAACACAGGGAAACAACAGCACGGAAACAGAAATTAAAATACACAATTCTAAGCGGCCGAAAGGTAGGGTTAACATAGGCAAACAGCACAGGAACAGAACTTAGAATACACAATTCTAAGCAGTTGAGAGACTGAGTTAAGACAGACAAACAGCACGGATGAACAGAAGAGCAGGAGGCAGGCAAAACTTTTCTTGATACTGGGCGTTGCTGGAGCTGAACGGCAAACAGGAGACAGACAGCAGGCAACACTTATCTTGACACGGAGCAGTAAATGGAAAGACCAACAGCAGGCAATACTTCTCTTGACACAGAGAGACAGAGTTACACAGGTAAACTTCGATACTGAAGTAAAACTTAGAATACACCATTCTAAGCGACTGGGAACATGAATTACCACACCGACTGAAGCAACAGTCTGGCAACGTGTGGATGCAAAGCTGGAGTTTTTATGCTGCGGGTTTAGATGAGAATCAGGTGTCGCAATAAAGGAGCCCAGGAGAACACAGGGAAAAGGGAATTATGAGAATAAGAGGAATTAACGGTTGGGACCATGACAGAAGGAGCACAGAGGATGCTGGAGTATACCCAAGAAGGAAATCAGAATGGTAAAAAAGATACATGAGTTGGATTTAGCAGAGAAGATTAAGGAGAAGCCACAGATATTCTTATACCTATATTAAGGGAACACCATAACTGGAGGGAGCGGGGCCCTTCAAAGACCAAAGTGTACATTTTTGTGTGGAGTCACAAGAGATGGGTGAAGTCTTATATAACCATATAACCATATAACAATTACAGCATGGAAACAGGCCATGTCAGCCCTTCTAGTCCATGCCAAACTCTTACCCTATCCTACTCCCACCGACCTGCACTCAGCCCATAACCCTCCATTCCTTTCCTGTCTATATATCTATCCAATTTAACTTTAAATGACAACATAGAACCTGCCTCAACCACTTCTGCTGGAAGCTCATTCCACACAGTTACCACTCTCTGTGTAAAGAAGTTCCCCCTCATGTTACCCCTAAACTTTTGTCCTCTAATTCTCAACCCATGCCCTCTTGTTTGAATCTTCCCCACACTCAATGGAAAAAGTCTAACCACGTTAACTCCATCAATCTCCCTCATAATTTTAAACACTTCTATCAAGTCTCCCCTCAATCTTCTATGCTCCAAAGAATAAAGACCTAATTTGTTCAACCTTTCTCTGTAACTTAGGAGATGAAACCCAGGCAACATTTCAGTAAACCTCCTCTGTACTCTCTCAATTTTATTGACATCTTTCCTATAATTCAGTGACCAGAACTGTACACAATACTCCAGATTTAGCCTTACCAATGCCTTATATAAATTCAACATTACATCCCAACACCTATACTCAATGCTCTGATTAATAAAGGTCAGCAAACCAAAAGCTTTCTTCACCACCCTATCCACATGAGATTCCATCTTCAGGGAACTATGCACCATTATTCCTAGTTCCCTCTGTTCTAAAGCATTCTTTAATGCCCTAGCATTTACCATGTATGTCCTATTTTGATTATTTCTACCAAAATGTAGCACCTCACATTTTTCAGCATTAAACTCCATCTGCCATCTTTCAGCCCACTCTTCTAACTGGCCTAAATCTCTCTGCAAGTTTTGAAAACCTACCTCATTATCCACAACGCCACCTATCTTAGTATCATCTGCATACTTACTAATCCAATTTACCACCCCATCATCCAGATCATTAATATATATGACAAACAACATTGGACCCAGTACAGATCCCTGAGGCACACCGCTACACACCCTCCTCCAATCTGACACACAGTTATCCACCACTACTCTCTGGCATCTCCCATCCAGCCATTGCTGAATCCATTTTACTACTTCCATATTAATGCCTAACGATTGAACCTTCCTAACTAACCCTCCATGTGGAACCTGGTCAAAGGCCTTACTGAAGTCCATCTAGACAACATCCACCGCTTTACCCCCGTCAACTTTCTTAGTAACATCATCAAAAAATTCAATAAGATTTGTCAAACATGACCTTCCACACATAAATCCATGTTGACTGTTCCTAATCATACCCTGTCTATTCAGAAAATTATATATACCATCTCTAAGAATACTTTCCATCAATTTACCCACCACTGACATCAAACTCACAGGCCGACAATTGCCAGGTTTACTCTTAGAACTCTTTTTAAACAATGGAACCACATGACCAATACGCCAATCCTCCAGCACCATCCCCGTTTCTAATGACATTTGAAATATTTCTGTCAGAGCCCCTGTTATTTCTACACTAACTTCCCTCAAAGTCCTACGGAATATCTTGTCTGGACCCGGAGACTTATCCACTTTTACATTTCTTAAAAGTGTCAGTATTTCCTCATCTTTAATTGTCATACTTTCCATAACTACCCTACTTATTTCCTTTACCTTACATAATTCAATATCCTTCTCCTTAGTGAATACCGAAGAAAAGAAATTGTTCAAAATCTCCCCCATCTCTTTTGGCTCCGCACATAGCCGTCCACTCTGATTCTCCAAGGGACCAACTTTATCCCTCACTATCCTTTTGCCACTAACATAAGTGTAGAAACCCTTTGGATTTATTTTCACCTTACTTGCCAAAGCAGCCTCATATCTTCTTTTAGCTTTTCTAATTTCTTTCTTAAGATTCTTTTTACATTCCTCGAGTACCTCATTAACTCCAAGCTGCCTATATTTATTAAAGATCTCTCTCTTTTTCTGAATCAAGTTTCTAATATCTCTTGAAAACCATGGCTCTCTCAAACTTTTAACCTTTCCTTTCAACCTAACAGGAACATAAAGATTCTGAACCCTCAAAATTTCACCTTTAAATGACCTCCATTTCGCTGTTACATCCTTCCCATAAAAAAAATTTTCCCAATCCACTCCTTCTAAATCCTTTCGCATCTCCTCAAAGTTAGCCTTTCTCCAATCAAAAATATCAATCCGAGGTCCAGTCCTATCCTTCTCCATAATTACACTGAAACTAATGGCATTGTGATCACTGGACCCGAAGTGCTCCCCAGCACACACCTCTGTCACCTGACCTATCTCATTCCCTAACAGGAGATCCAACACTGCCCTTTCTCTAGTTGGTACCTTTATGTATTGCTTCAAAAAACTATCCTGCACACATTTTACAAACTCCAAACCATCCAGCCCTTTTACAGAATGGGCTTCCCAGTCTATGTGTGGAAAATTAAAATCTGCCACAATCACAACCTTGTGCTTACTACAAATATCTGCTATCTCCTTACAAATTTGCTCCTCCAGTTCTCAGTCCCCATTAGGTGGTCTATAATACACCCCTATAAGCGTCACAACACCTTTCCTATTCCTCAATTCCACCCAAATAGCCTCCCTGGACAAGTCCACTAATCTATCCTGCCAGAGCACCGCTGTTATATAATCTCTGACAAGCAATGCAAGACCTCCCCCTCTTGCCCCTCCTATTCTATCACACCTGAAGCAACAAAATCCTGGAATATTTAGTTGCCAATCACACCCCTCCTGCAACCATGTTTCACTAATAGCTACAACATCATATTTCCAGGGATCAATCCATGCTCTAAGCTCATCCACCTTTTAACAATGCTCCTAGCATTAAAATAGATGCATTTAGGAAACTCTCCACCTCCCATTCTCTGTTTATCCTTAATGGAGCAAACAACTTTGTTATCTTTTTCTTCTTTTTCCCCTACATCAACCTCCCCTCTCCTGGTCTCCTTAATTTGATTCCCTCCCCCCAACCATTCTAGTTTAAAGTCACCTTAGTAGCCCTCACAAATCTCCCCGCCAGGGTATTGGTCCCCCTATGATTCAAGTGCAACTTGTCCCCTTTGTACAGGTCACGCCTGCACCAATAGTGGTCCCAATGATCCAAAAACCTGAATCCCTGCCCCTTTCTCCAATCTCTCAGCCATGCATTTATCCCACATCTCATTGCATTCCTACTCTCACTGTTGTGTAGCACAGGCAGTAATCTCGAGATTACTACCTTTGTCGTCCTTTTTTTCAACTTCCTTCCTAACTCCCTATATTCTTCTTTCAGTTCCTCTCTCCTTTTCCAACCTATGTCATTGGTACTTATATGTACCACGACCTCTGGCTCCTCTCCCTCCCACTTCAAGATCTCTTGGACGCGATCAGAATCATCACCGTCCCTGGGACCAGGGAGGCAAACTACCATCCGGGTCTCCTGACTTCGTCCACAGAATCGTCTATCTGACCCCCTAACTATTGAGTCCCCTATTACTACTGCCCTCCTCTTCTGTTCCCTACCCTTCTTAGCTACAGGGCTGGACTCTGTGCTGGAGGCATGGCCAGTGTTGCTTCCCCAGATAAGCTGTCTCCCCCCCCAACAGTACTCAAACAGGAGTACTTATTGTCAAGGGACACAGCCACAGCCACAGCCACAGCCACAGGGGTACTTTCTATTACTTTATTCTTCCTATTCCCCCTCCTAACTGTGACCCACTTGTCTGCCTCCCGTGGCTCTGGTGTGACCACCTGCCTATAACTTCTCTCTATCAACTCCTCACTCTCCCTGACCAGATGAAGGTCATCGAGTTGCAGCTCCAGTTTCCTAACGCGGTCTCTTAGGAGCTGCATCTCGATGCACCTGGCGCAGATGTGGATGTCCGGGAGGCTTGGAGACTCCAGGACCTCCCACATCCAGCACCGAGAACAACAAGCTGCCCTCACACTCATTCTTCCCCCTCTCCTCAAATAACAGTGAAAGAAAAATGAATAACCAAACCCTCTTCGCCTCACATAAAAGTTGCTGGTGAACGCAGCAGGCCAGGCAGCATCTCTAGGAAGAGGTACAGTCGATGTTTCAGGCAGAGACCCTTCGTCAGGACTAACTGAAGGAAGAGTGAGTAAGAGATTTGAAAGTTGGATGGGGAGGGGGAGATCCAAAATGATAGGAGAAAACAGGAGGGGGAGGGATGGAGCCAAGAGCTGGACAGGTGATTGGCAAAAGGGATACGAGAGGATCATGGGACAGGAGGTCTGGGAAGAAAGACGGGGGGGGGGACCCAGAGGATGGGCAAGGGGTATATTCAGAGGGACAGAGGGAGAAAAAGGAGAGTGAGAGAAAGAATGTGTGTATAAAAATAAGTAACAGATGGGGTACGAGGGGGAGGTGGGGCATTAGCGGAAGTTAGATAAGTCGATGTTCATGCCATCAGGTTGGAGGCTACCCAGACGGAATATAAGGTGTTGTTCCTCCAACCTGAGTGTGGCTTCATCTTTACAGTAGAGGAGGCCGTAGATAGACATGTCAGAATGGGAATGGGATGTGGAATTAAAATGTGTGGCCACTGGGAGATCCTGCTTTCTCTGGCGGACAGAGCGTAGATGTTCAGCAAAGCAGTCTCCCAGTCTGTGTCGGGTCTCGCCAATATATAGAAGGCCACATCGGGAGCACCGGATGCAGTATATCACCCCAGCCAACTCACAGGTGAAGTGTTGCCTCACCTGGAAGGACTGTTTGGGGCCATGAATGGTGGTAAGGGAGGAAGTGTAAGGGCATGTGTGGCACTTGTTCTGCTTACACGGATAAGTGCCAGGAGGGAGATCAGTGGGGAGGGATGGGGGGGACGAATGGACAAGGGAGTTGCGTAGGGAGCGATCCCTGTGGAATGCAGAGGGGGGGAGGGAAGGATGTGCTTAGTGGTGGGATCCCGTTGGAGGTGGCGGAAGTTACGGAGAATAATATGTTGGACCCGGAGGCTGGTGGGGTGGTAGGTGAGGACCAGGGGAACCCTATACCTAGTGGGGTGGCGGGAGGATGGAGTGAGAGCAGATGTGCATGAAATGGGGGAGATGCGTTTAAGAGCAGAGTTGATAGTGGAGGAAGGGAAGCCCCTTTCTTTAAAAAAGGAAGACATCTCCCTCGTCCTGGAATGAAAAGCCTCATCCTGAGAGCAGGTGCAGCGGAGGCGGAGGAATTGCGAGAAGGGGATGGCGTTTTTGCAAGAGACAGGGTGAGAAGAGGAATAGTCCAGATAGCTGTGAGAGTCAGTAGGCTTATAGTAGACATCAGTGGATAAGCTGTCTCCAGAGACAGAGACAGAAAGATCTAGAAAGGGGAGGGAGGTGTCGGAAATGGACCAGGTAAACTTGAGGGCAGGGTGAAAGTTGGAGGCAAAGTTAATAAATTCAACGAGCTCTGCATGCGTGCAGGAAGCAGCGCCAATGCAGTCGTCGATGTAGCGAAGGAAAAGTGGGGGACAGATACCAGAATAGGCACGGAACATAGATTGTTTCACAAAGCCAACAAAAAGGCAGGCATAGCTAGGACCCATACGGGTGCCCATAGCTACATCTTTAGTTTGGAGGAAGTGGGAGAAGCCGAAGGAGAAATTATTAAGAGTAAGGACTAATTCCGCTAGACGGAGCAGAGTGGTGGTAGAGGGGAACTGATTAGGTCTGGAATCCAAAAAGAAGTGTAGAGCTTTGAGACCTTCCTGATGGGGGATGGAAGTATATAGGGACTGGACATCCATGGTGAAAATAAAGCGGTGGGGGCCAGGGAACTTAAAATCATCGAAAAGTTTAAGAGCGTGAGAAGTGTCACGAACATAGGTTGGAAGGGATTGAACAAGGGGGGATAAAACAGTGTCGAGGTATGCAGAAACGAGTTCGGTGGGGCAGGAGCAAGCTGAGACAATAGGTCGGCCAGGACAGGCAGGTTTGTGGATCTTGGGTAGGAGGTAGAAACGGGAAGTTCGAGGTGTGGGAACTATAAGGTTGGTAGCAGTGGATGGGAGAGCCGCTGAGCGGATAAAGTCGGTGATGATGTGGGAGACAATGGCCTGGTGCTCCTTAGTGGGGTCACGATCGAGGGGTAAATAAGAGGAGGTATCCGCGAGTTGTCGCTGTGCCTCGGCAAGGTAGAGGTCAGTACGCCAGACTACAACAGCACCCCCCTTATCGGCAGGTTTAATAATAAGGTTAGGATTAGTGCGGAGGGAGTGGAGAGCAGAGTGTTGCCAAAGCCCTTAAGCCTTCACTCCGCTCCTGGCTCACTCCGCAGCCCGCAAACTCCGCTGCCCGCTATATAAGGTTGTGTTCCTTTTAAATCGTCCTGTTTCCCTCCACAATCTCACACGCTTATGCAGTCCTGACTCTCTTGACGCCGATGAAAAAAACCGAAAAATTTAAAAAAGGTTTCGTCCACACTCTTGCTCCGAATCTCAGTCTTCTTTCACGCAATTAAACTCGAATCAGGATTTGAGTCCTTTTAAATCTTCCTCCTTTCCCTCCACGACGTCTTCGTGAATTTTCTTCTCTATTTTTACCAGGGAGGACATGAAGACTTCATACTTTGAGCTAGTGCGATGACTCGAGTTGAGTATGATGTTCTCCTAAGGGGTTGTCTACTTATGGCTTCTCAGGTGACTGTTGGGGCCAATCTGGGTTCCACATTTCCAGCGCAGTGTGAGTAAGAGTAGGTGGTAGTTGTGGTTAGTGGTTAGGTATTTTGGTTGCCCAGTCTCTCCTTTCACAGCTGCCACTTGTTCTCTGTGGCACAGCAGAGGTCATTCTCAGGGAATACAGCTCCTTTTCGAACAGATCTTTTCCAGAAATTTATTGAGTTCAATGTCTCCCTAGACTTTAGATGTAATGTTGATTTTCTTCAGACTGATTTTAATGTTATTTTTGAGGTGTTTTCTTTCCTTCCGGGTGCTTGCTGATCTTCTTTCTGCTGGGAGTAAAGGATCTGCTTGTGGAGGTGTGAGTTAGGCACTTGGATGACATGACCTATCCATCAAAGTTGGTATTGTTTTATCATGGTGGAGACGCTGTTTATGTTGGCTTCCTCTAGCACACTCATGTTAGGACTTTGAGATAGTTAATGGAGATATCTTGGCTATAGTCTTGGGACAGCAGAGAAGGCACTAGATGTCTAAAGATGTATAAAGGTGCCCAAATCTCCACGAGATATAATGAAGAACACTGTGGGAATTCAGAGAAGAAATTATGGGAGTTTAGCTGAGATACATATGTCAATGCTGGTGGTGGGTGAATTGCTGGAAAACTGGAGGGTAGCCAAGTCTATGCCTTTAATTAAGGAGGGCTGCAAAGAAAAACCTATAAATTATAGACCAATAATCCTATCACCTGTAGTAGATGTTATTAAAAGGGATTCTAAGGGATAATATAATATATACAAATATTTTGAAACTCAGGATGTGGAATGGTCAGCATGGCTTTGCGTTTGGGAGTGTGCTTTCACCTCATTAGTTAATTTTTTTAAGTAACCAGGGGTTTATGAGTGCAGTGCGATAGACAGAGTCTAAATGAACTTCAGGAAGGTTGTTGATAAGTTTCTGCATGGTAGGCTACAATGGAATATTAGATTGCATGGGAACAAGGACAGCTAGTTAATTAAATACAGAGTTGGCTTGATGATAGGAAACAGGATGATGGTGGAACTTCATTTGTTGGACTAGATGCCTGTGGTGTTCTCTAGGGTTTTGGACTAACATTGCTATCTGTCATCAATAGGGACGGGAGAAGTACCGGAGGAGTGGAAGGGTTGCAAATGTTGTTCCCTTGTTCAAGAAAGAGAGTAGAGATAACCCAGGAAATTTTAGACCAGTGAGTCTGACTTCAGTGGTGGACAAGTTGTTGGAGAAGATCCTGACAGGCAGGAGTTATGATCATTTGGAGAGACATAATCTGATTAGGGATAGTCAGCATGGTTTTGTTAAGGGCAGATCGTGCCTTACGAGCCTGATTGAATTCTTTGAGGATGCAACAAAACACATTGATGAAGGTAGAGCAGTGGATGTAGTGTATATGGATTTCAGTAAGGCATTTGATAAGGTTCCCCATGCAAGACTCCTGTAGATGTAAGGAGGCATGGGATCTAAGGAGACCTTGCTCTGTTGGATCCAGAATTGGCTTGCCCAAAGGCGGCAAAGTGTGGATAGTTCGTATTTTGCATGGAGGTCAGTGACCAGTGGTATTCCGCAGGGATCTGTTCAGGGACTCCTTCTCCTCTTTGAGATTTTTATAAATGACCTGGATGAAGAAGTAGAAGGGTGGGTTAGTAAGTTTGTTGATGACACAAAGGTTGGGGGTGTTGTGGATAGTCTGGAGGGTTGTCAGAGGTTTCAGCAGGACATCGATAGGATGCAGAACTGGGCTGAGAAGTGGCAGATGGATTTCAAACCAGGTAAGTGTGAAGTGGTTCATTTGATAGGTCCAATTTGAAGACAGAATATAATATTAATGATAAGACTCTTGGCAGTGTGGAGGATCTGAGAGATCTTGTGGTCCGCGTCAATAGGACACTCAAAGCTGTTACGCAGGTTGACAGTGTTGTTAAGAAGGAGTATGCTGTGTTGGCGTTCATCAGCCATGGGACTGAGTTCAAGAGCTGTGAGGTAATGTTACAGCTATCTAAGATCTTGGTCAGACCCCACTTGGAGTACTGTGTTTAGTTCTGGTCACCTCACTACAGGAAGGATGTGGATACCATAGAGAGAGTGCAGAGGAGATTTATAAGAATGTTGCCTAGATTGGAGAGCGTACCTTATGAGTATAGGTTAAGTGAACTTGGCCTTTTCTCCTTGGAGCAACAGAGGAAGCGAGGTGTATAAGATGATGAGGAACATTGATCATGTGGATAGCCAGAGGCTTTTTCCCAGGGCTGCAATGGCTAACACGAGGCGGCAAACATGAGGAAATCTGCAGATGCTGGAATTTCAAGCAACACACATAAAAGTTGCTGGTGAACGTAGCAGGCCAGGCAGCATCTCCGGGAAGAGGTGCATAGTTTTAAGGCGCTTGGAAATAGGTACTGAGGGGATGTCATGTGTAAGTTTTTCACACAGAGAGTAGTGGGCGTGTGGAATGCACTGCTGGCGACGGTGGTGGAAGTGGATACAATAGAGTGTTTTAAGATCCTCTTAGATAGGAACATGGAGCTTAGAAAAATAGAGGGCTATGCTCTAGGGAAATTCTAGGCAGTCTCTAGAGTCGGTTACACGGTTGGAACAACACTGTGGGCTGAAGAATTCTATTTTATGTGTATTTACAATACAAGCTGTAGTTGGTAGGTATGCAGATGATGTTTGTATGTTTGTTATGTTGTTATAGACTGGCAAATGATACTTAAAGGGTTGACGGTGAATATGCAATGGCAAGCATTTAAAGATCACATGGATGAACTACACCAATTATTCATCCCAGTTTGGCAAAAGAATAAATCAGGGAAGGCAGTGCACCCATGGCTGACAAGGGAAATTAGGGATAGTATCAATTCCAAAGAAGAAGCATACAAATTAGCCAGAAAAAGCGACTCACCTGAGGACTGGGAGAAATTCAGAGTCCAGCAGAGGAGGACAAAGGGCTTAATTGGGAAAGGGAAAAAAAGATTATGAGAGAAAATTGGCAGAGAACATAGAAACTGACCGTAAAAGCTTTTATAGATATGTGAAAAGAAAAAGATTGGTTAAGACAAATGTAGTTCCCCTACAGACAGAAACAGGTGAATTGATTATGGGGAACAAGGACATGGCAGACCAATTGAATAACTACTTTGGTTCTGTCTTCACTAAGGAGGACATAAATAATCTTCCATTAATAGTAGGGGACAGAGGGTCCAGTGAGATGGAGGAACTGAGGGAAATACATGTTAGTAGGGAAGTGGTGTTAAGTAAATTGAAGGGATTAAAGGCAGATAAATCCTCGGGGCCAGATGGTCTGCATCCCAGAGTGCTTAAGGAAGTAGCCCAAGATATAGTGGATGCATTGGTGATAATTTTTCAAAACTCTTTAGATTCTGGACTAGTTCCTGAGGATTGGAGGGTGGCTAATGTAACCCCACTTTTTAAAAAAGGAGGGAGAGAGAACCCGGGGAATTATAGACCGGTTAGCCTAACATCGGTGGTGAGGAAACTGCTAGAGTCAGTGATCAAGGATGTGATAACAGCACATTTGGAAAGCGGTGAAATCATCAGACAAAGTCAGCATGGATTTGTGAAAGGAAAATCATGTCTAACGAATCTCATAGAATTTTTTGAGGGTGTAACTAGTAGAGTGGATAGGGGAGAATCAGTGGATGTGGTATATTTGGATTTTCAAAAGGCTTTTGACAAGGTCCCACACAGGAGATTAGTGTGCAAACTTAAAGCACACGGTATTGGGGGTATGGTATTGATGTGGATAGAGAATTGGTTGGCAGACAGGAAGCAAAGGGTGGGAATAAACGGGACCTTTTCAGAATGGCAGGCAGTGACTAGTGGGGTACCGCAAGGCTCAGTGCTGGGACCCCAGTTGTTTACAATATATATTAATGACTTGGATGAGGGAATTAAATGCAGCATCTCCAAGTTTGCGGATAACACAAAGCTGGGCGGCAGTGTAAGCTGTGAGGAGGATGCTAAGAGGATGCAGGGTGACTTGGATAGGTTGGGTGAGTGGGCAAATTCATGGCAGATGCAATTTAATGTGGATAAATGTGAGGTTATCCACTTTGGTGGCAAAAACAGGAGAACAGATTATTATCTGAATGGTGGCCAATTAGGAAAAGGGGAAGTGCAACGAGACCTGGGTTTCATTATACACCAGTCATTGAAAGTGGACATGCAGGTACAGCAGGCGGTGAAAAAGACGAATGGTATGCTGGCATTCATAGCAAGAGGATTCGAGTACAGGAGCAGGGAGGTACTACTGTAGTTGTACAAGGCCTTGGTGAGACCACACCTGGAGTATTGTGTGCAGTTTTGGTCCTCAAATCTGAGGAAAGACATCCTTGCCATAGAGGGAGTACAAAGAAGGTTCACCAGATTGATTCCTGGGATAGCAGGACTTTCATATGATGAAAGACTGGATCAACTAGGCTAATACTCTCTGGAATTTAGAAGATTGAGGGGGAATCTTATTGAAACGTATAAAATTCAAAAGGGATTGGACAGGCTAGATGCAGGAAGATTGTTCCCGATGTTGGGGAAGTCCAGAACGAGGGGTCACAGTTTGAGGATAAAGGGGAAGCCTTTTAGGACCAAGATTAGGAAAAACCTCTTCACACAGAGAGTGGTGAATCTGTGGAATTCTCTGCCACAGGAAACAGTTGAGGCCAGTTCATTGGCTATATTTAAGAGGGAGTTAGATATGGCCCTTGTGGCTATGGGGATCAGGGGGTATGGAGGGAAGGCTGGTACAGGGTTCTGAGTTGGATGATCAGCCATGATCATACTGAATGGCGGTGCAGGCTCGAAGGGCCGAATGGCCTATTCCTGCACCTATTTTCTATGTTTCTATGTACATTGAATTGAACTCCCTTTCCATTTGATTCTGTTTATGAAACCTGTGCAATGCCTTCAGTTCTAAATATTTTGGATCACTTTTACAATAGTAGCGAAGCTCATTTATGAAGTCCTGACGAAGGGTCTCGGCCTGAAACGTCGACTGCACCTCTTCCTACAGATGCTGCCTGGCCTGCTGCGTTCACCAGCAACTTTGATGTGTGTTGCTCATTTCTGATGGTTTGGTTGGAGCAGTCAAACTTCATAGTAAACTGTATGCCTTTAAACTCTATACATTTGGCAAAATTGGTTCAAAATACTGCTGAATTAGCTCAGAAAACATATTCCAGTTATCTTTTTTGTGTAATAAAATATGTTAATTTTCCAACATAGCCAGCCATTTCTGCTTTTTTATTGTTCTTATTATCTGGTACTCACTCGATAGGAGCTAGTACTGTCCTTCATTTACTGCCTTTTTGTAAACTCGACCGTGTTCTCCTTTCTGAAGAACATTTTTTGCACTGTTTTGCCATTCTTCTCTGTGTTTTTAAACTTGAATGCCTTGCAGCGCTTGAACAAGTCTGTAGCTGTCTCAGGTTCCTCGTCGCCTATGTTATGTTTTGTAACTTTGAAGCACTAAACTAATTCAAAAGACTAGGGAGTCCAAAATGTAGTCTAAATTCGAATTTACTTTAAGCGGGGCACCCACATATCACATGGTAGAGTGATGATGTATGCAATTCTTGTATCTATTCATATAACCTGTAATGAATTATTTAAATGAACAAGAAAGCTTAATCAAACTATATAAGTAAGAAAACTCAAATATTTTTGAAATATTAAATACTCAACAACACTGAGATAGGTAACATTGTTAACAGTAAAGATGGCTTTCAAGATTTACAGAGGGATTTTGATCAGCTGGGTATGTGGACTGATGAATGTCAAATGGAATTTAATTCAAATATGTGTGAGGTGGGAGAAGACAATATAGGGTACAACTTTGCAGGATGACAGTAGGGATCTAGAAGTACAAGTACATGGTTTCCTGAAAGCTGTGTCATAGGAAAACAGGGTGGTGGAGGAAGATTTTGGTAAGCTGGTCTATATCAGTCAGGCCCTGAGCATAGGAATTGGAATGTTATGTTGCAGTTGTAGAAGACATTGGTGAGACTACATTTGGAATATTGTATTCATCTTTGGTCACACTCCTGTAAGAAAGATGTAATTACAATAGAATGAGTGTGGAGGAAATTTACAAGGATTTTACCAGGACTTATAGAAGAAGTGGTTGAGGAAGGTAAATTAATATTTAAAAGGTGCATGGATAGGAAATCTTTAGAGAAATGTGGGTCAATTGCAGGCAAATAGGATTACCTTAGGTGGGAATGTTGGTGGGTATGGATCAGTTGGGCCAAAGAGCCTTTTTCTATGTTGTATGACTGACTGACTGAATGAACGTTCAGCTTGCATCTGGACTATTGCATCTAATTCTAGTTACCCCTTTATAGGAAGGATGTGAAGGATGTGAAGTGGGTGCAGAAGATGTTTTATGCACCCTGGATTTAAGGGCACGTGCTATAAGTTGGGGTTGGACAAACCACAGCTGCTTTCCCTGGAGGGGGGAAGTTGAGGGGAAATCTGACAGAAATGCATAAAATTATGGTTGTAATAGACAGAGTAGACAGCTGGTATCTTCTTCCAGAGACCAAAATACAAGATGCATTTAAGATGGGAGGAGGAAAGCTCAAGAGAGATATGCAGATCATTTTTTTTCTTATTGAGAAAGTAGTAGTGGTGGAGGCAGCAGCAATAGACCATAAAACCATCAGATTTAGGAGCAGAATTAGGCCATTTGGTTTATCGCGTCTGTTCCTGCATTTCATTGTGGTTGATCCACTTTTCCCCTCAGCCCCAATCTCCTGCCTTCTCCCTGTATCCCTTCATGTCCTGTTCACTTCTCAGCCCAGTTCTGATCCTATCGATGTCCAGCTGTAACAGTGACAGGTGTTGAAGTGGCAGGTGGACTTCAACCCAAATAAGTGTGAAGTGGTAGGTCCAATTTGACGACAGAATACAATATAAATGGTAAGACTCTTGGCAGTGTGGAGGATCTGAGAGATCTTGGGGTCCGTCCACAACACCCCCAACCTTTATGTCATCAGCAAACTTCCTAACCCACCCTTCTACTTCTTCATCCAGGTCATTTATAAAATCACAAAGAGGAGGGGTCCCAGGACAGATCTTGCGGAACACCACTGGTCACCGACCTCGATGCAGAATAAGAACCATCTACAACCATCCTTCTGTGGACAAGCCACTCCTGGATCCATAAGCAATTTCTCCTTAGATTCCATGCCTCCTTACTTTCTGAACGAGATTGGCATGGGGAACCTTATCAAATGCCTTACTGAAATCCATATACACTGCATCCACTGCTCTACCTTTATCGATGTGTTTTGTTACATCCTCAAAGAATTCAATCAGGCTCATAAGGCATGACCTGCCTTTGATAAAGTCATGCTGACTATCCCTAATCAGACTATATCTCTCCAAATGCTCATAAATCCTGCCTCTCAGGATCTTCTCCAACAACCTACCCACCACTGAAGTCAGACTCTCTGGTCTGTAATTTCCTGGGTTATCTCTACTCCCTTTCTTGAACAAGGGAACAACATTTGCAACCCTCTAATCCTCTGGTACTTCTCCAGTTCCTATTGATGATGCAAAGATTATCGCAAGAAGCTCAACAATCTCCTCCCTCGCCTCCCACAGTAGTCTGGGGTACATCTCACCTGGTCCTGGTGACTTATCTAACTTAATGCTTTTCAAAACCTCCAGCACATCTTTTTCTTAATGAGCATTTCAGCCTGCTCCAAGTCATCCCCACAATTGCCAAGGTCTTTTTCCCTAGTGAATACTAAACACCTCTACTGCTTCCTCCAACTCCATGCACACATTTCCACTATCGCTCCTGATTGGTCCTATTCTCACACGGCTCATCCTTTTGCTCTTCACTTACTTGTAGAGTGCCTTTAGGTTTTCCTTAATCCTGCTCACCAAGGCCTTCTCATGGCCCTTCTGGCTCTCCTAATTCTATTCTTGACCTCCTTCCTGGCAACATTGTAATTTTCTAGAGCTCTAACAATACCTAGTTTCTTGAATCTTTCAGGCAACACACATAAAAGTTGCTGGTGAACGCAGCAGGCCAGGCAGCATCTCTAGGAAGAGGTGCAGTCGACGTTTCAGGCCGAGACCCTTCGCCAATCCTGACGAAGGGTCTCGGCCTGAAACGTCGACTGCACCTCTTCCTAGAGATGCTGCCTGGCCTGCTGCGTTCACCAGCAACTTTTATGTGTGTTGCTTGAATTTCCAGCATCTGCAGAATTCCTGTTGTTCTTGAATCTTTCGTAAGCTTTTCTTTTCTTCTTAACTAGATTTTCTACATCCTTTGTACACCATGGCTCTTTAACCCTACCATTGGTTTTCTGCCTCAATGGAACATACCTATGCAGAACTCCATGTAAATGTTCCCTGAACATTTGCCACACTTCTGCTGTGCATTTCCCCGAGAACATCTGCTCCCAATTTATGGTCACAAGTTCCTGCCTAATAGCATCATATTTCCCCCTACCCCAATTAAATGTTTTCTCAAATTGTCTGTTCCTATCCCTCTCCAGTGCCATGGTGAAGGAGATAGAGTTGTGATTACTACCTCCGAAATGCTTTCACACCGAGAGATCTGACACCTGACCAAGTTCATTTCCCAATGACAGTTCAAGTACAGCCTCTCCTCTTGTAGGCTTCCTGAACACACTTAACAAACTCCACCCCATCTAAAACCCCTGCACTAAGGAGATGCCAATCAATATCAGGAAAGTTAAAATCTCCCATCACAACAACCCTATTATTATGGCACCATTACAAAATCAGCCTCCCTACCAGTTCCTCAATATCCCTGTTACTATTGGGTGTCTATAAAAACACCCAGCAGAGTTATTGCCCCTTTCCTGTTTCTGACCTCTACCCACACTGACTCAGTAGACCATTCCTCCACAAACTTTCTCCTTTTCTGCAGCTATGACACTATCCCTAATTAGCAACACGCCCCACCTCCTTTGCCTCCATCTCTGCTCTTTTTGAAACATCTGAAGCCTGGTACACTCAGCAGCCATTTCTACTCCTGAGACATCCAAGTCTCTGTAATGGTCACAATGTCATAGTTCCACGTATTGATCCATGCTGTAAGTTCATTTGCCTTATTTATGATACACCTTGCATTAAAATAGACACATCTCAAACCATCAGGCTGTCATGGTCCGGTCCATGAAATCCACATTCGGGTTCACGGTCCATTCCGTCGATTCCTTATTCCAGGTTTTCCTGTTTTCCCTTGTTCCATTGGGTGCCTTAATTGAGGCACCTGATTCTCGTTTTGGACTGGCACATAAATACCTCTCAGACCAAGGATTTCCAGCTGGACTGTTCTCGTCTCCTTTCTTCTGAAGCTTTGCCTGCATCACCATCAATTTCAACTGCTGGAGTGAGACCAGAGCCTTGCCTTGCTATGCCAAGATAAAGAACTATCTATCATTGAGTTTGAAAGTATCTCTTTGTGTCCCTGTGTTTAGTGTCTGTGTCAAAGAAGAGTCTCAGACCTAAGCCCTGTTCCCAAGGAGGGGTCCTGACTCTGTGTAAAGCCCTGGCCCTAAGTCCTGTTCCCATGGAAGGGTCCTGGATCTGTGTTCCGTGTACGAGTCCTGGCCCAACGTCCTGTTCCCAAGGAGGGGTCCCGGCTTTGTGTTCTGTGTTCTTGTGCTCAAGTCCAAGGCTCTGTGTTCCAAGACCAAGTCCAGGCACCGTGTTCCAGCCCTGTCCAAGTCTGAGCTTTGTGTCCTCTTCCAGTCCATGTGCCTCGCCCAGCCGGTGCTGGAGATTCCTCGTCCTGTGCTGGATCGTCCCCATCCGAATCCTCGGCAGTCATCCTGGCCCTGCGTCCTAGAAAGGGTCCCGGCCCTGCGCTCCAAGGAGGAGTCCCGGCTTTGTACTCAAGAACCTACCCAAGCTGAGTCCAAGAGCAGAGCTAAACCTATTCCAAGAGCCTTGTCCTGCCCTGGAGTACCTCGTCCAGTCCATGTCCAAGGCTCTGTGTTCCTGTGTTCCAAGACCAAGTCCAGGTGCTGTGTTCCAGCCCTGTCCAAATCTGAGCTTTGTGTCCTCACCCAGCCCAGGAGTTCCTCGCCCAGCCCGGTGCTGGAAATTCCTCGTCCTGTGCTGGGGTACCTCGTCCTGTCCTGTAGCCACGTCCTGTCCTTGCCAAGATCCTAGTCCTGAGTCCTAGCCTAGACCCGGGTTCCGGTTCCGAGTCAAAACCGAGGTTCTGAGTCCCATCCAAGACCCAGGTTCCGGGTCCTTGTCCAGGCTCTGGTTCCGGAGTTCCGTGTTCCTAGTCCAGGCTCCTTGTTCCCAGTTCCTTGTCCGAGTCCCGTGTTTCTAGTCCAAGTCCTAGCCCAGGCCCTGAACCCTAGTCTTGTCCAGGGCCTAGTCCCTGTCCAGTATCGCTTCTTCCTCACTCACCTTGCTATCTCGATAACCCTAGTCCTGTTCCTAGTACTTCAGTGCCTGTGTCTTGCATTTGGGTCCGCCATCAACACCCCCCTTATGACACAGGCTGAGTGCATCTTTGCTCTAACACCTGCCTATCCTTCCTCACAAACTCCCTTCAAGCTGTATCTACTTGTGCTCCAACCTCCCCATCCTCTGCCTCTTCACTTCAATTCCCACTCCCCTGCAAATCTAGTTTAAACCCTCCCCAACAGCATTAGCACACCTCCTCACCAGGATACTGGCCCCCCTCAGATTCAAGTGTAACCTATCCTTTTTGTACAGGTCACACCTGCCCCAGAAGAGGTCCCAATGATCCAAACATCTGAATCCCTGTCCCCTGCTCCAATCCTTCACCTCACTCTATTCGTATACTCACTCTTGCATGGCACAGGCAGCAATCCCAAGATTACTAACTTTGAGGTCCTGCTTCTCAGCTTGCTTCCTAACTCCCTGTATTCTGCTTTCAGGACCTCCACCCTTTTTCTACCAATGTCATTGGTACAAATATATACCAGGACCTCTGGCTGCTCACCCTCCCATTTCAGGATATTGTGGATGCGCTCAGAAATATCACGAACCCTGGCACCTTGTTTCTTTTTTGCGCCAACAGAAACGCCTATCTGTCCCCCTAAATATAGAGTTCCCTATTACCACTGCCCTCCTCTTCCGTTCCCTACCCTTCTGAGCCACAGGGCCAGACTCAGTGCCAGAGGCACGGATGCTGTTGCTTCCCCCAGGTGGGTCGTTCCCCCCCCAACAGCACTCAAAATGGAGTAGTTATTGTTAAAGGGGACAGCCACAGGGGTGCTCTCCACTACCTGATGCCCTCCCTTCCCTCTCCTGACGGTCACCCACTTATCTGTCTCCTGTGGTTCCGGGGTGACTACCTGCCCGTAGCTCCTCTCTATCACCTTCTCACTCTTCCTAACAAGCCGAAGGTCACTGAGCTGCAGCTCCAGTTCCCTAATTCGGTCTCTGAGGAGCTGGAGCTGATGCGGCCATCAGGGAGGCTAGAAGTCTCCCAGACATCCCACATCTGACACCCAGAACAGAAAACTTGCCTCAGAGTCATACACACTATTCTTGTTAGAGGCGATAAGGAAAAAAAGCAACCTACCTCATCTAGGCCCATCCTCGCCGAAGCCCCATTATCAAAGCCCTACTACTCTGACTTACACCATTCCGATGTCCATTCCGCTAGACAAAGTCTCTCTTTTATTTGGGAGCTTTCTCAGTGTCCTTGCGCCATGACGAGCTACTGAGTCTGCACACCTCCCCCCGACCTATGTGAAGCTCTCTCTCTTTGAATTGATTGGTCTGCTGCTCATACGCCAAGCCCTGTGAAACGCTCCTTTTTTAAAATTTTCTCCCCGACCTGTGTGAAGCTCTCTCTCTCTCTTCAAATCGATTGGTTCACCGCTAATTCATAAATCCATATTCCAAATAAACATGCTTTCACAATAACAGTCCATAACTAACTTCACAGTTCTAAAGATTCAGTCTTTTGAGTGGGCCTCTGTTTCTTTCAGGATAGCTCCTCTAGACCTGTGGAGTGGCCTTGGGTTTCATAAGTGTCTTGGTTTCCCATGTCACATTGCTGTCAGTGACATGATTATCACAGGGAGGTAAGTCTGGGCACGCCAGTCTGATGGATAGGGATGGATCACAATGGGTGAACAGTTCATCTGTTGTTATTAGTCTCTTTGTTTCCTTAAATGCTTTTTCACACCTTTCTGATCATTCCCACTTTGTTCCTGTCTGTAGCGGTGTGTTCAATGGATGCAGCACTGTGGCAAAGTTTGGAGAAACCAGTGGTAGTAGTTTACAAGGCCCAAGTACGACCTGAGTTGTTACACATTTTCCGGTTTGGGTGCCTGCAACACTGCTTCAATCTTCTTGTGACTATGTAAGCCATGTTTGTCAATAACGTATACATAATATGAGATTTCATTCCTGAAAAACTCAAATTTCTCTCTCTTTGTGTGCAGACCATACTCACTCAGCCTGGCAAGCACTTTACCAAGGTTCTAGAGGGTCTCTTCATCATTTTTGCCAATCACAATGATGTCATCAAGGTAACATTGTGTTCCTGGGGGGTATCTTGGAGCACTTGGTGCATTGCTCTTTGCCAAATTGCTGGAGCTGATGTAACGCCAAAGGTGAGACGAAAATACTGGAACAGTCCCTTGTGAGTGTCGATTGTAAGGAACTTCCTGTTTGACTCCTCAATTTCCATTTGAAGATAGGCTTGTGACAAGTCAATCTTTGAACACCTCTCCCTGCCTGTCACAAGAATGTATTCTATTCGTGGCAGGGGATACTGCACAGCATTCAGCACAGGGTTGACGCTCACCTTGAAATCCTCACGTATGTAAATGACTCCGGCCTCCCCTTTCTTGATCACTGGGACAAGGGATCTGACCCAACTGCTCCACACAACCTTGGAGAGAATTCCAGATGGCTTCTAGCTCTGCAGTTCAGCATCTACTTTAGGACGTAGTGCGTAAGGCACTGGATGTGCTTTATGGAATCTTGGTGTTGCTGTTTCATCCAGTTCAAGTCTTGCCTTCATGCCTTTAAGTTTACTAATCCCCTTCTCAAACACCTTCTCATTGACATTAAACAGTCGTGCCAGTCTCTGGTTAGTGTTGCTATTTAGGCTGCCATTGCCTGTTGATGTCACATGAGAGCTTTGATTGAGTGCCTGTCTAGTTAGATTTTTCTCAACTATTCATGTCCGAAAAGTGCTGGCCCACCACTTTTCAATACATAAAGCTCGAACTGTTGTGCTTGGCCACCATCACATTTACTTTGTTTCCTTACACTGGACACAACTATTGTGATCCAGGTGATTTTGTGATCTGCTTCAGTTATGCTATGCATTTCCTGGCATGAGAGTTCACCTTTGTCAGACTCTATGTTGTCTAATTCTGTTTTACATTCGGCAGCTTTATGCATTTGCTTAGTTTTGTGTTTAGGACCTTTCATTCAGTTGTGCTTTTTGTCTGCCTTGCACAGTCTCTCTATGCGATCTTGTCTGTAACACTTACTGCAGACTTTTTCTTTGAACCAACAGTTATTTGCATCATGGGAGAATTTACCACATTTTTAGCTTTTTGCACCATTCAGGGACATTTTGTGCATTTCACATTCTAACCTTCTTTTCCGTAGTTCTGCTGCATCCTTTGCTGCAGTCTCCAACAATATTGCAATGGTCAATGCCCGTTCTAAGGTTAGGTCTCTTGAGGATAGTAGCCTCTTTTGAGTGCTTTGAATATGCGTGCCACATACAAGCCTGTCCCTTAATGCATCAGCAAGTCCATCTCTAAGGTCACAGTACTGGGAAAGTTTGCCAGTTCTGCAATGTATTCAGAAATATTGTCATCTTTTGACCATTTCTTTGTAAAATCTATATCTCTCAGCTATTGCCAGTGGTTTATAGCTCAAGTGATTTTGCAAAATTGTAACAGTTTTAGTTAACATCTTGCTTACCGGCTTTTCAGAGGTTATCAGGTTGCATAAGAGACTATACCTGCTTGCACCCATTAAGCTAAGGAGTACCTAGGCTTTCTTTTGCTCCTCCATGTAGTTCTCATTGCAATACAGTTCAACCCTCTTGATATATGACTCCCGGCCACCATTAGCACTATCCTCTCTAAGTTATTTTCACCTTAAATTCAGTGTGTCTTTCACTGTTACTCACAGATCCTTCAGCATTCTCATGCTGCTTAACTCTCACTGTTTCTTCCTGCCACTGTTGGTGCAGTTTGTGATATTTCCTGACATTCTGGTTTGTACTTGTCACCAATTTGTTGGTCTGTGCACAACTGGACACGAATTAAATAAAAGCACATACGCAAGAGATGTTTATAGCTGGTGTATTCATATTCAGCAAGAGAGAGCAATGTGCATGCATAGACAACAGTCAATACAGAGTGCTAAAGGAGGGCGAGGTAGTTGCTCTAAAAGAAATAGATCTATACATTATAGTAACTTCACACACTTCATGCTGTCTGACGCTAGAACTTCCACCATACTCTGGTGTTTTCCACCGTGAAGCCTGATGTAAAATACTTATTCAGTTCAAGCGCCATTTAATTGTCCCCCATTACTACCTCTCCAGCACCATTTTCCAGTGATCCAATATCCACTCTTGCCTCTCTTTTACATGTCATGTATCTGACAAAACTTTTGGTATCCTCATTAATATTATTATCCTTCTTTATCTTAATGACTTTTTTCAGTTCTGTTGGTTTTTAAAAGCTTCCAAACCTCTAATTTCCCATTAATTGTTGCTCTATTATATGCCCTGTCTTTGGCTTTTATTTGGTTTTGACTCCTCATGTTAGCCAGGGTTGTGTCATCTTGCCTTTAGAATAATTCTTCCTATCAATTTTATCATCTGATTAATGTCATCCTGTACTCAAGGGCATTTCTCACTCTTCATACCACCACCAACTGTGTCATTTAAATACAGGAACAGGCCCCTTGGCCTACCATGTCTGCTCTAAACAATTGGAATAGAGGCATTTAACAGGCTCTTGGATAAGCACATGGATACGCAGAGAATGGTGGGATATGCAAGCAGAATGCATTATGTGCCATCAACTTAATTAGTTTGACACAACATTGTGGGCTAAGTGACTTGTTCGTATTCTATATTCTGTGAAAATGGATGAATTTGTAGAGTGAGGGAGGTTGTCAAAGGATACAGCAGGGTATAAACCAGTTTGAAATATGGACAGAGAAATGGCAGATGGAGTTTTATCTGGACAACTTGGACAGGACACATTTTGGGAGGAAGTAAAGAGTAAATGACAGGACCCTCAACAGCACTGACCTTGTGGTGCAAGTCCATTGCTCCCTGAACGTGGCAATCTATGTAGATAGGGTGATAAAGAAAGCAGACAGCTTCCTTGCTTTGACCAGTCAGGATATTGATTATAAAGCCGGCTAGGCCACCTTTGCATTATCGTGTGTGAAATCCTGCTGGCTTCCTTGGCTGAGTAAGTCTAGGGAAGACGCACTTCAGTCCCACCATACCCATGAGATTAAGACTGCTCTCCCACCCCAAATCCCGGTTTATGTGGATGCTGTGTAATTTGCTATCCTGTCACAACTCAGTGCCAAGAAATAACAGACAGCACACTGCATACGATTAAAGGAATTATATTTATGAAACTTAATTAAAGGCTTAGTAGAGAAAAGAAAGAGAAAACTAAAAGGGCCCATTATAATTAAACAGTCAAATGTGCGCAGGTTGCATCTCATCTTAAACTTCTCTGTCACTCACGCGCTGAACCTTCAGTCTGCATGAAAGCGCACACCACCTTCTGAACGTCACTCGCAATCCATTTCGAACATACAGGTCTCCCACCGTTTCTCCCCAGTGTCTTCTCTCTTCATCTCCCAATGAACATAAGGTTGGAAGACCAACCTTGGTGTCTCTCACCAAAAAAGCCTACCCCCAGTTCCACCAACCTAATTGGATGCCACACATTCCTCATCATCCCTAATCTTCAACAATAACCCAAACAGGCTGAAATCAGAACAGACAGCTCTTAAAGAACTGCTAAATGAATTACCTAAAACGTAACAATAAAGATGTGAACCAGGGCATTACATGTGCAATTCTGGTCAAGAAGGATGTGGAGGGAGAGAGTGCAGAGGAGTTTCACCAGGATGTTGCCTGAATTTGAGAGCAGAATGTGTCATGAAAAACATAGATGTTGGACAGACCTGGATTGTTTTTGTAGGAGCATCAGAGGCTGATTCAGGGGCAATAGGTTTTTTCCAGTTGTTTGGAGCAGATATGGTAGATAAGGGCCTGTTCCTGTGTTTCTCTGTTTAAATGACACAATTAGAGGTGGCATGAACAGTGAGGAATGTCTTTGAGTACAGGATGACATTAATCAGATGTTAAAATTGACAGAGACAAATTAGAATGAAATCTCAGCCTAAAAAAAATCCTGCTCTCTCACTTTGGGTGAATTAATAAGGATGGGGCATTTTCAAAGAAAGCTAGGACTCCAAGAAATACTGAAAACTGAGATATGTTAGGCAACACAATACTTGTATTCACTGATTGACCATGACCATGTTATGGAGGTTATGGTACAACTTTATAAGACATTGGTTAGGCTGGAGTGTTTATGCATTTCTAGTTGTATCGTCATAGGAAGGATATGACTGCACTAGAGAAGGTGCAAAGAAGATTCATCATGGTGTTGTCTGAAGTTGATTTATGAGTGGAAACTGGATGGGCTTAGTTTAAGTTCCTTCAAGTAGAGACAGCTAGGGAACTCTGATTGATGTATACAAATAATGAGGAATATAGAGAAAGTTTTCCCCCTTTGGCGAAGGTATCCAAGTACAGGAGAGTAAAACAGGGGTTCCGAGGGGTTCTGGGGAAGAATTTTTTCCACTATAGATTGATTGACAGCTATGATTAATTGCCTGAGGAAGTGGTGAACTGATTCTTAAAACGGTAATTGGATGCAAACTTGAATCGCCAAGTCAGAGCAGGTAGTGGGCCATATTCTAGAAAATGGGGTAGGATGGGATTGTGACGATCACCATGGATACAGCAGGCTGAAGAGCATATTTCAAATTCACCATTTTAGTTCTGTAATAGTTTTAAAAAATAAGTAAATAGTAATAATTATCAGTAAATTGGAATAAAGCCTAGTCAATAGTAAGAAAGGCTATAGAGTAAAATCACATGGACCCCCAAAATTGGGGGGGATGTATATGTAATTCAAAGGTTAATTTTATTGCCAAAGTATGCAAGTACAATATCTCTGATATTTGTCTTCACCAGATAGCCATGAAATACAGAAAATCTATGGGTTGCTGAAAAAAAAGACATCAATCCTCCTGCATGAAAAGAAAAAGAAACAAAACTCACAAACCCCAAATGCCTGACCTGCTCCCTCACACAAAAAATTAACAGATTACCCACATGGAAAATAGTAGCTAAAACTTCAAACCCCAAACCACCCAACCCCCTTCCTCACAAAAAAAACTAACAGATCACCCACAGGAAAATCTTCAGCTAGAATATCAAACCCCAAACCCCATCCTGCACAAAAAAGAATGGTGACAATATCAAAGCCCCAACCCCCTCTCTCACACACAACTAACAGATCACTCACACACAAAATCACCAACAAGAACATCAGACCCCAAATCCTCAATGACTCCCTCTTGCAAAAAGTAGCAAAAAGTAACATATTACCCACCCGCCAATTGGCAACAAAATAGAAAACTAAATGAGACCAATATAAACTGCAATCCAATAATCACGAGTCTCAGAATTTCCAAAACATCCTCTCAACAGTAACGAGGAGAGAGTCACGTGAACTCAGTCTTCCCATGAAGAGCAACTGCGACGCCAGGTCTGAATGGCACTGACCTGGCTACTGATCACCATCGACCCCATGGCCTCTGTGGAGGACGACCATTGACTTCTTCCGCATTCGCCTCAGTGCTACAATCTTCCTCAATGGAAGTGGAGTCGATCGTGACCCAGTGTCCTGTCTCTGGTCTTCTCCATAAGGTAGCTCATGCTCTCAGTCTTCTTTGGGAACAGTAGAGCACTAGAACATTTGATCAAATTCCAAACTACATATCACAGGCTCCAACAGTTTCCTAAACACGATCAAGACAAAAAGATCAATCAGAAGATAAAGAGAAAGTGAAATAATTGCTGGAGTTGGAAGATGTTGCCTGAGGAATTATTGTTCGCTGGTACCACCTTGATTGGAAGTCGGGTGAGGGGGTGAGTGGGGAAGGAGTGAATTGATCTGGGAAAGAAGAGGTGAGAGAGAGGGTTGAAGAATCGGGGGGCTTTGTATTAAGGGCTAATTGATGATGGTGGGAATAAGGGTAGGTTGAGTAATGAGAGGTGAAAAGTGCGGGGACATGATTAGTGTAGTGGAATAAGGGTGGGTGTGAAGGATGAGGTTAGATGTGATGGTGGGGTGGGAGTTGGTAAGGTGGAGGAAGTGGTTCGGGTAGTTAAAGTGGCATGAAGAGAAGTTAACTGAAGGTGTATGGGGAGGGTGTAAGATGAGGGGAGAGGGTGGGAGTATGAATGGGGACAAGGAGGGTGGTGGTGTTGAGGTGGGCGTTGTGTAGGTGCTGAGAGGAGGGTGGTGTCAGGAGAGGAGGAGAAGTGTGCTGAAGTAGGGGGTGGGGTGTTGGGGAATAAGTGGGTTGTGATGTCAGTGCAGCAGGGTCGGGGTGTATGACATTATGGAGTAGTGTGGTGAGCATGTAGTGGACATGATGGCGCACAATGTGGACTGGGCAATGTGAATGCGGGGCACCAGTTGTGACAGTCTGCTGGCAAGAGTGGGGCTGCAGCAAGAGTTGAAGGTGTGGAGGCAGCCTGAGTGAGGGCAGGAGGGGAGAAGGTGCTATGGCAGCACCGGATTTGGGAACAGGGCCATTTGCTCACTGTGGGAAGAGCCTCCAAGACTGACAAACCCACCCATCGGTCCAGCCCAGTTAAATGCCAGCCCCCCATCTATTCCCACTGTGGGAAGCCTTATGACCTTGCTGCACTCACACTAAGCCTGTTACTCACCCCCCACCAAATCTTTCACCATTGAATCACCCCTGGTTTCGGACTCCCAGATCTTTCATTTTCTGCAGTATGCCCTCTGCTCTCCCAGTCCCCTCTAGAAGATCCTTGTTTTCTCTCCTGACTTGCTACAACCCCTCTGCTGATCATGGTTTTCACTACAACTTGCTCAATTACTACGAACCATCATTACTATTTCTCCTGCCCCCTTTCTGGTTCACATCCCTCCATTCTTTTCCTTCTCTAAGGTCTGGCCAACTCTGGAGAAGGATACTCTCTCCTTCCCCCGAGTATCAGCTTGAAGACAGATACTGTACTGTGGTATGCCAGGCATTGGGGTTGCCATACGTTTACTATCCATTTAAGAAACCAGAAGAGGAAGAGGGCATCATTCATCAATGAGCTCTTCATTTCAGGAATCATCAGGTTCAGAAAGAGACAAGCAAAATAATCAACAGAAAGTCAGCATCTCAGACAGTATTTGTAGAGATAAAGTGTTAATGTTTCGTAGAATGATGCAATAGGACAAAGGTCCTTTCAGCCACTAAATCTGCTCCATCAACTACATTAATCCTATTTAAGGTCTGTAACTTTCATCAATTTCAAAATTTCATTCATATTAAGCTATTGTTCATAAAAATCATAAGAATGCTCTTCTAGACAAAACTGTTATGCATGCAAGATATCCAGCTAACTGCATGATGTAAAATGAGGTTAGACAAAGTCAGTAAGTGCTCAGAAAAGGAACCGTGTTTCAGGAGGATCCATTCCCATCATTCCCACACCTCACATTTCCCTGCAAACTATTGCTCGCTAACAGTACCTGATTTTCCTGCCATCCATTTACACTATGAGTAATTTATATCGCCAGTTAACCTCACAACATGTCTTTTGGATGTGGAAGAATACTGCATCACTTGGGGAATCCATCATTGGGACAATATTCAAACTTGACACAATGTCAGAGATCAACATCAAAATCCGTCACAAAAACCAGCAGTACTACACCCAGCAAATTAATGTGCACTTTGAAATGCATATAATACATATATTGTATATGCACTACACATGATGGGACCAGAATATTCGACTTGGGACAGTTACTTAATCTCTGTTTAGCCCTTTAACCCACAATGTTATGTTGAGATAATTAAACGAACATTGCATGCCTAACTAAGGCATTGGTCAGACCACACTGAGTATTGTGAGATGTTTTGGGCCCCTTACCTAAGGAGGATGTGCAAGGATTAGAAGGAATCCAGAGGAGGTTTACGAGAATGATCCTGGCATTGAAATGGTTAATGGATAAGGACTGTTTGATGGCTCTGGACCTGTACCCATTGGAGTTCAGAAAAATTTGAGGTGGGGGGCAGGGAAGAAATCTCTTTAAAATTTATCAAATATTGAAAGGCCTAAATAGAGTGGACATGGAGAGGATGTTTGTGCATTGGGGGAGTCTAGGACCAGTAGGTACAGTCTAATATAAAGATATCCCTTTAGAATTGAGATGAGGAGAAATTTCTTTCGCCAGAAGGTGGTGAATCAGTGGAATTCATTGCCACATACGTCTGTGGAGGCAAAGTCATTGGGTGCATTAAAGCAAAGATCAATAGGTTCTTGATTAGTAAGGTTGTTAAGTTTACAAGGAGGAGAGTAGGGTTGATAAATCATCCTTGATGGAATTGTGGATCAGACTCGATGGGTTGAATGGCCTAATTCTGCACCAGTGTCTTTGGTTTTATTTTTAATGGACCCTTTTCTGCATTGTTGTGCTGCTTATATGATTTATGAGTATTTAGAATATAGAACATAGAAATTTACAGAACTACAGGCTCCTCAGCCCACAATGTTGTGCCGACCGTAACCTTCTCTAGAGACTGCCTAGAATTTCCCTAGAGCATAGCCTTCTATTTTTCTAAGCTCCATGTACCCATCTTAAAGGCCCTTAAAACACCCTATTGTATCCGCTTCTACCACTGCCGTTGGCAGTACATTCCATGCACCCACTACACTCTGTGTGGAAAAACTTACCCCTGACATCCTCTCGGTACCTATTTCCAAGCACCTTAAAACTATGCTGCCTCGTGTTAGCCATTTCAGCCCTGGAAAAAAACCTCTGGCTTCCCACACAATCAATACCCCTCATCATCTTATACACCTCTATCAAGTCACCTCTCATCCTCTGTCGCTCCACAGAGAAAAGGCCAAGTTCACTCAACCTATTCTCATAAGGGACACCCTCCAATCCAGGCAACATCCTGGTAAATCTCTTACGCATGCACTCTGTAGTAGCCACATCCTTCCTGTAGTGAGGTGACCAGAACTGAACACAGTACTCCAAGTGGGGTCTAACCAAGGTCTTATATAGCTGTAACATTACTTTATGGCACCTGAACTCAGTCCTACGGTTGATGGATGCCAACTCACCATACACCTTCTTAACAACACTGTCAACCTGCTTTGAGTGTCCTATCGACACAGACCCCAAGATCTCTCAGATTTTCTACACTGCCAAGAGTCTTACTATTTATATTATATTCTGCCTTCAAATTGGACCTACCAAAATGAACCAATTCACACTTATCTGGGTTGAACTCTATCTGCCACTTCTCAGCCCAGTTCTGCATCCTATCAACGTCCTGCTGTAACCTCTGACAACCCTCCACACTATCCACAACACCCTTTTGTGTCATCAAAAAACTTAGTAACCCACCCTTCTACTTCTTCATCTAGATCATTTATAAAAATCACAAAGAAGAGTGGTTCCAGAACAGATCCTTGAGGCACACCACTGGTCACTGACCTCCATGCAGAATACCATCCATCTACAACCACCCTTTGTCTTCTGTGGGCAAGCCAATTCTGGATCCACAAAGCAAGGTCTCCTTGGATCCTACGCCTCCTTACGTTCTGAAGGAACTTTGCTTGGGGAACCTTCCCAAATGCCTTGTTGAAGCTGTATCCACTTCATCAATGTGTTTTGCTACATCCTCAAAGAACTCAATCAGGCTCATAAGGCACGGCCTGTCCCTGACAAAGCCATGCTGACTATCCCTAATCAGATTATGTCTCTCCAAATGCTCATAAATCCTGCCTCTCAGGATCTTCAACAATTTGCCCACCACTGAAGTCAGACTCACTGGTCTATAATTTCCTGGGTTATCTCTACTCCATTTCTTGAACAAGGGAACAACAAACTTAAAACAAATATTTAAACAAACTTAAAGGTGTACTTCCTAATGCTAAGACAGAATAATGTCAAAATATCAATAAAACCAGAAAATGTTGAAAATACTCAGCCAATCTACAGCTTAAAAAAGCTTTTCATTATTTAAAACCTTATATGTTTTTAATGCAGCATCATTCTCCTTTGCAGTGACCAGAGAAACACATATATTCTACAAGATTTTCACCCAGCACCCCATATCTCCTATCTCTCTCTCTCCCTCCCTAGCATTGCCCACCTCTGTCTCTCTCTCTCTCTCTCTCTCTCTCTCTCCCCCACCCCCCTGGCATTGCCCACATTGACTGCCTCTCCTTCTCTCTCTCTCTCTCTAGTTCATGATCTAACACTCTCTCTGTGGCTTATGTTTTCTCATTTGCTCCCTCTCTCCCTTCCTATCTCTCTCCCTCTCTCCAACTCTCTCTCTGCCTTGCTTACTCTCTCACTCTCCCTCTCTCTATTTCTCTCTCTTTCTCCAGATCACTCTCTCCCTCTCTCTCTCTCTTTGGCTCATGGCCTCTCGCTCTCTCTTGGTCCCTTTCGCGCATGTTCTCTCTCCATCTCGTTCTCGCTCTCCCACTCCCACTCACCCCCACTCCCTCTCTCTGCCTCTCCCTCTGGCATTGCCCACATTGCCTACCTCTCCTTCTAGCTTGCTCGCTCTCTCTCACTCTCCCTGGCATTGCCAACATTGCCTTCCTTTCTCACTCTCTCACTCACTCTGGCTCACACTCTCTCCCTCTCTCTCTCACTCACTCATTCTGGCTCACATTCTCTCTCACACACACACTCCTTGGCATTGCCCACATTGCCTACCTCTCCTCTTCTATCTGTCTCTCGCTTTCTCTCTCGCTCATTCTGGTTTGTTTCTGGTTTGTTCTCTCTCTCTCTCTCTCTCTCTCCCTCTCGCTGGCTCCCTCTCCCTGGCGCTCTCTGTCTCTCTCCCCCCCCCACTCTTGCTCTCCCGCTCCCACTTTCCCACTATCCCCCTCTCTGCCTCATCCCCTGGCATTGCCCACATTGCCTACTTCTACTTCTAGCTCACGCGCTCTCTCTCTCTCTCTCTCTCTCTCTCCCTCTCTCACTCTCTCGCATTGCCCATATTGCCTACCTATCCTATCTCACTCTCTCGCTCTCTCTCTCATCTCTCTGGTTCACTCTCTCTCACTGCCGCTCTCTCTAGCTGACTTTCTGCCTCACGCTCTCTCTACCTCTCTCTCTCTCTAGCTCGTGCTCTCTCATTCGCTCTAAAGCTCTCTCTCTCCTTCTCACTCTCCCCCATCCCGCTCCCATTCACCCCCACTCCCCCTCTCTGCCCCTCTCCCTGGCATTGCCCACATCGCCTACCTCTCCTTCTATCGCTCTATCTGGCTCACTGTCTTCTATCTCTCTCTCTCTCTTGCTAGCTCGCGCACATGCGTGCGCTCTCTCTCTCGCCTTCATATTGCCCACATTGCCTGCCTCTCCTTCTATCTCTCTCTCTATCTGACTTGCTCTCTATTGCTCTCACTCTCTCGCTCTCTGGTTCAAGCTTTCACTCGTTCTCGCACTTTCATCGTTGCTCTCTCCCTCTCTCTTGCATCCTCTCCCTCTTTCCATCTCTCCATCTCCCACTCTCCCTTTCTCCCCCTCTCTCTCCCACTCACTTACTCTCGTGCTCTACCTTTTGCTTTCTCTCTCTTTGGTTCACGCTCTCACTCACTCACTCACGCTATCGCTCTAACACTCTCTCTGGCTCTCTCTCACTCTCCCTCTTGCCCTGGCATTACCCATATTTTCATTCATTCTCTCTCTCTCTCTCTCGCTCTCACCCAGTAGCGCTCTCTGGCTTGCTCTCGCTCATGTTCACACAATCTCTCTCTCTCCCCCCCTCCCCCCCCACTATCCCCCTCTCTGCCTCTCTCCATGGCATTGCCCACATTGCCTACCTCTCCCTCTCTCTCTGGCTCACGATCTCTCACTCACCCTCTCGCTCACTCTCTCTCTCTTGCTCCCCCAATTCCATTCCCACTCAACCCCACTTCCTCTCTCTCTCTTGCTCTCTCTCCTTCTGTCTCACTCTCTGTCTCTCTTTCTCCCTTTCGTTTTCACTCTCCCCTTCTCAAGGTTCACTCTCTCCCTCTCTGCCTCTCTCCCTGGCATTGCCCACATTGGCTACCTCTCCTTCTATCTCTCCCTCTCCCTCTTGCTCTCTCCCTCTCTCTTGCTTTCTCTCTCCAATCCTCTCCCTCTCTCTCCACCTCTCCCCCTCACTACCCCCCTCTCTCCCACTCGCTTACTCTCTCACTCCGCCTCTTGCTTTCTCTCTGTTTCGCCATCTCTCCCTCTCTCCATCTCTCAATCTCCCGTGCTCCCCCTCTCCCTCTCTCTACCCCTCTCTCCCACTCGCTTACTCTCTTGCTCTCTCTGGCTCTCTCTCACCCTCCCTCTCCCCCTCTTTCCCTGGCATTGCCTACCTCTCCTTCTTTCTCTCTCTCTCGCTCTCTCTCTGCCTCACACTCTCAATGTCTCTCTCTCGCTCACGCTTTCTCACTTGCTCGCTCTCTCTCCTTGGCATTACCCACATTGCCTAACTTTCTTTCTATCTGTCTCTCTCTCACTCTCACTCTCTGCCTCTCTCTTTCTCTTGCTCACTCTCTCTCTCAGGCTCACACTCTCTCACTCGCTCTCTCGCCCACTAGCGCTCTCTTGCTCACTCTCTCCCATCCTCTTTCCATCTCTCCATCTCTCACTCTACCTCTCTCTCCCACTCGCTAACTCTCGCGCTCTACCTCTTGCTTTCTCTCACTCGCTTTCTCGCTGTAACGCTCTCTCACTCCCCCTCTCCCTCTCTCCCATTCTCCCACTCTCTCCCGCTTTCCCTGGCATTACCCATATTGCCTACCTCTCCTTATTTCTTTCTCTCTCTATCTCTCTGTCTCTCTCTTTCTCTAGCTCACTCTCTCTCACTCGCTCTCCTGCCCCAGTGGCTCTCTCTGGCTTGCTCTCGCTCACATTCACACTCTCTCTCTCTCTACCCCTCTCTCACTCTCCCACTCCTACTCACACCCACATGCACTCTCCCTCTCTCTCACTGGCATTGCCCACATTGCCTACCTCTCCGATCACTCTCCCTCTCTCTTGCTCTAACTCTCTCCCTCTCTGGCTCAGGCTCTCTCTTCCTCTCTCTCACTGGCATTGCCCACATTGCCTACCTCTCCGATCACTCTCCCTCTCTCTTGCTCTATCTCTCTCCCTCTCTGGCTCAGGCTCCCTCTCCCTCTCTCTCACTGGCATTGCCCACATTGCCTACCTCTCCGATCACTCTCCCTCTCTCTTGCTCTATCTCTCTCTCACTGGCATTGCCCACATTGCCTACCTCTCCGATCACTCTCCCTCTCTCTTGCTCTATCTCTCTCCCTCTCTGGCTCAGGCTCCCTCTCCCTCTCTCTCACTGGCATTGCCCACATTGCCTACCTCTCCGATCACTCTCCCTCTCTCTTGCTCTATCTCTCTCCCTCTCTGGCTCAGGCTCTCTCTCCCTCTCTCTCACTGGCATTGCCCACATTGCCTACCTCTCCGATCACTCTCCCTCTCTCTTGCTCTATCTCTCTCCCTCTCTGGCTCAGGCTCTCTCTTCCTCTCTCTCACTGGCATTGCCCACATTGCCTACCTCTCCGATCACTCTCCCTCTCTCTTGCTCTAACTCTCTCCCTCTCTGGCTCAGGCTCTCTCTTCCTCTCTCTCACTGGCATTGCCCACATTGCCTACCTCTCCGATCACTCTCCCTCTCTCTTGCTCTATCTCTCTCCCTCTCTGGCTCAGGCTCCCTCTCCCTCTCTCTCACTGGCATTGCCCACATTGCCTACCTCTCCGATCACTCTCCCTCTCTCTTGCTCTATCTCTCTCCCTCTCTGGCTCAGGCTCTCTCTTCCTCTCTCTCACTGGCATTGCCCACATTGCCTACCTCTCCGATCACTCTCCCTCTCTCTTGCTCTATCTCTCTCCCTCTCTGGCTCAGGCTCCCTCTCCCTCTCTCTCACTGGCATTGCCCACATTGCCTACCTCTCCGATCACTCTCCCTCTCTCTTGCTCTATCTCTCTCCCTCTCTGGCTCAGGCTCCCTCTCCCTCTCTCTCACTGGCATTGCCCACATTGCCTACCTCTCCGATCACTCTCCCTCTCTCTTGCTCTATCTCTCTCCCTCTCTGGCTCAGGCTCTCTCTCCCTCTCTCTCACTGGCATTGCCCACATCGCCTTCCTATCCTATCTCTCTCTCTCTCTCTCTCTCTCTGTGACTCTCTCTTTCTCACTCACTTTAGCTCTCTGTCTCTCTCGCTCTCCTTCTCCCTCTCTCTCCCTCTCCTGCTCCCTTTCTTCCTGACTCCCACTATCCCCTCTCTGCCTCTCTCCCAGGCATTCCCCACATTACCTACCCCTCCTATCTCTCCCACTCTCTCGCCTCACTCTCGCTCACTCGCTCTCTCTGGCGCACTGTATCCCTCGGCTGTATCCAGCGGCTGCTGGAAAAAGCCGATCTTACCTTAAGTTCGGCGATCGAGCTGGCCGACATGCTGGAGGCCGCTCTGCATAACTCTGAGGCTCTCCAGGCATGCGATCCCCCGATGGCCTCGTGGGTGCCGCAGACCCCGCAACCCGCCGGCGAATCGACCTCGGCTGCCACCAGTCGTGAGTCCGCAAAGTGCTACCCCTGCGGACTGGAGAAGCACCCCCGGAAACGCTGTCCGGCCCGAGAAGCTACCTGCTCCAGCTGCGGAAAGAAGGGCCACTTCGCGAAGGTCTGCAAGTCCAAACTGCGAGCAGGATCGAGCAGCGCCGCGTGCGAGACGTAGGGGTCGCCATCTTGCCTGCCGCCATCTTCCCTGCACACCACCATCACGTGCGAGACATGGGGGCGGCCATCTTGGTCGGCGCCACCTCCCACCGCCTACGACCAACGGGTGCTCACGGGGCACCCCACCACGCCGGACCAAGACAGCGACCCCACCCTGGCTTCCGTGACCCTCAACCAAAGCGCTCCCCACCAGCTCGCAAGGTCAATGATGGTCATCCTGGTGGAGGGGCACAGGACAAGCCGCCTGTTTGACACGGGCAGCACGGAGAGTTTTATCCACCCGGCCACGGTGCAGCATTGAGCACTCATGATACAGCCGGTAAGTCAGAGGGTTACCATGGCTTCCGGGTCGCATACAACAGACATCCAGGGGGGTTGTGTAGTGACACTAGTGGTGCAGAGCACAGAATATCCAGACTTTACATTACTGGTCATGTCTCAACTGTGTGCCCCTGTGCTATTGGGGCTCGACTTCCAGAGCCACCTGAAAAGCGTGACAATGAAGTATGATGGGTCCCTCCCACCAACTACTGTCGTAAATCCCCAGTTTTGTAGGGGTATGTCACATACCCCGCTACTGACTACACACACACACCGACCCGCACATCCCACCCAACACCATGCCAACTAACGCACTACTGACACCACTTGCGGCCTCTCCACTCTCAGGATCCCTCCCCCACCGCTGTTCACCAACCTGACCCCCGACTGTAAACCTGTGGCAACTAAAAGCAGGAGGTACAGTGCGGGGGACAGAGCTTTCATGAAGTCGGAGGTGCAGCGGCTGCTCAGGGAGGGGGTCACTTAGGCAAGCACAAGCCCTTGGAGGGCGCAGGTGGTCGTTGTTTGGAACAGGGAGAAGAATAGGATGGTCGTGGACTATAGCCAGACCATCAATAGGTTCACGCAGCTCAACATGTACCCTCTACCCCACATCGCGGATATGGTCAATCAGATAGCACAGTACAAGGTGTACTCGACCATAGACCTAAAATCCGCTTACCATCAGCTCCCCATCCGCCGGGAGGACCGCCCTTACACCGCCTTCGAGGCGGACAGCAGGCATTTATCAATTCCTGCGCGTCCCCTTTGGTGTCACGAATGGTGTATCTGTCTTCCAGAGGGCGATGGACCGGATGGTGGACCAGTGCCAACTGAAGGCCACGTTCCCATATCTGGATAACATCACCATCTGCGGTCACGACCGGCAGGATCGCGACAGCAACCTCCAAAAATTTCTCCAAGCGGCCAAAGCTTTCAACCCCATCTATAACAAGGAAAAGTGTGTGTTCGGAACCACCCGCCTTGCTATCCTCAGGTGTGTCATGGAGAATGGAGTCATTGGCCCTGACCCCGACCGTATGCACCCCCTGTTGGAACTCCCTCTTCCCAACACGCTCAGAGCCCTCAAAAGGTGCCTGGGCTTCTTTTCATATTACGCCCAATGGGTCTCTAACTACGCAGACAAGGCCCACCCCCTGGTCAAGTCCACCACATTCCCCCTCTCAGCCGAGACCTGCGTGGCCTTCAGCTGAATAAAAGGGGACATTGCCAAAGCAGCAATGCATGTGGTGGATGAGGCCATTCCCTTCCAAGTAGAGAGAGACGCCTCCGACTTCGCACTGGCTGCTGCCCCAACCAGGCGGGAAGACCAGTGGCGTTCTTCTCCCGTACCCTTCAAGGCCCTGAAATTCGGCACTTCACAGTGGAGAAAGAGGCCCAGGCCATAGTGGAAGCTATAAGGCACTGGAGGCACTATCTTGCCGGCAAGAGGTTCACCCTGCTAACTGACCAGCACTCAGTCACATTCATGTTTAATAACCAACAGGTGGGGCAAAATCAAAAATGATAAAATTCTGAGGTGGAGAATCGAACTCTCCACCTACAACTATGACATCATGTACAGGCCTGGGAAGCTCAATGAGCCCTCCGATGCCCTATCCCGGGGAACATGCGCCAGCACGCAGATCAACTGGCTATATGCCCAACATGTAGACCTTTGCCACCCGGGAGTCACCCGGCTTTTCCACTTCGTGAAAGCCCGGAACCTGCCTTACTCCCTTGAGGAGATCAGGATGATGACCAGGGACTGCCAAGTCTGCGCAGAGTGCAAACCGCACTTCTACCGACCCGAAAAGGCACAACTCATCCAGGCCACCCGCCCCTTTGAGCGACTGAGTGTCGACTTTAAGGGCTCCCTTCCCTCCACCGACCACAATGTGTACTTTCTTAACGTTACCGACGAGTACTCGTGGTTCCCCTTCGCCATCCCCTGCCCCGATACCACTACCACGTCAGTTATAAAAGCCCTGCGCAAGCTCTTCACTCTGTTCGGATACCCATGCTATATCCACAGTGACAAAGGGTCCTCGTTTATGAGTGACGAGCTGCGCCAATACCTACTGGCTAGGGGAATTGCAACTAGTAGGACCACGAGCTATAACCCCCGGGGAATGGGCAGGTGGAGAAGGAGAATGGCACGGTGTGGAAAGCCACACTCTTAGCCCTCAGGTCAAAGGGATTGCCGGTCTCCCGCTGGCAGGAGGTCCTTCCCGAGGCACTCCACTCCATCCGCTCCCTGTTATGCACGGCCACCAATGCCACTCCTCATGAGCGGCTCTTTTCTTTTCTCTGAAAGTCGACCACTGGAACCACCCTACCATCTTGGCTGATGTCCCCGGGGCCAGTGCTGCTCCGGAAACATGCGAGAAGCAATAAATACTCCCCGATGGTCGAGAGGGTTCACCTATTTCATGCGAACCCCCAGTATGCCTATGTGGTTTTACCTGATGGGCGGGAGGACACGGTCTCCATCCGCGACCTGGCGCCTGCAGGAGAACCGAGCCCCTGCCCTGAACACTCCATGGTGACTATTGACCCCGTACCCACCGATGTATGTACCCACAAGACACTGCACACCCCAAACCCTACACAGACACCACACGACATTCCCATACCGGGCGCGACGCACACGCACGAGGGATTACCGACTCCTAACGTGCTGGCACCTCAAGTCAGGCCGGAGCCAGCACAACCGCCGTCGCCGACGCAATCATCACCGGTGCTACGTAGATCACAGCGACGGACCCGACCGCCTGATAGACTTAACCTGTAAATATACTTGTTGTAAATATTGTCAGTCACTTCACCCCGTGGGACTCTTTTTAAAAAAAGGAGGGATGAATGTGGTAAACCATGTATATATGTTGTAACTGGGTTACCTGTCTGGACACGCCCCTCTGCTGGCTGCCCCTGTGGCTCCTCCCACAGAGTCCTGTATAAAGGTGTTTGCCTTGCCCCTCCCCCTCAGTTTGGGGCAGACACTCACCGTGGAGGTCGTATTGTACAGCGAATAAAAGCCTTTCAGTATTTTACCTAACCTCAGCTTTTGGAGTAATTGAAGGAGCTTCACTCTCTCTCGCCTCACTCTCTCCCACTCTCTCTCGCTCTCACCCACTCTCCTTCTCACCCTCACTGTCTCTCTCTCCCCGTCTCTCTCTTGGGCTCAGTCTTCTCCCCAGCATTGCCAACCTCCCCCCACTCTCTCTGCCTCACTTTCCCCGCTCTCCTACTCTCTACTACTCTTTCCCGCTGTCTCTCCCACTCTTGCGCTCTCTCTCTTGCTCTCTCTCCCCTACCCTCTCTATATCTCTGCCTCACTCTCTTCCGTTCTCTCTCACTCACTCCTGCTCTTTCCTGCTGTGTCTCCCACTCTCGTGTTCTCTCTCTTCCTCACTCTCTCCTGCTCCCACCCTCGCTCTCTCTCTAGCATTGCCCACATTGCCTACTTCTCTATCTCTCTCACTCTCTCGTGTTCTCTCTCGTGATCTCTCTCTCTGGCTCACCCTGTCTCCCTCCTTCTCTCACTCCCTCTCTCTAACCCATCCTCCCCCCTCTCTCTTCCTCTCAAACCACCCCTCTCTCTCTGTGGTGCACTCTCTCACTCACTCTCTCTCTCTCTCTCTCTCTCTGTCTCTCTGGGCCAGTCTCTCTCCCAAGGATTTCCCACCTTTCTCTCGCTCTGCCTCACTCTCTCTCTCGCTCTCTCCCCCACCTGCTGTCTCTTGCTCTCTCTCGTGCTCCCTCTCTCTTTCTTTCTCCCGCTTGCTCTCTCTTTCTGGCTCTCTCACCCTCTCTCTCCCCTCTCTGTCCCCTCTGTCCCTCTTTCACCCTCTCTCCTGCTCTCTCCTGTTTGTCCCGCTCAGTCTCGCTCTTGCACTCTCTCTCGGTCACTCACGCTCTCTCTCTTGCTCCTTCTTTTGCTCTCTCTTTCCCTCTTTCTCTCTCTCTCTCACTCTGGCTCACATCTCTCTCTCCCTCCCTCTCTACTCCTTTCTCCCCTTCTCCACTTTCCCCCACTCCCCCTCCCCCCACTCCCTCACACCCTCACTATGACCTACATTCCTCTCTTGCACTCTCGCTCTTTCTCACTCTCCCTCCCTCTCTCTTTCTTTCTCTCTCTCTCTCTCCCCTCCTCTCAGCCTGTCTCTCCTGCACTCTCAAGCTCTCTCACTGTCTTGTTCCCTCTCACTCTGGCTCATGTTCTCTCTCTGCCTTTCACCCCTTCTCCCTCTCCTCCTCTCCCCCACTCCCCCACTCCCTCAATCCCTTTCTTCCCACATTCCTCTCTTGCACTCTCTCGCTTACTCTCTGTCTCTCTATTTCTCATTCCTCCCTCTCCTCTTCTCTTCTTCTCAACTCTCTCTCTCTCTCTCTCTCTCTCTCTCGAGCTCACTATCTCCCTAGCATTGCCCACCTCCGTCTCTCTCTGCCTCAATCTTTCTTCATCTTTCTCTCGTTCTCTCCTGCTCTCCCTCGCTGCCTCTTACTGTCTCGCTCTCTCTCTCCCTGGCATTGCCCATATTAACTACCTCTTTTTATCTATCTCTCTCTCTTGCTCACTCTCTCTCGTTCTCTCTCTCCCTTTCTCTCACTGTCTCTCTCTCCCTGGTGTTGCCCACATTGCCCATGTCTCTTTTTATCTCTCTCCCTCTCTCCCCTCTCGACTTTCCCCCTCTCCCCCTCCCCAATTCTCCCACACCCCACTCCCCTACTCCCCACACCCCCTCATCCCCTCTACCCCACTCCCCCACATTCCTCTCTTGCACTCTGTTGCTCTCTCGCTCTCCCTCCCTCTCAACCCTATCTCTCCCCCACTCTCACTCTGGCTCTCTCTCTCTCTCTCTCACCCTCTCCCTACCTCCCCCTCTCTTCCCCTTCCCTCTCCCCACTCCCACACCCCCACTACCGTCTCCTCCCTCTCCCCCTCCCCCCCACTCCTTTTCTCCCACATTGCTGTCTTACTCTCTCCCACATTCCTCTCTTGCACTCCCTCTCTCTCCATTTCTCTCCCTCTCAACTCTCCCTCCTCTCCTTCTCCACTTTCCCCCTCTCCCCAATTCTCCCACACACCCCTCCCCCACTTCCCCTCACCCCTCATCCCCTCTCCCCCTCCCACATTCCTCTCTTGCACTTTCTTGCTCTCTCCCTCTCCGTCTGTCACTCTCCCTCTCTTTCCCTCCATCTCTCTCTCCCTCCTCCTCTCCCTCACTCCCTCTCAACTCTCTCTGTCTCTCTATCTTGAGCTCACTACCTACCTAGCATTGCCCACCTCTCTCTCTCTGCCTCAATCGAGAACATGAACCAGAGTGAGAGGGAACGAGACAGTGAGAGAGCTTGAGAGTGCAGGAGAGACAGGCTGAGAGAAGGGGAGAGAGAGAGAGAGAGAGAGAGAAAGAGAGAGAGAAGGACAGAGAGAGAGAGGGAGAGAGTGAGAAAGAGCGAGAGAGTGCAAAAGAGGAATGTAGGTCATAGTGAGGGTGTGAGAGAGTGGGGGGAGGGGGAGTGGGGGGAGTGGAGAAGGGGAGAAAGGGGGAGAGAGATATGAGCCAGAGTGAGAGAGAGAGAGAAAGAGGGAAAGAGAGAGCAAAAGAAGGAGCAAGAGAGAGCAAGAGAAAGAGCGAGAGAGAGCGTGTGGCCGGGAGAGAGTGCAAGAGCGAGAATGAGCGGGACAAACAGGAGAGAGCAGGAGAGAGGGTGAAAGAGGGACAGAGGGGACAGAGAGGGGAGAGAGAGGGTGAGAGAGCAAGAAAGAGAGAGCGAGCGGGAGAAATGCGATGAGGTGGAGGATAAATACGTGGCTGAGGGATTGGAGCAGGAGGCAGGTATTCAAGTTTTTGGATCATTGGGACCTCTTTTGGCGCAGGCGTGACCTGTACAAAAAGGACGGGTTGCACTTGAATCCTAGGGGGACCAATATCCTGGCAGAGAGGTTAGCGAGGGCTACTGAGGTGACTTTAAACTAGAATGGTTGGGGGGTGGGAATCAAATTAAAGAGGCTAGGCGAAAGGAGGTTAGTTCACAACAGGGGGATGGGAACCAGTGCAGAGAGACAGAGGGGTGTAAAATGACGGTGTAAAGTGGGTGACTTCAATCTACATGTAGATTGGGTGAACCAAATTGGTAAAGGTGCTGAGGAAGAGGATTTCTTGGAATGTATGTGGGATGGTTTTTTGAACCAACATGTCGAGGAACCAACTAGAGAGCAGGCTATTCTAGAATGGGTATTGAGCAATGGGGAAGGGTTAATTAGCAATCTTGTCGTGAGAGGCCCCTTGGGTAAGAGTGACCATAATATGGTGGAATTCTTCATTAAGCTGGAGAGTGACATAGTTAATTCAGAAACAAAGGTTCTGAACTTAAAGAGGGGTAACTTTGAAGGTATGAGACGTGAATTAGCTAAGATAGACTGGCAAATGACACTTAAAGGATTGACGGTGGATTTGCAATGGCAAGCATTTAAGGATTGCATGGATGAACTACAACAATTGTTCATCCCAGTTTGGCAAAAGAATAAATCAAGGAAGGTATTGCACCCATGGCTGACAAGAGAAATTAGGGATAGTATCAATTCCAAAGAAGAAGCATACAAATTAGCCAGAAAAAGTGGCTCACCTGAGGACTGGGAGATATTCAGAGTTCAGCAGAGGAGGACAAAGGGCTTAATTAGGAAGGGGAAAAAAGATTATGAGATAAAACTGGCAGGGATCATAAAAACTGACTGTAAAAGCTTTTATAGATATGTAAAAAGGAAAAGACTGGTAAAGACAAATGTAGGTCCCCTACAGACAGAAACAGGTGAATTGATTATGGGGAGCAAGGACATGGCAGACCAATTGAATAATTACTTTGGTTCTGTCTTCACTAAGAAGGACATAAATAATCTTCCAGAAATAGTAGGGGACAGAGGGTCCAGTGAGATGGAGGAACTGAGCGAAATACATGTTAGTAAGGAAGTGGTGTTAGGTAAATTGAAGGGAATAAAGGCAGATAAATCCTCGGGGCCAGATGGTCTGCATCCCAGAGTGCTTAAGGAAGTAGCCCAAGAAATAGTGGATGCATTAGTGATAATTTTTCAAAACTTGTTAGATTCTGGACTAGTTCCTGAGGATTGGAGGGTGGCTAATGTAACCCCACTTTTTAAAAAAGGAGGGAGAGAGAAACCGGGGAATTATAGACCGGTTAGCCTAACGTCGGTGGTGGGGAGACTGCTGGAGTCAGTTATCAAAGATGTGATAACAGCACATTTGGAAAGCGGTGAAATGATCGGACAAAGTCAGCATGGATTTGTGAAAGGAAAATCATGTCTGCCGGATCTCATAGAATTTTTTGAGTATGTAACTAGTAGAGTGGATAGGGGAGAACCAGTGGATGTGGTATATTTGGATTTTCAAAAGGCTTTTGACAAGGTCCCACACAGGAGATTAGTGTGCAAACTTAAAGCACACGGTATTGGGGGTAAGGTATTGATGGGGATAGAGAATTGGTTAGCAGACAGAAAGCAAAGAGTGGGAATAAACAGGACCTTTTCAGAATGGCAGGCAGTGACTAATGGGGTACCACAAGGCTCAGTGCTCGGACCCCAGTTGTTTACAATATATATTAATGACTTGGATGAGGGAATTAAATGCAGTATCTCCAAGTTTGCGGATGACACGAAGCTGGGCGGCAGTGTTAGCTGTGAGGAGGATGCTAAGAGGATGCAGGGTGACTTGGATAGGTTGGGTGAGTGGGCAAATTCATGGCAGATGCAATTTAATGTGGATAAATATGAAGTTATCCACTTTGGTGGCAAAAATAGGAAAACAGATTATTATCTGAATGGTGGCCGATTAGGAAAAGGGGAGGTGCAACGAGACCTGGGTGTCATTATACACCAGTCATTGAAAGTGGGCATGCAGGTACAGCAGGTGGTGGAAAAGGCGAATGGTATGCTGGCATTTATAGCGAGAGGATTCGAGTACAGGAGCAGGGAGGTACTACTGCAGTTGTACAAGGCCTTGGTGAGACCACACCTGGAGTATTGTGTGCAGTTTTGGTCCCCTAATCTGAGGAAAGACATCCTTGCCATAGAGGGAGTACAAAGAAGGTTCACCAGATTGATTCCTGGGATGGCAGGACTTTCTTATGAAGAAAGACTGGATGAACTAGGCTTGTACTCGTTGGAATTTAGAAAATTGAGGGGGGATCTGATTGAAACGTATAAAATCCTAAAGGGATTGGACAGGCTAGATGCAGGAAGATTGTTCCCGATGTTGGGGAAGTCCAGAACGAGGGGTCACAGTTTGAGGATAAAGGGGAAGTCTTTTAGGACTGAGATTAGGAAAAACTTCTTCACACAGAGAGTGGTGAATCTGTGGAATTCTCTGCCACAGGAAACAGTTGAGGCCAGTTCATTGGCTATATTTAAGAGGGAGTTAGATATGGCCCTTGTGGCTACGGGGATCAGGGGATATGGAGGGAAGGCTGGTGCAGGGTTCTGAGTTGGATGATCAGCCATGATCATAATAAATGGTGGTGCAGGCTCGAAGGGCCGAATGGCCTACTCCTGCACCTATTTTCTATGTTTCTATGTTTCAATCTTTCTTCCTCTTTCTCTCACTCTTCTCCACTGTCTCTCGCGCTCTCTCTCTCCCTCCCTGGCATTGCCCACATTGCCTAATTCTATTTTTACCTGTCTCTCTCTCGTTCTCTCTCTCGGTCTCTCTCCCCCTCCCTCTCTCTATCCAATCACCCTCTCTCCCCCTGGCATTGCCCACATTACCTACCTCACTTTTTATCTGTCTCTCTCATTCACTCTCTCTCTCTCTCAATCTCTCCCTTGCTCTACCTCTCGCTCTCGCTCACTCTCTCTTTCCCATCCTCCCTCTCTCCCTATCTCTCTCTCTCTCACCAGGATTGCCCACCTCTCTCTATCTCTGGTTCATTCTCTCCCCAGAATTGCCCACCCCTCCCCCGCAGCCTAACTCTCTCCTTCTCTCCCACTGTCCCGCTTTCTATCTCTCTGACATTGCCCACATTGACTACCTCTCTTTTTATCTGTCTCTCTCTCTTGACCTCTCTCTCTTGCTCTCGCTCCTGCTCTCATTCTCTTTCTCCCTCTCTCTCCCTCTCTACTCCGCACTCTCTCCTGTTCTGTCTCCCCTCTCTTCCTCACTTCATCTCTTCCTCTCTCCGTGGTATTGCCCACATTGCCAACCTCCTTTTTCTCTCCGTCTCTCACCCTCTCTCTGTCCCATCCTTCCTCTCTCCCTTCCAATCTCTCTCTGGCTCACTCTTTCTCCCAAGGATTGCTCAGCTCTCTCCCTCTCGCTCTCTCTACCCTACTCTCTCCTCCGCTCTCTCCCGCTCTCTCACCCTATCTCTCTGGCATTGCCCAGATTGCCTACCTCTTTGTCTCTCTCTTCCTCTTTCTGTCTCTCGCTTGCTCTCTCACTCTCATCCTCTCGCCCTCTCTCTCCATCTCTCTCCCCCTCCCACCCTCTGTCCCTCTCTCTCTCTCCCCCTCTCTCCCTCTTTCTCCTGCTGACACGCTCTCTCGCTTTCGTTCTGTCACTCGCACTGCCTGTCGCTCTCTCTCTCCCCCTCTCCCCCACTCCCAAACTCCCTCAAACCCTCACTCCCTCTCTCCCACATTGCCTCCCTCTTTTTCTCTCTCGCTCTCCCTCTCCCCTCCCTCTTCCCCGGGGCATCACTGCTCAATACAAGAGGACATGGCTTTAAGGCAAGGGGTGGGAAGTTCAAGGGGGATATTAGAGGAAGGTATTTTACTCAGAGAGTGGTTGGTGCGTGGAATGCACTGCCTGAGTCAGTGGTGGAGGCAGATACACTACTGAAGTTTAAGAGACTACTAGACAGGTATATGGAGGAATTTAAGGTGGGGGGTTATATGGGAGGCAGGGTTTGAGGGTCGGCACAACATTGTGGGCCGGTTGTTCCACTCTCTCACTTTTTCCTGCTCTCTCTCACTCTCTCCATTGCTCTCTCTCACCTTCCCTCACTCTCTCACTCTGGTTCATGCTCTCTCTCAATCCCCATCTCCCCCTCTCCCCCAAGCCCATAATCCCTCTCTCCCACATTCCTCTCTCATTCTCTCTATTCCTCCCTCTCTCTCTCTCTCCCTGGCATTGCCCACATTGCCTACCTCTGTTTATCTGTCTCTCTCGCTGTTTCTGTCTTGCTCTCTCTTTCCTTCTCTCTCCCTCCCTCGCTCTATCACATCCTCCCTCCTCTCTCTCTTTCATCCCCCCCTCTCTTTGGTTTAATCTCTCTCCCAATTGCCCACCTCTCTCTCTCTCTGCTCACTCTCTCTCCCTCTCTATCGCTCGCTCGTGTTCTCTCTCTCTCTCACTATCTCTCTAGCTCTCTCTTGCCCACCGTGTCTCTCTCTCCCTGACATTGCCCACATTGCCCACCTCTCTTTTTAACTGTCTCTCTCTCACTCTCTCCCTCTGTCCCTCTCCTTCACTCCCCCTCTCCCTCACTCCTCTCTTGCACTCCCTCGCTCTCCCTCCCTCTCTATCTCTGGCTCACTCTCTCCCTAGCATTGCCCACCTCTCTCTCTCTCCACCTCTCGGTCTCTCTCTCGCTGTTCCCCGCTCTTTCCCGCTGTCCCTTGCTCTCTCCCGCTCTCTCTCTCACTCTCACCTGCTCTCCTTCTATTGCTCTCCCCCTCTCTCTCCCTCACTTTCCCTGGCTCTCATTCATTCTCTCTCTCTCGATCTCATTCTTGCTCCCTCACTCTCAGCCTCTCTTTACCTCCTCTCTCTCTCTCTCGCTCACTGTCTTGCTCTCGCCCTCTCTCTCTCTCTCTCTCACAGTCTGCCCCTCTCTCGCACACTCCCTCACTTCCTCTCTCCCTCTCAGTGCCTACATTGCTTACCTCTCTTCTGCTCTCTCTCCCCCTCTCTCTGATGCACCTTCAATAATTCCAAAAGACTGACGTAGGGTAAATACTGAAAGGCTTTTATTCGCAGTAAAATGTGACCTCCATGCTGAGTTTCTGCCCCTGGTCTGAGGGAGAGGGGCAAGGTGAAACACCTTTATACAGGATTCTGTGGGAGGAGCCACAGGGGCAGTCAGCAGCGGGGTGTGTCCAGACAGCTCACCCAGTTGCAACATATATATGATTTACCACACTCCCTCCTTTCTGCACTCTATCCTTCTCTCTCTCCCTCTCAAATTTCTCTCACACTCACTCTGGCGCACTCTCTCTGGCTCACTCTTCCTAGCATTGCCCACCTCTCTCTCTCCCCCCCTCATTCTCTCTCTCGCTCTCTCCCACTTTCCTGCTCTCCCTCGCCACCGCTCTCTCCTGTTTCTCTTGCTCTCTCCTGCTCTCCCTCTCACTCCCTATCTCAACCTCCCTCTCTCTCCCCCTCCCCTCTCTCTCTCTCTGCCTCACTCTCTCTCCCTCTCTCTCGCTCTCTCCCTCCCTCTCTCCCAGTCTCTCCCACTCTCTCTCCAGCTCTCTCCCACTCAATCACTCTCTCTCTCTCTCTCTCTCTCACTCTCTCTGGCATTGCCCACATTGCCTACCTCTGTATCTCTCTCGCTCTCTTTCTTGCTCTCACACACTCTCCCTCTATCGCTCTCCCCTCTCTCTCCCTCTGTCCTCACTCCCACTGACTCTCGTTCTGTCTCGCTCTCTCTCTCTCGCACTGTCTCTCTCACTCTCCCTCGATCTCTTCCTCACTCTCTCGCCCTCTCTCTGTCTCTCTCGTACTCTCCCCCTCACCCCATGTCCCCCTCCCCATCTTCCTCTCCCTCACAACCTCCCTCTCTCTCTCCATGTCATTGCCAACATTGCTTACCTCTCTTTCTCTCCCTCTCTTTCTGTCACTTGCTCTCTCTCCTTAGCATTGCCCATATCTCTCTGTCTCTGCCTCACTTTCTCTCCCTCTCTCACTCTCTCCCTCTTTCCCGCTCTCTCGCTGTCTCCTGCTCTCCCGTTCTCTCTCTGGCTCTCACCCTTCATCTTTCTCTCTCCCCCCTCTTTCACTTTCTCTCCCTCTTGCTCTTTCCCAGTCTCTCGCTATCTTCCGCTCACTTGCTCCCTCCCATGCTCTCTCTCACTCTCTCTCCCTGACAGTGCCCACATTATCTACTGCTCTTTTTATCTCTCTCTTTCTCTCTCTCACTTGCCGTCTTTCTCACTCCCTTGCTCTCACTCTCTCTCTTTCACTCTGCATCACGCTGTTTCTCTCTCTCTCTGGCTCACACTGTCTCTCTTGCACTCTACCCCTCTCTTACCCTCTCCCCCGTCATCCTGCCCATCTTCCCCTTACTCACTCTACTCACTCTCTCCCTCACTCCCTCTCTCCCTGGCATTTCCCACATTGCCTACCTCTCTCTCTCTCTCACTCTCTCCCTCCCTCTCCCTCTCTCCTCTGAACGATATTCTCCTTTTCTCCCACACTCTCTCTGGCATTGCCCACATTGCCTACTTCTCTTTCTATCTCTCTGTCTCTCGTGATCTCTCTCACTCTCTCTCTCTGGCTCACTCTATCTCACTCTACCTCTCTCTCTTTCCCAAGGATTGACCAGCTCTCTCTCTGCCTCAATCTCCGTCCCTCTCTCTCCCGCTCTCACTCGCTCTCACTCGCTCTCTCCCCTGCTCTCCCTCTGCTCTCTCTCTCTTGCTCGCTATCGATCTCTCTCTGCTCTCTCTCTCTCCCGCTCTCTTCCCCGCTCGCTCTCCCACTCTCTCCCGTCCTCATTCCCTCTCTCTCTCGCTCTCTCTGGCATTGCCTACCTCTGTACCTCTCTCTCTTTCTTCTCTCTCTCTGTCTCGCACCCCCTCTCTCGCCCCTCTCTCCCCGGTCTCTCCTGCTCTCTTCCCCACTCGCTCTCCTGCTCTCTCCCTCTCTCACTCCCTCTCTCACTCTCTGGCATTGCCCACATTGCCTACCTCTGTATCTCTTTCCCTCTCCCTCTTGCACCCCTCTGTCTCTCGCTCTGTTTCTCATTCTAACCCTCTATCGCTCTCCCCCTCTCCCTCTCTCTCCCGCTGTCTCACAATGACTCTCGTTCTGTCTCGCTCTCTCTCACTCTCTCTCGATCTCTTCCTCACTCTCTCGCTCACTGTCTCGCTCTCATGCTCTGGCTCACGCTCACACGCGCGCTCTCCCTCTCTCTCTCTCTCTCTCTCTCTCTCTCTCTCTGGCTCCCTCTCTGCCTCACATACTCTCCCCCTCACCCCATGTCCCTCTCCGCATCTTTCCCTCACTACGTCTCTCCTGCTCTCCCTCACTCTCTCTGTGTCATTGCCAACATTGCTTACCTCTCTTTCTCTGCCTCTCTCTCTCTCCCTCTCAACTCTCTCTCTTTCTGGCTCACTCTCTCTCCCTAGCATTGCCCATCTCTTTCTCTTTCTCCCTGTCTCTACCTCACTTTCTCTCCCTCTCTCCCTCTTTCCTGCTCTCTCGTTGTCTCCCACTCTCTCTTGCTCTCTCTCGCTCTCACTCTTGCACCCTCCCTACACCTCTCTCGTCCTCTCTCGCTCTCCCCCACTCTCCCTTCATCTCTTTCTACCCCTCTTTCACTTTCTCTGCCTCACTCTCTCACTCTCTCTCTCCTGCTGTCTCTCACTCTCTCCCCCTGTCATCCTCCCCATCTTCCCTTTACTCACTCTCTCCCTCACTCCCTCTCTCCCTGGCATTTCCCACATTGCCTACCTCTCTTTCTCTCCCTCTCTCTCTCTCTCTCTCACTCCTCCCTCTTTCTCTCATTCTCCCTCTCTCTCCTTCTCTCCTCTGAACGACTTTCTCCTTCTCTCCCACACTCTGTCCCGCTCTCCATATCCCGCTCACTCTCTATCGCTCTCCCTCTGCTCTCTCTCTCTCGCCCTCATTCTGTCTCTCTCTCCTGGTCTCTCCCGCTCTCTCCCGTCCTCACTCCCTCACACTCTCTCTCTCTCACTCTCTCTGGCATTATCCACATTGCCTACCTCTGTATCTCTCTCCTTCTCTCCCTGTCTCTCGCTCCCCCTCTCTCCCACTCGCTCTCACCCACTATCCCCCTTTCTCCTTCCCTCTCCCGCTGCCTCATGCTTTCCCTGGCTCTCGCTCTGTCTCTCTCTCTCTCACTGCCTCACTCTCTCTAGCCCTCTTGCTCTGGCTCACGTGCTCTCTCTCTCTGGCTCTCTCTCACACTCTCCCCCTCACCATCTTCTCCTCACTCCCTCCCTCCCTCTCTCCCTCTCAGTGCCCACATTGCTTACCTCTTCCGCTCTCTCCCTCTCTATCCCACCCTCTTTCTCTCCTTTCTGCTCTCTATCCTTCTTTCTCTCCCTCTCTCCCTCACAACTTTCTCTCTCACTCACTCTGGCACACTTTCTCTCTCTGGCTCACTCTCTCTTCCTAGCATTGCCCACCTCTCTTTCCCCCTTTCTCTCTCGCTCTCTCCAGCTCTCTCTTGCTCCCTATCTCTCCCTACCTCTCTCTCTCCTTCTCTCTCTCTCTCCCTCTCAACTCTCTCTCTGGCTCAATCTTTCTCCCTAGCATTGCCCATCTCTCTCTCTCTCTCTCTCTCTCTCTCTCTCTCTCGGCCTCACTCTCTTTCCCACTCTCTCGCTGTCTCCCACTCTACACCACTCTATCCCTCACTCTCACTCCCTCTCTACACCTCTCTCCATCTCAAGCCTTCTCCCGCTCTCTATCTCCCACTTGCTCTCTATTGCTCTCCCTCTGCTCTCTCTCACTCACTCTCTCGCTCTTTATCTCAGTCTCTTGCTCTCTCTCACTCTGGCTCACGCTCTGTCTCTCCCCCGCTCTCTCACTCTCTCTGGCATTGCCCACATTGCCTACCTCTGTATCTCACTCCATTTCTCTGTCTCTCACTCCCCCTCTCTCTCTCACTGTCCCTCTATCATTCTCCCCCTCTCTCCCGATCTCATCCTCGCTCTCTACCTCGCTCTAACTCTTCTCTTGCTCTCTCTCACTCACTGTCTCGCTTTCACTCACCCTTTCTCTCTGGCTCACTCTCACACTCTCCCCCTCACCCCCGTCTCCCTCATCATCTTTCCCTCACTCCCTCCGTCAGTGCCCACATTGCTTACCTCTCTTCCTCTCTCTCCCACTCTTTCTTTCTCATTTCCGCTCTCTATCTTTCTCTCTCTCTTCCTAGCATTGCCCACCTCTCTCTCTCTCACACTCTCCCTCTCTCCACCTCTCCTCCTCTATGCTCCCACTCTCCCTCACTCCCTCTTTTCCACATTGCCTACCTCTCTTTCTCCCTCTCGCCCTCTCTCCCACCCTCTCTTTCCTTTCCCTCTCTCTCTCCATGTCTCCCTCTCTCACCCTCTCAACTCTCTCTCTCTACCTCACTCTCTCTCCCTCTTTCCTGCTCTCTCACTGTTTCCCGCTCTCCACCTCTCTCACTCTCGTTCTCACTCTCTCACCCTCTCTACACCTCTCTCATCCTCTCTCGCACTCTCCCGTTATTTCTCTCTCTCTGGCACACACTCACTCTCTCCCTCTCCCTTCATCTCTCTCTCCTTCTCTGCCTCACTCTCTCTCCCTCTCTCTCTCGCTCTTTCCCACTGTCTCTTGTTGTCTTCCACTCACTCGCTCCCTCCCACGCTCACTCTCCCCGACAGTGCCCACATTGTCTACCATCCTTTTTATCTATATCTCTCTCTCGCTCTCTCTCACTCGCCGTCTTTCTCGCTCCCTCGCTCTCACTCTCTCTCTTCTGCTCTGGCTCACGTTCTCTGTCTCTCTCTGGCTCACGCTCTCTCTCTCTCTCGCACTCTACCCGTCTCTCACCCTCTCCCCCTGTCATCTTCCCCTTACTCACTCTCTCTCTCATTCCCTCTCTCCCTGGCATTTCCCACATTGCCTACCTCTCTTTCTCTCTCTCTCTCGCTCTCTCCTGCCCTTTCCTTCGCTTCTCCTTTGCTCGTTCTCCCTCCCTCTCCCTCTCTCCTCTGAATAACATTCTCCTTCTCTCCCACTGTCTCACTCTCTCTCTCTGGCATTGCCCACATTACCTACTTCTCTTTCGATCTCTCTCTCTCTCACTGACTATCTCGCTCTCTCTCATGATCTCTCTCACTCCCACTCTCTCTCTGGCTCACTCTATCTCCTTCTATCTCTATCCCACCCTCCCTCCCTCTATCTCCCTCTAGGTGAGTGGGCAAATTCATGGCAGATGCAATTTAATGTGGATAAATGTGAAGTTATCCACTTTGGTGGCAAAAACAGGAGAACAGATTATTATCTGAATGGTGGCCGATTAGGAAAAGGGGAGGTGCAACGAGACCTGGGTGTCATTATACATCAGTCATTGAAAGTGGGCATGCAGGTACAGCAGGCGGTGAAAAAGGCGAATGGTATGCTGGCATTTATAGCGAGAGGATTCGAGTACAGGAGCAGGGAGGTACTACTGCAGTTGTACAAGGCCTTGGTGAGACCACACCTGGAGTATTGTGTGCAGTTTTGGTCCCCTGATCTGAGGAAAGACATCCTTGCCATAGAGGGAGTACAAAGAAGGTTCACCAGATTGATGCCTGGGATGGCAGGACTTTCTTATGAAGAAAGACTGGATGAACTAGGCTTGTACTCGTTGGAATTTATAAAGTTCACCGTAAAATTCTTGAAAAATTTTATTAATGTCTTCATAATTACATGCTAAACTACCTGCTCCCTTACGAATTTTTAAAATTTGTCTTTTAGCTCTAGCTGCCTTTAACTGGGATGCTAATAGCTTAGTATTTTTATCTCCACACTCATAAAATTGACTTTTCAATTTAAGCAAATTTCTTTCAATAGGATAAGTTAATAATAAATTATATTGTGATTGAAGTTCAACCCTTTGTTTAAATAAATCAATGTTAGGAGAGACTGCATAACTATTATCCAAGTATTAATTTGTTTTGAAATTTTATCTAACTCTATTTTTGTCTGTTTCTTAAGTTTAGCCAAATAGGAGATTATCTGACCTCGCAAATATGCTTTAAATGTATCCCATATAAACAATTTCAACACATCTCCCATATTGTTAAAAAGAAAAAACTCTTTTATCTGAGTCTTAATAAATTTGACAAAGTCTGAACTTTGTAATAAATTTTCTGGAAAAAGCCAAGGCAAGTTTGCAATACCGACATCATTCAATTCAAAAGTTAAGCTTAAAGGCGGATGATCCGAAACAACAATAGCATCATATTCACATTTCTGGACTTTGGACAAAAATCGGAAATCAGCTATAAAATAATCAATTCTCGAATATTTTTTATGAACATGTGAATAAAAGGAATAATCTCTATCATTAGGATGTAGATTTCTCCAGATTTCTATCTCTCTCTCTGTCTCTCGCTCCCCCTCTCTCTCACTCCCTCTCCCGCTGTCACACGCTTTCCCTGGCTCTCACTCCGTCTGTCTCTCTCTCGCTCTCTACCTCCCTTTAACTCTTCTCTCGCTCACTGTCTCGCTCTCTCTCGCCCTGGCTCACGTGCTCGCTCTCTCTCTCTCTGGTTCACTCCCTCTCGCACTCTCCCCCTCACCATCTTCCCCTTACTCCCTCCCTCCCTCTCTCCTTGTCAGTGCCCACATTGCTTACCTCTCTTCCTCTCTTTCTTTCCACTCTCTGTCCTTCTCTCTCTCCCTCACAACTTTCTCTCTCACTCACTCTGGCGCACTCTCTCTTCCTAGCATTGCCCACCTCTCCCTCTCTACAGTTCTCTTGCTCCTTATCTCAACCTTCCTCTCTCTCTCTCTGGTTCACTCTTTCTCCCTCTCTCTCACTATCTCTAGCTCTCTCCCTCTCTTTCCCACTCTCTCGCTGTCTCCCGCTCTCCACTACTCTCTCCCTCGCTCACACTCTCACCCTCTCAAGCCTTCTCCCGCTCTCCATCTTCCACTCGCTCTCCATCTGCTCTCTCTCTCGCTCTTTATCTCAGTCTCTCGCTCTCTCTCACTCTGGCTCACGCTCTGCCTCTCTCCCCCCCTCCCTGTCTCTCGCTCTCACCCACTCTCACTTTATCGTTCTCCCCCTCTATCTCCCTGTCTCCTGATCTCTCCCGCTGTCTCACGCTCTCTCTCGCTCTCACTCACACTCTCTCTCTCGACCTCATGCTTGCTCTGGCTCACTTTCGCACTCTCCCCCACACCCTGTCCCCCTCATCATTCTTCCTCTCTCTCCCTCACTCCCTCCTGCTCTCTCCATCAGTGCCCACATTGCTTACCTCTCTTCCTCTCTCTCTCATTTCCACTCTCCATTCTTCTCTCTCCCTCTCAACTTTCTCTTTCTCTCTTTTCCTAGCATTTCCCACCTCTCTCTCCCTCTCAATCTCTCTCTCTCTGTCTGGCTCATGCGCTATCTCTCTCACCTTCTCTCCCTCTCTCCACCTCTCCACTCCCACTCTCCCTTTCTCCCTCACACATTGCCTACCTCTCTTTCTCTCTCCACCCTCTCTCCCTTCCCTCTATCTTCCCTCTCTCTCCATGTCTCCCTCTCAACTCTCTCTCCCTAGCATTACCCATCTCTCAGTCACTCTGTCTCTCTCCCCCTCCCTTTCCTGCTGTCTCTTGCTCTCTTCCGCTCTCTCGCTGTCTCCCGCTATCCCGCTCTCGCACGCGCTGTCTCACTCTCCCGCTTTCCTGCTCTCTCCCTCTTTACTGCTCGCTCTCTCTCACTCCCTATCTCAATCCCTTCTCTCTCTCCCTCCCTCTCCCTCCCAACTCTCTCTCTCGCTATCTCTCGCTGTCTCCCTCTTTCCTGCTCTCCATCACTCTCTCCCTTGCTCTCCCTCACCCTCTCTCATCCTCTCTCACTCTCTCAAGCTCTCTCCCGCTCCCTCCCTCGCTCTTTCTCTGGCGCTCTCTCTCTCTTTCTGGCTCACTTTCTCCCTAGCATTTCTCACCTCACTCTCTCTCTCTCTCTGCCACACTCTCTGTCCCTCTCTCTCTCTCGCTGTTTCCCACTGCCTCTCGCTCCCTCCCACGCTCTCTCTCTCTCGTTTCCTCTCTCGCTCGCTCTCGCCCTTGCAGTGTCCACATTGCCCACCTCTCTCACTCCCCTCACCCTCTCACTCTGTCCCGCTCTCACTTCCCCTCTCGCTCTCTCTGGCATTGCCCACATAGCCTACCTCTGTATCCCTCCCTCTCTCTCTTGCTCTCACACTCTCTCTGCCCTCTCTCCGTCTCTCTCTCGCGCTCATTCTGTCTGTCTCTTGCTCTCTCCCCCTCACCCCGTCACCCTCACCATCTTCCCCTCACTCCCACCCTCCCTCTCTCCGTCAGTGCCCAGATTGCTTACCTCTCTTCCTCTCTCACTCCCTCTCTCCTGCCCTTTCCTTTCTGCTCTCTATCCTTCTCTCTCTCCCTCTCAAATTTCTCTCACACTCACTCTGGCGCACTCTCTCGCTCTCTGGCTTACTCTCTCTTCCTAGCATTGCCCACTTCTCTCTCTCCCCCTCACTCTCTCTCTCTCTCTAGCTCTGTCCCGTACTCTCCCACCCTCTTGCTCTCGCGCCATCACTCGCACTTTCTCTTGCTCTCTCCGTCTGTCTCTCTCTCTGCCTCATGCGCTCTGTCTCCATCGCTCTCTCTCCACCTCTCCTCTCCCTTCCCTCTCTCCCTTTCTCCCTCACTTCATCTCTCCCTCTTTCCCCACATTGCCTACCTGTCTTTCTCTCTCCCACCCTCTCTCTCTCCCACTCTCTCATCACTCCCTCTCTCTCCCTAGCATTGCCCACCTCACTGTCTGCCTCATTCTTTCTCCGTCTCTCTCACTCTTTCCCGCTGTCTCTCGCCCTCTCTCGCTTCCTCTCTCTCCCAGGCAGTGCCCACATTGCCTACTGCTCTTTTTCTCTCTCTCTCTCTCACCCTCTCTCGCGCTCTGGCTCACTCTCTCTACCCCTCTCTCACCCTCTTCCACGTCCTCCTCCCCATCTTCCCCTCAGTCACTCTCTCCCACTCTCCCTGGCATTTCCCACATTCCCTACCTCTCTTTCTCTCTCTCTCTCTCACTCTCTCACTTGCTCATTCTCCTTCCCTCTCCCTCTCTCGTCTGAACGACTTTCTTCCTCTCTCCCGCTGTCTCTCTCTCTTTCTCTGGCATTGCCCACACTGCCTCCTTCTCTTTCTCTCTCTCTCGCTGTTTATCTCATGATCTCTCTTGCTCACTCACTTGCTCTTTATCTCCCTCTCTCGCTTTCTTTCTCTCAATCACTCTCTCTCTCCCATATCTCTCTCCCCGCTCTCCTGCTCGCTTTCTCCCCTTCTCTACCCTCCCCTCTCTCCCCCACTCTCTCACTCCCTCGGTCCCACATAGCTCTCTCTCTCTCCCTCTCTCACCCTCCCTCTTTCCCTCTCAACTCTCTTTCTCTCTCTCTCTCTGTCTCTCTATCTCTGGCTCATTCTCTCTTTGTAGCATTGCCCACCTCTCTCCCTCACTGCGCCACTCTCTCTCACTCTCTCTCTGCCGCTCTTTCCTGTCTCTTGCTTGCTCTTTCCCTCTCGCACTCTCTCTCCTCTGCATGTTTTCTCCCTCTCTCCCACTGTCTTCTGCTCTCGCTTGCTGTTCTCTTGCTCTCCCTGGCATTGCCCTCATTGCCTACTTCTCTTTCTATCTCTCTCTCGCGTTCTGTATTTCGCTCGCTCTCTTTCACCCTCGCTCTCCCCCTTTCTCTCTCCCTCCATCTCTCTATCCTACCCTCCCTCTCTCTTCCTCTCCTTCTCAACCTCTCTCTCTCTCTCTCTCTCTCCCTCCTGGCTCACTCTCTCTGCCATGGATTGCCCACCTCTCTCCCTCTGTCATGCACTCTCACTCTCTCTCCCTCTTGCGCTCTATCGCTCTCTCAGTCTCTCTCATTCGCTCCCTCTCCTTCACTCTCCTCTCTCCCTCCCATCTGTCCTTCTTTCTCCCGCTCTCTCTCGCTCTCACTCTCTCACGCTCTCTCCCTTGCTTGCTCTCTCGATCTCTCACACCCTCCCCCTCAGCCCCATCCCCCTCATCACCTTCCCCTCACTTCCTCCCTCTCTCTCTCTCTCTCTCCTTTCCGCTCTCTATCCTTCTCTCTCTCTCTCCCTGGCTCACTCTCTCTTTCTAGCATTGTTCAACTCACTCTATCTCCCCCTCACATTCTCTCTCTCTCTCTCTCACTCTGTCCCGCACTCTCCTGCTCTTTCAAACTCTCGCCCCTCACTCGCTCTACTTCTCCCTCTCTTTCTCTCTCTGGCTCATGCACTCTCTATCTCTCTTGCTCTCTCTCCACCTCTCCCCTCCCACTCACCCTTTCTCCCTCACTCCCTCTCCTACCCTTTCTCGCTCTCTCTCTCACTTTCTCCCTCCCTTCCCCGCTGTCTCTTGCTCTCTCCCACTCTGGCTGTCTCCCGCTATCCCGCTCTCTCTCTCTCCTGCTCTCTGCCTCGCTCTTTCTCTTTCGCCCGCTCCCACTTTCCTGCTGTCTCCCTCTTTATTGCTGTCCCGCTTCTCTCGCTCTCTATTTCAACCTCCTCTCTCTCCCCCTCTCAACTCACTCTCTCTCTCTCATTCTGCCTCACTCTCTCTCCCGCTCTCTCCTTCCCTTTTCCGCTGTCTCTTGCTCTCTCCTGTTCACTCACTGTCTCCCGCTATCCCACTCTCTCTCTCGCTCTTCCTCTCTCCCTCTATACCGCTCTCTCTCACTCCCTACCTCAACCTCCCTCTCCCTCCCTCTCTCTCCCTCGCATTGCCTATCTCTATCTCCCGCTCTCTCTCTTGCTCTTCCTCTCTCCCTCTATACCACTCTTTCTCACTCCCCATCTCAACCTCCCTCTCCCTCCCTCTCTCTCCTCGCTCTCCCCCTCGCATTGCCCATCTCTCTCTCTGTCTCACTCTCTCTCTCTTGCTGTCTCCCGCTCTCCCTCGCTCTCACTCTCTCTCTCCCTCACACTCCTTTGCCCTCTCTACACCTCTCTCACCCTCTCCCGCTCCTTCCCTCGCTCTCTCTCTCTCTGGCTCTCTCTCTCCCCCCTACTTCCTCTGGCTCACTCTTTCTCCCTAGCATTGCTCACCTCACTTTCTCTCTCTGCCTCACTCTCTGTCCCTCTCACTCTTTCCCACTGCCTCTCGCTCTGTCCCACGCTCTCTCTCTCTCCCTGGCAGTGCCCACATTGCACATCTCTCTCTCTCCCCCTCACTCTCTTGCTATGTCCTGCACTCTCCCACTCTCACTCCCTCTCTCGCTCTTTCAAGCATTGCCCACATCGCCTACCTCTGTATCTCTCTCCCTCTCTCCCTGTCTCTCGCTCCCCCCTCTCTCGCTTTCACCCTCCCTCCCTCTTTCTCCTGATATCTCCTCTCACGCTCTCTCTCACTCTCGTTGTCTGTCTCTCTCTTACTCTCATCCTCTCTCGCACTGTCCCCCTCACCCCGTCACCCTCCCACTCTCCCTCACTCCCACCCTCCCTGTCAGTGCCCACATTGCTTACCTCTCTTCCTCTCTCTCTCCCGCCCTTTCCCTCCTTTCCGCTCTCTATCCTCTCTCCCTCTCAACTTTCTCTCTCTCACACTCTGGAGCACTCTCTCTCTCTCTCTCTAGTTCTGTCCCACACTCTCCTGCTCTCTCCCCCTCACTCACTGCCTCTCGCGCTTTCTCTCGCCTTCCCTCTACCTCTCTCAATCTCTCTCTCTCTGGCTCATGCGCTCTCTATCTCTCTCGCTCTCTCTCCACCTCTCCCTGCCCTCCCTCTTTCCCACATTGCCCGCTTTGCCTACCTCTCTTTCTCTCTCTCCCTCCCTCTCCCACCCCCTCTTCCGTCCCTTTTTCTATCTCTCCCTAGCATTGCCGACCTCTGTCTCTCTCTCCCTCTCTTTCTCACTCTCTCCCTCTCTTTCCCGCTGTCTCTCGCTCTCTCGCTGTCTCCCACTATCCCGCTCTCTTGGTCTCCCATTCTCTCCTGCTCTCTCCTTCGTTCTCCCTCTCTTATCCTCACTTGCTCCCTCTCGCCCTCTCCAGCTCTCACTCACTGTCTCCCGCTATCTCCCACTTTCTCTCGCTCTCTCCCTCGCTCTTTCTCTCTCTCTCCCTGTCTCTTTCTCTGGCTCACTCTCTCTCCCTAGAATTGCCCACGTTACTCTTCCTCCCTGCCTCACTCTTTCCCTCTCTCTCTCTCTCCCTGGCAGTGCCTACGTTGCCTACTGCTCCTTTTATCTATCTCTCTCTCTGGCTCACGCTCTCTCTCTCTCTCACCCTCTCCTCCTCCCCATCTTCCCCTCACTCCCTCTCTCCCTGGCATTTCCCACATTTCCTTCTCTCTCTCTCTCTCGCTCATTCTCCCTCCCTCTCTCCTCTGAACGACTTTCTCCCTCTCTCCCACTGTCTCTCGTTCACTCACTTGCTCTTTATCTCCGTCTCTCACTTTCTTTCTCTTGCTCTCTCTCCCTCTCCCATATCTCTCTCCCCTCTGCCCCTCTTTCTCGCTTTCTCTTGCTCTCGATCTCTCTCCCCTCTTCCCCACTCCATCGCTCCCACATTGCTCTCTTGCTCCCTCCCTCACTCTCTCCACCCTCATCCTCCCTCTCAACTCTCTCTCTCTCTTTCTCTGTCTCTCTCTCTGGTTCATTTTCTCTCCTTAGCATTGCCCACCTCTCTCCCTGCTGCTCTTTCCCGTCTCTCGCTCTCTCCTGCTCTCTGTCTCGCTCCCTCTGTCGCTCTCTCTCTCCCCGGCATTGCCCCTATCTCCTACGCCCCTTTTTATCTGTCTCTCTCTCGCTGTTCCCTTCTCTCTGCCCCCTCTCTCTTTCGCTCACTGTCGCGTTCCCTCTAGCTCCCACCCTCTCTCGCTCTCCCTCCCTCCCTCTCTCCTCTGCACGTCTTTCTCCCGCTGTCTCTTGCTGTTCTCTCGCACTCTCTCTGGCATTGCCCTCATTACCTATTTTTCTTTCTATCTCTCTCTCGTTTTGTATTTCACTCGCTCTCTCAGCCTCTCTCTCTGGCTCACTCTCTCTCCCTCCCTCTCTCCTCTCTTTCTCAACCTCTCTCTCACTCTGGTGTCTGTCTCTCTTTCTTTCTCCCCCCACGGCTCACTCTCCCATGGATTGCCCACCTCTCTCCCTCTGTCACACACTCTCTCACTCTCTCTCTCCCCGCTCCCTCTCCTTCCCACTCTCTCTCTCCATTTCTATCTCAATCGCTTTCTTTTGCTCTCTCATTCTCTCTCATTCGTTCCCTCTCCCTCACTCTCTCTCTCTTGTCTGTCCATCTTTCTCCCCTTTCTCTCTCTCACTCTCTCGCTCTTTTTCTCTCTCTCGATCTTGCTCACCCTCTCTCCTCCTCTCGGTCCCTCTCCTCTCTATCCCTGTCAGCATCTCCCCCTCCCCTCTCTCCCTCTGTCTCTCTGCCTCACTCTCTGCCGCTTTTTCCCGCGTCTGTCACTCTCTCACGCTCTCTCTCTCTGACTCCTTCTGTTGCTCTCTCTCCCTTTCTCTCTCACTGTTTTGCTCTCTCTCTCCCTGCCATTGCCCACATTGCCTACCTCTATTTTTATCCGTCTCACTCTCGCTCTCTCTCCCCTCTCACTCTCCCACTCCCCATCTCAACTCACCCCTGTCCCCCTCTCCCACACTACCCCTCCCTCCTGTCCTGCTTTCCCTCAATCCCTCTCTACCTCACTCCTTCTCTTCCACTTAGCCAACCTCCCTTTCTCTCTCATTCTCTCCCTTTCAACTCTCTCTCTCGTCTCCCTCTCCCTAGTATTTCCCACCTCTCTCCCTCTGTGTCTCTCTGCCTCACTCTCTCCCGCTGTCTGTTGCACTCTCACATTCCCTTGCTCTCTCTCTAGCTCCTTCTGTCTCACTCGCTCTCTCCCTCTACCTGGCAATGTCCGCATTGCCTACCTGCCTTTTTATCTGTCTCTATTGCGCTTTCTCTGCCTCTCTCTCTGCCACTCTCTCTCTCTCTCTCTCGCTCTCTCCTTCGCTCTTTCTTGCACTCTCTGTCTGCCCCCTCTCTTTCTCTGGCTCATGCTCTCTCACTCTCTCTCTCTCCCTTGCTCTCTCTCTCTCTTGTTTTCTCTCACTTTCTCTCTCCCTCTCTCTCTCTCACTCTGGCTCACGCTCTCTCTCCCCCTCCTCCCTCTCTCCTCTCTACCTGTCCCCCACCCATCACTCATACCCTCACTCCCTTGCTCCCACATTGACCACATTGCTTAGCTCTATTTCTCTCTCTCCATCTCTCCCGCTCACTCTCTCGCTCATTCTTTCACTCTCTTTCTCCCTCCGTCTCCCCTCTGTCCCTCTTTCTGCCTCTCTCCTGCTCTCTCTCTTTCGCTCTTCTCTCACTCTCTCTCTTACCCTGTCTCTGGCATTGCCCGCATTGCCTACTTCTCTTTCTCTCTCTCTCGCTCGCTCTCTCTCATCTCGCTCACCCTCTCTCTCTGGCTCACTCTTTCTCTCTGGCTCATTGCCTACTTCACTTTCTATCTCTCTTTTGTGCTCTCTCTCTTTCTCACGCTCTCCCCCCTCTTCTCCACTCCCCCTCTCTCCGTGACATTGCCCACATTGCCAACCCGTCTCTCCCTCTTCCTTCCATAACTCTCTCTATCCCACTTTCCCTCTCCCCACCCTCTCAACCCCTCTCTCTCTTGCTTACTGTCTCTCCCAAGGATTGCCACCTCTCTCTCCCACTATCTCTCCCTCTCTCTCACTCAGTCTTTCTCACTCTCTCGATCTCTCTCCCTCCCTCTCCCATCTCTCCCTCTTTCTCCCTCTCTCCCACTCTGTCTCACTATCTCTCTTGCACACTCTCCCCTTCGCTAACCTTCTCACCCCTCTCCCCCACTCCATCACCCCCTTGCTCCCATATTGCTCTCTTGCCCCCTCTCTCCCTCTCAAATCTCTCTCTCTCTCCCTCTGTCTCTCTATCTCAGGCTTATTCTCTCTCTGTAGCATTGACCACCTCTCTCTTCCTCTTTCTCTCACTCTCTCTCCCTGCTGCTCTTTCCCAGTCTCTCTCTCGCTCCCTAGCATTGCCCACCTCCCAATTTATCTGGCTCTCTCTTGCTCTCTGTAGCTCTATCTCTTGCTCTTTATCTCCCTCTTGAGCTCTTTCTTTCACTCTCATGGTCTCTCTCATTCGCTCTCTCTCCCCTTGCTCTCTCTCACGTCTGTCCCTCTTTCTTCCTCTCTCCCTTGCTCTCTCGCTCTTTCTCTCAAACTCTCTGCCTCTCTCCTCCTCTGTTCCTCTTCTCCCTCCCCTTTATCCCTGTCCCCTCCCGCCTTTCTCCCAGATTGCCCACCTCTCTTTCTCTCCCTCCCTATCCCTCTAAACTCTCTCTGTCTCTAGCGATTCCCACCACTCTATCTCTCTGCCTTGCTCTCTCTTCCTGTCTCTCTCGCTCTCTCTCCCTTGCTCTTTTTCTCACTCCCTCTGTCGCTCTCTCTCTCCGTCTCCCTCTCACCGTTTGACCCTCTCTCCCTGGCATTGTCCACATTGCCTACCTCCTTTTTATCTGTCTGTCTCTCTCTCTCTCTCTCTTGTTCTCCCTCTCCCTGACTCTCTCTCCCTCTTGCTCTCTGTCTCCCTGGCAATGCCACAATTCCCTACCTTTGTTTTTATCTGTCTCTCTCTCATTCTCTCCTGCTCTCTCTCTCGCTATTTCTCTGTCTCTTTCTCCCTCTCTCTCACTCACTCACTCTGGCTCACTCTCCCTCTCTCAACCCTCTCCCACTCTCATCCTCGCTCCTGCTCTCCCCTGCCCCACCCTCACCCTTCTCCCTCTCCCTCATTGACTCTCTATAGCTCTCTCTCCCACCCTCTCGTCCCTGTCTCCTCTGTCCCTTTCTTCCACTCCACCGCTCTCTCCTCTCTCTCCCCCTCTCCCTAAGTCCCTCACTTCCTCTCTCCCACATGGCTATCTTGCTTTCTCTCTTGCTTCAACTCTCACTCTCCATCCATCTCTCTCCCTCCCCTGCCTCCCTCTCTCACGCCTTCTAAACTCTTTCTCTCTGTCTCTCCCTAGCATTTGCCACCTCCCGCTGTCTCTCGCTATCTGACACTCTCACTCTCTTTCTGTCGCCCTCTCTTTCACTGTCTCGCTCTCTCCCTGCATTGCCCACATTACCTACCTCTGTTTTTATGTCTCCCTGTTGCTCTCTCTCTCCCCCTCGCTCTCTCTCAATTGGCTCATGCTCTCTCTCCCTCTCTCAACCCTCTATCCCACTTTCCCTCTCCCCCACTGCCCCACTCCCTCTCTCCCACATTGACCACTTTTCTCTCTCTCTCTCTCTCACACACACACTGTTTCTCTCGCTCTCTCTCACTCTGGCTCACTCTCTCCTCTTCCCCTCTCCCTCACCCCCTCTCTCCCACATTGACCACATTGCACACCTTTCTCTCTATAGCTCTCTCGCTTTCTCTCTACCTCTCCCTCGCTCTGTCCCTTTCTCCCTCCCTCTCTCATCTCTGTCCCCCCTGTCCCACTTCCTCCCTCCCCACCGCTCTCTCTTCCCTGTCCCCCACTCTCCCCATCTCCCTCAGTCTCTTCCACATTGCCCAGCTCTCCTCTCTCTCGCTTTCCCTCTCTCCCCCTCCATCTCTCTCCCTCTAAACTCTCTCTTTCTGTCTCTTTCCCTAGCATTTCCCACCTCTCTGACTCACCCTCTCCTCTCGCTCTCTCCCATTCTTTCCCACTGTCTCTCACTCTCTCTCCCTATATTGCCCACATTGCCTACCTCTGTTTTTATCTGTCTCCCTCTCGCTCTCACTCCCTCACTTGGCTCATGCTCTCTCTCTGCCCCTGCCTCCCTCACTCTCTGGCTCATGCTATCTCTCTCGTTCACTCTCGCTCTCTCTCTCCCCCTTTCCCGCTCCCACTCACGACTTCCACTCGCCTCCTCTCTCTCTCTCTCTCGCCCACTAACTATGCCTCACACATTTTCTTCCCAGCTCAAGTTCTATCTCTTGCTTTCTCACTCACTCGACCTGACACTCTCTCTGGCTGTCTCTTGCTCTCTCTCTCTCTCTATCTCTGCCTCTACCTCTATCTGGCTCACTCTTTCTCTCCCTTTCTGCCTCACACTCTCTCCCTGGTGCTTGTTCTCTCTCTCTTTGTATCTCTCTGCCTATCTCTCTCTCCCTCCCCGATCTCTGCCTCTCTCTCTCTGGCTCACTCTATCTCTCTTCTCTTCCCCCCTCTCTCTCTGCCTTTGGCTCTCTGTGCCTCTCTCTCTGGCACTCGCTCTCTCTCTCTCTCTCTGTCACACACTCTCTCAATCCGTCTACTCCCTGGCATCGTTCATTGCCTACTCTCCCCCCTTCTATCTCTCCCACTCACTCTCTCTCTCGCTGTCCCTCTTGCTTTCCTTCTCGCGCTGCCTCCCTCTGTCTCTCTCTATCTGCCTCAGACTATCTCTATCTCTCACTCTAGATCTCCGTCGCTCTTTCTCTCTCTCTCCACCCTGGCATTGCCACATTGCCTATTTCTCCTTCTATCTCTGTATCTTGCTCTCTTTCTCCCTCTCGATTTCATATTCTCTCCCTCTCTCCCTGCCTCACGCTACCTCTCACTCGCTCTCGGTCTTCCTCTTGCCCACTATCTACACCTCACACTTCTCTCTGGCTCACGTTCTATCCCTCGCTCTCTCAACCTGACGCTCTCTCTAGCTGTCAGCCCTCTCACTCATGCTCGTTCTCTCTCCCACTCTCCGGCTCCCTCTCTCTCTCTATCTGGCTCACTCTCTCACTCCCTGGCGCTTGATCTCGCTTTCTCTCCCCCCACCCCTTTTCTCTCTCTGTCTCTGGCTCATTCGCTCTCTCCCTCCCGCCCCCCGACTCACTCTCTCTCTCTCTCTGTCTCTTTCCGGCTCTCACACACACACTCTCTCTCTCCTTCCTGGCATTGCATATATTGCCCACCTCTCCTACCTCTCTCTCTGGATCATGCTCTCTCCCACGCACTCGCTCTCTCTCTTGCTCAAAAACTCTCTGGCTCCCTCTTCGTCTCTCTCGCTCACTCGCTGAATCTCTCCCCTTCCCCCTCTCTCGTTCCTACTCACGCCCACTCCCACTTCCCCCTCTCCGCCTCTCTCCCTGGCATTGCCCACATTGCCTACCTCTCATCCTATCTCTCTTTCTCCCCCCCCCCCGGCTGATGCTCTCTCCCTCGCTCGCTCTCTCTCTTTTGCTTTTGTTCTCCCTCTCGAGGCTCGCACTTACCCCCACTGCTACTTTTCCCCACCCTGCCTCTCTTCCTGGCATTGCCCACATAGGCTACCTCTTCTATCTCTCTCTCTCTGGCCCACTATGTATGCCTCACACTTTCTCCCTCACTCTGACGCTGTCAGTCACGCTCGTTCTCTCTCCGACTCTCTCTCTGTCTCCCTTTCCCACTCTCCTAAACATTGTCCACCTCCCTCTCTCTCTGGTGCACACTCTGCCTCTCCCTCTCTGGCTCACTCCCTCTCTATATATCTCTAGCTCATGTTCTCTCTCTCGCTCTCTTTCTTGCTTTCATCCTCTCTCTCTCTCTCGCTGTATTGTTCTCTCTCACTCTCTCTCTGGCTCACGCTTTCACACTCACTCTCTCCCACTCTCTGGCCTACCTCTTCTTCTCTCTCTCTCTCTTCGCCCTGGCATTGCCTCTCTCTCTCTCGCTCTCTCTCACTGGCTCACTCTCTCTCCCTAGAATTACCCAACTTGCCCTCTCTCTCCTCTCTGCCTCACACTTTCTGTATCTCTCACTCTGGATCTCTTTATCTCTCTCTTTCTCTGGCTCACACTTCCTCTCACTCGCTGTCACTCTCTCTCTGGTGCACTCTGTTTCACTCTCTCCCTAGCATTGCCTACCCCCTCTCTTTCGTTCTCTCCCTCTCTCTCTATCTCAGGCTCAATCTCTCTCTCTCGCTCCCTCTTCTCACTGGCATTGCCCACAATGTCTACCTCTTTTTTTCTCTCTCTGGCTCAGTCTCTCTCCCCCACTCTCTCCCTATCTCTCACTCCGGATCCCCTCTGTCTCTCTCTTCCTGGCTCACACATACTCTCGCTTTTTCTGGCTCACATGCTCTCTCGCTCTCATACTCTCTGGATCACGCTCTCTCTCTCGTTCTGTCTCTCTCTCGCTCAAAAGCTCTCTGACTCCTTCTTTGGCTCACTCAATCTCCTTCTCCCCTTCTCCCTCTCTCCCCCTCTCCCACTTCTACTCACTCCCACTCCCACATCCCCCTCTCCGCCTCTCTCCTTGGCATTGCCCACATTGCCTACCTCTCATCCCATCTCTCTCTCTGGCTCACTCTCTCCCTCCCTTTCTCTCTCTCTCTGGCTCACACACACACTCTCTCTCCCCCTCTCTTTATCTCTCCATCTCTGTCTCACCCTCTCCCCCTTCCTCTTTCTCCCTCTGGCATACTCTCGCCCTACCATTGCCTACCACTCTCTCCCTCTCTCTCATTGCCTCACGCTCTCTTATTTTCTCTCTCTGGCTCACTCTTTCGCTAGCATTGCCCAGTCTCTGCCTCTTCCTCTGTCTCTATCTTGCTCTCTCTCTCTCTAGTATTGTCCACTCTGTCTCTCTCTGTTTCTCACTCTCTCCCTCTCGCTCTCTCTCTCTTTCTCATTGGTATTGCCCACATTGCCTACCTCTCTTTCTCTCTCTCTCTCGATCTCCCCCCTCCCAATCTCTCCCACTCTCAACATCTCTCCATCTCCCCTCACTCTCTCTGGCATTGCCAACATTGCCTACCTCACCTGCTCTCTCCTCCACTCTCACACCATCTCTGCCTCTCCTCTCCCCCTACCTACCTCCACCCTCCCCCTCTTCCCCTCTCTCCCTAGCATTGCCTACCTCTCTCTCTCCCCCCTCATTCTCTCTCTCACTCTCCTTCACACCCTCTCTCCCACTTTCCCTGGCATTGCCCATATTGCCTACTCTCTGTCTCCCTCCCTCTCACTCTGCCTCATGCTCTTTCTCTAGCATTGCCCACTCACTCTGCCTCTCTCTATCTCGCCCTCTCCAGCTGGCTCCCTCTGCCTCACTTCCTCTCCCTACCATTGCCCACTCTCTCTCTCCCTTTTTCCCTGGTATTGCCCAAATTGCTTACCTCTCTCCCTCGCTCACTTTCTGTATCTCACCCCCTCCCTGTCTCCCACTCTCCCCGTCACTCTCACTCTCTCCTCGGCATTGCCAACGTTGCCTACCACTCTTGTTCTCTCTTTCCCTCTGCCTCTCTCTCTCCCCCTCAGCCTCCCTCTCTCTATCTGGCGAACTATCCCTACCATTGCCTACCACTCTGCCTCTCTTTCTCTCTCTCCCTTTTTCCTTGGTATTGCCCACATTACCCCTCTGTCTGTCTCTCTCCCTAGCATTGGCCACTCTGTCTGTCTCTCTCTCTCTCTGCCTCCCTCTCTCCCCCTATCTCCCTGGTATTGCCCACATTTCCTACCCCTGTATCTCTCTGTGGGGCACTCTCTCCCTACCATTGCAACCGCTCTGCCTCTCCTTCCCTCTCACTCTGCCTCACGCTCTCTCATTCCCTAGTGCTCTCTCTCTCTCCCTCTCCCCCTAGCATTGGCCACACTCTCTCTCTCTGCCTCTCTGTCTCCAGCTTTCCCCCTTTCCCACGCTCCATTTTGTGCCTCTCTCGCTCTCTCTCTTTCTCTTTGGTATTGCCCACGTTGCGAACTTTCTCTCTCTGGCTCATTCTCACTCCCCATCATTGCCCACTCTGTCTCTCTCTATCTCTTTTGCTCTCTCCCTCCCCTTCTCCCACTCCCCCTCACTCACTCTCTCCCTACCTCCCTGGCATTGCCCACATTGTCTACCTCTTCTTCTTCTCTCTCTCTCACTCCACTCCCTCTCTCTGGCTCACTGTATCTCTGACTGTGCATCATGCAGTTTCTCCTCTCTAGCTCTCGATCTCTGTGTCTCTCTCACTCTCTCCCTCAATCTCTCTTGCTCTCTCCCCCTCTCTCTGGGTTACTGTCTCGCTCTCTCTCTCTGGCTCACGCTCTCTCTAGCACTGCCCACCTTCCCCCCCCTCTCTCTCTCTCTCTGCCTGTCTTTCTCCTTCTCTCTCTGCCAGAGAGGTTGAGAGATGGTGAGTGTGTGTGGGTGGGATGGAGAGGGAGAGGGGCCGGGGGGGGTAGGGAGAGAGAAAGCAAGAGAGGTAGCAATGTTGGCAATGGCAGGGAGAGAGCGAGAGAGAGATAGCGACAGAGAGAGGCAGAGTAGCAATGCTAGAGAGAGTGAGTGAGCGGGAGAGAGAGCAAGGGTTGTAGACAATGTTGGCAATACCAGGGAGAGAGAGAGAGAGAGAGGCAGAGAGCGAGAAAGGGGGAGGGGGAGGGGGGGAGAGAGAAAAAATGTGGGCAATACCAAGGAGAATGGGAGAGAGAGGCAGAGATAGAGAGACAGAGTGGGCAATGCTAAGGAGAGAGAGAGCCCGAGGGAGAGAGCTGGAGAGAGAGCGAGATAGAGACAGACAGCGAGAGACAGAGAGAGAGTGTGACCAATGCTAGGGAGAGAGAGTGAGCTAGGGAAAAAGAATGAGAGAGTGTGAGGCAGAGTGAGAGAGAAGGAGAGGCAGAGTGGCAGGCAATGGTAGGGAGAGAGTGCACCAGAGAGAGAGAGGGAGAGAGTGAGGGCAGAGGGGAGAGAGGGAGGGATTGTGAGGGGGAGAGAGAGAGAGATACAAAGAGAAGTAGGCAATATGGGCAATACCAGGGAGAAAGGGGGGGGAGAGAGAGAGAGAGAGAGAGAGAGAGGGAGAGAAGGAGAGGCAGAGTGGTAGGCAATTGTAGGGAGAGAATGCACCAAAGAGAGAGAGAAGAGGTTGAGAGGGAGGGAGAGAGTGAGAGAGAGCAAGAGATAGGCGATGTTGGCAATGCCAGGGAGAGAGGGGGAGGGGCAGAGGGGGGGAATGGGGAGTGGCAGTGGGGAGGGGAAGGAGGGGGAGAGCGAGATTTAGAGTGTGGGCCAGAGAGAGAGAGAGAGAGAGAGAGTGGAACAGAGAGAGAAAGAGAGAGAGTGGAACAGAGAGAGAGAGAGAAAGAGGTAGTGAGGGAGAGAGCAAAGGAGAGAGCAGAAGAGTGTGAGAGAGAGAGAGGGAGAGTGAGAGAGGTAGGCAATGTGGGGAGTGAGGGAGAGAGGGACAGTGAGGTTGTGAGGGAGGGAAAGAGAGGGAGAAGGAGAGGGAAAGAGAGGGAGAAGGAGAGGGAAAGAGAGAGAAAAGGGGAGCGAGAGGCAGAGATAAAGAGAGAGAGAGAGTGCACAATGTTAGGGAGAGAGACTGAACCACAGAGAGAGAGGGGGTGGGGGAGAGAGCTGGACAGAGAGAGGGAGAGAGCTGGAGAGAGAGAACGAGATAGGGGCGGAGAGAGAGAGTGTGAGTGACAGAGTGTGTGAGTGTGTCTGTGTGGGCAATGCTAGGAGAGAGTGAGCCAGAGGTAGGGAATGAGGGAGTGTGAGGCAGTGAGAGAGAGGGAGACGGTTAGTGGTAGGCGTAAGGAGAGAGTGTGCCAGAGAGAGAGACAGAGAGGTTGAGAGAACGGGAGGGAGAGAGAGGTAAGCAATGTGCGCAATGCCAGGGTGACAGGGAGAGAGGGAAAGGTGGAGTGAGGGGGAAAGTTCTAGAGGGGCGGGGGGGAGAGGGGGAAAGGCAGAAAGAGAGAGAGAGAGAGGGGAGAGACAGAGAGAGCAAGATAGAGAGAGGCAGAGAGAGAGAGACAGAGAGTGGGCAATGCTAGGGAGAGCAATCCAGAGAGAGAATAAGAGAGCATGAGGAAGAGTGAGAGAGAGGAAGAAAGAGTGGTAGGCAATAGTAGGGAGAGTGTGTGCCAGAGAGAGAGGGGGAGCGAGGTTGAGAGGGGAGAGGGAGAGAGAGAGGGGGAGAGGGAGTGAGGGAGAGAGAGTGTGGGCTAGAGAGAGAGTGAGGAGAGTACGAAAGGGAGAGAGCGAGGGAGAGCAGGAGAGAGAGAGAGGTAGGCAATTTGGGCAATTCCATGGAGATAGGGAGAGAGGGAAAGTTTAGAGAGGCAGGGGGAGAGGTGGAGAGAGAGCAAGATAGGGAGAGGCAGAGCGAGATAGAGAGAGACAGAGAAAGGCAGAGCGATGGAGTAGCAATGCTAGAGAAAAAGAATGAGAGCGTTAGGGAGAAGGAGAGGCAGAGTGGTAGGCAATGGTAGGGACAGAGTGTGCCAGGGAGAGACAGAGAGAGGTTCTGTGGGAGGGAGAGGGGGAGAGGGAGGGAGAGAGTGAGAGGGAGAGAGTAAGAGAGGTAGGCAATGCCAGGGAGAGAGGGATTGAGAGGGAGAAGTGGAGAGGCACAGGGGGGAAAGGGAGAGAGGGGGAGGGAGACAGCGAGAAAGCAAGAGAGGTAGGCAATGCCAGGGAGAGAGGGAGTGAGGGTGGAGGGGGAGTGAGGTGGGGAGAGAGGCAGTGAGACGTGTCAGCCAGAGACAGAGAGTGAGAAAGTGGGAGAGAAAGAGAGAGCATGAGCGAGAGGGAGAGCGAGCGAGGGTGTGAGCAAGGGAGAGAGGGAGAGAGAGAGGGGAGGGGGAGGGACGGGGAGGGAGAGAAAGAGAGAGGGGGAGGGAGAGGGAGAGGGAGAGAGTCATCATCATAGCTTGTCACAGCAGACAGCCAGCCACTCTAGTGTTGTTTGGTTGATGTTGAGCAGGTCAGTGTCAGCTAAATCAGGTGAGAGTGGGCAGTTGCACAGAACGTGTTCAATGTTCTGCACCCTTTCGCCACACTCACAGGATTCGCTGGTCTTTAAACCCCACTTCACCACATTGTCTCCTGTCCTACAAACTCGTGCTCGCGCTCTGTTGAGAGTGCACCACTTCCGTCTGTCAAGCAGTGACCCGTCTGGTAACATTTTCTATGGGGTCTTGCACTGTATTGTTTGGTGGGGTTCTGGCTTCTGTTTGTTGCCAGAGGTCAATCCTGTATGTTTGGGGGGATGTTCCGTGCGGTAGTTTCTCCACTGCAGCAAAACTTTTCCTCGATTTTAGGCGCTGGAAACTGGCACATGATGATGTAGTGGGTGCCGTGGATCCAAGTTCTGTTTACCTTTTTCAATTTTTGTTGTAGTGTGACTTCAGATCTCTGGGACAGCAATGCCTGCAAGTCTGTAAATGATGTTATTGGGTGTGGGATGCAGTTGCCCGTGATTATTCGGCAGGCTTCATTAAGCAACGGGTCTATTTTCTTCACATGGCTGATCTGCCCCACACAGTATCCTGCAGGTGCTTAGCAGAGTGCTAGAGCAGTTGATCTAAGTGTGTGAGCATTAGCTCCCCATTTTGTGCCTGCTAATTTTTTCAAGAGAAAGAGTGAGAGAGAGTGAGCAAGAGATACAAAGAGAGGTAAGCAATGTGGGCAATACCAGGGGGAGGGGAGAGTGGGGGAGAGGGGAAGAGAGTGTGAGAGAGAGCGCAAGAGAGGGAGAGAGAGAGAGGGAGAATGTGAGCCAGAGAGAGAGAGACAGAGAGGAAGAGCATGAGCTAAAGGCAGCGAGAGAGAGAGCAAGAGAGAGCAGGAGAGAGAGAAAGAGAGACAGAGAGAGAGGGCAAGAGGGAGGGGAGAGACAGAGGGAGGGAGGGAGAGAGAGCTAGAGAGTGTTAGAGAGAAAGAGAGCAAGAGAGGGAGTGAGCAGGAGAGAGTGAGGGAGTGAGAGAGAGCAAGAGGGGTGGGCAATTTGTGCAAGAGAGAGAAAGATGGGCAATGCAAGCGAGGGAAAGAGAAGGAGAGAGTGAGAGAGAGAGAGACCGTGGACGAGAGGGGGGAGCAAGGGGGAGACAGGGAGCGCGAGGGAGAGAGGGAGACAGAGCACGCGATGGAGTGGGCAATGCTAGGGAGAGAGAGTGAGCTAGAGAGAGCATGAGAAAGAAGAAGAGGCAGAGTGGTAGGCAATAGTAGGGAGAGAGTGCGCCAGAGAGTGGGAGAGAGGTTGAGAGGGAGGGAGTGAGAGGGAGAGGGCCTGGGGGGAGTGGGGAGAGGGGGGAGGGAGATGGGGTAGGAGGAGGAGAGAGGCAGTGAGTGAGAGAGCGAGACAGTGGGGGAGAGAGTGAGAGGGAGAAAGTGCGAGGGTGTGAGAAAGGGAGAGAGGGGGAGAGCGTGAGAGAAAGAGAGAGAGAGAGAGAGAGAGAGAGAGATTGGGCAATGCTAGGGAGAGAGAGAGAGCCAGAGAGAGAATCAGAGAGTCACAGACTGACTGAGAGGGACAGAGACCAAGCCAGAGATAGGATGAGAGAGCATGAAGCACACAGCAAGAGTGTAAGTGAGATAGTGGGATCGTGAGATAGTCGCAGAGGGAGAGAGGGATAGTAGATAGATAGAGAGACAGGTAGTCAATGTAGGTGATGCGAGGGGAGAGGGAAAGAGGGGGAGAGGGAAAGAGGGGGAGAGGAAAGAGGGGGAGAGGAAAGAGGGGAGAGGAAAGAGGGGGAGAGGAAAGAGGGGGAGAGGAAAGAGGGGGAGAGGGAGAGGGGGGAGAGATGGAGAGTGGGCATGGTGGACAGGAGAAGAGTGTGAGAGAGGTGAGAAGGCGAGGTGGAGGGGGAGGGGGAGAGAGGGAGGGTGAGAGAGAAAGAGTGAGAGAGAGGGAGCAAGAAGGAGAGAGAGGGAGGGAGAGAGAGAGCAAGAGAGAATGAGAGAGCGAGTGAGAGAGAGGAAGCAAGAGAGAGAGGGAGAGAGCAAGATGGAGTGAGAGAGAGAGAGAGAGAGCAAGGGAGGTAGGCTATTCATGCGCGAGAGAAAGGTGGGCAATGCCAGAGAGAGAGTGAGAGAGAGAGAGACAGAGACAGTGTGAGCCAGAGAGACCGTGAATGGGAGAGGGGGAGGGGGAGGGGGAGGGGAGAGAGAGGGGAGGGGGAGAGGGGGAGAGAGAGGGGAAGAGGGGGGGAGAGAGAGAGAGGGGGGAGAGACTGAATGTGTATCTTATAGGCCTACATCTTTGCTGAATGTGGATTCTAAGACTTTTTCTAAAATATTGGCAATGAGATTGGAGAATGTATTACCTCAAATTATTTCTGCTGATCAGACTGGATTTATTAAAAATCGTTACCCTTCTTTTAATATTAGGAGATTAATGAATATTGTTTATACACCTTCACCCAAAATTCCAGAATGTGTTATTTCATTGGATGCTGAGAAAGCTTTTGACATATCTATTTAACACCCTTGAGAAATTTAATTTTAGTTCGATATTTATACCTTGGATTAAACTGATACATCTCACCCTTTTGGCTTCGGTATTTACTAATAATCAAAGATCCCCTCTTTTTCAACTATTCCGTGGTACTAGGCAGGGCTGTCCTCTTAGTCCACTACTACTTGATATTGCTTTGGAACCGCTAGCTATTGCTATTCGTGACTCCCCTAATATACTTGGCATTACCCGTGAAAATGAGACTCATAAATTATCACTATATGCAGATGATTTACTATTATATATTTCTAACCCAGGACAATCTATTCCGGCAGTATTAACTTTGCTTGCTCAGTTTAGTAGTTTCTCTGGTTATAAATTGAACCTAGGTAAGAGTGAACTTTTTCCATTAAATATGCAGGATCCCATTTATAGAAATTCTCCATTTAGAGTGACTACTGACTATTTTACTTATCTAGGAGTTAAAATTACTAAGAGACATAAGGATCTATTCAATTTCAACCTTTTACCATTAATTAATCAGGTTAAAAAAGTGATTACAGGTGTCCCCCACTTTTCGAATGTTCGCTTTACAAAATCTCACTGTTACGAAAGACCTACATTAGTACCCTGTTTTCGCTTTCAGAAGGTGTTTTCACTGTTACGAAAAAAAAGCAGCGTGCAATAAAAGGCAGTGCGCGCCCCGAGCAGCCGCTCTCCCCGGATTCGGAACTGCATTGCTTAAACACATGCCTGTGAGCAGCCGTTTGCAAGAAGAGTTCTATGGTATCGGAAAAGCCTAAAAGAGCTCGTAAGGGTGTTACACTTGGCGTAAAACTAGACATAATTAAGCGTTTCGATCGTGGTGAACGAAGGAAGGACAAAGTGAGTTTGGCTTGTGGAAGTTGACGAAGGTGATGTTGAAGAGGTTTTGGCATCCCATGACCAAGAACTGATAGATGAAGAGCTGATGCAATTGGAAGAAAAAAAGCATAACAATCGAAACCGAATGCAGTAGCGAACTGAACGTGAAGCAACTGCGTGAGATTTTCACTGCAATGATAAAGTACGACTTTAATTTTGAAAGGGTACGTAGGTCTAGGGAATATTTGCAAGATGGTTTGAGTCCTTACAAAGAACTGTGTGATAGAAAAATGCACGAGGCTCAGCAGTCAAGCAAGCCTTCCACATCAGCCACAGCAGACGACGAACTTCAACCTTCGACATCAAGGCGGGCAGAGAAAGAAGATGACTTGCCTGCCCTAATGGAAACAGACGATGACGAAATGACACCCTAATGTCCCACCACCCCAACCCCCAGGCCACGGACAGATACCAATTCGTGGAGAATGCAGTGGTAGCTGGGAGGCACACAGCACATCTTTAAGAAAAAAGCCGAAATAAACATGCTAATTAATTAGGTGCCGCCTGACACATAATTGTCGGCCCAGATCAGAGACGACGCAATCGGAAATCGGCACTGATCTGGGCTGACAACTACGTGCCGGGTGGCACCTAATTAATTAGCATGTTTGTTTTGGCTTTTTTCTTAAAGATGTGCTGTGTGCCTCCCGGCTACCGCTGCACCCCTGTATGCTTTGCGATCGGCATCGGTTGGTGGCCTGGAGGGTGGGGGCCACTGCACCACTCCAGCCTGCGACAACTCAGCCTAACACACCATCATTAGTGTGCTTGGCGCTGTCCCGATTCCGGTAAGTGATACTACACTGTATATACATTATTTCTACTTTATATCGGCTGTGTATTTTTACGTGTTATTTGGTATGATTTGGCAGCTTCATAACTTAAAGGTTATTGGAGAGCGCTTATGCCGTGTTTTTGCCAACAGCGCTTGCGTGAGATTTTTGCTACGGAGAACAGTGCAGTAATGATTGTGGAAAAGTATTTCTACTTTATATAGGCTGTGTATTTATCATACCATTCTTGCTTTTACTATATGTTACTGTTATTGTAGGTTTTATGTGTTATTTGGCATGATTTGGTAGGTTATTTTTGGGTCTGCGAACGCTCACAAAATTTTCCCATAAAAGTAAATGGTAATTGCTTCTTCACTTTACAACATTTCGGCTTACGAACCGTTTCATAGTCATACTTTATTGATCCTGGGGAAATTGGTTTTTGTTACAGTTGCACCATAAATAATTAAATAGTAATAAAACTATAAATAATTAAATAGTAATATGTAAATTATGCCAGGAAATAAGTCCAGGACCAGCCTATTGGCTCAGGGTGTCTTGACCCTCCAAAGGAGGAGTTGTAAAGTTTAATGGCCACAGGCAGGAATGACTTCCTATGATGCTCTGTGTTGCATCTCGGTGAAATGACTCTCTGGCTGAATGTACTCCTGTGCCCAACCAGTACATTATGCAGTGGATGGGAGACATTGTCCAAGATGGCATGCAACTTGGACAGCATCTTCTTTTCAGACACCACCGTGAGAGAGTCCAGTTCTATCCCAACAACATCACTGGCCTTACGAATGAGTTTGTTGATTCTGTTGGTGTCTGCTACCCTCAGCCTGCTGAGCCTATGAAGGTAGAGCCTTCATAGGAACGCTCTACCTTCAGATGGCAGGGGAAACCTGTACTAAGTGGTCCCCATTGTCTCTATCATTGATTGGCCGAATCAATGCTATTAAAATGATTATTTTACCTAAATTTTTATATTTATTTCAAACGATACCAATTTTTATTCCTAAATCCTTTTTTGATACTATTGATTCTAAAATTTCCTCTTATATATGGCAAAATAAAAATCCCAGATTAAGTAAAAAATACAGAAATCCAAGAAAGAGGGTAGTTTGACATTGCCTAACCTATGATTTTATTATTGGGCAATTAATATTTGATATTTAATATTTTGGACGCAAGATTGGAATATAACTCCAAGCCCATATTGAGTAAACCTTGAAGGCTACTCTGTACAGGGGTTTTCTTTAGCTTCCATTTTAAGAACTTCACTTCTTTGTGTACTATCTAAATTGAATAAACAAATGTTTAACCCTATAAGTTAGACATACATTGCGAATATGGTTTCAATTTCATAAATTTTTTGGCCTGAATGAATTTATGTTATCAAGTCCTATTATATCTAATTTCTTTTTTCAACCCTCAGTAATGGACCAAGCCTTTTTGATATGGAAAACGAAAGGTATATGTTTTCATGATTTATTTCTAGATAACTGTTTTATGTCTTTTAAGCAGTTATCTAAGAAATTTGATTTCCCTAGATCCCATTTTTTTTAGATACTTACAATTTTTTAAATACTACATTGCCTACCTTTCGGACTTCAAATCCTACTGATATTATTGATAAAATTTTAGGTTTAAATCCTTTTCAGAAGGGATTAATAGCAATTATCTATGATATAATTATGAAACTACAGCCAGGTATATCTGATAAAATTAAAAATGAATGGGAAAGGGAACTTCAACTTTGTTTACCTATAGAGAAATGGGATAAAATTTTTCAATTAGTTAGTACTTCTATAAGTGCTAAACATACGTTAATGTAGTTTAAAGTAGTACATAGAGCCCATATGTCCAAAGATAAATTAGCCTGTTTTTATTCCCATATAAACCCTACTTGTGATAGATGTCACTCTGAGGTGGCTTCTTTAACTCATATGTTTTGGTCCTGTCCTCTTTTGGAAAAATATTGGAGAGATATTTTTGATATTATTTCAACAGTTCTACGTTTTGATTTAAAACCCCATCCCATTACGGCAATTTTTGGATTGCCGATGGTAGAACATAGATCTTTGTCTTCTTCAGCCTGTCAGATAATAGTATTTGTTACTTTAATGGCTAGAAGATCTATTTTGTTGAACTGGAATGAACCCAATCCTCCTACTACATTCCAATGGTTTTCTCAAACTATATTAAGTTTAAATTTAGAAAAAATTAGAAGTGATATTTTTGATCCTTCGGTTAAGTTTGAAGAAACTTGGAAACCTTTTATGCAACATTTTCATATGATGTAATTTGACCTTTCCGAATTTTTTTTTAACTTAAATTTTATGAATAGCGGAGCGGAGTTGACGACATTACTGAACGTGTCTGATTCAAGATACTGGTCCAGCCCTGTTTTGTTCTGTCCTTTTTGGGTTTTTTTTTCTTTTTCTTTTGGGGGTTTTTCTTTGTTTATATATATTTTTTTCTTTTTATCTCTTTTTTTTCTTTATGACTAATTTCATCATGAATTTGGAAGTCTATTACAGGGGTCCCCAACCTTTTTCGCACTGCGGACCGGTTTAATATTGACAATATTCTTGCAGACCGGCTGACCGGGGGGGGGTAGGGTTGCCAATGGACAAGAGCAGCAGTCAAGTAAGTTGAGTTTACCCCGAGAAAGACTATAATGACCATGAAGCCTTGTACGGGCACCAGTGTTCACGCGTAACCTGCCGATATTTATTCCTCCTTCTACAAATCGTTTTTGGCGACTCTGTTCGGGGGGGGGGTTAATCACCACCGGAATATAGGTGATAAGTAGCTAATACACTCAATTTCGTTTCTAAAGGGGTTTATCTAACGAATTTAATATTAAACACACAGCACATATTTTCCACGCATGAATATAGTGATAAGTCAATTATCAGGGGAGGACAGAGGAGCTTCAAGTAAGTGTTGAATGAACTTCCAGTAGAAGTGACAGAAGCAGGTTCGATATTATCATTTAAAGAAAAATTGGATAGGTATATGGACAGGAAAGGAATGGAGGGTTATGGGCTGAGTGCAGGTCAGTGGGACTAGGTGAGAGTAGCGTTCGGCACGGACTAGAAGGGCAGAGATGGCCTGTTTCCATGCTGTAATTATTATATGGTTATATAAGTAAGTCAATAGCATCATAACATTTTAAGTAATGTTTGGATATTAAACACACAGCACATATTTTCTCTGTATGAACATATAAAATCATTGCAACACACCAATATCGCTGAATCAGTGGGAGCTCTGGGCTTGTTTCCCTGCAACACGACGGTCCTATTGAGGGGTGATGGGAGACAGCGATACTGTACTCGAAGGGGGTTCCTCATGTCCAGTCTATTCCTCAATTTAGTTTTCGTTGCATTCATCGCAGAGATATGTTGGAAATGAAAGCAACGTTTTCAGTGCTTTCGTGGCTATCTCAGGATATTTAGCCTTGACTTTGATCCAGAATGCCAGCAGAGATGTTATGTCAAACATACTTCTCAGCCGGCCGTCATTTGCAAGCTCGAGGAGTTGATCTTCTTCCCGCGCTGACATGGATGACGCGTGCGTAATGACCTCGTGTGCATTCAAGCTCAATACAGCAGTGCATGATAAGGAATGAGGAAAGGTGCAGCTGAGACAATAAATGGGGGGCGTGAAGAGAGAGGGGAGAGAGGGGGGAGGGGGTAGAGAGCGGGGGAAGAGAGGGGTGGGGAGAGAGACAGAGACACACCGAGAGACCTGATACTTGTGTTCCCAGCAGGGTGGACACCCGCAGCCCAGATGAATTTTTGATTGGGGTTTCAAGTACTGTTAAAGCATTAAGTTACGATCATGGGGTGACAGTTTGACTAAACAGCGGGGAAAGACATAATGCTAGTTCAGACTAGCGCTTACGTAACGGCAGTGGATCTGCCTGTTACCACTGGTGTCCTAGGAGAGCCCGGGCCATGGGATGTCCATACTTTCCGAAAAGCGAGAGAGCCGAATTGGAAGCTGAGGGTGAAGACTTTAAAGACAAGCTGCTCTTGTTTCTACGGAGCAAAGGGAAGGAGTGGTCTGATGTGGAAGGTCTAATGAGTCCTCCAGCTGGGGCTGGGGGTGGGGGGTGGAATTCTGACTTGGTATTGGCCTTTCTATTCCTGGTGGATAAATGGAAAAGTGCACCGGCAGAGTGTCAAGGTTATTGTAGACTGAAAATGTTTTCGGCAGTGAAGCCCACCCGAGGGGGTGGAGGAATATGAGACTTGGGCAGAGCAGATATCTCAGATGCTGGATGTGTGGCAGTGCTCTGATAATGTGAAAAGACAGCAAATGGTAGAGAGCCTAAAAGGTCCGGCTGTTGAAATAGTGAGGTCCTTAAAGGCAAAGAACGCCTTAGCTACTTCCACGGGCTACATGCAAGCGATAGAAACATTTTCAACACAACGGGAAGTCCGATGGAGCTTACGACAGGGTTGAGGAGCATGCTTCAGGAGAAGGGAGAGAACGTTCCCTACATTTTTTTGGGTAGAGAGGCAGGAGGAGCCATCCAGCTGATTGAGGTGAATCAATTAAAGATGGGCCAAGCAGCAGAAGGCACACATTCACAGGACATGATTGCTTTCAGCCTCTGAATGTCTCATAAAACATCCCCCCTCCCTCGTTTGTTGACCTGATCAGAGAAGTAAGAGGGGAGGAAAATGCAATGGAGGAGTGGGAGACCTCCATCTGCAGGTTAGTCAGTATTAGCCTCTGTTGTTGAAGTGACCCCTGATATCCCACAAACGGGGGTGTTTGTGGCATATTTCAGAGCTGATATATCTGTGGGTGAGACTGATACTGTTAAACTTATTTTAATGTGCGTTGATAATTGTAGTGCTTATTATCTATCAACTGAGGTGGAAGGCTGAAATTATGCAAAAATTAGAGGATGACACTTATATAAAACAAGTGATGATTGTCTATATAAAAAGTGTGTGAATTCAGTTAGTAAATATTACTTCTATCTCTGTTGTTTAAGTGCCGCACACATAGGGGCAGTTAACAGAGTGAGAGAGGGATAATGATCATAAGATAAATATCTTTGGATCCAGAGGAGAGCTATGTTGACCAGAAAGAACTACAGTCTACAAATCAGTGAAGAGGAATGAGGAAAGGGTGGTAGAAACAGAAAATGGTCTTTGTTCTTGTCATGTGGTTGCAGGAATGAAGGTGGCCATTTTGTGAAACTGTACTCGCAGCCACCATTTTGTGAGCTGATTCTTGCTCTGGGATAACTTAATCAGAACAGTTGAATGTGGACACAGGAGTTTCTGCCAATGATCTGCTGAACCAAGAGGCTGTCCTATATCTCCTTGCCAGTCCAAGAACAGCAAAAACAACCCAAACGCGCTCTCCTCCTCTCTAGCCTATAAAACTGCAGGACTGTGTTCCAATGTATAGCCTGCAATTACTTCTTGGATCACCGTGCATACTAGCGCCTGGACTCCAAATCCTTCCCGTGATTAAGATAATGGGATGGGGAGGAGGCAGAGGGGGTGAAATTCAAAGGGGCAACAATATTTGCAGCATTGATTGATAAGCAAAATTACTGTCACAGAAATAGGGAAGGCTGAGTTACTGACTCGGTCATTTGCTGCAATTCATAATCAAGGTAATCCAAGTGAAGAGGTTAAACATTGTAGGGATAAGGTTCCAAGTGCATAACCTGATGTGTTGGAAGCCAGTTGGCACCAAAATTCCATGTCATTCACTCCTCTGCCACTTAAATAACTCTTCACTCCCTCCTACGTGCCCATTTCAAACCAGTTGACGGGGTCCCTTTCAGTTATCGCATCTGTTCCTTCCTATCTACCTCTTCCCAACCCTGGCAGTCCCTTCTTCTCACTCACCTCATAAGGCTGAAGATGGCCATAAAGCAAAACTTCTTTTAGCCTTGTGTCACATCTAATGAGAAACTGACACAGGTCAGTTAGGTTATCTTGACTCAATGAATTTGAAACATAAATTGATCTGATAAGGAAACAAATAAGACTGGAGGATTTTGAGATCACAGTGACAACTGCAGAGACCAATCATCGTAGATGTGGAGGAGCCTACATCACACATATGGTGATTACATAGGGAACACAAGGAACACCCGGCCAGTGTTGACTTCTTTTCCTGGATATTACCTTTTCTATTCTTTGTCTGCTTGTTATCTGAGATCTTGTTAGTAAATACAGATTCTCTCTGTGCCTAACTGATCATTATTATTGAATTAATCCTTATAACATCTAATAGAAGCAAGTATGCCATACATATTCTTGACCACACTGTCAATTTAATCTATTCAATATACGTATACTGTCACTGATTTACTTATTTATTTATTATTTATTTTATTTTGGGTTTTTTTCTATATTATGTATTGCATTGAACTGCTGCTGCTGAGTTAACAAATTTCACGACACATGCCGGTGATAATAAATCTGATTCTGATTTGTACAGCCACTTTTAGAGAGCTATGAACTTGCAGCCTGAGATTCCTCTACACAGAATGCTTTTAAGGGTCCTACCATTAACACTGTACTATTCCTTTACATATGGTTTCTATCTGCCATTTCCCTGCTGATATCAGGAACTGATTTATATCCTGCTGTATCCTTGGGCAATCTTCCACACATTCTACAAAACCACTAATCTCTGTGTCATCTGCAAATTTACTAACCCACCCATGCAAGTCTTTTATACATATCACAAATAGCAGAGGTTCCAGTACAGATGATTGTGGAACACCACTAGTTATAAACCTCTGGCCAGAATACCCCCCAGTGCCAACTACCCTTTCGCAAGGCAAGCCAATTCTGAATTTAATGGGCAAATATACTGTGGATCACATGGATCTTAGTCTTCTGGATGACCCCTACCGGGAGGGACTCTGTCAAACGCCTTACTAAAATTCACATATACAACATCCATGGCTCCCTTCATTACTTCCTCAAAATAATCAAGTTAGTAAGATATGACTTGTCTCATACAGAGTCATGCTGAGTCCCTGATTAGATTGTTTCAGCAAATGCTCATAGATCCTACCTCTAAGAATCCTCTTCAATAGATTCCCTATTACCAACAATGAGACTCACCAGACTATAAATTCCAGGATTATCTCTATGTCTGTTCTTGAAAAAAGGAAAACATTAGCTACTCACCAGTCCTCCAGGACTTCATCTGTGTCTGGAGAGGACACACAGATCCAAGACAAGTTCCCAGGAATTTCATCTCTTGACCCTCTCGGTCAGCAGTCCCCAACCACCGGGCCGCGAGGAAATGATATGATTTGGCGATATGAAACGATATCAGTCAGCTGCACCTTTCCTCATTCCCTGTCACACACTGTTGAACTTGAACACACGCGAGGTCATTACGCACGCGTCATCCATGTCAGCGCGGGAAGAAGATCAACTCCTCGAGCCTGCAAATGACGGCGGGCTGAAAAGTATGTTTGACATAACATCTCTGCTGGCATTCTGGATCAAAGTCAAGGCTAAATATCCTGAGACAGCCACGAAAGCAATGAAAATGTTGCTTCCATTTCCAACATCTCTGCGAAGCAGGGTTTTCTGCAATGAATGCAACCAAAACTAAATTGTGGAATACACTGGACATAAGGAACCCCCTTCACTGTCTCCCACCACCCCCCGATGGGACTGTCTTGTTGCAGGGAAACAAGCCCAAGGGCTCCCACTGATTCAGCGATATTGGTGTGTTGCAATGTATGTTCATACGAGAAAAATATGCGCTGTGTGTTTAATATCCTCATTGTTAGTAATAGGGAATCTATTGAAGAGGATTCTTAGGGGTAGGATCTATGAGCATTTGCTGAAACAATCTAATCAGGGACTCAGCATGACTCTGTATGAGACAAGTCATACCTTACTAACTTGATTATTTTGAGGAAGTAATGAAGGGAGCCATGGATGTTGTGTGTTACTTAAAATGTTATGATGCTATGACTTATAAGTGACTTATAGTTGACTTATCACTATATTCATGCAAGGAAAATATGCGCTGTGTGTTTAATATAAAATTTGTTAGATAAACCCTTTTAGAAATGAAATTCAGTGTATTAGCCACTGATAAGTGATTTATAGTTGACTTATCACCTATATTCTGGTCGTGATTAATAATGCCTCCCCCCCCCCCCCCACCGCCCACTACGGTTGCCAACTATCCCATATTAGCCAGGACATCCCGTATATTGAGCTAAATTGGTTTGTCCCATACGGGACCGCCCTTATCCTGTCTTTCCCCTGCTAAGGTAGAGCGTTCCTATGAAACCTTTAGTGCCAAAATGGCATAAAGCGAAAACGCAATTACCATTAATTTATATGGGAAAATTTTTTGAGCGTTCCCAGACCCAAAAAATAACCTACCAAATAACACATAAAACCTAAAATAACAGTAACATATAGTAAAAGCAGGAATGATATGATAAATACACAGCCTATATAAAGTAGAAATAATGTATATACAGAGTAGTTTCACTGAACAGAATCGCCAAAACCTATTTGTAGAAAAAAAATCAGCATGTACACGGATGCACACGTATGCGCACACAGGTGCCCGCGCAAGACTTCACAGTCATGGTAGTCTTTCTTGGGGTAAACACAGTGAGAAAGTTGGCAACCCTATCCCACCACGCCCCCCCTCCCCACTCCCACCAGTAGGCCGGCCAGTCCGCAAGAATACTTTCAATGTTAAACCAGTCTGCGGTGCAAAAAAGGTTGGGGACCCCTGTTCTCAGTAACCTGGGTGTATCCCATCAGTCCATAACGACTTAACCAGCTTTAGAGAACACCACCTCTTCCTTTACCTCAAAATACCTGAGCATAAATGCACACTCGCCACTTATTTCACTATCCTCTACATCCTTCTCTTTGGTGAATACCAACATAAGTACTCATTTAGGAACTTGCCCATGTCCTGCATCTCTTTTATTTACTTAATGATACAGTAGGCTTTCTCACCCTCTAAACCCTGTTGCCTCCGCAACCTCGATTAACCCTAACCTAATCACAGGACAAGATAGAATGACCAGTTAACTTACCCAGTACACCTGTCTATGGAGAAAACCAGAACACCCAGGGAAAATTCATGTATTGCATGGGGAAGGCGTACAGCGACTACTTACAGAATGGCGCCAGAATTGAGCTCTGAACACAGGAACACATTGAGTTGTAATCACTAATCGTCCGCTACCATGGTGCCTAAATCGTTCTTTGCTTGTTTTATATGCTGTCCATTCTTCTGACCTACAATCTGCATCACATTCTTCTAGCAAAATCATGGATAAAAGTCCTATAGGAATGTATTCTGGACAACTTCCTTAAATGTTTACATAGCAGATGGATTGATTTATCTATTCACTTCAGCAGTTCTCTCTCTTATTTCATTAATGACCTGATTAAAGATTGAAATACAAGCCTTGGTTCATTCTTTTCTTCTGCAAACCAAGCGCAAGGTTCTGGGATCACAGAAGAAAGTCTGGCGGGGCTGAGCAGATTAGCAACAAGAGATCAATTATAAACCAATCATTGTTCAGATTGCTGGACAGAAGTTCAAAGTTAATTTATTAAAGTACATACAAGTGTATGTCACTATATACTACCCCAAGATTAATTTTTTGTAGGCATTCACAGTAGAACAAAGAAATACAACAGAATCAGTGAAAATATACAAAGACTGACAGATCAAGTTGAAGAGTCAATCTGTAAAAATACAAGAATAATAATTAAAAGCAGTAAACAGATAATACTGAGAACATGGTTGCGGAATCTGTTAGGTGTTGAGGTAACTGAGGTTATCCACACTAGTTCAGGAGCCTGAGAGTTAAATGTTAATAACTGTTCCTGAACCTGTTGGTATGGGACCTAATACCTCCATCCCGATGGCAGCAGCGAGAAGAGAGCATGGCCTGGACAGAGGGTGTTTTTGACAATATGATTGGGCTTTCTCATGACATTGCCTCAATTGTGGGGAGGGCTTTTCCTCTGATAGACTCTGTAGCTACTACTTTTTGTAGGTTATTCCATTCTTGGGCAACAGGAGAGAGGGATAATGATGTTGATGACGTCGACTCAGACCTGAGAGGCCAGAGTCGTGCATTTTCATGCCTTACAAGGCGCAGTTCGAAAGGCTGTGTGGGATGCTACTCCTCGCACAGACATTTCACAGTATTATTGGACAAGGCCGAGTTGCAAGCTCGACATCAACCTGGAGAGAGGGAACTTTCTTCTAACATTGATGTTACTGCATACGCCACAAGTTTACTGGGAACATTCTCTGTGTATCAAAGCAGGAAGTGATGCAGGAGTGTGGGTTACTGACTGTCCTAGCAGTTTGTGGATCTCAAGGTGCGGGGGGGCGGGGTGGTGGTGTGGGAAATGACATGATATAAGATTTTCCACATGAATCTCAACAATTGATCTGGGGCTGATTCCTCACAAAATTCAGCTTTGGCTGGAAATAGTGCAACGTACCTGCACTAAATATGCCAGGTATCGCAACCACGGATTCAGCAGCATAGCAGATCCGTCAATTGCGCACCTGAATATGCACGTGTCACCTAATTATTATTTCATCGTGATAGTATTTAACACCATTCTTTTCATCATAGCGCTCTTTGAGACTTGAACCCAGCACAGCAACGCTTTGCTGCCTGCTTACGTTCGGCCTTGCCTGGGAAATTGGACTGTCAAGTCAACTGACTTTGAAGACTAGCGGTATTCATTTTATATTTAGTTATTCCTTTCAGCTGCAGTGTAGGCTTCGTTTTCCATTTGAGAGTTTTAGTTAACGGCCCCGTTTGACCAAACATGTATTGTTTTCTTTTCCTTCTCTGTTCGCATTAAAGTCTGTGAACTATCGACCCGCTTCAGTGTCTCTTGGGCCATATCCGAACCTGGTGACAGCTAGATGTGACTGAGAGATGTTCAGTGGGAGGAGTTTGGAGAGGTCAGTCAGGCACAAAGGATCATTCACAGGCAGAATGCTGTACACTGAATGGGGGCAGCAGTGAGAGCAGCCCTCTGTAGCTCAGCTCTTACTGCTCCCCACACCATCACTGCAGCTGGATTTACTGGCACAGACTTTGAGCTCATCCATTTATTAGCAAATCAAATGTCCACATCATAAGCCATCTGGACTCCATATTTACTTAATTATCACATCTCTCAGTTTACAGATCCAAGGAAAAGAACTCAATAAAGGACCTTACCTGTGAAAATGACAATGCTGTTGTCAGCAAGAGGAATATCCCCATTATAAGTTCCACAATCAGCTGAATACATGGCACAGCTGCACTGGAGGAATGCTGCATTGGTTCAGGCAAAGAACTGTGAAGTGCTGATGACAAACAGTCCTACAGCATGGGAATAGGCCCTTTTGCCCAGTTCCTGTATGCCATCTCAGATGCCCATCTAAGGTAGTCCCATTACCTCTATTTGGCCCTTATCCCTGCTGCAGAAGAGTATTAAAAGAGGAGACATCTCGTGCATGGAGCATAATGAGGGAGGATCACAGTGGTACTGCGAATGCATTGAGGAAGTGCATGGAGTTAACAGTGGAGCACGTCCTCATGCTCACACACACCAATTAATGGACAACAATTCTGAAAAAAGTGTACATAGCGATGAAATAACTGTTTTTAATGAGATTATTTACATCAGGTCCTGGGCACATGCTGTACATCCTGGGATGGTACCAGACCCGCAGATCACTGGATCAGAGTATTCCTGAGGCAGGGAAATCAACCATTCTTTTCACTCATCCAGCTCTTCTCATCTGGAAAGTGGACAGAGCATGCATAAAGATCAGGAGAGCTGAGAAGAAGCCAACCTTTCACTGACACTGACACACCCATCAGGCAGAGATCAGTGCAGCCGAGGGCAACCTGTCAAACACATCCTCTTCACGTGCAATCAGACATACACACGCACAGTCTCTCAATCTCCCTTGCACACATTCCCTCATCCGCTTTCAATCCTGCACGTTCCTTCTCTCCAAGCTCACTTTCTCTACCACCTCATGTGCTCCCTCTCAATCTCATGCTCACACACACGTGCACAAAATCACTCTTTCACACATAAGCCCACAAACTCTCTCATACATACAAGATCCCACACTCATACACAAACAAGGTTTCAAACACACATAGCCTCACACAATTTTACTCACAAAGAACCTCACAATCTCACAAACACGCACATTCTAACATACTGTTTTCTCTCTCCTTCACACACACACATACACTCTCACAAAAACAATCACAGGCATTCCACACATGCCAGTGGAGCAGTAGGGAGGCTTTGGCTCAAGACATTCTGGTGAGAAGAGGCAGGGTAACTGGCCCAGTTGTTTGGAGTGAGAGCAGGAACTTCAAAAAGGCAAATCTCATTTATTGGCTAATTGGAGAGCAATCATCAGCAAAAGCAAGTACAGCAGCCCTTTGAAGCAGAAACTGAGACACCGGGGAGTTGTGTCCTTGGTTTAAGAGGCTTTGGTAAAGGGGCACAGATCACAGGTTTTATCTTTGCTGTTCATCCTTAGGACTTGATTCAGTGTAGGCAGAATGGCATTTTGGGTAACAGAAGGCTCCTTCTGCAAGATGTGAGAAGGGAAATTCATGGTCTCCCTGATGACAACATCTATGGAAAGCGCACCAGCTGGAGCTCCTGACAGATTGGGTCAAGGTACCAGAGCTGGATTTGGATACACAAAAGCACCTAGGAAACTGAGAACCTCAAAGCTGAAGCTTTTACTGAGGTGGTCACACCTAAAATACAAGCTTCAACTAGATGAGTAACCCCCAGGGACAGGAAGGGAAGTAGGCAGTCAGGACCATGCCCTTCACTAACAGGTATACTCCCTTGGATACTATTGAGGGAGATGGTCTTTCAGGGCTAGCAGAGGGAGTCAGGTCTCTGACACTTCAAGTGGACTTTGAGGATCAGAAGGAAAATATGCAGTCAGACAGGGTGATTGTGATAAAAGACTCAATAATTACAGAACACACAGAAGATTCTGCGGCCATAGAAGAGACAACAGGATGATGTATGGCTTCCTGGGTGCCAGGGTCAAGGATATCTCAGAGTGGCTGCCGAAAATTGTTCAGGGGGATGATGAACACCCAGAGGTAGTTGCACATGTTGATACAAATGACATAAGTACAACAAGGGATGAGGCCCAGCAAAATTAGTATAAGGAGTTTATAAGAAGTTAAGAGGCAGGACCTTGAGGATAACTCCTGGTGCTACATGTTAGGATAGGCCACATGAATACGTGACTGAGTTGCTGGTGATTCAGGTGGTTGCACTGATTTAGGTTCTTTAACCACTGAAATCTTTTCTGGAGTAGAGATGACCTATACAAGAGGGACAGATTGCAACTGAACCAGAGGCTAACCAATATCTTTGCAGGGAAATTAGTTAATTCAATATTGAAAGGGTTTAAACTAGATTGGCAGGGGAGTGGGACTTTGATGATACGATCATGGGATAAAACAGTAGCCAACGAGAGCAAATCTAGTAATCAGGACAGCCAGGGCACAATAAAGGCAGGGAAAGTAATAATTAGCTAAACTGCATTTATTTCAATTCTCAAGGTTCAAAAGGCAAGATAGGCAAACTCAGAGGATGGGCAACATACACAAGATGTTGGACGAACTTCGCAGGCCAGGTAGCATCTATGAAGGAAATGAAGGGAAAAGCCCTCCCCACCACTGGGCACATCTACAGGGAGTGCTGATGCAGGAAGACAACATCTATGACCAATGACCCCAACCATCCAAGACATGATCTCTTCTCACTGCTGTCATTCAGGAGGTGGTACAGGAGTCTCAGGATTCACACCACCAAGTTCAGGAACAGCTATTACTCTTCAACCATCGAGCTCTTGAATTAGGGAGTAACTTCATTCAACTTACACTGAACTGTTCCCACAACCTATGGATTCACTCTCAAGGACTCTTCATCTCATGTTCTCAATATTTATTGTTTACTTATTTATTATTATTGTTACTATTTTGTTTTTTTTTGTCTTTGTACAGTCTGTTGCCTTTTCCATATTGGCTGTTTGTCCGTCTTGTGAGGATTTTTACTGATTCTATTGTGTTTCTTTATATTTATAGTGAATTCCCACAAGAAAATGAATCTCAGGGTAGTATATGGTGACATATATGTTCTTTGATAATAAATTTACTTGGAACATTGAATAGTTGTTGTTTCAGGCTGAGATTCTCATCAAGATACCTTGTGAAACTCAAAGCGTTCTTTGGCGCTGAGGACTGGGTTGTTATGTCCATAATAGAAACATAGGGCAGAACTGGCAGCTCAATATTGCAAGATACAGATGCTACAGGCAAAATAGAAGTACAGTATAGGTAACCGTGGAGGGCGTATACCCTTTTTGATAAGGGAGGACGTAACAGCAATAGCTGGAAATGACAATCAAAGTTCAAAGTAAGTTTATTATCAAAGTACATACATGTCACCATATACAACCCTGAGATTAATTTTCTTGCAAGTATACCCAATAAATCCATAATAGAATAATAACCACTACAGAATCAGAGAAAGAGAGCACAATCTTGGGCGTTCAACCAGTGTGCAAAAGAAAATAAACTGTGAAAATACAAAAAGAAATAATAATAATAATTAGGCAATAAATATCAAGAACATGAGAAGTAGTGCCCTTGAAAGTGAGTCCAATCTTGAGGGATCACTAGCGAGGCCATATGGGTAAACATAGTGGAGAAAGAAGAAGGGGAAGATCACTCCACTAGGTTGTATTATAGGTCCTCCCCCATCCGAAAGCCAACAGAAAATTGAGGAGCTAGTGTGCAGAGAAATCGTAAGGATTGTATTTGTAGGTGATTTTAACTTCCCCTTGGTGACTGAACCATACAGTGTTAAGGGCCTGGAGAGGGCAGAATTTGTTAAGCATGTCCAGGAAAGCTTTCCTGAGTCGATATACAGCATGTATTACTGGTCCCCTTCATACAGAATGAGCCATGGCAAGTAAATGATGGTACGTCAGAAAGCACCTTGGCTCTAGTGACCATTAGTTTTAAGATAGCAATGGAAGAGGTTAGGACAGGCCCACGGGCTCCTAAACAAGAACAAATCAATTTTGGAGGAATTTAAAAGATTCCAATAGAGTTTAACTGGGTGAGGCCGTTTTGAAGGGAAAGGAATGTATGGCAAGTTGCGTTTAACCGTGTGACATCAGGTGTCCTGGAGCAGCATGTTCCTGTGTAGGTGAAGAGAAAAACCAGGCAAGTTTAGGGAAGGCAGCAATTAAACTTTATTAGGAGTTTGAAGAGATTTGATACGTCAACAAATACACTCAAAAACTTCTATAGATGCACTGTGGAGAACATACTGACAGGCTGCATCACTGTATGGTATGGGGGAGGTGCTACTGCACAAGACTGAAAGAAGCTGCTTTCGGTTGTAAATTTAGTCGGCTCCATCTTGGGTACTAGCCCACAAAGTACCCAGGACATCTTCAAGGAGCAGTGCCTCAGAAAGGCAGTGTCCATTACTAAGGACCTCCAGCACCCAGGGCATGCCCTTTTCTCACTGTTACCATCAGGTAGGAGCCAGGAGCCTGACGGCACACACTCAGTGATTCAGAAACAACTTGTACGCTTCCACTATCTGATTCCTAAATGGACATTGAACCCTTGAACACTACGTCACTTTATTAATATATATGCTTTCTGTTTTTTGCACGATTTTTAATCTATTCAATATAAGTATATTGTAAATGATTTACTTACTTTTCATTATTACTATTATTATTATTTTTCTTCTATATTACGTTTTGCATTGAACTGATATTGCTAAGTTAACAAATTTCATGACACATGCCAGTGATTCTGATTCTGGAAGTTTGGATAACAAGAGATACTGAGGCTCTGGACAAGAAAAAGAAGGAAACACACATTGGGAGGCTGGGATTGAGCCCTAGATGACTATAAAAAGTTAAGCTTACTCTTAAGAGGGTTATCAGGATGGAAAAGAGAGGTTGTAAAATGGATCTGGCAGGTGAGATTAAAGAAAATCTCAGGAGGTTCTACAGAATCAAGAGCAAAAGGGCGGCTAAGGAGAAAGTAGGTCCCCTTAGAGATTAGTAGGGCTGCATATATCTTGAGCAGCAGGAGATGGGTAGGGTTTTTTTTAATGCATGTTTTTCCTTGCTGTTTACTGAGAAGAAAATCATGGAAGAAAAACCTCTGGCTATCCACATGATCAATGCCTCTCATACATCTCTCATCCTCCGTCACTCCAAAGAGAAAAGGCTAAGTTCACTCAACCTATTCTCATCAATCCAGGCAACAGCCTTGTAAATCTCTTCTGCACTCTCTTTATATTGTCCACATCCTTCTTATAACAAAATCACCAGAACTAAACACAGTACTCCAAGTGGGGTCTGACCAAGATCTTAGATAGCTGTAACATTACCTCACGGCTCTTGAACTCAGTCCCATGGTTGATGAAGGCCAACACACCATGCGCCTTCTTAACAACACTGTGAACCTTGAGGTGGGGCAAGCTAAACGGCAACTCCTTTGCTTGCATCTTCGGAAGCAGCTTTATTTCTATTTTTGGTAACTCTTTTTTCCCTTTTCAGGATGTGGGGGTTTCTTTTGAAGACCCTGACTTGGGAGTTACACTCTGACTTTGATTCTTTGTGGGAATGGGTCCGCTCTCAGGGTCTCATGACTGGCCGCTTTTTGATATCCCAAGGATGAAGCTTGGAAGATGAACACACCTTCAGGATTCTGGGATTTCGTAGCTCTGGGGATGTGCTGATTCTAGGCCAGTGCCCCTGACTGAAGCATTGTGGGAGAATATGGAACATCAGGAGCAGCAGGTTAGCTGCCAGGGGTTCCGGGTTTTTGGTGCCAACTCTCTGAAAAAGCGATGCAAGTCTTTTAGCATCGTAAATCAGCGAGTTGTTTATGTCCTCCCTCTTGCTGTGAAATGGGGACACTTCTTTTTCCCTTATTAGGGCGAAAGAGAGCCTGTGGTATGTTGAATTATCAGGTGAACAAGTAGGTTTTGGGGTACTGCAAGTCTGTGTCTTTATTAATGCTTTGCTGCACGCTTGAGTGCTTGGTGGAGGTGCTAATGCTTTTTGTTGGTGGGGTTGCAGGTGGTCGTTGCTTTACTGCTGCTTGTGTGTGGGGGGAGCTGGGAGGGGCTTTGGGGTTCTAATTTAAAAACTGTCATTCATTATTTGGGGCACTCTCTACTTTCATGGATGTCTGCGAAGAAAAAGAAATTTATGATGTATATTGTATACATTTCTTTGACATTAGGTGCACCTATTGAACCTACTCAGCAGCGTTGATGTCCTATGCACACAGACCTCAAGATTTTGCTGATCCTCCATACTGCCAAGAGTCCTAGCATTAATATTACCTTCAAATTCACACTTATCTTCACCTGCCATTGCTTAGCCCACTTCTGCATCCTATCGATGTCCTGCTGTAACCTCTGACAACCCTCCAAACTATCCACAACACCCCCAACTTTAGTGTTATCAGCAAACTTACTAACCCACCCTTCTACTTCCTTATCCAGGTCATTTATAAAAAATAACAAAGAGGAGGGGTCCCAGAACAGATCTCTGCAGAACACCACTTGTCACCATTCTCCATGCAGAATACGAACCATCCATAACCACCCAATTCTGGATCCACAAAGCAAGGTCTCCTTGGATACCACGTCTCATTACTTTCTGAATGAGCCTCGCCTGGGGAGCCTTACCAAATGCCTTACTGAAATCCATACACACTACATCCATTGCTCTATCTTCATCAATGTGTTGCCCTTGTTGGAAAAAAAAATCAAATGAAATCTCAGCTAGAGTTGTCAGAAGGCATGTGGGAGACTCTGAAGTCAGCTGGAAGAAGGTTCTATGGTCTGATGAAACCAAAATTCAGCTTTTTGGCCATCAGACTAAATGCTATGGTAAAATACACCACCTCTACTGTGAAGCTTGGTGATGGCTGCATCATGTTGTAGGGCTACTTCACTGCAGCAGGCCCTGGGAAGGCTTGAAAAGGTAGAGGGCAAAATGAATGCAGAAAAATACAGGGAAATCCTGGAGGAAAGACTGATGCATTCTGCAAGAGAACTGTGGTGTGAGAAAAGATTTGTTTTCCAGCAAGATGGTGAGCCCAAGCATAAGGTCAAAACTATACAGCAATGGCTTAAAAACAACAGAGTAAATGTCCTGGAGTGGCCAAGTCAGAGTCCAGACCTCAATCCAATTGAGAATTTGTGGCTACTCTTGAAAAAGGCTGCTCACTCACGAATTCCATGCAATCTGGCAGAGCTTGAGCAGTTTTATAAAAAATAGGAAAAAATTGCAGTGTCTAGATGAGCAAAGCTGATAAAGAACCATTTACACGGACTCAAGGCTATAATTGCTCCCAAAGGTGCACCTACTAAATAATGACTTGAAGGGGGTGAGTAATTATGCAATCAATTATTTAGTGTTTTATATTTGTAATTAATTTAGATCACTTTGTAGAGATACGTTTTCACTTTGGCGCAAGTCTTTTTCTGTTGATCAGTGTCAAAAAAAGCCAAATTAAATCCACTGTGAATACTTTTTATAGGCACCATATATTTGCTAACGATACAACCATTGTTGAGTGGTGTCACAGCAACAAACTTGCACTCACTGTCAGTTAGACCAAAGAACTGGTTGTGGACTTCAGAAAGAGTAAGACGAGGAAGCACATACCAGTCCTCAAAGCAGGATCAGAAGTGAATAGAATGAGCAATTTGAAGTTCCTGGGTGTCAATATCTCTGGGGACCTAACGTGGTCCCAACATATCGACGAAGCCATAAAGAAGGCAAGACAGTGGCTATATTTCATTAGGAGTTTGAAGAGATTTTGTATGTCACTAAAAATACTTGCAAATTTCTACAGATTCTAACTGGCTGAATCACCGTCTGGTATGGGGGGGGGCGTGACTTCACAGGATCGAAGTAAACTGCAGAGTTATAAAATTAGTCAGCTCCATCACGGGCACTAGCCTCTTGGTATCCAGGGCATCTTTAAGGAGCAATGCCTCAAAAAGGCAGCGTCTATCATTAAGGATCCCCCTCACCCAGGACATGCTCTCTTCTCATTGCTACCGTCAGGAAAGAGGTATAGAAGGCACACACTCACCAATTCAGGAAAAGCTTCTTCCCCTCTGCCATCTGATTTCTGAATGGACACTGAACCCATGATCACTAGCTCACTATGTTTTTTGCACAACCTATTTAACTACTGAATATATATACTTACTATAATTAACTGTTTCTTCTCTCTATTATTATGTATTGCATTGTACTGCTACCGCAAAGTTAACAAATCTCATGATATATGCTAGTGATATTAAACTTGATTCTGATATATTCAATTTTATGACAGGCATTGAAAAGTTGAATAGTAACAATTCTTTTCCCCCTCAGGATGGGGGGGGAGGGGAAACAGAAAATAGGACTCATAGATTTAGGATGGGGGGAAAGAATTTTAAACTATCTGAAGGTAACATTTTCACACAGAGGATGATGAGTATGAAGTACTTAGAAGTATTTGTTACATGAAGGGACAGCGTGACGGATACGGGCCAGTGTGGTTGGCATGAATTTGCTGAGTAAAGTGCCGATATATACATATTGCCCTATGATTCTCTCATGCACTTGCATTCACAATTGTACAAATATTCTTTCACAGGTGCATCCTCACAGACTATCCCACGCGTATGCAGTTTCACACAGAGAATTACACATGTAATCTTAACTGGAAACAGGGGTGTGAAATCTTAATCTCACCAACGTGCATCATGTACAATGTCAAACTCATATGTATAGTCGAGCACAATTATGCACACTCATGTCCTATTGGGCACTTGCACAATCACACTTGTTTGCTCACACTGGCACACATGTGCATTTATTTGCTCATGCATACCCACACAAATGTGTACTTATTTGTTCATGCATGCCCACACAAATGCGCACTTGCTCATTCACATACTCGCACAAATGTGTATACACATGCAAAAACTTAGATGCACGTATACACACATTCACAGAAACATGGATTCATGTGCACATGCACAATACACGTGTGTACACATGCAAACGTGCACACGTGTGCATACATTCACACACACTCATATTCAAATGCATATTGCACACACACAAATTCACACAAACATAAACACTCACACCAATAGACACAACACACATACTGATAAAGACCCACAAAAACACATAGGCACTAACACACAAATGCACCATGCAGGCATAGAGACACAGAAACATATCTATTGAGGGATGACCTCTTAGAACAGAAGGAAGGAGTAATTTTTTTAGGCAGAGAGTACTGAAATCTATGGAATGCTCTGCCACATACTACCATTGAGGCCAAGTCCATGGATATATTTAAAGCAGAAGTTGATAGATTCCTGATTGCTCAGGGCATCAAGAGATATGGTGAAAGGGCAGGAGTTCGGGTTGAATGGGATCCAGGATCAGCCATGATGGACTCGGTGGGCTGACTGGCCTAATTCTGCTCCTGTGTCTTATGGACGCACACTGAGCTACCAACAAACCTGCACCAATACGCGGACACAAAACTACATCCAGACATGCACACACTGAGGGGCCACGGAGGCGACATGCAGATACTACCCACACATGAATGGACAGTCAATGGGACAATAAGTGCACGATTACTCATACTGATGGCCGGCTGGTGGTGCAATGGCATCAGCGCCGGACTCCGGAGCGAAGGCTCCCGAGTTCGAATCCAAGTCGAGCCACCCCCGAGCATGCTTTCCATCCATGCCGGATTGAGCGTTGAGCTCGCCATTCGGCCTCATAAGTAAAAAAAGGGTCGAGTCGGGAACGTTCATACCGTGACCCGGTTAATCCGAAAGGAGACCAATCCTGACACCATGCGCCAGCCAAGAATGGCTGACTGTCTGGTGCGACACGCTAAAAAAAAACTCATACTGATGAAGAGACATAGACAAAGACATGCTCAGTCCAAAACTCTCAGCCCCATTCAAACTGACATCCAGGTAGAGTTCCACTAATGCTTAGCACTTTGACACTTATACAATGCTACTGGAACTCACACATAAACAGAGCTAATGGGGTTCACACACAGTGCTCTGTGGTTTATACACACATAAATGTCTCTGTCAGACACTTGTACTGGACTTCTGAGATACATACATGGTCTTGAGTTCTAATTCACAGATAGCTTGCACGAAGGCTATCGCACATAGGCACATGTACTAAGGTTTTTACATAAATGCTCCAGCACTCTCACACGTAGACATTTGTCCTGAGACGTATATATATCATACATATTACAGCTCATTTGTACATACACTTGTCCTCTAACACAATTCATCTGAGTATTAAGAATGCCAAGGAGTTAGATGTCAGGGAACGCACAGGGGTTCCTAATTCTCAGAGCAAGATGAGACCTATCCCAGGTTGTTGCAGGAAGCAACGGAGGAGATAGTTGAGACCCTGGTAAAAATATCTGTATCTTCATTTGGCAAAGATAAGGTACAGACAAGAAGAACCGAGGTGCACGAGAACAGGTGTGTCAGTGCAAGGAGAGGCAGAGAGAGGGAGAGGGTGAAGGGGGTGGGTAGACAGGAGGTGTGCCTGAGTGTGTCTGAGGCCCACTATAGGTATGTCCATGTCAGAGCACCAGTACAAATCTGTGCCATGGCCCTGGCACAGGCATATCTGTGAGACAGAGTGAGGGAGAGTGGGAGAGAGAGAGTGAGATGCACGCAATGCCAGGGAGGGAGGGAGGGAACAGGGTGGATAGGGGAGGGGGAGGGACCAGTAGAGATATATAAGGAATTGAACAGAATAGTTGACTAATAAAGACCAGCATTTCATATACCTTCCTTACCACTCTATGAACTTGAGTGACCACTTTCACCGTACAGAGTTAATAGCACAATAGCCTTGATGTACAGAAGGATCTTGAGGTCCGAGTCCATATCTCCCTGAAAGTGACCAGACAATTAGGCATGTTGGTAAAGAAGGTGCATTGCCTGTAAGGCTTTGTTAGTCAAGGCTTTCAGATCAATTCCATGTACACCTGTACTGGACCTTTTGACACATAGACATACCAGAACTGGAACTCTCGCTTTCTCACATACAAAAAAACACACAAACACACTCCTGTATTGGGATCCACATACACACACACAGATGTGTCTGTCCTAGGGCCCTGACACAGACAGACACACCAGTACTGGGCCTCTCAGTTAAAAACACACACACACCCCCTGTACTGGGTTCTGAGGCATGCTTTCTGAAGAGTTGCTCCCATTTTCATGACACACATGATTATAACAGCATCTTCCTCAATTCATTGTGTATTCCAGTACTTACAGTCTCAGAGTGGTATAGTTGGATCCATCTGTGCCATTCTGTTTCGCCACTCTGCGTGTGTGGCTGCGTGTCTGCACTGTTGGAAATAGGAAGCACATGTTATGTCAGGGTGAGTAACAGAAGGTTCACTGGTTTATGACCACAAAATTAGTTATGGAGCTATCAGAAAACTATTTGCAAGGATATCAAGTCCACAGTGTACCGCTCTAGGAATCGATTGGAGTACTGCTCAAATGCAACAGAAGTGTTCCCGTACAGGCCCAGTGAGGAGCTTCATAAAACCTCGTCTCTATAAAAGAGAGGTACCGCCCGCCGAGTTGAAAAGTCAGCATCGGAGTAGTCCGATTCAGGGTAGTAAGGCTTTGGCTCAACAGGGCATTGGCAAGAACAAGCAGAGGCAAGATAAATAGTAAGCTCATTCCTTAATTCTTATTTCTTTTTTTCTGAATTAATTCGAGAGATATGGGGGTATGTCAGCAGAGCCAGTGTTCTGCTCTGTGCGTCAGATGTGGGATTTCCTGGAGACTACCAGCCTCCCTGATGGCCACATCTGCACTGCGTGCATCAAGATGCAGCTCTTTATAAACAATGTTAGGGAACTGGAACTGCCCCTCGATGACTTTTGGCTTGTTAGAGAAAGTGAAGCACTGACAGGACAGGAGCTACAGGGAGGTAGTCACCCCCAAGCTACAGGAGACAGATAAATGAGTGACTGTCACAGGAGAGGGAAGGGAGAACATCAAATAGTGGAAAGCACCCCTGTGGCCCTCCCTCTCAACAAAAAGTACTCCATTCTGAGTACAGCTGGGGGCACAACCAACTTGGGGGAAGCAACAGTGGCCGTGCCTCTGGCACTGAGTCTGGCCCTATAGCTCAAAAGGACGGGAAACTGAAGAGGGTGGCAGTGGTAATAGGGGCTCTGTAGTTTGGGGGCAGATAGGTGATTCTATGGATGCTAAAAGGAAACACGGATGGTAGTTTGCCTCCCAGGGCCCAAAATTTGCCATGTTTCTGAACATGTTCACGATATCCTGAAAAGGGAGGGTGAGCAGAAAGAAGTTCTGGTACATACTGGTACCAATGCCATAGGTAGAAAAGGAAGGATGTTCTGAATACAGATTACAGGGAGTTAGGAAGGAAGCTGAGAAGCAGGACCTCAAGGGTAGTAATCTCAGGATATGACAGTGAGGGTAGGAATAGAATGAGGTCGCAAACAAATATGTGGCTGAGGTGCAGGGGGCAGGGAATCAGATTTCTGGGGCAGATGTGACCTGAACAAAGTACATGGGTTGCACTTGAATCCGAAGAGGGACCAATATCCTTGTAGGCAGGTTTGCTACAGCTGTAAAGGGCAGAGGAATGGGAACCTGTATGATAGAACTGAGAATGAGCCAGCAAGTAGATTATATAATATGAATGTAAGGAAGGACAAGCCAGTGATCGAGTACAACTGCACACAGAGAAAAGAGTTAAGTTGTACCACAGAGGCAAAATTAATAAGGGCAAAGAATGCAGGACTGAAGATGCTGTATTTAAATGCATGTATCATTCAGAATAGGTCGGACGAATGTGTCGCAATTAGAGATTGGTTGGTATGACTGTGGGCACCACTGAGTCGTGGCTGAAAGAATGTCATAGTGAGGGTTTAACATCAAAGGATATACTTTGCATCAAAAGGACAGGCAAGAAGGCAAAGGCGGTAGTGTAGCTCTATTGGTAAGAGATAGAATTACATCTTTAGAAAAAGATGACATAGGGTCAGAGAATATCGGATCTTTGTGGGTGGAGTTAAGAAACTGCAAGGGTTAAAAAAAAGCATTATAGGCCTCCAAATAGTAGCCAAGATGAGGGGTTGAAATTGCAAAGGGAACTGGAAAGGGTATGTTATAAGGGTAATGTTATAAGAGTATTGCAAGGGGATTGGGAAAATCAGTTTGGTGTCGGATTGCAAGACAGAAAATTTGTTGAATGCCTATGATATGACTTTTTAGAGCAGTTTGTGCTTGAGACTACCAGGGGAAAGGCTATTTTAGATTGGGTGTTGTTTTATTTTATTTGTCAGCTTAATGTAAAGAAACTCTTAGGAGGCAGTGATCATAACATAATTGAATTCATACTGCAATTTCAGAGGGAGAAGCGTAACTCATACGTATCAGTATCACAATGAAATAAGGGGAATTACAGAGGCATGAGGGAGGAGCTTGCCCAGGGAGGATTGCAGGGGATACTGACAGGGATAATGGCAGAACAGAGGTAGCTGAAGTTTCTGGGCACAGCTCACAAGGTGCAGTACAGCTATGTCCCACAGAAAAAGTTGTTCTCAAACTCAAGGGGTAGGTAACTGTGGCTGACAAGGGAAATTAAGGACTGCATAAAAGCAAAGGAAAAGGGTATACAAGGTAGCAAAAGTGAGTGGGAAGTTGGATGATTGGGAAGCTTTTAAATCCAACAAAAGGCAACTAAAAAAGCAATAAGAAGGGAAAACATGAAATATGAGGGCAAACTAGCGGATAATATAAAGCAGGATACTAAAAGTTTTTCAGTTACATAAAGAAGGGATATTGAGAGTTGACACTGGACCACGGGAAAAGATGCTGATGAGGTTGGAGTGGGGAAAAGGAAATGGCAGATGAACCTAATAAGTACTTTGCTTCAGTCGTTTCTCACGAAAAAGTGCTAAACAAATTGAAAGGTCTCAAGATGGATAAGTCACCTGGACCAAATGGACTACATCCCAGAGTCCTGAACAAGGTTGCTGAAGAGATAACGGATGCATTGGTCATGGTCTTTCAAGAATCACTTGATTCTGGCATGGTCCTGAAGGACTGGAAAATTGCAAATGTCACTTCACTCTTTAAGAAGGGAGGAAGACAGAAGAGAAGAAATTATTGGTCAGTTAGCCTAACCTCAGTGGTAGGGAAAGTGTTGGAGGCTATTACTAAGGATGAGGTTTCGGAGTACCTGAAAACTAATAAATCAAAGTCAGCATGGTTTCTGTAAAGGGAAATCTTGCCTGTCAAATCTGTTAAGAGTTCTTCAGGGAAGTAACAAGCAGGGTGGACAAAGGAGAGGCAGTGGATGTAATTTGCATAGCTTTTCAGAAGGAATTTGATAGGGTGCCTCACATGAGGCTACCAAACAAGATAAAATCTTATGGTGTTACAGGAAAGATGCTGGCATGTATCGAGAAATGGCTGACAGGCAGGAGGCAGTGAGTGGGAATAAAGGGGGCCTTTTCTGGTTGGCTGCCAGTGACTAGCAGTGTTCCTCTGGGCCAGAATTGGGACCGCTACTGATATTGTTTGTCAATGATTTAGAGAGTGGTACTGGTGGCTTTGTGGCAAAGTTTGAGGATGATATGAAGACAGATGGAGGTATAGGTAGTGCTGAGGAAGCAATGCGATTGTAGCAGGACTTAGACAAATTGGAAGAATAGGCAAAAAAGTGGTAGATGGAATACACTGTTGGGAAATGTATGACAATGCATTTTGGTAAAAGGAACAATAGTACAGACTATTATCTAGTTGGGGAGAAAATTCAAACATCAGAGGTGCAAAGGGACTTAGGAGTCCTTGTGCAAGGCTCCCAGAAGTTTCATTCAAAGGTTGAGTCTGTGCTAAAGGCAAATGCAACGTTGGCATTTATTTCAAGGGGATTAGAATATAAAAACAAGGAGATAATGCTGAAGCTTTATAAGACAGTCGTCATGCCGCACTTGGAGTATTGTCAACAGTTTTGGGCCCCTTATTTCAGAAAGGATATATTGTCCTTGGAGAGAGTCCAGAGGAGGTTCATGAGCTATGATTCCGGGAAAGAAAGGGTTAACATACGAGGCGCTTTTGGCAGCTTTGGGCCAGTATTCATTGGAATTTAAAAGAATGTGTGGGCATCTCATTAAAACCTACCGTATGTTGAAAAGGCTGGATAAGGTGAATGAGAAAAGAGAATGTTTCCTCTGGTGGGGGTATCAAGAACTAGAGGGCACAGCATCAAAATTGAGGGGTGACCTTTTTTAGAACCGAAGTAAGGAAGTATTTTATTTAGCCAGAGTGATGAATCTGTGGCATGCTCTGCCACAAACTGTGGTGGAGACCAAGTCTGTAGTATATTCAAAGGAGAAGTTGATAGATTTCTGATTGGTTGCAGGATCAAGGGATATGGTGAGAGGGTAGGTGTATGAGATTGAATGGGATCCGAGATCAGCCATAATGAATTGGCAGAGCTGACTCAATGGGCTGAATGGCCTAATTCTGCTCCTGTGTCTTGTGGTCTTACGGAATCTACCTCAAGTGCATTCCTTTAACTTATTCTCAAACTTATTCCCTTATTCCCTTTTCCCTGAATTTACTCAATCATCTCAATAAACTTCAAATACTTCAGAATTATTGACTTTCTTTAGAAGCATCCTTCTAAGATGATGGTCTGTCAAATGTCCACTTCCTTTTCATGGTTCCAGCAATTACTCCCTGCAACTGTAAAGATACAAGGTCTTGGTGAGATGGCACCCACACTTCTTACCTAGGGATTGGCAGCGATTGCCATGAAGGTTCACAAGCCCATGGGTGAAATGGACTGTTAAAATATGGAAAACTATTATAAACGAATATAAACTAGAGGGGGATATTGCAATTCTTAAATGGTGTGCATATGACTCAGATTTTACGCCAAATAAACTGGATGCTAATTTAAGGACTGGACAGCTAAAGGAATAACAGTTCTTTGCAATATAATGAAAGAAACACTGTTCAGTTTTGAAATGCTTAAAGAGAAACACATTAGAAAAACAAGACTTTTATCAGTATTTACAGATGCGACAGTATGTTAATAGGATGGTTAAAAATGTAACCAAGGCAAGTACATGTTTGATAGAGCTATTTAGAAAAGCATATAATTGAGATAATGGTAGTGGAATCATTTCAAGCGTTTATAAGGGTTTGTCAAATCTTAAAACACATTCGATTTCATACATTAAAACAAAATGGGAGAAGGAAGGTGGGATAATAATATCTGAGGAAGACTGGACAATAATATGGAGGTATCAATGGAAGTGTACCAGTTCACAGAAATGGAGGGAGTTCGGATGGAAAAACTTGATAAGATATTTTATTGCCACCTCTCAGAAATCCCATTATGATAGTAACCTCCCTGTTTGCTGGAGAAATTCTGGAAATCAAAATGGAAGCCATTATCATATTTTTCGAGAATACCTCGTTATCAAAGACTGTTGGAGTGGGATACACAATACCCTACAAGACATCTTTAAATGTGAAATACCCTTAGAAACTAAGACCATATGTTTTGGGTATATACCTCAAGAATGGTTGAAAAGGGATAAATATTTAACGAATATACTGCTGGTGGCTGGTAAAAAGACTCTTACCAGGGAATGGTTATCACAGGACAGCCCAACTTTAAATGCATGTTTGGAAATTACAATGGACATTTACAAACTGGAGAAGTGAATCCCTTCACTCTGGTTCCCACCCCACGGCCAAATTAACTTAAACCCTCCCCAACAGTTCTAACAAACCTGTCTTCAAGAATATTGGCCCCTCTCAGGTTCAGTGCAACCCGTCACTTTTGTACAGGTCATACCTCCCACGGAAGAGATCTCAATGATCCAAGAACCTGAATCCCTGCCTCCTGCACCAGCTTCTCAGTCATGCATTAATCTTCCAAATCATCCTGTTTCTACCCTCACTGGTGCATAGCACAGGCAGCAATCCAGAAATTACTACCCTGGAGGCCCTGCTTCTCAAGTTTCTGCCTAGCTTTCTAAATTCTCTTTTCGGGACTCTTTTGCTTTTCTTTCCTATGTCATGGTACCAATATTTTCCAAGACATCTGGCTGCTCTCCCTCCCTGTCCAAAATGCTGTGGACATGATCCGAGACATCCCTGACCCTGGCACCTGGGAAGCAACATACCATTTGTGTGTCCCGTTCACTTCCACAGAATCTTCTGTCTGTTCCCCTGACTATTGAGCATCCTATTATTACCACTCCCCTCTTCTCCCTCTTTCCCTTCTGCACCATGGACCCATGCTCAGTGCCAGTAACCTGGTCTCTGTGGCATTCCCCACAACAGTATCCAAAATGGTATACTTATTATTGAGGGGAATGGCCACAGAGATGCTCTGCCCTAACTGCCTATTCACATTTCTATTTCTCCTGACAGTCACCCAACTACTCGTCTCCTGCAACTTAGTGGTGACTACTTCCCTGCAACTCTGATCGATTATCTCCTCATTCTCCCATAGAAGCCAAAGGTCATCCAGCTGCTGCTCCAGATCCCTGATACGGTCAACAAGGAGCTGCAGCTGGATGCACTTCACATAGATGTAGTTCCTTGGGAGACTCTGGGTCTCCCAGGACTCCAACATCCGACATGAACACTGAAACACTGACAATTCTCATCCTCTCACATATGTGCTTGACCAGATGTGTTCCTCCAGCGGGTTGCTTCTTGTTCCAGATCCCAGCATCTGCAATCTCCTGTGTTTGAATGTGTCTTAAGGCTGACAATGCATCCTCTGAAGCAATTCGTATGGGATCCAAGATACTAAGAACGTCGGCACCCACAGACACACACTGCAACTGTCTACACATGCAGCCCATACCCAGACACCTAGACACACAAGAGTTTCTGCAAATGTAGAAATCTTTAGCAACAAGTGGTATCCATCCCATTTCAAGTCTCTACAGTGTAAACAGGGCCGCACCAGGAGCAACAGATAATATAATGATCCTGACAGAATCACAGCCTCTGAAAGATGGCGAGGGAGGTTCTGTAGGGGAAGATGTAGCATTTGACACAGTTGCAGGGTTAAGTGTGAGGAGGAAAATCTGTAGGGAGGGACAAATGGACAAGGAAGTCCTGGAGAGAGTGAACACTGTAGAAAGTGAAGTGGTAGGAGGGGGACGGCGGGAAAAATGGTAAGATCCTGTTGGAGCTAGTGGAAGTTGCACAGAATGATGTGTCGGATATGAGGCAAGTGGGCAAGGGCAGACGTGTGGGAAATGGAGGAGATGCAGGTGAGGGCAAAGGTTGAAAGGTTCATTTTTTTGTCAAAGTATGCATGTACAATACAACTCTGATATTTGTCTTCTCTAGATTACCATGGAATACAAAAAAACCATGGTGTTGTTGGAAAGCAAAGCCATCACTAACCCCCCACCTTGTCATGGAAAAAAAAGAAACAAAACTCACAAACCCCAAAACCCCTACTCCCTCCCTCGCAGAAAAAAACTAACAGATCATCCACACGCCCCAAACCCCAAATCCTCAACCCCCTCCCTCATAAAAAACAGCAACAATAACATTAAATCCCCAACCCCCTCACAGAAAAGAACAGTGACAATAGCATCAATACCAACACCCCCTTTCTCACACACAAAAAACTAACAGATTTGTGCACACAGAAAATAACCAACATGAGACCCCAAATCTCCAACTTCTCTCTTGCATAAAAAGTATCGTATCTCTCATCTACCAATCAGCAACAAGAAAGAAAACATCGAAGGCTGAAAAAACCAATATAAAGTGCAGCCCAATAGTCACAAAACTTTCAGAATATTGAAAACATCCTTCCATGAGCTTTCGAGGAGCGCTGCCATATAGAACCATAGAACACTACAGCACAGAAAACAGGCCATTCAGCCCTTCTAGTCTATGCCAAAACGTTATTCTGCTAGTCCCATTGACCTGCATCTAGTCCATAACCCTCCAGACCTCTCCCATCCATGTATCTATCCAATTTATTCTTAAAACTTAAGCGTGACCCCGCATTTACCACATCAGATGGCAGCTCGTTCCACACTCCTACCAATCTCTGAGTGAAGAAGTTCCCCTTAAACTTTTCCCCGTTCACCTTAAAGCCATGTCCTCTCGTATTTATCTCGCCTAATCTAAGTGGAAAGAGCCTATTCACATTTACTCTGTCTATACCCCTCATAATTTTGTAAACCTCTATCAAATCTCCCCTCATTCTTCTAGGTTCCAAGGAATAAAGTCCTAACCTGTTCAATCTTTCCCTGTAACTCAACTCCTGAAGACCCGGCAACATCCTAGTAAATCTTCTCAGCACTCTTTCAATTTTACTGATATCCTTCCTATAGTTAGGTGACCAGAACTGTACACAATACTTCAAATTTGGCCTCACCAATGTCTTATACAACCACCCCATAACATCCCAACTCCTATACTCAATACTTTGATTTAAGAATGCTAGGATTCCAAAAGCCTTCTTTACCACCCTGTCTACCTGTGACGCCACTTTCAGGGAATTATGTATCTGAACTCCCAGATCTCTTTCTTCCTCTGCACTCCTCAGTGCCCTACCATTTACTGTGTAAGTCCTACCTCGATTTGTCCTTCCAAAATGCAACACCTCACACTTGTCTGCATTAAATTCCATCTGCCACTTTCTGGCCCACCCCTCCAGTTGGTTCAGATCCCTCTGCAAGCTTTGAAAGCCTTCCTCGCTGTCCACAATGCCTCCACAATGACATGTCCACAACGACATGAACTAAGTCCTTCTGTGAAGAGCAACTGCACACCGGGTCCAAACGCTAATGCCATCGACCCATGGCTTCCATTGAGAGCGACTGCTGACCTCCTCTGCATTCACCTCGATGCTTCAGTCTTCCTCACCACTTCAAGATGGAGTTGTTCCAAGAGGCAGCTTGAGATCGTTGTCCACTTCAGGACCCTGCCTGTGGTCTTCTCCACAAGGCAGCTTGTGTTCTCGGTTCTCTCCAGGCACAGCAGAGAGCAAGATCATTCAATCGAATTCCAAACTGCACTTCACAGGCTCTAACCATTTCCGTTACACAATCAAAACAAAAAGAACAAGCAGAAGACATAGAGAAAGTGAAATAATTGAAGAGATTGACTATCTAGAAGAGGTCACCCAAGCAATCATTGTTCGCTTGCACCATCTTGACTGGCAGCATCGATAGTGGTGGAGAGGAAACTCAGTTTTTGAACGAGGACATCTTAGTTGTTCTGGCATAGACAACCTTATCCTGAGAACAGATTGAGCGATGCAGAGGAACTGAGAGAAGATAATAACATTTTTGCAAATGCCAGGTGGGAAGCCAAGACAAATGTGAAAGTCAGTGGGTGTTGGTAGATGTAGACAGAGATGGAGACTGAGATCAAGAGAGGAGAGAGGGATGTCAGAAATGGGCCTGGACTGTTTACACACACACACACCAGGACAGTTCTCCCTGCAGACGTACAGGGGACAACCACCTGGGACCATCTGCAGCCACAGACACCTGACTGGCTACATCCAACCAGGGCCATTCACAACCAAAGACACACTGAGACTGTTCATGCCTAAAGAGGCCTGGAGTGTCAAAACCCACAGACAGACCGGGACTATCCACACCAGGATAATATCCACAGGAACAGCAGGACCACCCACACCCACAGAAACACCACAAACACAAAAGGTTAGCCTACATGCATTACCATCTATATCCACAGATAGACCAGGATAGGACAACTCCACAGACACACCGGAAATGTTTACACCCACAGATACTCTGGGCAGTCCACACCCAAAGAACCAAAGTGACTACATCGACCTACACACTTGGAGAGTCCACACTCAGATACACACTCGGGACTGTCCACATGCACAGACACAATGAGTCTCTAGAATCATAGACAGAAAGGAACTACCTAGCACATAGCCACAACAGGACTATGCAGACCCACACAGACACAGGGACTGACATACTCACCAGGACTGTCTACACCTATTGACAACAGATTGCATATAGTAGTGCAAGGAAGTTTGTGAATCCTGTAGAACTTTCTCTATTTCTGCATAAATATGACCTAAAATGTGATCAGATATTCACGCACTAAAACAAAAGAAGACTCAGTTAAATAAATAATATCCACAGTGATGAAATGCTTTGAGAAGTTGGTTATAACTAGACTGAACTCCTGCCTCAGCAAGGACCTGGACCCATTGCAATTTGCTTATTGTCACAATAGGTCAACGGCAGATGCAATCTCCATGACTCTTCACACGGCTTTAGACCACCTAGACAATACAAACACCTACGTCAGGATGCTGTTCATCGACTATAGCTCAGCATTTAATACCATCATTCCCACAATCCTGATTGAGAAGTTGTACCTCACTCTGTAATTGGATCCTCGACTTCCTCACTGGAAGGCCACAGTCTGTGTGGACTGGTGATAACATATCTTCTTCGCTGACGATCAACACTGGCGCACCTCAGGTGTGTGTGCTTAGCCCACTGCTCTACTCTCTGTATACACATGACTGTGTGGCTAGGCATAGCTCAAATATCATCTATAAATTTGCTGACGATACAACCATTGTTGGTAGAATCTCAGGTGATGATGAGAGGGTGTACAGGAACGAGTTATGCCAACTAGTGGAGTGGTGCCGCAGCAACAACCTGGCACTCAACGTCAGTAAGACGAAAGAGCTGATTGTGGACTTCAGGAAGGGTAAGATGAAGGAACACATACCAATCCTCATAGAGGGATCAGAAGTGGAGAGAGTGAGCAAATTCAAGTTCCTGAGTGTCAAGATCTCTGAGGATCTAACCTGGTCCCAATACATTGATGTAGTCATAAAGAAGGCAAGACAGTGGCTATACTTTATCAGGAGTTCGAAGCGATTTGACATGTCAACAAATACACTCAAAAACTTCGATAGTTGTACAGTGGAGAGCATTCTGATAGGCTGCATCACTGTTTGGTATAGAGGGGCTACTGCACAGGGCCGAAAGAAGCTGCAGTAGTTTGTAAATCTAGTCAGCTCCATCTTGGTCATGAGCCGACAAAGTACCCAGGACATCTTTAGGGAGCGGTGTCTCAGAAAGGCAGCATCCAATATTAAGGACCTCCAGCACCCAGGGCATGCCCTTTTCTCACTGTTACCATCAGGTAGGAGACACAGAAGCCTGAAGGCACACACTCAGTGATTCAGGAACAGCTTCTTCCTCTCTGCCATCCAATTCCTGAATGGACTTTGAAGCTTTGGACACTACCTCACTTTTTTGATATACAGTGTTTCTGTTTCTGCACATTTTTAAATAATCTATTTAAAGGAAGGAGGAGAAGATGGCAGCGCGACACAACGCACACGGCCTCTCCGGTGAAATGATATCGTATTATTAAATAGGATGCCGTGCACAATCCTGATTTGATGGAGACGGACGTGAGAAGCACGGAGGAACATCTGGAGAAAACTTCTGAAATGCCCGGTTCGCTGCCGCTGCTACTGTGCGATCGAGAATCTCCGGAGAGAAGGCCCCAAATCCTCGGCTTTGCCTGTTGCTGGTGGCCGGGGCTGGGGTTAAAGCACTCGGCAGAGATGGTGCTCGGTGTCGGAGGACTGGTCGAAGGCTCTAAGTTTTTGGATAGACTGAGAGTCAGACTGTGGTCGGGTGCTTCCAGGATGCTGTATCGGCAAGTTTGCGGCGCTGGAAGCTCATGGAAGGGAGAGCTTTCTTCCTTCTACCGTCTGCGTGAAATGTTGGGACTTTCGAGAGACTTTGAGACGATTTTTTACCGTGCCCATGGTCTGTTCTTCTATCAAATTACGGTATTGCTTGCACTGTTGTAATGATATGTTATAATTATGTGGTTTTTGTCAGTTTTTCAGTCTCGGTTTGTCTTGTGTTTCTGTGATATCACACCAGAGGAACATTGTATCATTTCTTAATGCATGCATTACTAAATGACAATAAAAGAGGACTGCGTGTCCTCATAATCTAATCTAATATACGTAATTGATTTACTTGTTTATTTATTATTATGCTTTATTTTATTATTATTTTTTTCTCGCTCTGCTAGATTATGTATTGCATTGAACTGCTGCTGCCAAGTTAACAAAATTCACGTTACTTGCCAGTGATAATAAACCTGATTCTGGTAAAACCATTATACTTGTTCATTTATTTATTGAGAAAAATGGTCCAATATTAGATGTATATGTTGGAAAATAAAAACAAGTGTGGGCATGTGGACAAGTGGTTAAGGCATTTGACTAGCGATCTGAAGGTCGTGAGTTTGAGCCCCAGCCGAGGCAGCGTGTTGTGTCCTTGAGCAAGGCACTGAACCACACAGTGCTCTGCGACGACACCGGTGCCAAGCTGTATGGGTCCTAATGCCCTTCCCTTGGACAACATCGGTGTCGTGGAGAGGGGCGACTTCCAGCATGGGCAACTGCTGGTCTTCCATACAACCTTACCCAGGCCTGCGCCCTGGAGAGTGAAGACTTTCCAGGCGCAGATCCATGATCTCGCAAGATTAACGGATGCCTTTAATGTTGGAAAAAGTATGTGAACCTTTCCTCTCAGTAACTGGTGTGACACCATCCCTCCCCCACCGTACAGCAATAACTTCAACCAAACACTTCCGACAACTATTCATCAGTCCTGCACATTGGCTTGGAGAATTTTAAGCCATTCATCCTTACAAAACTTCTTCAACTCTGGGATGTTGGTGGGCTTCCTTGCATGAACTGCTTGCTTTAGGTCCTGCCATAACATTTCTATAGGATTAAGGTCAGGACTTTGTCTCAGCCATTCTAAAACACAAACTTTCTTCTTTTTAAGCCACACTCTTGCATTCCGGATCATTATCTTGTTGCATTATCCAACTTCTATTAAGCTTCAGGTGATGGACTGCCACCCTAACATTCTCCTGTAAAATGTCTTGATACAATTTTGAATTCATTGTTCCCTCAATGATTGCAAGCTGCAGAGGCCCTGAGGCAGCAAAGCAGCCCAAATCCATGATGCTCCTTCCTCCATGCTTCACAGTTGGGATGAGGTTTTGGTGTTGATGTGTAATGCCTTCTTTCCTCTAAACATAGCAATGTGGTTTCTGCCAGAGAGTTTAACTTTTGTCTCATCTATCCACAGATCATTGTCCCAGAAGCGTTGTAGAACATCCAGGTGGTCTTTTGAAAACTTGAGATGTGCAGCAATGTTTTTTTTGAGAGCAGTGGTTTCCTCCATGGTGTCCTTCCATGAACACTATTCATGTTCAGTTTTTTTCTTATAGTGAACACATGAACAGAGACTTTAACAGAGATTCCTGCAGGTTTTTTGGTGTTGCCCTTGGATTCCTTTTCACCTCCTTCAGCAACACACATGGTGTTCCTTGTGTGATCTTTGCAGGATGCCCACTCTGGGGAAAGTAGCATTAGTACTGAGTTTCCTCCATTTGTACACAATTTCTTTTACTGTGGACTGATGAACACTCAGGTCTTTGGAAATGCTTTTGTAGTCCTTTCCAGCTTCATGCATCTCTACAATTCTTCTTCTTCTAAGATCCATTGTAAGTCGTTTTGATCAAGGCACGGTGCACATAAACAGATCTTTCTGGAGGAGAGCAGGCTCTGTCAGTAATCTGACTTCGTGTGTCTTTTTTATAGGGCAGGCCACCTCGAAAATCTACACGTCCAATCTTATATCACTGATCGGAACATCTAACTCCAAATGACTTTTGTAGAAGGCATTACTCCAGAGGTTCACATACTTTTTCCAACAAATACATGTAATATTACATAATTTTTCTTCATAAATAAACAAATATAACCTCTTTTGTGTTATTTATTTACTTGGATTCTCTTTATCCATTTTTAGCACTTATGAGAAGATCTGATCACATTTCAGGTCACACGTATGCAGAATTTTATAATATATATACACACACATATACATACATTATATACATACATACATATATACATACATACATATATATACATATATATACACACACTGAACACTGAGGCTGTCTACAAGAAGGGTCAGAGCCGTCTCTATTTCCTGAGGAGAGTGAGGTCCTTTAACATCTGCCGGACAATGCTGAAGATGTTCTACGAGTCTGTGGTGGCCAGTGCTATCATGTTTGCTGTTGTGTGCTGGGGCAGCAGGCTGAGGGTAACAGACACCAACAGAATCAACAAACTCATTCGTAAGGCCAGTGATGTTGTGGGGATGGAACTGGACTCTCTGACAGTGGTGTCTGAAAAGAGGATGCTGTCCAAGCTGCATGCCATCTTGGACAATGTCTCCCATCCACTACATAATGCAGCGGTCCCCAACCACCGGGCCGCAAAGCATGCGCTACCGGGCCGCGAGGAAATGATATGATTTGGCAATATGAGTCAGCTGCACCTTTCCTCGTTCCGTCACGCCCACTGTTGAGCTTGAACGCACGTGAGGTCATTACCCGCGCATCATCTACTTCAGTGCGGGAAGGAGATCAACTCCTCCAGCTTGCAAATGACGGCGGGCTGAAAAGTATGTTTGACATAACATCTCTGCCGGCATTCTGGATCAAAGTCAAGGCTAAATATCCTGAGATGGCCACGAAAGCACCAAAAACGTTGCTTCCATTTCCAACATATCTCTGCAATGAATGCAACGAAAACTAAATTGCGGAATAGACTGGACATAAGGAACCCCCTTCAAGTATCACTGTCTCCCATTACCCCTCGATGGGACGGTGTTGTTGCAGAGAAACAAGCCCAGGGCTCCCACTGATTCAGCGATACTGGTGTTGTAATGATTTTATATGTTCATACGGGGAAAATACGTGCTGTGTGTTTAATATCCAAACGTTACTTAAAATGTTATGATACTATTGACTTATATAACTATATCACCATATAACAATTACAACACGGAAACAGGCGATCTCTGCCCTTCTAGTCCGTGCCGAACGCTACTCTCACCTAATCCCACCGATCTGCACTCAGCCCATAACCCTCCATTCCTTTCCTGTCCATATACCTATCCAATTTTTCTTTAAGTGATAATATCGAACCTGCCTCTACCACTTATACTGGAAGTTCTTTCAACACTTACTTCAAGCTCCCCTGTCCTCCCCTGATAAGTAACTTATTGCTATATTCATGCGAGGAAAATATGCGCTGTGTGTTCAATATTAAGTTCGTCAGATGAACCCTTTTAGAAACGAAAGTGAGTGTATTAGCCACTTATCACCGATATTCCGGTCGTGATTAACACACCCCCACCCCCCGAACAGAATCGGCAAAAGCGATTTGTAGAAAAAAATCGGCACATACACGAATGCACAAGTCACACATGCGCACTTGTGCCTGCACAAGGCTTCATGGTCATTGTAGTCTTTCTGGGTAAACCCAACGTATTTGACTGCTACTCTTGTCCGTTGGCAACCCTACCCACCCTACCCCCGCCGGTCGGCCGGTCCCCAAGAATATTGTCAATATGAAACTGGTCCGCAGTGCAAAAAAGGTTGGGGACCCTGACATAATGTACTGGTTGGGCACAGGAGTACATTCAGCCAGAGACTCATTCCACTGAGATGCAACACAGAGCGTCATAGGAAGTCATTCCTGCCTGTGGCCATCAAACTTTACAATTCCTCCGTTGGAGGGTCAGACACCCTGAGCCAATAGGCTGGTCCTGGACTTATTTCCTGGCATAATTTACATATTATTATTTGACTATTTATGGTGCAACTGTAACGAAAACCAATTTCCCCCGGGATCAATAAAGTATGACTATGACTATGACTATATATATATGTATAGAACATAGAATAGTACAGCACAGTACAAGCCCTTCGGCCCACAGTGTTGTGCCGACCCTTAAACCCTACCTCCCATATAACTCCCCAACTTAAATTCCTCCATATACCTGTCTGGCAGTCTCTTAAATTTCACCAGTGTATCTGCCTCCACCACTGACTCAGGCAGTGCATTCCATGCATGAACCACTCTCTGAGTAAAAAGCCTTCCTCTAATATCCCCCTTGAACTTCCCACCCCTTGCCTTAAAGCCATGTCCTCTTGTACTGAGCAGTGGTGCCCTGGGGAAGAGGCGCTAGCTGTCCACTCTATCTATTCCTCTTACTACCTTGTATACCTCTATCATGTCTCCTCTCATCCTCCTTCTCTCCAAAGAGTAAAGCCCTGGCTCCCTTAATCTCTGATCATAATGCATACTTTCTAAACCAGGCAGCATCCTGGTAAATCTCCTCTGTACCCTTCCCAATGCTTCCACATCCTTCCTATAGTGAGGTGACCAGAAATGGACACAGTACTCCAAGTGTGGCCTAACCAAAGTTTTATAGAGTTGCATCATTACCCGACTCTTAAACTCTATCCCTCGACTTATGAAAGTTAACACCCCATAAGCTTTCTCAACTATCCTATCTACCTGTGAGGCAACTTTCAGGGATCTGTGGACATGTACCCCGAGATCCCTCTGCTCCTCCACACTACCAAGTATCCTGCCATTTACTTTGTACTCCGCCTTGAAGTTTGTCCTTCCAAAGTGTACCACCTCACACTTCTCCGGGCTGAACTCCATCTGCCACTTCTCAGCCCACTTCTGCATCCTATCAATGTCTCTCTGCAATCTTCGACAATCCTCTACACTATCTACAACACCACTAACCTTTGTGTCGTCTGCAAACTTGCCCACCCACCCTTCTACCCCGACATCCAGGTCGTTAATAAAAATCACGAAAAGCATAGGTCCCAGAACCAATCCTTGTGGGACACCACTAGTCACAACCCTCCAATCTGAATGTACTCCCTCCACCACGACCCTCTGCTTTCTGCAGGTGAGCCAATTCTGAATCCACCTGGCCAATCTTCCCTGGATCACATGCCTTCTGACTTTCTGAATAAGCCTACCGTGTGAAACCTTGTCAAATGCCTTACTAAAATCCATGTAAATCACATCCACCGCACTACCTTCATCTATATACCTGGTCACCTCCTCAAAGAACTCTATCAGGCTTGTTGAACTCTATCTGCCCTTCACAAAGCCATGCTGACTGTCCCTAATCAGACCATGATTCTCTAAATGCCCACAGATTCTATCTCTAAGAATCTTTTCCAACAGCTTTCCCACTACAGACGTAAGGCTCACTGGTCTATAATTACCCGGACTATCCCTACTACCTTTTATGAATAAGAGGACAACATTTGCCTCCCTCCAATCCTCCAGTACCATTCATGTGGACAATGAGGACATGAAGATCCTAGCCAGAGGCTCAGCAGTCTCTTCCCTCGCCTCGTGGAGCAGCCTGGGAAATATTCCTTCAGGCCCTGGGGACGGAGAAGTATTCATTGAGGACCTCGCTCACTTCCACAGCCTCCAGGCACATCTTCCCACCTTTATCTCTAATTGGTCCTACCTTCACTCCTGTCATCATTTTGTTCTTCACATAACTCAAGAATGCTTTGGGGTTTTCCTTTACCCTACTCGCCAAGGCCTTCTCATGCCCCCTTCTTGCTCTCCTCAGCCCCTTAAGTTCCTTTCTTGCTACCCTATATTCCTCAATAGACCCATCTGATCCTTGCTTCCTAAACCTCATGTATGCTGCCTTTGTCCACCTGACTAGATTTTCCACCTCACTTGTCACCCATGGTTCCTTCACCCTACCATTCTTTATCTTCCTCACCGGGACAAGTTTTTCCCTAACATCCAGCAAGAGATTCCGAAGCATCGACCACATGTCCATAGCACATTTCCCTGCAAAAACATCATCGCAATTCACACCCACAAGTTCTAGCCTTATAGCCTCATAATTTGCCCTTCTCCAATTAAAAATTTTCCTGTCCTCTCTGATTTTATCCTTTTCCATGATAATGTTAAAGGCCAGGGAGCAGTGGTCACTGTCCCCCAGATGCTCACCCACTGAGAGATTTGTGACCTGACCCGGTTCGTTACCTAATACAAGATCTAGTATGGCATTCCCCCTAGTCGGCCTGTCAACGTATTGTGACAGGAATCCATCCTGGACACGCAACAAACTCTGCCCCGTCTAAACCATTGGAACTAATCAGGTGCCAATCAATATTAGGGAAATTAAAGTCACCCATGATAACAACCCCGTTATTTTTGCACCTTTCCAAAAACTGTCTCCCAATCTGCTCCTCAGTATCTCTGCTGCTACCAGGGGGCCTATAGAATACTCCCAATAGAGTAACTGCTCCCTTCCTGTTCCTGACTTCTACCCATACTGACTCAAAAGAGGATCCTGCTACATTACACACCCTTTCTGTAGCTATAATAGTATCCTTGACCAGTAATGCCACCCCTCCTCCCCTCCCCCCCCCATCCCTTTTAAAGCACTGAAATCCAGGAATATTGAGAATCCATTCCTGTCCTGGTGCCAGCCAAGTATGCAGAATGTATGCGGATTATCGGCACCCAATTGCCCACCATTGAGAACATCTACCATAAACGCTGCCTGGGCAGGGTGAAAAGCATTATCAAGGATGCATCTCACCCTAACCATGGACTTTTTACTCTCCTCCCATCCGGTAGGCGCTACAGGAGCCTCTGGTCCTGCACCAGCAGGCACAAGAAGAGCTTCTTCCCTGAGGCTGTGACCATGCTGAACCTCACATCACAGCGCTAAGCAGTACTGCACCCGTATTGTACTGTCTCAGTACTTTTATATTTGTGTGTTGTAGCACTTTTTATTCGCAGTTATATTGTAAATAACACTGTTCTTTGCATTTCTGGTTAGATGCTAACTGCATTTCATTGGCTTTGTATCTGTACGGCACATTGACAATAAAGTTGAATCTAATCTAATCTAAAATAGAGAAAATTTTACAGGGTTCATAAATTTTCTAGCAGCACTTTCTTTGCCTTCTCTGCTGCACTAGTTTCAAGATGTTCCTCTAATCTTGTGAACCTTCCCGCAGCTTCTGTTCCCTTGGCATTTGGAAATATTGGTAGACATGTACCTTGCAGCCCTCTACACCAACAAGGACTGTCCTATGACCAGTCAGCATGACTGTTCATATTGACAAACACCAGGCAGTCTTCACTTACAGACACTGGTAAGGTCTCCATCCACCAACACTGGACTGCACAGGTTTTTTCAGCCTAGTTTCAGGATTTATAATATGTTCCTTTGGTCTTTGATCTTCTCCAATTTCCATCCTTTTAGCTTCCACTAATATTAGGAGATGCATACCTTGCAGCTGAGATCCCCCATCGCCAGTATCATCACAGTCTGCAGCATGCACCTCGATCTTCTCTGATGGGAATTTGTGACTGCAGATTGGACACTCCACATAAGATTTCTTTGATGGTGTGGGTTGAAACTCTTCAGCTTCATCTTCGATCAAAACCACATCTTCAGGCTCCTGTAATGGGGGGCAGAGTAAGAAAGCATCATGGAGAAGAGCAATAGCGAGAGAAAGAAGCAATAGAAAAGAGCCTAACTAATGTACTTGTCAACCCTGAGACATTTCAGACCATATGACCATAAGATATAGAAGCAGATTTATTTATTTAAGATACAATGTGGAGTAGGCCCTTCTGGCCTTTCAAGCCATGCTGCTCAGCAACCACCCATACTTTAACCAAACATCCAGTACTTTTTTGGACTGTGGAAGGAAACTGGACCACCGGACAAAACCCACGCAACCACAGGGAGAACATACAAACTCTGATGGTATGGGAAATGAACCTTGGTCTCCTGTTTTGCTAACCACTACACTACCATGCCTCCATTTAGCCCATCAAGTCTCCTCTACCGTGGCTGATCGAATTCTCTCTCAGCCCTAATCTACTGCCATCTCCCCATAACTCTTCATGCCCTTACTAATCAAGAACCTATCAATCTCTGTCTTAAATATACCTAACAGCTGTCTGTGGCAATGAATTCTACATATTCACCACTCTCTGGCTAAAGAAATTCCTCCTCATCGCCATTCTAAATGGACATCCCCCTATTTCCCCCGGTCTTCGACTCCCCCACCATAGAATACATCCTCTCCACATCCACTCTATGAAGGCCTTTCAACATTCGATAGGCTTCAATGAGATCTTATGAATTCAGTGATTATACACACAGAGCCATCAAGAGCTCCTCATAGGATAAGCCTTTCAATCCAGAATATTTTTCATGAATCTCTTTTGAACCTTCTCCAACATCAGCACATCCTTTCTTAGATAAGGGCCCAAAACTGCTCACAATATTCCTGGTGAGGTCTCACCAATGATTTATAAAACCTCAACATTACACCCTTAATTTTCTATTCTAGTCCTCTTGAAATGAATGCCAACATTGCATTTGCCTTCCCCAACCTCAACTCAACCTCCAAATTTATCTTTAGGGAATCCTGGAGGACACCCAAGTCCCTTTGCACCTCGGATTGTTGAATTTTCTCTCCACTTAGAAAACATTCTACGCTTTTACTTCTTCCAGCAAAGTGCATGACCATATACTTCCCGACACTGTATTCCATCTGTCACTCCTTTGTCCGTTCTCCTAATCTGTCTAAGTCCTTCTGTAGCCTCTCTGCTTCCTCAATACCACCTGTCCCTACACCCATCTTCATATTGTCCACAAACATGGTCACGAAATCATCAATTCTGTCACCCAAATCAAAACATAAAAAGAATCGGTCCCAACACAGACCTCAGTAGTTATCTGTTGTCATCCTTGCTGGTGTCCCCTTCCAGTCAACTTTGGTCAGCTCCTCTCTCATGCCTCTGTAATTCCCTTTACCCCATTGTAATACTGATAACCTGACTTTAGCTTCTCCTTGTCCAATTGCAGGTATATTCTATCATATTATGATCACTTTTCCAAAGGGTTCCTTTACCTTAAGCTCTCTAATCAAATCTGGTTCATCGCACAACACCCAGTCTAGAATAGCTGATCCCCAAATGGGCTCAACCATGAACTGCTCTAAAATACCATCTCAGAGGCCCCTCTTGGGATCCAGCACCAACCTAATTTTGCCAATCTATCTGCTTATCGAAATCCCCTATGACCATAACGTTGCCCTTTTGACATGTATTTTTCCTTGAAACTCACCAGTCTACAGTTTCTAGAATAATCCCTGGTTCCCTTCTTGAATAATGCAAGATTAATTACTCACCAGTCCTCTAGGACCTTGCCTATGGCTAGAGAGGACATGAAGATATTGGTCAAGGCCCCAGCAAACTCATCTCTTGCTTTTCTCAATAACCTGAAATATATCCCATCAGGCTCTGGGGATTTATTGATTTTAAGGAACCCAACAGTACCTTCTACCTGAAGTGCACCAGCATATCAATATGCTCAGTTATGATCTCCCTATCCTCCACATCTTTCAGGTAAATACTGATGTAACATACCTCATTAAAGCTCTCACCCACATCCTCTACATCCAATCAAATGTTCCTTCCTTTATCATTAAGTGGTCTTATCCTCTCCCTAGTAATCCTTTTGCTCTTAAAGTATGCATAGAATGCCTTGAGATTCTCCTTAATCCCACTTGCCAATGACTTTGCTAAGGATTTTTCTAACTTCCAGTATAAGATGGCACTGGTGAAGAACAGCGACAACTTGCTGGTAGCAAACAAAACTATTAACTCTTCATTCATCACACTTCTTCTTGGAAACAATCACTGTAATCAATAGCCTATAACTTCCCTTTCGGAGTTCAAATTTTGAACTGCTTCTATGATCTTGTATTTTTGCACAGTGAACTGAAGTCTTGAAGGTGCAGGATGGTTGTGGTGTGGCAGGTATAGGCCAAATCAAGTGGGGCCTGGGCACAAGGAAAGGGAACAACATAAATTGAATTGACTTTTATTTCTTACATCCTTCACATACATGAGGAGTAAAAATCTTTATGTTATGTCTCCATCTGAATGTGCAATGTGCAATTTATAATAAATGGTATGTACAACAGGACAGTCAATATAGCATAGAAATACAATTGTTTCAGTGTGAATTAATCAGTCTGATGGCCTGGTGGAAGAAGCTGTCCCAGAGCCTGTTGGTCCTGGCTTTAATGTTGCGGTACTGTTTCCTGGATGATAGCAGTTGGAACAGTTTGTGGTTGGGGTGACTTGGGTCCGTAATGATCCTTTGGGCCCTTTTTATGCACCTGTCTCTGTAAATATCCTGAATAGTGGGAAGTTCATATCTACGGATACACTAGGCTCTCCGCACTACTCTTTGCAGAGTCCTGTGTTTGAGGGAAGTACAGTTCTCATACCAGGCAGTGATGCAGCCAGTTAGGATGCTCTCAATTGTGCTCCTGTAGAAAGACCTTAGGATTTGGGGATTAATGCCAAACTTCTTCAACCATCTGAGGTGAAAGAGGCGCTGTTGTGCTTTTTCCACCACACAGCTGTTTGTCCGATTTAAGGACTGGGCCAGACTGGAAAGGTTTCGTATGGGCTGAATTGCAGCAGCAGAGCCGGGCCTGAGAACATATCGAAGCAGCAGTGCCCAAGCCCAAGAGTGAGGAATGACCCAAGGTTTGACCAACTTGAGTATTGACCCAGATTGAAAAAGTCAGGGTGTTAGGACCACAGGAGAGGGACCGGCTGGTGTTCAGCTCACTGCTCCACAAGGTTTACACACCTCTGCACTGAACTGAGCCTGTGGCCAGCAACCAACAAGCTTCTGTGTCAGCTGCAGTGATGACTAATCGTGGCTGTGGACTCACTTTTGTGAACTTCAGTTCTGGATGTTATTTGCTTACATTTATTGGTTGCACAATTTGTTTATTTTTCTGCACAGTCTGAGTGTCTTTTTTAAAATTGTTCTATTTGGTTTCTTTTCTTTATGGTGTCTATAAGGAGCCAAATCTCAAAGCCGTATATAGTATACATACTTTAATAATAAATATATTTCATGGCCCCTCCTGGCTTTCCTAATTCCTTTCGAGTTTTTTACTTGTTTCTTTATAATCTTCAAGGATTTGTTTAATTCTAGCCTCTTAAGGTTTACATGATTTTCCTTTTCTGCTTGACTAAATTCATTTCTCTTACCTTGTCATCCTTCTGACTGGAAAATACCTACCTTGTACTCTGTGCAGTTGGTCCTTAACACCCTCCACAGGTCACATGTGGACATACCAATAAACAGCTGTTCCCAATCAACTCTTCTACTTCCTGCCTGATGAACCCTAATCTGCCTTGCTTCAATTTAATACCTTCCTGCAAGGTCTATACTTATCCTTATTTACAGCTATCTTAAAGCTTAAGGAGTTGTGGTCACTGTCCCCTAACTGCTCATCCACTGAAAGGTCAATCACTTGGCCAGGCTCATTACCCAACACCAGATCTAGTACAGCCCCTCCTCTTGTTGACCTATTTACACATTGATTTAAGAAACCCTCCTGGATGCATGCAGTAAATTCTGTCCCATCTAAAGCTCTTGCACTATGAATAAGCAACACACACAAAATGCTGGAGGAACTCAGCAGGCCAGGCAGCATCTATGGAAAGAAGTAAAGTTGACGTTTCAGACCAAAACCCTTCGACAGAACTGGAGAAAAAGTTTTAGTAGATTTATAAGGTGGTGGGAAAGGAGAGAGAACCAACAGGTGATAGGTGAAACCTGGAGGGGGAGGGATGAAGTAAAGAGATGGGAAGTTGACTGCTGAGATGAGGTGAGACAATAGACAATAGGTGCAGGAGTAGGCCATTCTGCCCTTCGAGCCAGCACCACCATTCACTGTGATCATGGCTGATCATCCACAATCAGTATCCATTTCTTGCCTTATCCCCATAACCTTTGATTTCACTATCTTTAAGAGCTCTATCCATCTCTTTCTTGAAAGCATCCAGAGACTTGGCCTCCACAGCCTTCTGGGGCAGAGCATTCCGTATATCCACCACTCTCTGGGTGAAAAAGTTTTTCCTCAACTCCGTTCTAAATGGCCTACCCCTTATTCTTAAACTGTAGCCTCTGGTTCTGGACTCACCCATCAGCGGGAACATGCTTCCTGCCTCCAGCGTGTCCAATCCCTCAAAAATCTTATATCTTTCAATAAGATCTTCTCTCAGCCTTCTAAATTCCAGAGTATACAAGCCCAGTCGCTCCAATCTTTCAACATATGACAGTCCCACCATCCCGAGAATTAACCTTGTGAACCTATGCTGCACTCCCTCAATGGCAAGAATGTCCTTCCTCAAATCTGGAGACCAAAACTGCACACAGTACTCCAGATGTGGTCTCACCAGGGCCCTGTACAGCTGCAGAAGGACCTCTTTGCTCTTATACTCAATTCCCCTTGGTATTAAGGCCAGCATGGCATTAGCTTTCTTCACTGCCTGCTGTACTTGCATGCTTGCTTTCAGTGACTGATGTACAAGAACACCTAGATCTTGTTGTGCTTCCCCTTTTCCCAACTTGACTCCATTTAGATAATAATCTGCCTTCCCATTCTTACCACCAAAGTGGATAACCTCACATTTATCCACATTAAACTGCATCTGTCATGCATCCACCCACTCACCCAGTCTGTCCAAGTCACCCTGCATTCTCATAACATCTTCCTCACATTTCACACTGCCACCCAGCTTTGTGTCATCGGCAAATTTGCTAATGTTACTTTTAATTCCCTCATCTAAATCATTAATATATATTGTAAACAGCTGCCGTCCCAGCACTGAACCCTGCGGTACCCCACTGGTCACCGCCTGCCATTCCGAAAGGGACCCGTTAGTCGCTACTCTTTGCTTTCTGTCAGCCAGCCAATTTTCAATCCATGTCAGTACTCTGCCCCCAATACCATGTGCCCTAATTTTGCCCACTGATCTCCTATGTGGGACTTTATCAAAGGCTTTCTGAAAGTCCAGGTACACCACATCCACTGGCTCTCCCTTGTCCATTTTCATAGTTACATCCTTAAAAAATTCCAGAAGATTAGTCAAGCACGATTTCCCCTGCAATATTAGAGGATAAGAACACAGAGTGTTTGTCCAGCTGGTTGGCAGCCCGACCCTGTTAAGGTTCGAGTCATAATGAGGCACAGCAATGATTCTACTGTGGGGCTAGGGGATGAGGATGTCTAGCTGGATAATGAAAATGAGGGACAGAGGGTAGTGTATACCTTTGGTTTAATCCTCAAAATGATCGAGCTCTCCTTTATGATCATGCATTCCCACGCCCGCCATGGGGGCATCGGCCCATAGCTTCTTCCTCTCATGAGGGAGAGGAGGAGGCAGCTCAGGAATGAGTAGGAGATGGTACACTGGGCACCTTCGAGACAACAAAAAAATCAGAGAATGCTCCGCTAAAGAATTAGCAAGCTTAAGGGTTAGGTACAGACAAAAGTCTGGGGAGTGTTTGGCCACGTAGTTATTGAGGATATAGGATGAGAGGGGTACTGGAGTCTTCCTATCAGACAGACGGATGGGTGATTTAGAGAACCTATTGCCCCAATACGCGATCAATAACGCCCTGAGAAAGCTGCTTGCTTTCCCTGAGAAGAACGCATCACTGTGGGTTCAAGTAACAGCAGCAGGTAAACTTAGGTATCCCATTCTTACTGAATGAAATTTAAAACCACATGTGGAATAGAGTCCAGTAGAGAGGGGAACTAGAATTCTACGCCAGTGGGCTCTTATCACAGAATTAAACAGTGATAGTGCTAATTGCCAGAGAATGTGTAATTAACTTCTGGAATGATAGGACTTGTGGTTATGGCAGCTTCTCCAATAAAAGAAATATCCCTGTCTTTAATAGCACCAGCCATTGGTCATCCTATAAGTACAGTGATTCAATTATTACAAGATTTAGAGTATGTAGAAAAGGATGCACATAGCCAGGTATGGAAATTGGATCAGCAGTTGGGGAGTGGGTGATTCCGCATGTCCCATAACAAAACGTTTTTAGTGTTGCTCAAAGCTGGGGTCCCAGAGGAACATGTAAATGGAGTTCCCAATCCCACTCAGAGCGTTGAAGGAGCTGTCTGCAGAAGTGGTGCATGTGAGCTCGATTTCAATGTTTAAGAGAAGTTTGGACACATACATGAATGGTAGGGGTATGGAGGGCTCTGGTCCCAGCGCAGGTGGGTGGGAGTAGGCACGGACTAGAGGCACGGGCTGAAGGACCTGTACTGTTACTGTGCTGTACCTTTCTATGACTCTATGACCAAGAAAACCTGAGGAAAGGATTTTCACATAGGGGGTGGTACATGTGCAGAATGAGCAGACAGAGGATGTGGAAGAGGCAGGCATAATTACAATATTTGAAAGATATTTGGACAGGTACATGGCTAAGAAATTCTAAGATGGGACTAGCTCAGGCATGCACGAATCACACCGAAGGACCTTTCTCCATGCTGTATGATACTGTATATGGGTGCTCATCTTCCACTGGGGGCCTCCTACATGATGTGATCTCATTGAAGGCAAGGCTGAAGCTGGAGAAGCACAGCTGAAAAGATAAGATAGCAAAGTACTACTGACAAGTCCTCTTGCCAAACTCACCTGTATTGAATCACTAACAGATCCCCGAGGAGTTTCACTCACTGTATACATTTCTTCAGATGAGCTTTGCTGTGTTTCTGCAGTAAAAATAAATATTTCTGTCACTGTTTCAGAGTCTTCATTACTTACCCCAAGATAACACGCCAAGTCACACTGCAGCAATAGAAATAACACAAGAAGTGCTCAATATGTTCACCCAGTAATGCCTTGGGATTTTTCACATGCCCTTCCTTTTGCACTACCCCATTCCATTCATCCCAGGCAGGGACCATGGAAAATGTGTTATTTTCAAGACTGAGATCATAAACTCAATAAAAAGCCAAATGGAAAATACAGGTTTCCCCCACCATCCGAAGGTAGAGCGTTCCTATGAAACGGTTCGTAAGCTGGAATGTCATAAAGCGAAGCAGCAATTACCATTTATTTATTTTGGAAAATTTTGTGAGCGTTCGCAGACCCAAAAATAACCTACCAAATCATGCCAAATAACACATAAAACCTAAAATAACAGTAACATATAGTAAAAACAGGAATGATATGATAAATACACAGCCTATATAAAGTAGAAATACTTTTCCACAATCATTGCTGTGCTGTTCTCTGTAGCAAAAATCTCACGCAAACGCTCTCAGCAGAAACACGGCGCAAGCACTCTTGGCAAAACACTCTCTCCAATAACCTTTAAGCTATGAAGCTGCCAAATCATACCAAATAACACGTAAAAATACACAGCCTATATAAAGTAGAAATAATGTATGTACAGTGTAGTATCACTTACAGGAATCGGGAAGACAGCACAGAGCACACTGATGATGGTGTGTTAGGCTGAGTCGTCACAGGCTGGGGTGGTGCAGTGGCCCCCACCCTCCAGGCCGCCGACCGAAATATTGCCGCGAAGCATGCAGCGGTAGCCGGGAGCCACACAGCACATCTTTAAGAAAAAAGCCGAAATAAACAAGCTAATTAATTAGGTGCCGCCCGACACGTAATTGTCGGGCCAGATCAGAGGCGATTGCCGATTGCGTCACCTCTGATCTGGGCCAACAATTACGTATCAGGCGGCACTTAATTAATTAGCACATTTATTTCGGCCTTTTTCTTAAAGATGTGCTGGATGCGTCCCAGCTATCGCTGCATTCTCCGCGAATCGGTATCTGTCCGCAGCCTGCAGGTTGGGGTGGTGGGACACTGGGGTGTCATCTCATCATTGTCTGTTTCCATTAGGGCAGGCAGCTCATCTCCTATGACTGCCCACCTCGATGTCGAAGGTCGAGGTTCGTCGTCTGCTGTGGCTGATTTGGAAGGCTTGCTTGACTGCTGAGCATCACCCAATTTTCTATCATACAGTTCTTTGTAAGCACTCAAACCATCCTGCAAATTTCCCCTAAACCTACGTACTCTTTCAAAATTAAAGTCGTACTTTATCATTGCAGCGAAAATCTCACACAGTTGCTTCACGTTCAGTTCGCTACTGCATTCGGTTTTGATTGTTATCCCTTCCTCTTCCAATTGCATCAGCTCTTCATCTGTCAGTTCTTGGTGATGGGATGCCAAAACCTCTTCAACATCATGTTTATCAGCTTCCACAAGTCAAACTCACGTTGTCCTTACTTCGTTCACCATGATCAAAACGTTTAATTATGTCTAGTTTTACGCTAAGTGTAACACCCTTACGAGTTCTTTTAGGCTTTTCCGATACCTTAGAACTCGTCTCGCTCACGGCTGCTCACAGGCACGCGTTTAAGCAATGCTGCCAAGAATGCTGCTCCGAATCCGGGGGACAGCGGCTGCTCGGGGCACGCGCTGCCTTTCTCATAACAGTGAAAACACCTTCTGTTAGTGAAAACAGGTACTAATGTAGGTCTTTCGTAACAGTGAGGTTTCGTAAAGTGAACGTTCGAAAAGCGGGGGACTCCTGTATTACTACAGCTCAGGTCACATGAAAACAGTGGAGAAGGGAATGGTGTAATCTTTTAGTTCAATTGGCTCTTGGCAAAACCTAAGCTTTGATGAAAAAAAATTCCTCAAATTATGAAGAAAGATTATCAGGAGTCACTGAAGCCAGGTTAATGGTGTGAAAGGGTCAAGTGGTCCAGGATGCTGCTCCACTGCAGTCCCACAGACAGCTGAATTCAAATGTGTTTTCAATCCACTAATCTAATGCCTAGCTATAATTCAGATCAGAATCAGGTTTATTATCACTGGCATGTCGTAAAATTTGTTAACTTAGCAGCAGCAGTTCAATGCAATACATAATACAAAGAAGAAGAAAGAAAAATAATAATAAGTAAATAAATTACAGCATATGTATATTGAATAAAGTAAAAATAGTGCAAAAACAGAAATACTGTATATTTAAAAAGTGAGGTAGTGTTCACTGGTTCAATGTCCATTTAGGAATCGGATGGCAGAGGGGAAGAAGCTGTTCCTGAATCGTTGAGTGTGTGCCTTCAGGCTTCTGTATCTCCTACCTGATGGTAACAATGAGAAAAGGGCATGCCCTGGATGCTGGAGGTCCTTAATAATGAATGCTGCCTTTCTGAGACACTGTTCCTTGAAGGTGTCTTGGATATTTTGTAGGCTAGTACCCAAGATAAAGCCGACTAAATTTACAACCTTCTGCAGCTTCTTTCAGGCCTGTGCAGTAGCCCCTCCATACCAGACAGTGATGCAGCCTGTCAGAATGCTCTCCACAGTACATCTATAGAACTTTTTGAGTGTTTTTGTTGACGTACCAAATCTCTTCAAATTCCTAATGAAGTACAGTCACTGTCTTCCCTTCTTCATATCTGCATCGATATGTTGGGACCAGTTTATGTCCTCAGAGATCTTGACACCCAGGAACTTGAAACTGCTCACTCTCTCCACTTCTGATCCCTCTATGAGGATTGGTGCGTGTTCCTTTGTCTTACCCTTCCTGAAGCCAACAATCAGCTCTTTCGTCTTACTGACGTTGAGTGCAAGGTTGTCGCTGAGACACCATTCCCCGAGTTGGCATATCTCACTTCTGTTCTCCCTTTCGTCCCCATCTGAGATTCTACAAACAATGGTTGTATTGTCAGCAAATTTATAGATGGTATTTGAGTTATGCCTAGCCATACAGTCATGGATATAGAGAGAGGAGAGCAGTGGTCACCCCTGACATACACCAGTGTTGATCGTCAGTGAGGAGATATGATCACCAATCAGCACAGATTGTGGTCTTTTGGTTAGGAAGTCGAGGATCCAATTGTATTGGGAGGAACAGAGGCCCAGGTTCTGTAACTTATCAATCAGGATTGTGGGAATGATAGCGATAAATGCTGAGCTATAGTCAATGAACAGCATCCTGACGTAAGTGTTGTATTGGCCAAGTGGTCTAAGGCCGTCTGAAAAGCCTTTGAGATTGCGTCTGCCATTGACCTCTTGTGACAACAGGCAAATTGCAGTGGGTCCAGGTCCTTGCTGAGGCGTGAGCTCAGTCTAGTAATTACCAGCGTCTCAAAGCATTTCATCACTGTAGATGTGAGTGCTACTGGGCGATAGTCACTGAGGCAGCTCACACTATTCTTTTTCGGCACTGGTATAATTGTTGCCTTTTTGAAGTAAGTGGCAACTTCGACCCATAGCAGTAAGAGGTTGAAACTGTCCTTGAATAGTCCCACTAGTTGGTTGGCACAAATTTTCAGAGCCTTGACAGATTCAAAGCAGTCCTGTAAGTGCTCCTGTGCTTCCCTTGTCCATACCTTCTTAATCCTCACTACTGCAGCTGCAGTCTTCAGTCTCTGCTATACTCAGGGAGTAGAAGTACAGCCAGGTAATCAGACTTCCCGAAGAGAAAGCGTGGAATAGTATAGTAGGCATTCTTGATTGTAGTGTAACAATAGTCTAGTGTGTTGCTTCCTCTAGCTTTGCCAGTGATCTGTTGACGGTAATTGTTTAGTGATTTTTTTCAGACTGGCCTGGGGTTAAGATCCCCCAAAACGATCATAAAGCATTAAGGTGTGCTGTTTTGTGCATGTTGATCCCATTGCTCAGATCATCTAAAGCCTGATTGACATTGGCCTGAGGTGGATTGTATACTGCTACCAAAATGATCACAGAAATCTCCCATGGCAGGTAAAATGGATGGTAATGAAAATAATTGATATAAAGGTATTCCAGACATCCCACCTTGCAAAAACTCATTTCAGGGAGGTAGAACCATCAATTTGCGGGAGACTCCCGGGACAGGTGGGATGTCTGCAATAGAGTAGCTCCTTAGCAGGTAGCCAGCTAGTTTAAATAACGTTAGCTATGCTAATAAACAAATGACACCTGTTAAGCTCACCTCAACATGTCTTGTACAGTCTTAACCCACCATGGGCAATAGAAAAGTCACTGTTGCAAACAGTGCAGCGAACAACACTGTCATTATTTTGACCCCTATTAGGCAGGGGTACAACTAGTGTGGTCTGGGGTGACGTACGTTTTATATTTTCTTTTTTTGGAACACTCTGCCACTCGGACTTTTTTTTAGAACTCTCTCGCTCTTGCTCTCTCTCGCGCACACGCGAACTCCCTCGCTCATGGTCGCTCTCACTTGCGCTCTCTCGTGCGCTTTTGCTCTCACTCTCCCTCTCGTGGTCGCTTTCACTCGCGCTTGCTTTCTTGCTCTCGCTCTCACACTCGCGCTTGCTTTCTTGCTCTGGCGCTCGCTCTCTCACTCTTTCTCGTGCATTCTCTCATGCTCGCTCTCAAAAAAAAATCAATTTCCAGGACATTTATATAATTTGCGGGCATCAGGGAGCCACTATTAGTATGCGGGAGACTCCCGGAACTTCTGGGAGAGGTGGGATGTCTGGTATTCCCACAGCACTAATGGCAAATGTGTTCCAGGATTCTTATCTATGGTAATGAAAGCAGGTCAGAAATTATTAACATCAACATCCAACTTGGCAAATAACTTTGCTTCAAGGTGGTTGAGGCTGTGAATTTAAGTGGAGGCCCTGGCAAGTTGCTGCAGAGAACTTTGTGGCTGGTACACACTACGCACTTGCCTAACCACTAAGTGTCATGCCCAATAATCAAAACTGAGACAACACCACTGAGCAACAGCACTTACTGTAGCAGCATAGTAAACAGAGAAACCAGTAGGCCATCGGCACTTTGAGCCTACTCCATTAGTTTACCTGAGTATGGTTGACCATCCAAATTCACTGACCTGTTTCACTTTTCTCCATCCAAATTACTTCAACCATTAAGATTATATCTAGCTCCATCCTGAATATATTTAATTATTCTTATTTAATTTATTTAATGCTATAAAGTCTACAGGTTCACCACTCTGGATGAAGAAAACTGTTCTGATCTCAGTCTGAAGTGAATTTCCTTCCAATGTCATCCCTGTTTCTGGATTTCCTCACCATCAGGAAAAATCTAGTTTGTTTAGTCCCTTCCAGGTCTTATAAGTTTCAATGAGAAGAATGCTTTCTCATTCTTCACAACTCTGGTCCTGTTCTCCTAATTCTCAAAACTCAATATTCAAAAGTTCAAGGTAAACATTATCAAGGTACATATATGTCACCATATACCACCTCAATTCATTTTCTTACAGGCATTCACAGTAAATAGAAAGAAACACAATAGAATCAATGAAAAACTGCATACAAGAGACATGGACTAACAATCAAAGAAAGAGAAAAAACATAATAATAATAATAATAAAAAATAAGCAATAAATATTGAGAACATGAATTGTCAACTCTTTAAAAGTGAGTCCATAGGTTGTGGAATCAGTTCAGCATTGAAGTGATTAAAATGATCTTTTCTGGTTCAAGAGCCTGATTGCTGAGGGGTAACATGTTAGCATGGTGAACCTTTACTGAACTCTCTTCACAGCAAAGTTAGACACCAAATGACCAAATTGTATGCTTGCAGCTGGACATCCCTGTTCCTGCACTCAATCTACTTGCTGTGATGCCTAGCTTCTCCATGAATTGTCACCTTGTCGCGGCAGAGAAGCTTGTGTGGTCTTGAGAGCCCGAGAGTGAAGCCGTCTGGAGCTATGCTCCTGGTAGGGTCACCCATGGCAGTAAGGTCGAGGGTGAGATCCCTGACAAAGAACAATCCAACCAAGACCTCAACGGTGGAACAGGCGAACAAAGTTATTTCAAACTCAACGGCTATGAAGGCGGATGAAGGCTGCAACAAATCCATCAGCTCCAATCATCGTGGTTTCCATTCCATTGGAATCAGTTGGTTGATTTGTGAAGTATCGTGTGCTTCTTGGAGTGCAACATCAAGTACACGTTAAACAAATACACGCACAGGCATCTTCACTCTGTGGGCCACTTCTTCAAGTCTTTCGGCAATCGGGAGAGGGCGACGGGAGCAGGCAATGTGATGGCTGGAAGCTGCTAGTCAAGAACCTGCACAAAAGTGGTGAATACTTGATCCAGTCGCTCAACTTTTGGACAGAAGCAGGAAAGTTGTTCGGCAGCAGTATTCACGTCTGAGCAGCCCTATTTAGGATCCACTCTGCTCACCCTGAACTGGGAAGGGGGTAGAAAAGGTGCCCTAAAAATAGTCTGCTTCACCTCATCCTGTCTGGAAAGCTGCATCCAGAGGGATTACCATCATGCGGTTGAAAAACATCGAGAAGTAAAACTATGAAATTTGGAACCTGGAATATACGAACTCTGATGGATAACCCAAACTCAGACCGACCAGAGAGGTGAACTGTCTGTTGCCCGGGAACTCCAACTTTGACGTTGTTGCTCTGAGTGAGACCCGCAGAGCTGAAGAAGGGCAACTAAAGGAAGAGCAAGGTCAATACACCTTTTTCTGGAAAGGACTTGATCCTGAACAACCGAGGATCCATGGAGTAGGTTTTGCCATCCGAAACAGCCTACTTCAGAAGCTGACAGAGCAACCACTGGGAATCAACGAACGTCTCATGACTCTGCGAATCCAACTTGTCAAGAACTAACACACCACCATCATCAGCGCCTATGCTCCAACTCTGGACAATGAAGATGAAGTAAAGATGAACTTCTACGCCCAACTTGACCACGTCCTTTCCTCTGTTCCCAACAACGACAAGATCATTCTCTTGGGAGACTTACAATGCCAGAGTCAGGAACGATCATAGGCTCTGGACTGGAATAATAAGCAAGGAAGGAGTTGGCAAGGTCAACGCCAATGGAACACTCCTCCTCACCAAATGTGCTGAACACAACATGGTGATTACAAACACCCTATTTCGCCAGAAAAACAGGGACAAAGTCTCCTGGCAGCATCCACGCTCCAAACACCGGCACCTCATCGACTACATCATCGTACGATCTCAGGACCAACAAGATGTACTGATAACAAGAGCTGTTACTGGTGCCGACGAGTGCTGGACTCATCTCGTCCACCATGAGAATGAAGATTCAGCCCAAAAGGAAACACCAAAATCAGAACACTATTGAAATTTAATGTTGACATCCTTCAAGACATCAGCCATGTACAGAAGTTCCAACAAAATCTTCAAGAACAACTGCCTCAACAAATCCCACCATCTGTAAAAGAACACTGGAATCAATTGAAGAATGCTATCATCACCTCCTGCAAAGAAACAATTGGGTTCAAGACGAAAAAACATCAGGATTGGTTCGACAATAACGACAAACTACTCCAACAACTCATCGACGAAAAGAGAAAAGCTTTCATTACCTTACAAAATGACCAACAATCGGCTACCAAAAGGAAACGCTATCAGGAATGCAAGGCCGCAGTCCAGAAGAGTACCCAAAACCTGAAAAACCAATGATGGAGGAAGAAAGCTCAGGAAATCCAACAACTAGCAGACCCCAACAACACTCGAGGCTTTTTCAACGCAACTAAAGCTATTTTTGGCCCATCCACTCAAGGTCAAGCCCCTCTCAAAAGCAAAGATGGTTCAACCATCCTGAAGAGCAATGCTGACATCAATTCTAGATGGAGAGAGCACTTTGAAGATCTTCTAAATCAAACCGTCTCATTTGACAGGAATGTGATTAACAACATTCCAAAACAGCCCGTTGACGACTCCCTAAGCAAAATACAGGTCCACAATCCTTTATCCGAAATCATTGGGGCCAGATACATTTCGAAATTCAGAATTATTCGGATTTCAGAGACGCTCCCCCCCCCCCCCCACCGGATACCAAAAAACATGTATGCTCAAGTTCCTTATTTAACATGTCTCAATGCGGAGGACTTTAGGACCCAGCAGTACACCAAACCTACACACATCCTCCCGTATACTTTAAATCATCTCTAGATTACTTATAATACCTAATACAATGTAAATGCTATGTAAATAATTGTTATACTGCATTGTTTAGAAAATAATGACAAGAAGAAATTTTATTTCCAACAAAATCAATAAAACATAAAAATATACAGCTTCAAACAAACAGAATCAAACACATGGTAAATGACTTATTGGAATAAATGTGGAACATCACTGTCACTATAAAACTTCAGTAACTTGTCTTTCTGTTTATTTAAATCATATACAGTGGTAGTTCCGACACTATTTTCTTCAGTAGGACGCCGCACAGACACACCATGATCAAGGTTCTGCAATAACTCCACTTTCTGCGTTATTGATAGAGAGGATTCCTTCTCTTTTTCTTATTGTTACCCATAGGGGTCTCTGCGGCTCTTTTTGACATTTTCACAGTGAAATTAAACACAAAGTCAACAAAGTCAACGGTGAACACAAAATATTAGTGAACAGCAAATGCACATGTAACCAGTACGAGTGCTGAGTCACAACTGATGTCTGGAGGCCTCTGCTAGTGCTACCACGTCACACCCGAGCGACGTCAGCTATTGGCGAAAAAAACTTCAGTTTTTGGAGCTTTTCGGATTTTAGAATTTCAGATAAAGGAACGTGCACCTGTACCAACACTTGAAGAAGTCAAGGAAGCCATCAAAATCTTGAAAAACAACAAGGCTGCTGGACTCGATGGAATACCAGCCGAGGTCTACAAAATTGGAGGTGACCCGCTTCATTATCAACTGCATCAACTTCTCATCAAGATCTCGATAAATGAAGATGTACCAGCAGATTTTAGACACTCAGCAATCATTACCATCTACAAAAGGAAAGGCGAATTTCATCAGCAACAGCAGGAAAGATCCTCACTCGCATCAGGAACAACTGGCTCAAGCTTTTAGCTGAAAAGATCCTACCGGAGACACAAGCCAGTTTTAGACCATCACGTGGAGCAATCAACATGATCTTCACAATGCAACAACTACAAGAAAAATATCAAGAACAGCTTCAACCTTTGTACATGGTATTCATCGACCTCACCAAAGCCTTTGACTCGGTATCAAGAGAACTCCTATGGGATGTCCTATTCACCTATGGATGCCCTGAAAAGTACATTCGAATTCTGAGACTCCTCCACGGTGGCATGCTTGCCACAGTCATGGTCAGCAACAGTAACTGTGAGCCTTTTCAAGTTCGATCAGGAGTAAAACACGGATGCGTGATTGCCCCAACTTTGTTCACCATCTTCACTGTGACAATCATCCACATTATCAAGGACGACCTACCCCCAGGAATCGAAATTGTCTACAGAACAGATGGCAGACTTTTCAATCTTGCCCGTCTCAAGTGCAAAACAAAGACATCCATGAGTTCCCTCGAGTTCCAATACGCAGATGACAACAGTGTTGCAGCTCTTTCAGAAAACCACCTACAACAGATTCTGACTGCCTTCAACTGTGCATACACGAAACTTGGACTTACCATCAATTCCAAGACTCAGATCATCTATCAACCATCACCAACTGAGACAAATCGGATAGAATCATCAATTCAACTTGGCAAAACAACCCTGGAAAACGTGGACCACTTTCCGTATCTTGGAAGTCACCTCTCCTCCAATGTCGACCTTAATGACGAGAACCAACATCATCTTAAATGCACTGGAACAGCTTTTGGACGTCTCCAAACAAGAGTCTTTCAATATCGTGACATCCGAACAGACATCAAAATGTTAGTGTACAAAGCAGTGGTAATCCCAAAGCTCCTGTATGCATCAGAAACCTGGACAACATACCGACAACATCTGAAGGCACTTGAAAAGTTCCATCAACGCTGTCTTCGAAACATCTTATATATCAGCTGGGAAGATAGAAGAACCAACGTCAGTGTGCTAACTGAAGCAAAAACAACAAGCATTGAAGAACCAACAAGAACCAACTAAGATGGAGCGGTCATGTTGTCCGGATGAGAGACGAACGTCTGCCGAAACAAATCTTCTACTCCCAGCTTAAAGAAGGCAAACATAAAAGAGGCGGACAACAGAAGAGATTCAAAGACATCTTAAAAGCCAACATGAAGAAATGTAACATCAACATCAACAATTGGGAAACCAATGCCAAGGACAGGAAACTCTGGCAAGCTATCATCCGAGAAGGAACAGCAACTTTCAAAGCCAACAGATGTGCAGAATTAGAAGAAAAGAGAAGAAAATGGAAAGAGAGGCAGCAACAACCAAAATCCGATCTGCCATCTGCAACTACCTGTCCTGAATGCGGAAGAACTTTCAAAGCCAAGATTGGACTCATAAGCCACTTGAAAGCCTGTAAGTAGATCAACAGAACGAAGACCATCATCTTCGACCTCAAGGGACAGCCACGACGACGATGATGCCTAGCATGACCTGCCTACTGAACAGCCTGTTCCTATCACTACACTGGTGAATGGAGAATAACTGACCAAACTGCTTTATGTGAACAGCACAAGCCTGGACAATTTTCCACACATTGTAACTACACAGAAACAGCTCAACAGAAGTGGGCTACTTTTGTGGTCAATGTTAGGTAGACTTGATGCTGGTGGCGACCTGCTCTTTTGCACTGCTCTCAACACCAGCAAGAAAGATAAGGTAAAAACTGAGGGAGTTGTTACTGTTTCTACATAGCTGAAAACAGTCAGCTCCCAAGGAACTGACTATTCAGACATCTAACCTTCACATCAACAAGATATAGCCCACAAAGCAATTATACCTACCTGTGCCAATGAACAGCACAGCCGCCTCTGGGTGAACATGTGGACTTGCACAAGAACTAGTGCCTCTGCTGCCCTCAGCCTCATCTTCACTGTAGCAAATGAAAAGAAGTGTTAGCAAAAGTGCACAACCAGCCTTCCCTCAAAGAGACCCAAGGTGCAGCTCACCCACACAATAGTGCCTGCTCCTCATTAACAGCAGGCCCCCACACCTCCAGATATGCCCTGTCCATTTGTTCTCAAAATCTAAATAAGGCTTCTCCATTGGTCAGTTCCTCAGGATCAAGGATATTCTGCGCCCACTCTGTTGAGTGGGTTCTGAGATGCTGCTGAAGCTAGTACTGGAATCAGAGATGGTGGTGTGTGTGTGTGTGTGTGTGTGTGTGTGTGTGTGTGTGTGTGTGTGTGTGTGTGTGTGTGTGTGTGTGTGTGTGTGTGTGTGTGTGTGTGTGTGTGTGTGTGTGTGTGTGGGCGCGCGCACAGAGTGCATGAAGCAGGGGTGCTTGTGAAAGGGTGTATATGAGGGTTTGTGTGGGGGAAGGTATGTGAAGAGGGTAGATATGAAGGGGCTGCTGTGAGGTAGAGAGTAGGTATGTCATGCAACTCTTGCTGTGAACATCTATAGCGTTCAGCAGTAATGCACAATAATAACCCTAAGCATCGACATGGATCACTGCTGTTGGCCTGAACCTGAATCCATTAGACATCGAAGCAGAATTAGGCCATTCAGCCCATCAAATCTGCTCTGCCGTTCTATCATGGCTGATCCCAGATCCCACTCAATCCTACACCTGCCTTCACACCATATCCTTTGATACCCTGACTGAACAGGAAACTACCAACAGACATGGCGTCTACCACAGTGTGTGGCAATGTATTCTACACATTCACCATTCCCTGACTAAAAATTTTTTCCAAACTTAAAAGGTCACTTTTTAGTTTTGAGGCTGTGACCTCTAGTTCTGGAAAGCCCCACCACAGGAAAAATCTCCGCATCTACCCTATATAGTCCTTTCAATATTCTGTAGGTTTCAATGCCATCCGCCTGCATTCTTCTAGATTCCACTGAGTACAGGCCCAAAGCTGCCAAATGCACCTCATATGTTAACCCCTTCATTCTTGGAATTATCCCTGTGAACCCCCTCTGGATTCTCTCCAATGACAATACATCCATTCTGAGATATGGGGCTCAAAACTGTTGACAATTCGAAGGGTCTCGGCCTGAAACGTCCACTGCACCTCTTCCTAGAGATGCTGCCTGGCCTGCTGCGTTCACCAGCAACTTTGATGTGTGTTGCGACAATTCTTCAAGTGTGGCCTGATTCGTGTCTTATAAAGCCTCAGCATTATCTCCTATGCCAACATAGGATTTGCCTTCTTTACCAGACTCAACTGGTAAATTAACCTTCTGAAAGTCTTGCACAGACTCCCAAGTTCCTCTGAACCTTCTCCCCATTTAGGCAAGAGTCTGCACTATTGTTCCTTTGACCATGATGCATTATCATACATTTCCCAACACTGTTCCACCTGCCACTTTTTTGCCCATTCTTCCAATTTGTTTAAGTCCTGCTGCAACCGTATTGCTTCCTCAGCACTGCCTACCCCTCTACCCATCTCGTATCATCCACAAACTTTGTCACAAAGCCACCAATTCCATTATCTAAATCATTGACAATGTAAAAAGTAGCGTTCCCAATACTGCTCCCTGAGGAACATCCCTAATCACTGGCAGCCAACCAGAAATGGCCCCTTTTATTCCCACTTGCTGCCTGTCAGCCACTCCTCTACCCATGCCAGAATGTTTCCTGTAACTCCATAGGAGTCTATCTTGTTAAGTTGCCTCTTGTGTGGCACTTTATCAAATACCTTCTGAAAATCCAAGTAAATGACATCCACTACCTCTCCCTTGTCCACCCTGCTTATTACTTCCTCGAAGAATTCTAACAGATTTGTCAGGCAAGATTTCCCTTCACAGAAACCGTGCTGACCTTGACTTAATTTATTATTAGTCTCCAAGTACCTCGAAACCTCATCTTTAATAACAGACTCCCAACAATTTCCCAACCACTGAGGTTAGGCTAACCGGCCTACAAATTTCTTTCTTTTGCCTTCCTTCCTTCTTAGAGTGGAGTGACATTTGCAATCTTCCGGTCCTCCGGGACCATGTCAGAATCAAGTGATTCTGAAAGATCATGAACAATGCATCCGTTATCTCTTCAGCAACCTCTCTCAGGAATCTGGGAGGTAGTCCATCTGGCTCAGGACCACCTTAAGAGTTTGCCTAGTACTTTTTCCTTTGTAATACAGGTCGACCTTCACTAATCCGACTACCTGTAATCCGGTTCCTTTGATAATCCGGCACCAATTATGCTTTATGTGATCCTTCTGTAATTCAGCATTTTCACTAATCCAGCACTTCTCAGGTCCCAATGGTGCCGGATTAGTGAAGGTTAGCTGTTGCTTAATGTGATCCTTCTGTAATTCGGCATTTTCACTAATCCGGCACTCCTCAGGTCCCAATGGTGCCAGATTAGTGAAGGTCAACCTGTAGTAATGGCACTCACCCCTGCTTCCTGACAGTCACGCACCTCTAGCACACTGCTAGTGTCTTCTACAGTGAAGACTGATGCGAAGTACCCATTAAGTTTATCAGCCATTTCTTTGTCCCTCATTATTACCTCACCAGCATCATTTTCCAGTGGTCCAGTATCAACTCTCACCTCCATTTTACTCTTAAAATAAATGAAAAAAACTTTTAGTATCCTGCTTTATATTATTGGCTAGTCTAACCACATATTTGTTCTTTTCCTTTCTTATAGCTTTTTATTTAAGTTGTCTTTTGTTGGATTTTAAAAGCTTCTCAATCATCCAACTTCCCACTTACTTTTGCTACTTTATATGGCTTTTCCTTGGCTTTTATGTAGTCCTTAACTTCCCTTGTCAGCCACGCTTGCCTACCCCTGCCGCTTGAGAACCACTTCTTCTGTGGGACATACCTATTCTGCGTCTTGTGAACTATTGCCAGAAAAATTCAACCATCTCTGCTCTGTCATCATCCCCACCAGTATTGTCCTTCAATCCACCTGGGCAAGCTCCTCTCTCGTGCCTCTGTAATCCCTTTTATTCCATTACAATACTGATACCTGCGACTTACGCTTCTCCCGCTCAAGTTGCATCCAAACAGGTACTTGCTCCCTTCACCCATATAGGGATATGCCCTCCATGAACTTCTGATATCCAATTTTTAAAAAGCCTACCACTTGTCAGAAGTCCCTCGACCTGCAAACATTCTCACGCAAAGGAGATCTATAAGCTCCTCTTTAAATGAACTTGGCCCAAATTTAAGATCTTAGATTGTGGACCTGTCCTACTATTTTTTAAACCAACAGAATTGTGGTCAATGGGACAACGCGCTGATGGATTTTGGTGTTTATATCCAGGGTTTCTTGAGAAGTATTTACTAAGGAAACTGGCATGGAGTCTATGGAAATAAGGCAAACAAGTAGTGAGGTCATGGAACCTATACAGATTGGACAGGAGGAGGTGCTTGCTATCTTGCGGCAAATCAGAGTAGATAAATCCCCAGGACCTGACAGGGTCCTTGAAGGAGACTCGTGTTGAAATTGCAGGGGCCCTGGCAGATATATTTAAAATGTCAGTATCTACGGGTGAGGTGCCGGAGAATTGGAGGATAGCTCATGTTGTTCCACTGTTTAAAAAAGGATCTAAATGTAATCCGGGAAATTATAGGCTGGTAAATTTGGCTTCGGTAATAGGTAAATTATTGGAAGGAGTATGAAGAGATAGGACCTACAAGTATTTGGATAGACAGGGACTTATTAGGGAGAGTCAACATGGCTTTCTGCGTGGTAGGTCATGTTTAACCAATCTATTAGAGTTTTCAAGGCGGTTACCAGGAAAGTGGATGAAGGCAGTGGATGTTGTCTACATGGACTTCAGTAAGGCCTTTGACAAGGTCTCACATGGGAGGTTAGTTAGGAAGATTTATTCGCTAGGTATACATGGAGGGGTAGAAAATTGGATTAGACATTGGCTCAATGGAAGAAGCCAGAGATTGGTAGTGGAGGATTGCTTCTCTGAGTGGAGGCCTGTGAATAGTGGTGTGCCACAGGGATCAGTGCTGGGTCCATTGTTATTTGTCATCTATATCAATGATCTGGATGATAATGTGGTAAATTGGATCAGCAAATTTGCTGCTGATGCAAAGATTGGAGATGTAGTGGACAGTGCGGAAGGTTTTTAAAGCTTGCAGAGGGATTTGGACCAGCTGGAAAAGTGGGCTGAAAAATGGCAGATGGAGTTTAATACAGACAAGTGTGAGGTATTGCACTTTGGAAGGACAAACCAAGGTGGAACATAAAAGGGAAATGGTAGGGCACTGAGGAGTGCAGTAGAACAGAGGGATCTGGGAATACAGATACAAAATTCCCTAAAAGTGGAGTCACAGGTAGATAGGGTCGTAAAGCGAGCTTTAGGTACATTGGCCTTTATAAATCCAAGTACTGAGTATAAGAGTTGGGACGTTATGGTGAGGTTTTATAAGGCATTGGTGAGGCCAAATTTGGAGTATTGCTTGCAGCTTTGGTCACCAAATTACAGGAAGGATACTAATAAAGTTACAGAGAAAGGTTGAATAGATTAGGACTTTATTCCCTGGAGTGTAGAAGAATGAGGGGAGATTTGATAGAGGTATATAAAGTTATGATGGGTACAGTTAGAGTGAAGGTAAGCAGGCTTTTTCCACTGAGGCTAGGGGAGAAAAAAAACCAGACGTGGGTTAAGGGTGAAGGGGGAAAAGTTTAAAGGGAACATTGTGGGGGGGGGGGCTTATTCACACAGAGAGTGGTGGGAGTGTGGAATGAGCTGTCAGATGAAGTAGTAAATGTGGGCTCACTTTTAACATTTAAAAAAAATTTGGATAGATACATGGATGAGAGGTGTACAGAGGGATATGATCCAGGTGCAGGTCAGTGGGACTAGGCAGAAAAATGGTTCGGCACAGCCAAAAAGGGCCAAAAGGCCTGCTTCTGTGCTGTAATGTTCGATGGTTCTATGGTTCTAAGTCAGGAATGAGGCGTAAAACTTGTTCCTTCATAATCGTTTTATAGAGGGTCGATAGAACAAACAGAAGAGAAACAGAACAGTGACAAAGGGTCTTACAACTTGAACAACAGAAGGTCTCAAGATTGTGCCTTAGCACAAAACGACTACTTTTATACCATAGCGATAAGAAAAATTCCACTCTAGTCTATAGATAATAATCCAATTCAAAAATATTTATTCAATACTGAGCAACACACATAAAAATTGCTGGTGAACGCAGCAGGTCAGGCAGCATCTCTAGGAAGAGGTACAGTCTACGTTTCAGGCCGAGACCCTTCGTCAGGACTAACTGAAAGAAGAGCTAGTAAGAGATTTGAAAATGAGAAGGGGAGAGGGAGATCCAAAATGATAGGAGAAGACAGGAGGGGGAGGGATGGAGCTAAGAGCTGGAAAGTTGATTGGCAAAAGGGATATGAGAGGATCATGGCCTAGGGAGAAAGAAAGGGGGAGGGGGGAAGCCCAGAGGATGGGTAAGGAGTATAGTGAGAGGAACTGAGGGAGAAGGAGGAGAGAGAAAAAAAATTAATAATAATAATAATAAATAAATAAATAACAGATGGGGTACAAAGGGGAGGTGGGGCATTAATGGAAGCTAGAGAAGTCAATGTTCATGCCATCAGTTTGGAGGCTACCCAGACGGAATATAAGGTGTTGTTCCTCCAACCTGAGCGTGGCTTCATCTTGACAGTAGAGGCCGTGGATAGACATATCAGAATGGGAATGGGACGTGGAATTAAAATGTGTGGCCACTGGGAGATCCTGCTTTCTCTGGCGGATACAGCGTAGGTGTTCAACGAAATGGTCTCCCAGCCTGCGTCGGGTCTCACCGATATATACAAGGCTGCATCGGGAACACTGGACGCAGTATATCACCCCAGCCGACTCACAAGGTGAAGTGTCGCCTCACCTGGAAGGACGGTCTGGGGCCCTGAATGTTGGTGAGGGAGGAAGTGTAAGGGCATGTATAGCACTTGTTCCGCTTACAAGGATAAATGCCAGGAGGGAGATGGGTGGTAAGGGATGGGGGGGGACGAATGGACAAGGGAGTGATCCCTGCGGAAAGCCGGGAGGGGGTGGGTGGGAGGGAAAGATGTGCTCGGCGGTGGGATCCTGTTGGAGGTGGCTGAAATTACGGAGAATTATATGTTGGACCCGGAGGCTGGTAGGGGGGTAGGTGAGGACAAGGGGAACCCTGTTCCTAGTAGGTTGGCGGGAGGATGGGGTGAGAGCAGATGTGCATCAAATGAGAGAGATGCGTTTGAGAGCAGAGTTGATGGTGGAGGAAGGGAAGCCCCTTTCCTTACTAAAGGAGGACATCTCCTTCGTCCTGGAATGAAAAGCCTCATCCTGAGGGCAGATGTGGCAGAGATGGAGGAGTTGCGAGAAGGGGATGGCATTTTTGCAAGAGACAGAGTGAGAAAAGGAATAGTCCAGGTAGCTGTGAGAGTCCGTAGGCTTATAGTAGACATCAGTAGATAAGCTGTCTCCAGAGATAGAGACAGAAAGATCAAGAAAGGGGAGGGAGGTGTCAGAAATGGATCAGGTAAACTTGAGGGCAGGGTGAAAGTTGGAGGCAAAGTTAATGAAGTCAACGAGCTCAGCATGCGTGCAGGAAGCAGCGCCAATGCAGTCGTCGATGTAGCAAAGGAAAAGTGGGGGACAGATACCAGTACAAGCTTGGAACATGGATTGTTCCACAAAGCCAACAAAAAGACAGGCACAGCTGGGACCCATATGGGTGCCCATGGCTACACCTTTAGTTTGGAGGAAGTGGGAGGAGCCAAAGGAGAAAATATTAAGAGTAAGGACTAATTCTGCTAGACGGAGCAGAGTGGTGGTAGAGGGGAACTGGTTAGGTCTGGAATCTAAAAAGAAGCGGAGAGCTTTGAGACCTTCCTGGTGGGGGATGGAAGTATATAGGGACTTGCGTATTCAATACTGATGTAAGTCAACAAATGATAAAATAAAGCCACTTACTGAAAGACAAAGAAGCTTTAGAATTATACCTTGTACATCCACTAGAGGCTTACTAAACTTATGTACATAAAGGCTACTTAAAATACACGCAGATAATTAATTGTTGACCTGCAAAGAAAATGATAATTAAAATTAAACAGTTGGATCCGACAATTCCACCTTCCCCGCCACCCCAACCCCCGATTCTAAATTGCACATTTAGAATCATTACATCTGAAAATTCAAGGCAGAGAAACTTGAGGTATTATATTACATATAAAATAATCAAAAAAGAACTACTTCTTTTATGAAATATCAAAGGATACATTCTTCAAAGTATTCATAAGATTATGTCAAAGCTAAGCAGATTAGTGAACACATATGAGTTTGAACTATTCTATTAATGATCATCTTTAAACAAGTAAAATAATGTAAATTATGATAAGGTATGTTAGTATGAATGATATGACTGGTAATATTGAGCAACCCAAGCTTCTGAGACTTAATCAATCCAATGAAAGCAGTCCCATCCATCAGATTGATATATTTTAGTTGCTTCTTTACAAATACGATCAGCCAAATCAGTTATATCTTCAGATTCATCAGGAATGTACTGTAAGTACAAAACTTTGCCTATTGCACATGTTCTCCCCTTAACTGCTTTGAGATCTAATGCCATATGATTTTGAAGAACCATTTTAAGCATGGTGGCCATTTCTGTTGATACTCTTCCCAAGGCTTCAGCAATGTCATTGCTTACTCTTTCTAACGCAGCAGCAACATTGTTAATCTCTTATACTCCTTGCAACATCATAAAAGTGAAATAAAATTAATGAAAAATGATCTCCTTCTGAATTGTCACATTTACTCCTAGACTCAAGAGAAAAGGGTAAGGTGTGTGCATGTCTCATTGTAGACAAAACATACTTTAAATAACAAGATCCTAACCAATTATGTAGAAGAAAGGTGTAGGCTCAATTTCTGTAGATAAAGTACATATTGTTCCATGAATTTAGACCATTTCTTATTACTCGACAGGAGCCTCATTGATTTTTGATCAATAATACAAGTACACATTATGAGCCATCTCAACTAGCATGTTATGAGTAGGGAAAATTGGCAAAAGTCTAACAGCACAAATAATATCAGAATAATCTTCATAATGTCCAGTAGTTGTCAACTTGCTTGTAGTCATCTGGCTGGTTCGTGTTTGCTCACTGTAGCCCAGCAGTGTAGGGACTGTGACACACATTAACCACAGCACTTACTGTCTTCGTTGGATACCACTTTAGCTCACTTGCAGTGGCCGGCATGTATCCATTTATTTTTACCTTCTACTTTCACCATCGAGTTGATAATTAACAGTACTTGATCTAGCCATCCAGCTTCTTGTGGTTCATTATACGGATTTTCAATCAGGACCTACTCACCAGGAATCAGGATATATCCTCCTCCTTTTGGGTCTTCCAAAGTGGCAGAAATCTGTTGAGAAGCAGACTGGATAGCATGGGTTAATTTCACAAAATAGTTAACTAAACTGTCTGCCACAATGTATATATCAGCCTCTTGAGTTTGAGGGTCCCAGAAGTGAAGTTGGACGTCTTGTAACCACCTTGAATGGACTTAGCTTAGTTGTTGTATTTGGGGTTGCCCTGATACAAAAAAAGACCATAAGAAGAGCTGTAACATTTAATTGTGTCAGCTTTTCTGCTGCACCATGATGTTTTCTGGCATGTCATGTATTTTGCCAATGCTTGTCAAGCTTGTGCCCTGAATTTTGGATTCCACCACCATTGGGAGAATCTGTCAATCATCTGTTATACTCCAATGTGTCCCAAAGGATCCATTTGCTGTGCTAGATAAGGAACCAGCAAAGTTGGGGCTACCAGTCCATGGCTTTTGCCTCATCTCCATACTCCATCATAGTTTAACTTCCCACGATTCTCCATCCAGGACCATCTTTCCTGTCTGGATCACTAAACTGCATCTCTTGGATATCCTGTTTGTTCATCTGTGATATAGTGTTCAACTTTGTAATTCCATTTGTCAGGTTTACTGTATATGTTGTTGACACTTCTTTTATTTCTTCCCATTCTGCCTTTTTAACAATTTCATCTGCGAATGCATTTCTAAGGCTTTCCATTGCAGCCACTTCAGAGTAACTTTTACATTTGAATACAACAACTTCTGAAGACAGTTGTATGACATCCATAAGTTCTTGCACTAGTTCGCCATTCTTGCTTGGGTTCCTACAACCATAAGAAATCCTCTTTGTTTCCACAAATTTCCAAAATCATGAACAACTCCAGAAAGCCTATCAAGGATCAGTATAGATATTAGCTGATCTTCCTTCTGCAGGTTTCAATCAAAGCTTTTAGTTCTGCCTGGTGCACATAGTTATCTGGAGCCATGCTTTCTGATGCCAGCAATTCAGTGTCAGAAACAGCCGCTCAGTCTCCTCTCTCAGTCACTGAAGAGCCATCAATACATAGACTTAGATCTTTGGTAGAGTAATAACCAACAGGATACTGTCAGTCAGCAAATTGTGGAATTAAAACCACCATCATTTTGCACTGACATACAGGGTAACTGATTTACCTGCATCAGGAATTCTCAGTGCAGGTGCAGTACATAATGTACCTTTAAAGTTTGAAACACTTCCAGTTGTTCTTCATTGAAAGTCGATGCAACAGGAATGGGGCCCTAGAGCGAGGAATGACCTAATGTTTGGAAGATGTAAACAGCCAGATATTTGGACAATTTAAATGCCAGGCCAGATGGATTGAAAAGGCAGGGTGCAAGGATCAGAGGCGAGGGTCAGGCCAGTTCTGCTTGCTACTCTGCAACATTTACTCCACTCTTTGCTGCACGGTGTCTCAAGCTGTGGGCCTGCTCTGGGCTTCGTGTCTGCGAGTCCACAATGTTTATTCTGCTGTGTTGAACAGAGGCTGAGGCTGTGGGCTTATTGACACTTTGTGTCTGAGGACTGGATTCCCTTTTGTTCTGAATGCTATTTGTTTACTTCTATTGTTTGCACGATTTTTTTCCCCTCTCTTTGTACATTGGGAGTTTATTGGCCTTTTTTTAAAAAATGGGTTTGTTTGCATTTCTTGTTTGTGGCTGCCTGTAAGGAGACAAATCTCAAAGTTGTACAATGTGTACATGAAGTTCCTCCCCACGCCTTCAGACGTATTGAGTCCTACGGACTCTCACAGCTATCTGGACTATTTCTCTTCTCACCCTGTCTCTTGCAAAAATGCCATCCCCTTCTCGCAATTCCTCCGTCTCCGCCGCATCTGCTCTCAGGATGAAGCTTTTCATTCCAGGATGAAGGAGATGTCCTTTTTTAATGAAAGGGGCTTCCCTTCCTCCACCATCAACTCTGCTCTCAAACGCATCTCTCCCATTTCACGCCCATCTGCTCCCACCCCATCCTCCCACCACCCCACTAGGAATAGAGTTCCCCTAGTCCTCACCTACCACCCCACCAGCCTCCGGGTTCAACATATAATTCTCCCTAACTTCCGCCAGCTCCAAAAGGATCCCACCACTAAGCACATCTTTCCCTCCCTCCCTCTCTCTGCTTTCCGCAGGGATCGCTCCCTACACAACTCCCTTGTCCATTCGTCCCCCCATCCCTTCCCACCCATCTCCCTCCCGGCACTTATCCTTGTAAGCGGAACAAGTACTACACATGCCCTTACACTTCCTCCCTCACTACCATTCAGGGCCGCAGACAGTCCTTCCAGGTGAGGCGACACTTCACCTGTGAGTCGGCTGGGGTGATATACTGCGTCCAGTGCTCCTGATGCGGCCTTGTATATATTGGCGAGACCCGACGCAGACTGGGAGACCATTTCGTTGAACACCTACGCTCTGTCCGCCAGAGAAAGCAGGATCTCCCAGTGGCCACACATTTTAATTCCACATCCCATTCCCATTCTGATATGTCTATCCACAGCCTCCTCTACTGTCAAGATGAAGCCACGCTCAGGTTGGAGGAACAACACCTTATATTCCATCTGGGTAGCCTCCAACCTGATGGCATGAACATTGACTTCTCTAACTTCCGTTAATGCCCCACCTCCCCCTCGTACGCCATCCGTTATTTATTATTATATATGTATTCTTTTTCTATCTCTCCTTTTTTTCCCTCTGTCCCTCTCACTATACCTCTTGCCCATCCTCTGGGCTTCCCCCCTCCCCCTTTCTTTCTCCCTAGGCCTCCTGTCCCATGATCCTCTCAAATCCCTTTTGCCAATCAATTGTCCAGCTCTTGGCTCCATCCCTCCCCCTCCTGTCTTCTCCTATCATTTTGGATCTTCCCCTCCCCCTCTCAAATCTCTTTCTAGTTCTTCTTTCAGTTAGTCCTGACGAAGGGTCTCAGCCCGAAATGTCGACTGTACCTCTTCCTAGAGATGCTGCCTGGCCTGCTGCGTTCACCAGCAACTTTTATGTGTGTTGCTTGAAATTCCAGCATCTGCAGATTTCCTCGTGTTTGAGTGATAACCTTGCTGTTTCTTTAGCACTTGTCTGATTTACAAAGTCGAGTTGCTAGCTTGACGATCAACGCAGCATGGGTGGAATTCAAGCAAGCAGCCAGCGATTCAAATCAGGGACCTCTGACTCTGAAGTCCAGGTACAGATGCCACTGCACCACTGGCACAGACAACGTATACATACTTTGACAATAAATGTACTTTGGACTTTGAAAGTCACAGTGTCGTCTGAGCACTTACTGTTCTTTAGCAGATTGTTGAGTGGTTGAGCAATAATTGATGGATCTGCCACTAGCTTGTCAATACGTTGATTAATAATGATTTTATCTTCTGTCCTGTGTGTCTTCCTTCCGTGGTCGACACATAGAAAACTTACAGCACAATACAGGCCCTTCGGCCCACAATGTTGTGTACTTAATTTAGAAATTACCCAGGTTACCCATAGCCCTCTGTTTTTCTAAGCTCCATGTACCTACCCAGGAGTCCCTTAAAAGATCCTATCGTATTCGCCTCCACCACCGTTGCTGGCGGCCTATTCCACGTACTCACCACTCTCTGCATAAAAAACTTACCCGACATCTCCTCTGTACCTATGGAGCAAACTGTGACCTAACTGTCAATCTTACAGTTTCATCACGATCATTCTCTGTAGAGTCTGTGTCATGTCCATCCTGTAATTCCTCAGAGTTCAGATGGTCTGTCCAAAGACTGTCCAATGTAGCCTGCAATTCTCTGGAGGCCGGAACGCGGTGCTGTATAGGGAAACTATTCAATGTGAACTGTAGTTCCTTAGGCGGAGCTTCAAAAGTAGGTGTCACTGCCAGCAGTGTCAACAGCAGCATCATTTGAAGTGTCATTTGCACGAACCCCCCCAAAGTCACAGCTGCGTTTTCTTACGTAAACACCAGGAATTCTGCAGATGCTGGAAATTCAAGCCACACACATCATTGCTGGTGAACGCAGCGGGCCAGGCAGCATCTCTAGGAAGAAGTACAGTCGACGTTTCGGGTTGACGAAGGGTCTCGGCCCGAAATGACGACGGTACCTCTTCCTAGAGATGCTGCCTAGCCTGCTGCGTTCACCAGCAAATTTGATGTGTGTGGCTGCGTTTCCTTACGTTGTTTCTAAGCTCCGAACAATGCATGTCAATTGAATTACTGTTGTTCCTCTATTCATTCAGTTAATGCAAAGATTTGTTCTTCAGACTTTTTACTGTCACCATCATTCTGTTTTCATTGTTTATCACAAGTTTTGTTAATTAGTAAAAGACTTTACTTATCCTGTTAACTCTTTCAATCACTCACACGTATGATCAAACTGACCATGCAAGTCTTACTTCTAAATCAGCAGCAGACATTCTCTAGATTTTAACATATTCCTTCTAATTCTTAATTAACTTAGCATTGCTGGTATTTTTAATCTGGACCTTTTTTCTTTTTATCAAAATGAAATGTTTTATTCAGTTATGAGTTCTTAGTAAATGACATTATTTTGGCCATTGTTTCAATTCAATCTTAATTCAGAAGTTCTTTTATCACTTTGACTGAGATCTCAAAATATTAATAGATGGTAACGATATAGCAAATAGATTCCACCAGAAACCAAATAGATTCCAACCAAATACCGTACCGGGACAGCATAGTAGCGGTGTGGTTAGTTCAATGCTTTACAATACCAGCGACCTGGGTTCAAATCCTGCCGCTGCCTGTAAGGAGTTTGTATGTTCTCACCATGACTGCGTGTGTTTCCTCCCGGTGCTCCAGTTTCCTCCCAAATTCCGAAGACATACCGGTTGGTAGGCTAATTGGTCATTGTATATTGTCCCATGATTAAGCTAGGATTAAACTGGTGCAAATGGAATATTGGCCTTCATTGCTAGAGGGATTGAATTTAAGAGCAGGGGAGTTATGCTGCAACTATACAGGGTACTGGCGAGCCCAAACCTGGAGTACTACATGCAGTTCTGGTCTCCTTAGCTGAAGGCTATACTGGCTTTGGAGGCAGTGCAGAGGGGGTTCACTGGGTTGATTCTAGAGATTTCTTCGGCAGTTGAACGGGGCACAACTGTGCAAGTGCATGTAAGTTGGACAGTGAGGCAGCAGGAGTGTTTAAAAGCGAGAAGATTGTGAAGGTCGGTAATTTCTTTGGCAGCTGAATGGGGCATGACTGCGCAAGCGCATGTAATAGACAATAGACAATAGGTGCAGGAGTAAGCCATTCGGTCCTTCGAGCCAGCACCACCATTGTGATCATGGCTGATCATCCACAATCAGTATCCAGTTCCTGCCTGATCCCCATAACCCTCCATTCCGCTATCTTTAAGAGCTCTATCCATCTCCTTCTTGAAAACATCCAGAAACTTAGCCTCCACTGCCTTCTGGGGCAGAGCATTCCACATATCCACCACTCTCTGGGTGAAAAAGTTTTTCCTCAACTCCGTTCTAAATGGCCTACCCCTAATTCTTAAACTGTGGCCTCTGGTTCTGGACTCACCCATCAGCGGGAACATGCTTCCTGCCTCTCCAGCTTGTCCAATCCCTTAATAATCTTCGATGTTTCAATCAGATCCCCTCTCATCCTTCTAAATTCCAGTGTATACAAGCCCAGTCGCTCCAATCTTTCAACATATGACAGTCCCGCCATCCCGGGAATTAACCTTGTGAACGTACGCTGCACTCCCTCAATAGCAAGACTGTCCTTCCTCAAATTTGGAGACCAAAACTGCACACAGTACTCCAGGTGTGGTCTCACCAGGGCCCTGTACAGCTGCAGAAGGACCTCTTTGCTCCTATACTCAATTCCCCTTGTTATGAAGGCCAGCATGCCACTAGCTTTCTTCACTGCCTGTGGTACCTGCATGCTTGCTTTCAGTGACTGATGTAGAAGAACACCTAGATTTCATTGTACTTCCCCTTTTCCTAACTTGACTCCATTTAGATGATAATCTCTCTTCCTGTTCCTACCACCAAAGTGGATAACCTCACATCTATTCACATTAAACTGCATCTGCCATGCATCCACCCACTCACCCAGCCTGTCCAAGTCACTCTGCATTCTCATAACATCCTCCTCACATTTCACACTGCCACCCAGCTTTGTGTCATCAGCAAATTTGCTAATGTTACTTCATGCCTAGCACCCACACGTTTTGAACCTCGACAGCCTCACCTATTCATTGTTTATGGTAATCGTTTACCAGAATATTTTATAGAAAAAATTTTATTAAGAAAGTACTTAGTTGCATTTCTTGCTTTGAAAACCACGAGTAAATTGATTCTTGCCTCAGCAGTGCCATCTTAAACAGGAAGTGTGTGTTTGCACAAAACATGTATGCACATACATTCTCTCGTGGAACATACACGCACAGACTCTCGCTTCTGAAGCACACACACACACACACCTGTGGAGTACACAAAAGCACACATATGCCTGTGGATCATATACACACACCTGTGTGTACCCAACAAATTGCTCAGCTTGCATACATTCAAACACATCTGCCTATTGTAAACTCATTGCTTCTCTCTGCACTTCGTCAGGACCTGACGAAGGGTCCCGGCCTGAAACGTGGACTGTACCTCTTCCTAGAGATGCTCCCTGGCCTGCTGTGTTCACCAGCAACTTTGATGTGTGTTGCTTGAATTTCCAGCATCTGCAGAATTCCTCGTGTAAGCATTTTTGCATCTACTTTAGCTAAAGTGAGGTCCCAGAGGACTAAAGAAAAGCCACCTTTGAAAAAAGCTAAAAAGAAAGTAATGACAAAACCTGTGGTAGGGAAATTTTTGAAGAAGATTTTTAAAGAAAGAATCTACAAAAGCATGGAATTATTAGGGATAGACAAGTGTGGCTTTGTGTGGGTCAGGTCACATCTTACAACTTGATTGAAATTTTGTAGGTGTCTGAGATGATTGATGAGGTTAGAATGGCGATGTTGTCTACATGGACCAGCAAAGCTTTCAAGAAGGTAGACTGATCCATAAGATTAAGTATCATGGAATTCATGGAGAATTAGTAGTTTGGATTGATTTCACTGGAGCTTCAGAGACTAGGAGAAATCATGGTAGAAGTTCACAAAACTATAAGAGGCATTGATAGGATACATAGTTATTTTCCCAGGATGGAAATATCAAATACTAGAGGGCAAAGCTTTAAGCTAAGAGGGAGGAAGTTTAAACAAGATTTATGAGGCAAGTTTTAGGTCACTGTGATGTGCTGCCAGGGGCTGTGATGGAACAAGAGAGAAAAGTAATGTTTACGAAGCATTTAAAGACATCAATAAGCATTGAATGGAGGGATAAAGACGATGTGCAGGCATGTTGTTCAATTTAAATTGGCATCATGGCTGCCACACAGATGTTGTGGATCAAAGGGCCTGTTGTACTATATCATGTTCAATGCCATCAATCTGTGCATACACACACACACATATCTGCCACTGCAATCTGACTGCACAACCTACTATAACCATATAACAATTACAGCACGAAAACAGGCCATCCCGGCCCTTCTAGTCCGTGCCGAGCTCTTACTCTCACCTAGTCCCATCGACCTGCACACAGCCCATAACCCTCCATTCATTTCCTGTCCATATAGCTGTCCAATTTAGCTTTAAATGACAACATCGAACCTGCCTCAACCACTTCTGCTGGAAGCTCGTTCCACACAGCTACCACTCTCTGAGTAAGGAAGTTCCCCCTCATGTTACCCCTAAACTTTTGCCCTTTAACTCTCAACTCATGTCCTCTTGTTTGAATCTCCCCCATTCTCAATGGAAAAAGCCTATCCACGTTAACTCTATCTATCCCCCAATTAATTTTAAATACCTCTATCAAGTTCCCCCTCAACTTTCTACGTCCAAAGAATAAAGACCCAACTTGTTCAAACTTTCTCTGTAACTTAGGTGATGAAACCCAAGTAACATTCTCGTAAATCTTCTCTGTACTCTATTTTGTTGACATTGTTCCTTTAATTCGGTGACCAAAACTGTACACAATACTCCAAATTTGGCCTCACCAATGCCTTGTACAATTTCCACATTACATCCCAACTCCTATACTCAATGCTCTGATTTATAAAGGCCAGCATACCAAAAGCTTTCTTCACCACCCTATCCACATGAGATTCCACCTTCAGAGAACGATGCACCATTATTCCTGGATCCCTCTGTTCTGCATTCTTCAATGCCCTACCACTTACCATGTATGTCCTATTTTGATTAGTCCTACCAAAATGTAGCACCTCACATTTTTCAGCATTAAACTCGATCTGCCATGGCCTAAACCTCTCTGCAAGCTTTGAAATCCTACTTCATTATCCACAACTACTTACTAATCCAATTTACCACCCCATCATCCAGATCATTAATGTATATGACAAATAACGTTGGACCCAGTACAGATCCCTGAGGCACACCACTAGTCACCAGCCTCCAATCTGACACACAGTTATCCACCACCACTCTCTGGCGTCTCCCATCCAGCCACTGCTGAATCCATTTTACGACTTCAATATTAATACCTAACGATTGAACCTTCCTAACCAACCTTCAATGTGGGACCTTGTCAAAGGCCTTACTAAAGTCCATATAGACAACATCCACAGCTTTAACCTCGTCAACTTTCCTAGTAACCTCTTCAAAAAATTCAATAAGATTTGTCAAACATGACCTTCCACGCACAAATCCATGATGACTGTTCCTATTCAGACCCAGATAATTATATACACCATCTCTAAGAATATTTTCCATCAATTTATCCACCACTGACGCCAAACTCACAGGCCGATAATTGCTACGTTTACTCTTAGAACCCTTTTTAAACAATGGAACAACATGAGCAATACGTCAATCCTCCGGCACCATCCCCGTTTCTAAGAAATATTTCAAATGTCATGTCAGAGCCCCTGCTATTTCCACACTAACTTCCCTCAAGGTCCTAGGGAATATCCTGTCCGGACCTGGAGACTTATCCACCTTTATATTCCTTAAAAGCGCCAGTACTTCCTCTTCTTTAATCATCATAGATTCCATAACTTCCCCACCTGTTTCCCTTATCTTACACAATTCAATATCCTTCTCCTTTGTGAATACCGAAGAAAAGAAATTGTTCAGAATCTCCCCCATCTCTTTTGGCTCCACACATAGCCGTCCACTCTGATTCTCTAAGGGACCAATTTTATCCCTCACTATCCTTTTGCTATTATTATAACGGTAGAAACGCTTGGGATTTATTTTCACCTTACTTGCCAAAGCAACCTCATATTTTCTTTTAGCTTTTCTAATTTCCTTCTTAAGATTCTTTTTACATTCTTTATATTCCTCAGCACCTCATTTACTCCATGCTGCCTATATTTATTGTAGATATCTCTCTTTTTCTGAACCAAGTTTCCAATATCCCTTGAAAACCATGGCTCTCTCAAACTCTTAACCTTTCCTTTCAACCTAACAGGCCATCCACAGCCATCCCACATAATCCCAATAATTATTCCATACAATGCACAGCAGACAATCACAGAAGTCCTGGCCAATGGAGTGGTTTTGAATTGGGTCCCATGGAACATCCATAGTTTTATTAACTATGCATAATGATCCACAGAGCTAATCCCTGTAATTAAGTAGTTTTCTCCTTGTACCTGTTCTGTCCTCCTCCGTCCTCTGGGATTTCTTCAGCACAAACATTTGAAGTCTGAAAATGAAAATAAAGAAACCCAATGCAGAAAGAGTACATGTGGTGGTAAAGAATGCTCCAACAGAATGGCTGAAGAGGACTCTTTTTGAACACCCAAATTCTCACACTGTCTCTATTCTTTCTGTCAGACAAGTCCTTGTCCCTATCACCACAAGTCTCATCTCCTTTTGTGACCGACCCAACATCTCATCTCTACCCCTCTATCTCCCTTCCCTCAACTCACTGTCTTCCCACTCAGGACCAGTTCATATACTGTCCTTTGTAAGTGTTTACCCTTCTCCCTGCTCCCAGTTCCACCTTCTGATCTCCCTTCCATCTCCTCAGAATGTACAGAAGATGAAAAATCTTGTTACATTTGTATTAAAAAGTAGGTAGGTGAAGTAAGGAAGACATGCTGCAGCTATAACAACTTTTATTCAGAGCACAGTTAATGTGTTGGATGCAGTTCTGGTTGCACCGTTACAGGAAAGATGTGAAGACGAGTGAGCATGCAGAAGTTTACCAGGATGCTACCTAGATGACAGTATGAGCCTCAAGGAAAAAAATTGGATTGTGATTGTCCTTCCTACAGCATGGAAACTGAAGGAATATCTGACAAGGATTTTTAAAATTATGAGAATGGGGTACACAGACTGAATGTTTTTTTACCTGGGGTAGAAGATATGCTTTTAAAGTTGACAGTTAGGGGGACAGATAAACAATTCCATGAACGTGAAAAGGAAACAGAGATGGTAGTTTGCCTCCCATCTTCCAGAGTCCATGATGTTTCTGAACATGCCCACAATATCCTGAAAAGGGAGGGTGAGCAGCCAGCAGTTGTGGTACATATTGGTACCAACAATATAGGTAGATAAAGAGTGGAGGTCTCGAAATCAGAATACAGGGAGTTAGGAAGGAAGCTGAGAAGCAGGACCTCAAGGGCAGTATTCTTGAGATTGGTGCCTGTGCCACATGACAGTGATGATAGGAATAGAATGAGGTGGCAGATAAAGCAGGTTTACAAGCAGATAATGTAATATGAATGTAAGGAAAGACAAGTCCGTAGAGTACAACTGCAAACAGAGCAAAGTGTTAAATTTTACCACAGGGGCAAAATTCAAAAGGGCGAAGAATGCAGGACTGAAGGTGCTGTATATAAATGGACATAGCATTCAGAATAAGGTGGTCGAACTCATGGCGCAATTAGAGATTGGCCATTATGACATTGTGGGCATCACTGAGTCATGGCTGAAAGAAAGTCATAGTTGAAAGTCAAAGTAAGTCAAAGGATGTACTTTGTATCTAAAGAACAGGCAGGAAGGCATAGGCAGTGGTGTGGCTCTATTGGTAAAAGATAGAATTACATCTTCAAAACGAGGTGACATTGGGTCAGAGAATATCAAATCTTTGTGGGTGGAGTTAAGAAACTGCAAAGGTAAAAATCCATTATGGGAATCATATATAGACCTCCAAATGGTAGCCAAGATGTGCGGTTGAGATTTCAGAGAGCTGGAAAGGGCATGTAATAAGGGTAATGTCACAATTATAATGCGGGACTTTAATATGCAAGGGGATTGAGAAAGTCAGGTTGGTGTCGCATCGTAAGAGAGGGAATTTGTTGAATGCCGACAAGATGGCTTTTTAGAGCAGCTTGTGCTCGAGCCTATTGGGGAAAAGGCAATCTTAGATTGGGTGTTGTGTAATAACCCAGATTTCATTAGTCAGCCTAATGTAAAAGAACCCTTAGGAGACAGTAATCATAATATGATTGAATTCATACTGCAATTTGAGAGGGAGAAGCACAAGTTACATGTATCAGTATCACAATGGAATAAAGGGAATTACAGAAGCATGAGAGAAGAGCTTGCCCAGTTGGATTGGAGGGGATAACGACAGGGATGACTGCAGAACAGAGGTGGCTGAATTTTCTGGGAATAGTCACAAGGCGCAGGATAGATATGTCCCATTGAAGTTCTCAAATGGCAGTAGATAACCATGGCTGATGAGGGAAGTTCTGGATTGCTGCCTCTGCCTCATGCCAGTGATGGTAGAAACAGAATGATTTGACAGATTAATGTGTGGCTCAGAAGCTGGTGCAGGGGGCAGGGTTTCAGATTCTTGGATCATTAGTGTTGTGTATGTGGCCTGGTTACACAACAATGCTATTAATAAAAACACTGGAGACCGGAGCTAGGTTTCATGGTTCTTTACTGGCAGAATCCGAATTCGTCACACACGGACAGATCATGCGTCTAATAGTGCATTCAACGATTTGTTACTAAAACATAAAGTAGTCCCTTATTATACTGTAGGCCAGTGGTCCCCAATCAATTGATCAGGCCGACATTTACGTGCCGGGCGGCATCTAATTAATTAGCTTGTTTATTTCGGCTTTTTTCTTAAAGATGTGCTGGGTGTGTTCCGGCTACTGCTGCACCCCTGCATTCTTCGCAGCAATGTATCGGTCCGTGGCCTGGAGGTTGGAGACCACTGCTGTAGGTTATACGGCATTGGTCCCCAAGCACCAGGCCACAAAGCATGTGCTACCGGGCCACGAGGAAACGATATGAGTCAGCTGCATCTTTCCTCATTCCCTGTCACGCACTGTTGAACTTGAACATAGGGTTGCCAACTGTCCTGTATTTGCCGGCACATCCCGTATATTGGGGTAAATTGGTTTGTCCCATACGGGACCACCCTTGTCCTGTATTCCCCCGCTAAGGTAAAGCGTTCCTATGAAACCTTTTGTGCTGAAATGGCGTAAAGCAAAGAAGCAATTACCATTAATTTATATGGGAAAAATTTTTGAGCGTTCCCAGACCCAAAAAATTACCTACCAAATCATACCAAATAACACATAAAACCGAAAATAACACTAACATATAGTAAAAACAGGAATGATATGATAAATACACAGCCTATATAAGGTAGAAATAATGTATGTACAGTGTAGTCCGAAAGATTAAGCCAAAACCGATTTGTGGAAAAAAAATCGGCATATACGCGCATGCGCACACAGGTGCCCGCACAAGGCTTCATGGTCATGGTAGCCTTTCTCGGGGTAAACACAAGTGTCCCGTATTTGACTGTTACTTCTGTCCCTTATTTGAGAGTGAGAAAGTTGGCAACCCTAACTGTAAAAGACATGTTGAGGTGAGTTTAACCCTACTTGAACACCCTTCCCCCCCCCCCCCCCCCCCCAGTTGGCCGGTCCACAAGAATATTGTCAATATTAAACCAGTCCGCTGTGCAAAAAAGGTTGGGGGACCCCTGCTATATGGTACAATTGGGATCTCTCCTGGGGAAGGTATGACCTGTTCAAAAGTGACGGGTTGCACCTGAACCTCAGTGAAACTAATATTCGTGCTGGCAGGTTTGTTAGAGCTGTTGGGGAGAATTTAAACTAATTTGGCAGGGGGTTGGGAACCAGAGTGAAGGGTCTCAGGATAGGATGGATCGTAAAACAGCAAAGATAGCGTGCAGTCAGACTGTCAAGAAGAGCAGGCGGATGATAGGACATAATTGCAACCAGCAGGCTGAGTATCAGTGCATTAGGGATGCAGAATCAAAAAGGGTAGCAAATACAGTACTGTTATATCTCAGTGCACAGAGTATAAGAAATAAGGTGGATGATCTTGTTCCACCATTACATATTGTCAGGTATGATATTGTGGTCGTCACTGAATTGTGGCTGAAGATAGCTGTACTTGGGAACTGAATGTCCAAGGTTGTATCGGAGGGATAGGAAGGTAGGCAGAGGGGGTGGTGTGGCCCTGCTGGTAAAGAATGGCATCAAATCAGTAGAAAGATGTGACGTAGGATCGGAAGATGATGAATCCTTGCGGGTTGAGTTAAGAAACTGCAACAGTAAAAGGGCCCTGTTGGCAGATATATACAGGCCTCCCAACAGTGGCTGGGATGTGGACAACAGATTACAACAGGAAGTAGAAAAAGTGTGTCAAAAGGGCAATGTTATGGTAGTCATGGGTGATTTCAACATGCAGATCGATTGGGAAAATCAGGTTGGAAGTGGATCTCGAGTTCGTTGAATGTGTACTAGATGGCTTTTTTGAGCAGTTTGTTGTTGAGTCTACTGGGGGATCAGCTATACTGGATTGGGTGTTATGTAATGAACCGGGGGTGATTAGAGAGCTTAAGGTAAAAGAACCCTTGGGAGACAGAGGTCATAATATGATTGAGTTCAACTTGAAATTTGATAGGAAGAAAGTAATGTTTGATGTAGCAATATTTCAGAGGAAAAATTACAGTGGTATGACAGAGGAGTTGGTCAAATTAAATTGGAAGGAGATGCTGGCAGTGATGACAACAGCAGCAATGGCAAGGGTTTCTGGGAAAAATGAGTAAGGTGCACGATAGATGTATTTGAAAAACGAAGAAATACTAAAACAGCGAGATGGTACAACTGTGCCTGACAAGGGAAGTCAAAGCAAAAGAAAGCGCATACAACGAAGGAAAAATTAGTGGGAAGACAGAGGATTGGGAAGCTTTTAAAACCCTACAAAGAGCAACTAAAAGAATCATTACTAGGGAAAAGATGAAATATGAAAGCAAGCCAGCAAACAATATCAAAGGCTGGACAGTAAAGGCTTTTTCATGAATGTAAAAAATAAAAGAGAGATCAGAGTGGATATAGGACCACTAGAAAATGGGGCCAGAGAAATAAAAGGCCAAAGAGATGGCAGATGAACTAAATGAATATTTTGCATCAGTCTTCACGGTGGAAGACACGAGCAGTGTGCCAAATGTTGAAGGGTGTGAGGGAAGTGAAATGAGTGCAGTTACAAGAGAGAAGGCGCTCAAAAAGCTGAAAGACCTAAGGGTACATAAGTCACCCAGACTAAATGAACTGCACCTTAGGGTTCTGAAAGAGGTAGCAGTAGAGATTGTCTTTCAAGAATTATTTTGTAATGATCTTTCATTACATGGTGCCAGAGGACTGGAAATTTCTAAATGTCACTCCACTCTTTAAGAAGAGGAAGGCAGCAGAAAGGAAATTGTAGCCCCAGAAACAGCTGGAGAACAGAAGGATCTAGGAGTATGCTTTCTTTGAAAGTGGCATCCCAGGTAGATAAGTTGGTAAAAAATGGTTTCAATGCCTTCAGTCAGGGCATTGACTATAAAAATTAGGATGTTATGCTGCAGTTGTACAAGACACACATGAAGCCACATTTGGAATATTGTGTTCAGTTTTGGTCATTCTGCTATGCTGAAGATGCTAATAAGCTAGAAAGAGTGCAGAAGAGATTCACAAAGAAATTGCTGGGACTTGTGGAACTTTTATTACTTGAGCACAGGGGAATTATGGTGATCTTCTAGAGGTATACAAGATCAAGAGGGGTGAATGCACAGTCTTTTTTTAAACCCAGGATTAGGGAATCATGAACTAGAGCTGGAGGGAAGAGATTTAATAGGAACCCTTTCTCACAAAGGATGGTCAGACTATATAACGGATTGCCAGAGGAAGTGGTTGAGGCTGGTAGGTCGACATTTGAAAGGCTATTGGACAGTTACATGAATAAGAAAGATTCTGGACCAAATGAAAACACGAGGAAACCTGCAGATGCTGGAAATTCAAGCAACACACACAAAATGCTGGTGGAACACAGCAGACCAGGCAGCATCTATAGGAACAAGTACAGTCGACATTTCTGGCCGAGACCCTTTGTCAAGACTAACTGAAAGAAGCGATAGTAAGAGATTTGAAAGTGGGAGGGGGAGGGGTGATCCGAAATGACAGGAGAAGACAGGAGGGGGAGGGATGGAGCTAAGAGCTGGAAAGTTGATTGGCAAGAAGATACAAGGCTGGAGAAGGGAGAGGATCACGGGACGGGAGGCCTAGGGAGAAAGAAAAGGGGAGGGGAGCATCAGACAAAGATATAGTGAGAGGGACAGAGGGAGAAAAAAAGAGAGAGAAAGAAAGGGGAAAAAATAAAGAATAATAAGTAAATAAGGGATGTGGTAAGAAGGGGAGGAGGGGCATTAACAGAGTTAGAGAAGTCAATGTTCATGCCATCAGGTTGGAGGCTACCCAGAAGGAATATAAGGTGGTGTACCTCCAGCCTGAGTGTGGCTTCATCTTGACAGTAGAGGAGGCCATGGATGGACATACCAGAATGAGAATGGGGCATGGAATTGAAATGTGTGACCATGTATGGACATATCAGAATCCTCTACTGTCAAGATGAAGCCACACTCAGGCTGGAGGTACACCACCTTATATTCCATCTGGTAGCCTCCAACCTGATGGCATGAACATTGATTTCTCTAACTTCCGTTAATGCCCCTCCTCCCCTTCTTACCCCATCCCTTATTTATTATTCCCTTCTTTCTCTCTCTTTTCTCCCTCTGTTCCTCTCACTATACCTTACTCTGATGCTCCCCTCCCCTTTTCTTTCTCCCTCGGCTTCCCGTCCCATGATCCTCTTCCTTCTCCAGCCTTGTACAGGTGTCTCCCGCTTTTCGAACGTTCGCTTTACGAAACCTCACTGTTACGAAAGACCTACATTTTTTCGCTAACAGAAGGTGTTTTCACTGTTGCGAAAAAAGCAGCACACGCCCCGAGCAGCCGCTCTCCCCTGGATTCGGAACAGCATTCTAACCGGCATTGCTTAAACACATGCCTGTGAGCAGCCGTTAGCAAGATGAGTTCTAAGGTATCGGAAAAGCCTGGAAGAGCTCGTAAGGGTGTTACACTTAGCGTAAAACTAGACATAATTAAGCATTTCAATTGTGGTGAACAAAGTAAGGACAAAGTGAGTTTGGCTTGTGGAAGTTGACGAAGATGATGTTAAAGAAGTTTTGGTATCCCATGACCAAGAACCGATAGATGAAGAGCTGATGCAATTAGAAGAGGAAAAGATAACAATCAAAACCAAATGCAGTAGCAAACAGACCGAAACTGAAGTCATCCAGGAACTGAATGTGAAGCAACTGCATGAGATTTTCGCTGCAATGATCAAGTATGACTTTGATTTTGAAAGGGTATGTCGGTTTAGAGCATATTTGCAGGATGGTTTGAGTGCTTACAAAGAACTGTATGATCTAAAAATGCCCGAGGCTAAGCAGTCAAGCAAGCCTTCCATATCAGCCACAGCAGACGACGAACCTCGACCTTCGATATTGAGGCAGACAGTCATAGGAGAAGATAACCTGCCTGCCCTGATGGAAACAGACGACACCCCAGTGTCCCACCACCCCAACCCCCGGGCCGTGGACAGATACCGATCAGCAAAGAATGCAGCGATAGCCAGGACACACCCAGCACATCTTTAAGAAAAAAGCCAAAATAAACAAGCTAATTAATTAGGTGCCGCCCGGCATGTAAATGGCGGCCCAGATCAGAGGCGATTGCTGATTGCGTTGTCTCTGATTTACATGCCGGGCGGCACCTAATTAATTAGCTTATTTGTTTCGGGTTTTTTCTTAAAGATGTGCTTGGTGCGTTCCGGCCACCGCTGTACCCCTGCATGCTTCGCGGATCGGTATCGGTCGGCGGCCTGGAGGTTGGGGTCCACTGCACCACCGCAACCTCCGACGACTCAGCCTAACACACCATCAACAGTGCGCTCGGCGCTGTCCCAATTCCGGTAAGTGTACAAACATTATTTCTACTTTATATAGGCTGTGTATTTTTATGTTATTTGGTATGATTTGGCAGCTTCCTAGTTTAAAGGTTACTGGAGAACGCTTGCACTGTGTTTCTGCCGAGAGCGCTTGCATGAGATTTTCGCTACAGAGAACAGTGCGGCAATGATTGTGGAAAAGTATTTCTACTTTATATAGGCTGTGTATTCATCATATCATTCCTGCTTTTACTGTATGTTACGGTTATTTTAGGTTTTGTGTGTTAATAGACAATAAATAATAGGTGCAGGAATAGGCCATTCGGCCCTTTGAGCCAGTACCACCATTCACTGTGATCATGGCTGATCATCCACAATCAGTCAACACACATCAAAGTTGCTGGTGAACGCAGCAGGCCAGGCAGCATCTCTAGAAAGAGGTACAGTCGACGTTTCAGGCACAGACCCTTCCTCAGGTTGTTGTTGTTTGTGTTTTTAAATCCACAATCAGTATCCAGTTCCTGCTTTATCCCCATAACCTTTGATTCCACTATCTTTAAGAGTTCTATCCATCTCTTTCTTGAAAGCATCCAGAGACTTGGCCTCCACAGCCTTCTGGGGCAGAGCATGTTATTTGGCATGATTTGGTAGGTTATTTTTGTGTCTGCGAACGCTCACAAATTTTTCTCATATAAATTAATGGTAATTGCTTCTTCGCTTTACGACATTCTGGCTTACGAACCGTTTCATAGGAACGCTCTACGTTCGGATGGCGGGGGAAACCTGTATCCTTTTTGCCAATCAACTTTCCAGCTCTTGGTTCCATCCCTCCCTGTCTTCTATCATTTCGGATCTCCCCCTCCCCTCCCCTTTTCAGATCTCTTACTATCTCTTCTTCCAGTTAGTCCTGACGAAGGGTCCCGGCCTGAAACGTCGACTGTACCTCTTCCTATAAATGCTGCCTGGCCTGCTGCGTTCACCAGCATTTTGTGTGTGTTGCCTGAACCGAATGAAAATATCTTATAGGGCAACTTGGTTGGCTGTATTCAAGTTGGCACGATTTCTATGGTCAGTATTCTCCCTTCCCTAACCTTTCAGCACTGGGGATCCTGACTACGGATAAACGCTACCCCTCGTGTGCTGGTACCCCACACCCTCACTCAATTACCTGCGGCTGATTATTGGTCGCGTCCAGCCGGTCACTCTCCCGGCTCAGCTCCGCCGCGTTTGTTGTAGCCGATCTATCTGCCTGCCAGATCCTTCTAGCCGGCTCCCCTCCCTGCTGGGGTTCGGGCTGCGGCAACACCGGCGGCCCGAACTGGGCCTTCCGTAGGAAGCGGCTCTGCGCCAACTTCAAACAACGCTCATAGGCCTGGAGCTGGCACATGATGACGCCGGTGTACTGGTCGGGCTGCAGGCCGGTCGGGCAGAAGGGGATGCCCCAGAAGTAGTGAACCAGTCCATCCTGGCGGTCCGGAGATGAGGGCGGCCCGGCTCCAGTCACCACGCGCCGTGCCCCCAGCCTCTGGGCCTCCAGCTTCGGTCTCAGGCAGCTCCTCTGCCCCGGTTCCCCTGTGGGCGCGAGCCGCCTCTTGGATGGGGAACCCATCACTGGAGTTGGCGCGGCAACGCGGAACGCGCACGAGCACGTTACGCGGCACGCGCACGCACATGAGTGTGATCGGCGCGCTGGGAAGTGTCGGCCGCTCACGGTCAGATGATGAGGGTGTTTATCGTCCTAGTGAGTAACAGTTTTTGTAGCTGAGGTTTTAAACAAAATATAGAGCTGCTGCCTCATAGTTTCAGAGGCTCAGGCTTAACGTGATCTCCAAGGCTGTGTGTGGAGTTTACTGGTTCTCCGTGCTACTGGGTGGTTTCTCTGGATACTCCAGTTTTCTCCCATATATACGATAATGCGAAAGAGAAAAGGCTCCGAGGAAATAAGCGGAGGAATGGTAATGATCCGAATGTACTTCCTATACAATAAAGAGCGACGAAAAGGTAGAGGAGGTGAGTTCTGGGGAGAGGAACTTAGAAAGTACGAATAGTCCGTGAGCCAGTAGGGTTGGTCGGTACCATCTGAGGGGAATAACGCTCATAGTGATTTTTGGCAAGGTATACATCTCCAGAGTTAGAAAAAACGTGATAGCATTGCACCAGTGGTAGCTTTTTAACTTCAAATTAGTAATCACTTTTTGTATATATTCCATATTAACATTAGTACAGCAGAAAATGTTATCCCCCTCCCAGGTAAAAAACCTCATTTGGAGAGATTTCTGGAGTTTTATCAATGTCATGATATTTTCCATATTGTTGTATCAAATCAAAACAATCTTAAGCTTTTGTCATAGCGTATAGAATTACAGTACAATATTTCAAATGTGGGGTTCCACACGGCCATAACATAGGACCCATTTGGTTGTAAAATGAATATATTTAATCAAAGACTGCTTTCCATACTTTGTTTTCCATACTTTCATAACCTATTAATAATAAATAATTTTCCACATCTTCATCTGAACTGCCCACACTCTCTGAGGTGGATGCCTGGTTCTCACAGTCTGCCAGTCTACACCTGTCAGTACTCCTGAGGCCATTTGCAACACAGATACATCTTGGGAGTGGAGTGAACATTTTTTTGGACAGTTACAGGCCAGTAGATCCAGGACGGCATCGGGTGCTGGCTGGCCTTGCATCCAGTGCATCACCAACTGTTCAGCTTCCTCTTCTCTCTCCATCTTCCATCCTCTGCCAACAGGGCTTGCCACTTGTGGGTCCTTCTCCAAACACCTTCTCCATATACCAGCCTGGTAGTTGGCTTGCTGTGCATGTTTTGTTAAGCAGTCCTTGCATGGTGAGAGTTGACAACTTTCGATTTCACCTTTTTTGGCACAGAAAAGGTGATACCTGAGCTCGTTGACCTTGGTGGTCGATGCTTCTGGGGCATCACAGGAAGCATGTAAATGCCTCCAGTTTGTCCATCAGTTCTGGGACGACGTCCCATTCCTGACCCAACTCTAAGAATGTGTCCTGAGTTTTCCTGTTGCTGGTCAGAAGTTTTAGGGCACTTGTCTTCCCTTTACCTGCAAAAGCGCTTACAGTGTCACATCCTGTATATGCGTGCAACCCGATGACAGCCCTACAAACCTCTGTGCCAACAGTGGCAGCAACCTTCCTGATGTCAAGAAGCCTTGTACGGGTTCTAGTGCCACACTTCTGGAACAATGGGGCCTCAATCTTGTCACAAAATGCTAAAGACATGATAAAGACATCTGTGTCTTCTGAGCAGATCACTACAGATAGGTATCCCTCTTGTGGTATGGGCAACATGGAGAGGTAGGTGGCCATCTGCTTCTTCTTGTTGACACTGAAGAGCTGACACCTCCTCTCTGTCTTGAGATGTGATTCTGTAACATTTGTCATTCACAGTTGCATACAGAATCTTCTCCTGTAGCTTTGCTCTGTACTCCGCCTTCCTCCATTCATGGACTATGAAGCTAATGAGGCTATTTTTGTTACTGACTTTGGTCAGGAAGCTCCTCCACTGCCTCACCATCTGTATGCCTGTGATACCTTGTAACTCATGACCAGTCTCATCACCCCGTAGAAATCTTTCACTTTTCTTGAGTTCCCCTTGTATTTGTCGAACACAACATCTATTTCACCGTTTTTGGCACAGAAAAGGTGATACCTGAGCTCATTGACTTTGGTGGTCGATGCTTTTGGGGCATCACAAGAACAAATAAAAATTTTCCCCAATCAGAAACCATGGATGAACAGAGAGGTCTGCTTCCTGCTTAAAGCCAGAGATTCAGCCTTCAGGTCTGGAGACCAGGAGGCTTACAACTCAGCCAGGGCCAACCTGAGGAGGGGATTCTCTCAGGCTAAACACACATTCGAGGGAACAAGGAGGTCACCCTCAAAGCGGATCTCGCACCTGGTGAACTGCCTCTCTCACTTTCCACCTCCAATGTTTACGCCACCCTGAGCAGAATGAATGTACGGAAGGCAGCTGGTCTGGATGGAATACCTGGCCGTGTTCTCAGAGTCTGTGCAGGGTAGTTAGCCGGGGTCTTTACAGACATTTTTAATCTGTCCCAGGGCCAGGCAGTTGTCCCCACAAGCTTCAAGATCGCCACCATCGTGCCAGTACCGAAGCATTCCACTGCCATGGGCCTGAATGACTTCCACCCAGTTTCACTCACCCCCATCACTGCAAGGTGCTTTGAGAGACTGGTTCTATCACATCTGAAATCCTGTCTGCCCACTACCCTGGACCCCCATCAATTTGTCTATCACACCAACAGGTCTACAGAGGATGCCATCTCCACGGCACTTCATTCTGCCCTGACTCACCTGGATAGCCCCAACTCTTACGTCAGAATGCTGTTCATTGACTTTAGTTCGGCATTCAATACTGTGATCCCCTCCAAGCTGATCGCCAAACTTCGCCAGCTTGGTATCAGCTCATACCTCTGCAATTGGACCTTGGACTTTCTGACTAACAGACCCCAATCTGTTAAGTTAGACAACCTCTCCTCCTCCATTCTCACCCTGAATACTGACGTGCCTCAAAGCTGTGTGCTGAGCCCTCCTCTGTACTCCCTTTTCACCTATGATTGTGTTCCTGTACATGATTCTAACTCCATAATCAAGTTCGCAGACGACACCACAGTGGTTGGCCTGATCAGAGGGGATGAAGAGACAGCCTACAGGGACGAGATCCAGCACCTGGCCGCATGGTGTGCCGACAACAACCTGGCCCTTAACACCCAGAAGACCAAGGAGATCATTGTAGACTTCAGGCATGCTAGGAGCCACACTCATATCCCATTCTACATCAACAGAGCCGTAGTGGAGCGTGTTTTTTTTTTCCTTGGTGTCCACATTTCTGATTATCTCACCTGGTCCTTGAACTCCTCCATCCTGATCAAAAAGGCACAACAGCGCCTTTATTTCCTGCGGAGCATCAAGGAAGCTCACCTCTGTCCCAGGATACTGACGGACTTTTACCACTGTACCATTGAGAGCATACTCACCAACTGCATCTCAGTGTGGTATGGCAATTGTCCCGTATCGGACCGCAAAGCACTCTAGCGGGTGGTGAAGACTGCCCAGCGAATTATCGGCACCCAGTTGCCCACCATTGAGAACATCTACCATAAACGCTGCCTGAGCAGGGCGAAAAGCATTATCAAGGATGCATCTCACCCTAACCATGGACCTTTTACTCTCCTCCCTTGTGTGCTGTAGCACTTATTATTCACAGTTATTTTGTAAATACAAATGTAATACTATTCTTTTGCACTTCTGGTTAGATGCTAATTGCATTTCATTGGCTTTGTATCTGTACTCGGCACAATGACAATAAAGTTGAATCTAACCTAATCTATTCTACTACTCTGACTGCCTTCCCTCAGAGCCATACCCAGAATTGTTGACGCAACATCTTGAAAGTAACTTGATCACCTTTCACTCTTTGGACGAAGTTCATTCCATCAACCACTGCAGCAGAGTTTCCTGGGAGTTGCTCTTCTATTGCTACATTTTTCTGCAAGGTTGTGGCTAAAGTAGCTTTATTTGTCTTTCTCAGCAGTTCTTCTGGTGTGGACAGGGCCCAGGGCAATGGTCCAAGGGGATGAGAATGGATATCCTTCATACGTAGACTGCACCCTTGTGCCATCACTATGATGCGTCCAAACAAAGACCTGTCTGCTTTCAAGATGATCGCCCTCCCATTTGATATCACTTCTCTCTTCTCAGACATATCACTGAATGTTTTCAGCTTGTGGTTTTCATTGGGTCATGGAATTTCTTTGCTGGTGGGTCTTCCTCTAGTCTCTCATCCTTGAAGATTGCATAGTATTGCTCACCAATCTCATATGCCTTCATCAGGTCGGAGACAATGCCCTTGGGGGCTACCTTTGCCGTAGAGATGCTAATGAGGTCCCGCTTCTCTGCAAATGGGTTGACCCATTCATGTATGATGCTAACCACTGCTGAAACTGCTTCCTCATCTTTCTGGATTCTTGGCCGCTGTAGCTCCGCATGACAAAGCTCTGATTTGTTACCTTGCACCAACTCCCTTCACGGTCCCAGGAATGCCCTACGGTGCTCAGCTGTTATGTAGTAATGCTTGATAGCTCCAGCATTCAGGCTGAAACGTGATGTGCCTCCAGGAGTCTGTGTGTCTTTGTTCACTGTGGCTTCAATAGCCTGGTCCACAGGGATCTGCCCAAAGGGGCTGTTACTTGACAGCTGCTCTGAGAATTGGCCTGCCTTGAAGGCCTCATACACAGAAGGATTCTTCTCTGGGAAGTTCATCATCTGAGCAAAGTAAGGGGACAGGTACCTGGCATAATTCATCTTATCACAGGCAAAGCACCATGGGATCATGGTTCTTATAGCATGGAGGTGCAACTCCCAGTTCCCCTCACAGAAAGCTACCACCTACTTAGGGGTATATACCTTGCCAAAAATTACTATAAGAATTATTCCCCCCAGGTGATACCGGTGGCCCAAATTTGGGGTCCTGGCTGATGGACGAGAAGTGCAGGCTCGTAAAATGGGTAACAAGATTTGAAATATGGAAGAGACAGGAACACAAAACACAGACCTAAGACTATACTGCCCGTCCGACGCAAAGTAAAAAGAAAAACTGGTTAAAAAGACCAAATCAAACACTCTTTCTGCAACTAGATATAACACTTCTAATAAAACATTTGAAATAATTGCACTAATAAATAGGTATAGGCTAATAATGATTACAATGACTCCGAAGTAACCAAAATTTGAAATTAACTTGTCCATGAAGTTTACCTTTCGAAATAAGTCAGCAAATTGAAAGTGAGTACATGGCATTTAAAGTGCGATAGAGAAAATGGAAAGGTGATGGACAGAGACTGGTAATCGACAGGTTTCGTTCAGGTTGAGTGGCTGTGATCAGTTGAAAGCCGTAGCTGTTCATATTCTACATTGAAGATAGTTTATCATACAGGGCTAAGCAGCTGTGTAGGAGGTACTTTCAAGATGATTTAAGGGAAATATTGGCAGTTTAAGCAAAAGGCAAGAAAATAGAAGATTAAACTATAATATATATACTTTATATATGCAAGGCCCTCTGGTTTAAAAAGGTGAATATTTTTTAAATGATGAGAGAAGGAAAGGTATTTATGTTCCCAGGGACCTGGGTCTCCCAATACAAGATTAACTAAAAACTAACAAGAAGTTTCAGTAAGCCACTGAAATGACAAATGTCAGCCTTCAATGCAGAAGGATTTGAATGCAACAATGCTATAACTACATTGAGCCCTGTAAATATTTGGAGAATTGAGCAAGTCTGGTTTCCCATCTGAGACAGGATAAAATTGCAACAGAGTGTATGTACAGGTTCATTAAGACTGATCCCTGGAATGGTGAGTTTGTCATCTGAGCAGAAATGAAGCAGGATGGAAGAATAAGAGGGAGCCTCACTGAAATGTGCAAAGCTATTCCAGAGTTCCTTGATGCAGGGATGGTGTCAACATTGAGAAGGATGGTGATTCAGAGCTCTGGTGAGAAGAAATGTGTTCAGCCAGAGGGTGGTGAATTTTTTTTTTGACTTCTCTGTACGATGGGCTCCAGAGGTGTCATACTTTATTGATCCCGAGGGAAATTGATTTTCGTTACAGTTGCCCCAAGAATGGAGTATAAATGTAGCAATATAAAACCCATAAATAATTAAATAGTAATATGTAAATTATGCTAGGAAATAAGTCCAGGACCAGCCTATTGGCTCAGGGTGTCTGACCCTCCAAGGGAGGAGTTGTAAAGTTTGATGGCCACAGGCAGGAATGACTTCCTATGACACTCAGTGTTGCATCTCGGTGGAATGAGTCTCTGGCTGAATGTACTCCTGTGGTCACTAAATAATTCAAGACAGGGGCAGGAGGGAAACAAAACGTGTAGGACCCTGCAGGGAAGTGGTAAACATGGTAGAACAAGCCAGAGTGGTAGAATGATGAATTGCACATACATATGTGGGTGCAGAATCAGTGAGAAGGTAAATGGGAACACAGAATGGTAATATCTAGATCAAAATCAATGGAACACCAAATGCAAACAAATATTTTGACCCATTATTGGCTTTAAATATTTAGAAAAATATACATAGAACTTAGAATCTTACAGCACAGGTACAGGCCCTGCAACTCACAATATCCACATCAAAGGTGATACCAAATTCAAATACAACTAAAACCGTTCTGCCTGTACACAATCCATATTCCTCCATTGCCTATCTAGCAACTTATTAAACACCACTGTTGTATTATCTGTTTCCATTACTCCCCCTTGTAGCCAATTCTAGACACCTGCCGATCCCTTGAGTTTTAAAAAAAACCTTCCCCTCTCATTTTAAGTACATGTCCTCTAGTATTTGACATTTTGACCCTAGGAAAAAAGAATCTGACTGTTCAGCCTATCTCTCCCACTCATAATTTCAGAAACTTTTATCATGTCTACCCACAACCTTGACACTCCAGAGACAACAACCCCTTTGTCCAACCTCTCTTTATAGCTTATACCCTCTACATCATGCAGCATCCTGATAAAACTTCTTTGATGGAGACGGACATGAAAGCACAGAGGAACATCTGGAGAAATTTCTGAAACGCCAGTTCGCTGCTGTTGTTACTGCGCGATCGGGAATCTTCCGGAGGGAACGCCTCAAGGAGCCCGGTTTTGCCTGCTGTTAGTGACCGAGATTGAGGTTGAATCGTTCGGAAAGAGATGGCGCTCAGTACTCGGTGTCGGAGAGCTGATCGGAGGCTCGAAGTTTTCGGACGACTCATAGTCGGACTGTGGTTAGCATGGCAGGGAGAGTTTGTCTTCCTTCTCCCATCTGCGTGAGATGTGGGACATTTGACAGACTTTGAACTTTTTACTGTGCTCATAGACTTCTTCATCAAGTTATGGTATTGTTGCACTGTTGTAACTATATGTTATAATTATGTGATTTTGTTAGTTTTTGCAGTCTTGGTCTGTCCTGTGTTTTGTGATATCACACCGGAGGAAATATTGTATCATTTCTTGATGCATGCATTACTAAATGACAATAAAAGAGGACTGCGTGTCTTCAGAATCTAAACCTCTTTTAAACCCTCACCTTAGCCTCTATGTCCTTTGCAATGGGTCAGCGTGACTTCTATGAACAATGAAGATAATCATGCTATCCGCCTTCTATCCGCCTTCTTTACCACCCTATCTACTCGTGTGGTTACTTTGTGGTTGATTTGAAATTGACCCTCAAGATCTCTCTATACATGAGCCCAGTAAAGGGTCCTGTCATTTACATTTGACCTCCTAAGGTGCCTCACCTCACACTTGCCTTGATTAAACTGTCATTTCTCTGGCCATATCTGTAACTGACCTACATTCTGCTATATCCTTTGATAGCACTCTACGTGTCCGCAACTCTGCCAATCTTTGTGGCATCTTTAAACTTGCTAACGCACCCATCTAAATTCATAAAATATTGAATGATACAATACAGCACAGTATCAGGCTATTTGGGCCACAATAATGTGCTGAGCTATTAAACTAGATATTGAACACCTACTTGAACTAATCTTTCTGATAAATAATGTCTGTTTTTCTTCATTGTCTATATATTCAATGTGATAACTAAGAATCTCTTCAACGCCTCTGTCGTATTAGCCTCTACTACCGACCCTGGCAGTGCACTCCAGACACGCATCACTCTCTTTTACACACCATCAATTTTCATATCATCTGAAAATTTACCAACCCAGCCTTCCACATTTTCATCCAAGTTATTTATATTACAAACAGCAGAGGTCTCAGGATAGATCCTTGCCAAACACTAGTAGCCATGGTCATCCAGCCATCAACCACTACCCTGTGGTTGATGGATGAACGAGCCAACTCAACATTCAGTGTTCAAGTCACTGTGGACCCCATGTATCTTAAACTTCTGGATAAGCCCACCATGAGGTACCATTGCAAATGTCTTACTAAAAATCCATATAGACAATGCCCACAGCTGTATCTTCGTCAATCACTCTTGTCACCTACTCCAAAACCTCAATCCAGTTAGGAAGATGTACCCTGTCCTGCACAAAGTTACGGTGACTGTTTCTAATTAAGCCCTGGTTTTCCAAATGATCGTCACTAAAAATCCTTTCCAGTAACCAATGTGAGACTTACCAATCTATAGTTTCTCACCTGTGGCTTATAACATGAAAATCTCGGTAAATTTATTATCAAAGTACATACATATATCTATCTTCTCTTAAGATTTATTTTCTTACAGGCATTTACAGAAAAAAAAATTTTAAAATACAATGAAAACCCATAAATAAACAGAACTTACAGACAACCAATGTACAAATTAAAAAATATAGATTCTGGAACATGAATTGTGAAGAGTCCTTGAATGTGTAGTCCACACTACGCCGGATAATTTTGAAAACGAAGCTTTTTCTCTTCTTTATGCCCTCCCGTCCACACTGACCCGGCGTTTTCAGCCCCCGAAAACAGAGATTTTCGAAAACACTCTCCAGAGTGAATAAATCTGAAAACGCTTAACATCCGGCGTAGTGTGTACGGGATAACGGGAGAGATTTAAAAACGTTGTCATGACAACACAACAACAATGCTTTTTAAAAATGCAAACAACAGGAATTCTGCAGATGCTGGAAATTCAAGCAACACACATCAAAGTTGCTGGTGCACGCAGCAGGCCAGGCAGCATCTGTAGGAAGAGGTGCAGTCGACGTTTCAGGCCGAGACCCTTCGTCAGGACTCAATGCTTTTTTCTGCTTCTGCTTGGTACTGCGCAAGCTGTTATAACGCGCAGTCGATGTGAACGGCGTGAGAGTTAAATTGTAAAGTGAGCTTTTTTGACTATTTAAAAACGCTGTCATGACGTGCCGGAACAATGTTTGTTGTTTTAACAACGAAGTGAAGAAGTGAATAAGTATACTCACTTCGCCCTGTTTTCTGTCCTTGCTTGTATGAAGGTGGTTTACCTATTTATGCAAGTACTTCTCTGACAATAGATGTGTAACAGCCTAATGTAACATTGTATGGAAATACAAGATAACGCTGATGCAGACGTTTTATACATTTAACAAGGTGCTTTATTAATGCAACAGTGTTAGTTTTTCAATGTTCGTCGTCAGCTGGGTTATAGTGTCCGTGAACTCCCTGTTGTTGCCTCCATACGCTCCAGTATTTGTTTTTTTTTAAGTTTTAAGTCCTCCTGCGCGACAGCCAAGAGCAATTCCTTTCAAGTTTTTCTACTCTGTAACTGGACAAACGCGCACCGAGTATACCGTTTCCTCCTCGCTTGTTTTCTGTGTCCTGCGCATGCCCAGTAGGAGGAGATTCGCCCAAATATCTGTCTAATGTGGACGGAGATATTTTGAAAAACGCTTAGTGTGGACGCCTGTCGTTTTTACTCGAAACCGGCGTTTTCAAAATTATCCGCCGTAGTGTGGACGTAGCCTGAGTCTGTGAGTAGGAGAATCATTTTACAGACGTGGTGAGTGAAGTTATCCATGCTGATTCAGGAGCCTGATGTTTGTAGGGTAATAACTGTTTCTGAACCTGGTAGTGTGTAACTTGAGGTTTCTGTACCGTCTGCTTGATTGTAATAGTCAGAAGACAGCATGGTCTGGATAGCTGGGATCTTTGATAGATGCTGCTTTCTTCTGCTCCATGTTAATGTACTCAATGGTGCTTTGCCTCTGATGGATTTGCTATTTCCATATCAGAATATGATGCAACCATTTTAGATACTCTCCACTGTGCATCTATTGAAGTTTATCAAAGGTTTTGGTGATATGCCAAATCTATGCAAACTTCTAAGAAAGTAGAGGCACTGTTGTGCTGGTCCAAGGAATTTAAAGCTACTAACCCTCTCCACCTCCCATCCCCTAATATTGAGTGAGACTTTGTTCTTGTGGCACTACTCAACCAGATTTTCAATTTCCCTCCTATATACCAATTCATCACCACTTTTGATTCAGCCAAAAACAATGTTGGCATGAGCAAACTTAAATAGAGCCCAAGATCTTCATGATGCGCTAATCTAATGCTCTCCCTCATTAAAAGCACAATTCCACCCTCTTCTCTTACCTCCCCCTCTATCACACATGTAGTATCTGTAACCCAGCACATTGAGCCGTCCATCCTGCCCCTCCCTTAACCACATTTCTTCAATCCGGAAGTTGTGCCCTCTTGTCCTAGACTTTGCCACATCTAATCTGTTCAGGCCTTTTAACATTCGGAATGTTTCTCCTCATCTCCTGAACTCCAGGGAATACAGCTCCAAGAGCTGCAAGATGTCCCTCATATGGTAACCCTTTCATTCCTGGAATCATTCTCGTGAATCTTCTCTGAACCCTCTCCAATGTCAGTATATCCTTTCTAAAATATGGAGCCCAAAACTTCACACAATACTCCAAGTGTGGTCTCACGAGTGCCTTATAGAGCCTCAACATCACATCTTTGCTCTTATACTTTATTGTCACCAAACAATTGATACTAGAACGTACAATCATCACAGCAATATTTGATTCTGTGCTTCCCGCTCCCTGGATTACAAATATTAAATATTAAAAATAGTAAAAATTAGTAAATATTAAAAATTTAAATTATAAATCATAAATAGAAAGTAGAAAAAATGGAAAGTAAGGTAGTGCAAAAAAACCAAGAGGCAGGTCTGGATATTTGGAGGGTATGGCCCAGATCCGGGTCAGGATCCATTCAGCAGTCTTATCACAGTTGGAAAGAAGCTGTTCCCAAATCTGGCCATATGAGTCTTCAAGCTCCTGAGCCTTCTCCCGGAGGGAAGAGGGACGAAAAGTGTGTTGGCTGGGAGGGTCATGTCCTTGATTATCCTGGCAGCACATCCAAAGTTGCATTAGCTTGTCATGTTTGCCTTTTCTTCTCACTGGAACATGCCTGTCCCTTACACTGTGCAGTTGGTCTTTAAACACCCTCCACGCATCAGATGTGGACTTATCCAAAAGCAGTTGTTCCTATTTAATTCACCCTGGTTCCTTCCTATTTGTAATTTATCCTGCTCCAATTTCAAAGTCACACTCAAATTCCACAGTCGTTCATTTCTGTAGCTATCTTGAAACTTAATAAATTGTTCCCAGACTGTTCTCCTACTGAGAGACCAGTCACCTGGCCTGGCTGATTATGCAACAGCAGGTCCGCTCTTCTCAGTAGAATATCTACATACTATTGTGAGAATCCCTCCGAGATGCATCTAACAAATTCTGTCCCATCTAAACCTCTTTCGCTAAGGACATACTGTATTAGGGAAATTGAAGTCAACCACAACCACTCTATTGGTTTTTCACCTTCTTCTAATCAGCCTGCATATCTAATCCTCAACGTTCCAGTAGTTATTGTGGAGTCTGTAATACAATACCATCAGAGCAGTTGCACCTTTATTTTTTGAGTTCTACCATATAGACCCAGTAGATGAGCCCTTCATTATGTTCCCTCTGAGTGCAGCTGTTATATTATCCTTGATTAAAATGGAATTTGCCCCCACCCCCTTTTATCTCCCTCACTATACTTCATATGAGAGTGAAACCCTGGACCGTTAAGCATCCAGTCCTGTCCCTCTCTGAACTAAGTACCTATAATAGCTAAATCATCATAGGATCATGTACTGATCCATGGTCTAAATTCATTGCCATTTGAATCCATCTGTAACATTGTATTTATTGTCTTGCAGCTGCCTCTTCTTCTTTACTGGTCATGACATTAACAATATCTTCCTCTCAATCTTTCCACTGAGTGCTCTGGTGTTCTAGTTCCCATCCTACTGCCAATCTAGTTTAAAACATCCAAAGTTGCACAAGTAAACTTCCCAGTCAGAACATTAGTTCTCCTCCAGTTTAGGTACAGGTCATGGCTGCCCCAGAACAGGAATCTGAACCCCTTCTGCCTGCACCAGTTCCTCAGCCACTCAATCTTCCTACTTCTGCCCTGACGTGTCACTGAAAGTAATCTAGAGATTACCACCTTTCAGGTGCTGCTTTTCAACCCCTTTCCTAACTCCCTATACCTCTTTCAACTTTCTACCCATCTCATTGGTGTCCATGTGCACAGAATTATGAGACAAGATCACCCAAAAGTATATATTTAGCCTTGTCCCTATCCGTGTTGGGATTGAGTCATCCAGGAAAAGAAAAATGAGCTAATCATTGGAACAGCACATTTCAGCACACTTTAAAAGTTTAGTAAAATCAAGTGACACTACAACATATGTAAAGCAATGTAATTAATAAATCAATGCCATTATCAGATATTATAGAAAGATTACATCATATAAGATTATCCAAATACAATATTCTACAATAAATGCTGAACACCAATTATATGTACTCTGACAATCTCAAGACAGATTTCAAAATTCAACTAACTTGCAACTTAAGACTCAACTCTACTTAAAGACAAACACGAAAAAGTCTGAAGATGCTGTAAATCCAAGACGACACACACTAAATACTGGAGGAGCTCAGCAGGCCAGGCAGCATGCATGGAAAAGAAACAGTTGATATTCAAGGCCAAGTCACTGCATCAGGATTGGTAAAAAAAAGATAAGTCAGAGAAAGAAGGTGGGGGGGGGGGTGGGAGAGGTTCCAGTGACGTCATCGTTCAGAATGGCAGCTTAAATCAACAGCTGCTCCGGAAAAACGCATATTTTCCCCCATTAATCCATCAAATATAAGATCTTTCGAAAAATCTGAATTGATAAGGGGGGCAAGAATGGGGGAAAAGAATGGAGATAAAAAGAGCATCACTGCAGAGCCAATAAAAGAGAGAGGTGCAACATGCGGCTCTCTTACATGTGCGCGTGGTGGCGAGGCTGACGCGGGGCCTCGTTCAGGCGAAGTGGCAAATACAATAAGGATTTTGGAAGAGGTAAGGGAAGTCCAAAAAGATATAAAGCAGCAACTCAATGATATAAAGTCAGAGCTCGCCAACATCAATCAGAAAATAGTGGTGGTAGAGACTCGAATTGAGAAGGTGGAAGATTGCGTGCAAAACGTGGAACGAATACTAAGTAAGGCGATAAAAATATTAAATCAACAGGAAAGTAAATTGCTTGACCAGGAGGGAAGATCGCAACGGAAAAATATCAGGATTTATAATGTTTTCCAGAAGGAGCGGAGGGATTGTCGATGATGGAGTTTATAGAAAAGTTGCTGTGGGAAGTGCTGGAGATCCCCCGACTATGGAGATTGAAATTGAGTGGGCACATCGTGCACTCGTTCCAAGGCCTCCCAAAGACAGAAAAAGTAAGCGCGCTCAATAGTACTTAGATTCCTTCGATTCAAGAGCAAGGCGGAGATTCTACGAAGGGCCTGGGGTAAGAAGAGAGTGTTTTGGAACAGGAAGTTAATATACTTCGATCATGATTACCCGCCTCCCCCCCACCCCTGGCGGTCCTACAGAAATGGAAGGAATATTCTGAAGCAAAACGAATATTAAAGCAAGAAAAGATTAAATTCCAAACCCAGTACCCTGCTAAATTAAAAGTATTTTACAAAGGAGAGAGACACCTATATCAGACAGTAGAAGAGGCGACTACGGAAATGAACAACAGAGGACTGACCTTTAGCGTGGTCAAACCAAGGGAAAGTCTGGCTGAACAGTTATCCTGATCTGCTTGGGAAATAGTAAGAGAACCGAGAAAGCAGGGGACGAGAGGAGGACGAGAGAAGGATATTAGAAAGAGACTGTGAGTTCTCCGAAGACAACCCTCACCTCCTCCAGAAGAGCCATAAGGTTTGATTAACTTTGAAAGTGCTGATAAACTAAACAGAAGCAAAACTAGACAGCGATATACCTATATCAAGAAATACATATTAGAATATGGATTTTATATTTCTCAATTTTTTTTATTCATTCATTCAAGTTCCTTGGGGTGCAGATCTCGGACAATCTCACCTGGTCCAGGAACACCACTGGGATGGTGAAACGGGCCCAGCGGAGATTGCACTTTCTGAGGAAGCTTAAACAAGCATAACTCCCCACTAACATCTTAACTACATTCTACAGAGGCGTGGTTGAGAGTGTGCTGACCTTTTGCATCACAACCTGGTACTCCAGCTGCAGTGCTGTCGACAAAAAAGCCTTGCAGAGGGTGGTTAGGGGAGCAGAGAAGGTTATTGGGGTCTCCCTACCTTCTGGCCAAGACCTCTTTCAGAGTCGATGCCTCTAGAAGACACGGTACATCATTAAAGACCCCTCACACCCTCTCCATGAACTGTTTGTTCTTCTGCCATCAGGCAAACGTTACAGGAGCATCAAAACTAAAACCACAAGGCTACTAAACAGCTTCCTCCCACAGGCAGTCAGACCGCTAAATAGCTGCTCCACCTGACTCTGCTTTGGACACTTTTAACTTGCACTGGACAATTATAACTTGATTTTAACTGCCATGTTTTACTAGTTGTGTTTTACTATTTATTGTTATGTTTATTATTTAGTGTTGTGTTTGTTATGTTATGATTGCACTGCTCCTGAGAAGCGCTGTCTCATTCTGCCCTGCAGAGCTGATGTACGGTTAGAACGACAATAAAGTTTTTGAATCTTGAATCTTGAATCTTTTTCCCCAACTAAATGAGCACATATGTATGGGAGGAATACACAGGGAAATCATTTCTGTGTAATGGACATAGATTTATTTTACTTACTTTTATAGGTACTGCAGCAGGGGCCCTCAACTCACAGGTAGGAGGGGCTATCCCCTATGGCTAGACATTTCTTCTAGCTCAACCCAGGGCCATCTAGAGACCCCAGCCTTGGAATTACACCTTTGTTACCGTTTTTTTAATTATTTGCGTTTCTTGGTTCTTATTTGTTCAGGGAGTAGATTGATTAAGTTCTATTCTGCAAATTTCAATGATATACTGACAGATAAATACACATGGCTAAAGACAAAGTAAAATTCATTTTTTTAATGTCAATGGGCTGTTAAATCCAATCAAGTGAAGTAAATTTCTATCAAAAATGAAAAAAGAACAAGCCCATGTAGTATATTTACAGGAAACTTACTGAAGTGATAATGAACATGGAAAATCAAAGATAATGGGCTTCACTAGTATGTTTTTCTCCTCATATAAATCAGGACATAGAGGAGGAGTTGCTATTCTCATCTCAAGTAAGCTAAACTTTGAAAAAGTATTCAAAATGGGAGATAAGGAAGGCAGATATATTCTGGTAAAGGGAAATGTAGATGGAAACCAGTTACGTTATTGAATATATACGCACCCCCAGGAAGTGATATTAGTTTCTTCCAGAAAATTACTAATATTATGGTAACAGAAATAGAAGGTCTCTTGATATGTGGGGGAGAATTAAATTTACAATTACAACCAAAGTTAGACTCTTCCAACAGAAAAACTTATGAAACAAATCCTTACATAAGAAAGTTAACACACTTTTTGAGGATGTTGGTCTAATCTATGGAGGGATCTTTTCCCCGATAGAAGGGATTACACATTATTCTGCCCCCCCCCCCCCATTCCGTATATACAAGAATAGACTATTTCATAACATTTGGAAAAGATAAAGACAAAATAAACACCTGTGGAATTGGGACAATAGATGTAAGTGACCATGCCCCTATATATTTATCTGTTGAATTTATATGTTGATTTTGACCTACAACCAAAGAATACTATTTGGAAACTAAATTCAAGTCTACTCAATGATTCCTATTTTAAGGAACAAATTAAAAAAGAAATTGGTGTTTACTTAGAATTCAATGATAATGGAGATGTTTCACCTCCCATTCTATGGGATACAATGAAGGCTGTCTTAAGATGGAAAATTAAAGCAATATCTTCATATGAGAAAAAAATAAGGAATAAAACATTAGAGGAATTACAAAGTAAGCTGAAGGAACTAGAAAATAAAACACAAATTAAGTTTGGCACAGGATACACTAGAGGAAATTTTAAAAATTAGGAATGAAATTAATAGTTTGGCTACACAAGAAATTAGAAAAAAAATTAATGTCTTGGTCTCAGTTCAAGGATTGAATCTATTAAAATGAATATACTGCCCAGACTACTATATCTCTTTCAAACTCTACCAATAGAGATTAACCAAAATTAATTCAATGAATGGAACAAGATGCTATCAAGATATATATGGCAAGGTAAAAGCCCTAGAATTTGTCTCAAAATTTTGCAATTAGCTAAGGAAGATGGGGGATGGGGCCTACCTTCTCTTAGAGATTACTATTTTGCAGCACAGTTGAGAGCTGTGATATGCTGGTGCAATCCATCATGTGATGCTCAATGGAAAAACATTGAGGAGAGGATACTTTCCATCTCCATACAGGCAATTTTGGGTGATAACAACCTACAAAGTTATGTAAATACTATTGATAACCCATGGGTGAAATGGACTCTTAAAATATGGAAAACTATTATAAAAGAATATAAACTAGAGAGAGACATTGCGATTCTTAAATGGTGTGCCTATGACTCGGATTTTACGCCAAACAAACTGGATGCTAGATTTAAGGATTGGAGAACTGAACAAATAACAGCTATTTGCAATATAATGAAAGAAGGAACACTGTTCAGTTTTGAAATGCTCAAAGAGAAAAACTTATCAGAAAAACAAGACCTTTATCGATAATTACAGATGCGACAGTATGTTAATAGGATGATTAAAAATGTAACCAAGGCAAGTACATGTCTGATAGAGCTAGTTAGGAAAGCATATAATTCAGACAACGGTAGTAGAATCATTTCAAGCGTGTATAAGGGTTTGTCAAGTCTTAAAACACATTCAACTTTATACATTAAAACAAAATGGGAGAAGGAAGGAGGGATAATAATATCTGAGGAAGAATGGACAATAATATGGAGGTATCAATGGAAGTGTACCAGTTCACAGAAATGGAGGGAGTTCGGGTGGAAAAACTTGATAAGATATTTCATTACACCTGCTCAGAAATCCCATTATGATAGTAACCTAAACAACAGGAATTCTGCAGATGCTGGAAATTCAAGCAACACACATAAAAGTTGCTGGTGAACGCAGCAGGCCTGACGAAGGGTCTCAGCCTGAAACGTCGACTGCACCTCTTCCTAGAGATGCTGCCTGGCCTGCTGCGTTCACCAGCAACTTTTATGATAGTAACCTCCCTGTTTGCTGGAGAAATTTTGAAAATCAAAATGCAAACTATTATCATATTTTCTGGGAATGCCCCATTATCAAAGACTATTGGAGTGGGATACATAATGCCCTACAAGACATCTTTAAATGTGAAGTACCCTTAGAGAGTAAGACCATATATTTTGGTATATACCTCAAGAATGGTTGAAAAGAGATAAGTATTTAATGAATATACTGCTGGTGGCTGGTAAAAAGACCCTTACCTGGAAATGGTTATTACAGGAGAGTCCAACTTTAAGAGTATGGATGGAAATTACAATGGACATTTACAAAATGGAGAAGATAACAGCATCTGTTAATCATAAGTTGGAAAAATTTGATTCATACTGGGAAAAATGGTTTAACTATATAACACCTCATAGGCCTGATTTTTACTCTCACAAGTCAATGAAAATGTTGTAAAAAAAAAATCACTCCCTACTTTGTACATAGTTTTCTTCTTTCGATTGTTCTTTCTTTCCTCTCCTTTCTATAAGTGTATACCTCAGATAAATATTATGTGGAGATTTGTGACAAATATGACTATATGATATATATGTACAGTGTCTGAAATACATCTTATGGAAAGTTTTGTTTGAAGAGGAACTTCAATAAAAATAAATTACAAAAAAAAGAAAGAAGGTGGGGGATGGGAGAAGGAAGTACAAGGTGGGGAAACCTGGAAAGGGGAAGGGGGTTAAGTAAAGAGCTGGGATCTTAACTGGTGAAAGAGATAATGGGCTGAAGGAGGGACAATCTAATAGAAGAGGGCAGAAACCATGATGGAAAAGGAAGGAGAAGGAGAAGCACCAGAGGGAGATGATAAGCAGGTAAGTAGATAAGGTGAGAGAGGGAAACAGGAATGGGAATTAATTAAGGGGGGGTGGGGTGCTAATTAACTGAAGTTTGTAAAGTTGACGTTCATGCCATCACGTTAGAGGCTACCCAGACGGAATACAAGGTGTTGCTCCTCCTACTTGAGTGTGGACTCATCATGGCAGTAGAGGAAGCCATGGACCGACATGTTGGAATGGGAATGGGAGTGGGAAGTAGAATTGCAATGGGTCGTAACCAGATCAGGCCTTCTCTAGTGGACGGAGTGTTAGTGCTCGGCAAAGCGGTCTCCCAACCACTGATCTCCCTCCTGGTACTTGTCCTTGTAAGCGGAACAAGTTGCAAACCTGCCCCTGCACCTCCTCTCTCACCACCATTTAGATCCCCAAACAGTCCTTCCAGGTGTGGCAACACTTCACCTGTGAGTGCATTGGGGTCAGCTACTGTATCCAGTGCTCCCGGTGTGCCCTCCCGGTATGCTGAGATTGGGAGACTGCTTCGCCGAGCACCTTCACTCTGTCTGTTGTCAGCAAACGCGTGCAGAGCTTAGCTGTCCCAGCAACGAGAGGGCTCCCACCTCACAGCTGCAGTAATCATGTCATGGTCTGTAGAACAGGCATGAGAGGAACAGAGACAAGGAGGAAGAAAGACCAGTGAGAGAGGAAGGGCATTTAGAGATAGAGAGGAATAAAGACCCGTAAACAGGAAGGGTGTTTCGAGACAACGAGGAATAAAGACCAGTGAGAGGGGAAGGGCATTTAGAGATAGGGAGGAATAAAGACCAGTAGACAGGAAGGGTGTTTCGAGACAGCGAGGAAGAAAGACCAGTGAGCGGGGAAGGGTGTTTACAGACAGGGAGGAAGAAAGACCAAAGAGAGGGAAGGGTGTTTTGAGACAGGGAGGAAGAAGGACCAGTGAGAGAGCAAGGGTGTTTTGAGACAGGGAGCAACAAAGACCAGTGAGAGCAGAAGGGTGTTTACAGACAGGGAGGAAGAAAGACCAGAGAGAGGGAAGGCCGTTTAAAGACAGGGAGGAAGAAAGACCAATGCTGCTCATTATGATGGGGCAGAGTTTCTAATATACATCAAAAGAATTAAGAGAATTGGATAGGAAATTAGTCAAGGAAAGCTAGCAGAACAGAATCAGAGTGCCCATAACCACTCCCATTCCTTTTCAAAATGTAATGGAAAGATTAATTTTTGTTACAACCACCAAAATCAACAAACAATAGTCTAACTGCTGAGAACAAATATCTTGAAAAATGTCCTGGTTTCATATACCTATGAATGCTGGAATTTTAATTTGAAAGACTGAAGGTTTGTTGTTACATCTTGTTCTCCAGTAATTCCTATAGGCTCTTTGAGTGATTGGTACATCTTCATGTCGTACAGGCAAATGGTGTTTACTTTCTTTCATATTACTTATCCAAAGGCTTTAACATAATTGCAAATCGGTACATTTTACACGCGTTACTAATTGTAATAGACATTTCTATGTATTCTCGGAACACTTTTCCCCCCAGTAATAACATCTTGCAGTTTATCAGTGAATATTTTCCCTTCTTTGGCTTTTTCAACCAATCACATCATTCCTGAGCCCAGAAATCAAGTAAGATCTATGACAGCATTTTTTATTTTAAAAAATGGTGAGGTAAAAATTGAGAAATTGCATACATTTTTGGCCAGCATGATTGAGGAACAATTTCTCCAGCTCTAAGAGAGGATACAAAAAAGTTGGTTCCAGTAGTGGGATATATCAAATGCAAGGTGTCACCAGAAAAGCTGGAGTTATTCCCTCTGCAACATAGAAATTTGGGAAGCTAGAGGAAATATTCAGCATCAAAATAATTTTATACATAGTAAACAGAAAAAATTGCAACCTTTGTAATGGTTCAGGGAATAAGGCACACAAGTTCAACTTCATAGGCAAGGTACACAGAGGAGATGGTTATGAGTGTGTTTTATAAAGCAGGGGTTGGATAGATTGATTACTGACTTCCACAGAAACCCCAAAAGCAGATTTCAATGTTTACACTTTACTTTCAGTTAAATTTCCATAAATGCCTGTCTTCACTGAAGGATTTGGACTGAATATCTCTGCCAGATGGACAGCTTCTACCCCACTGTTATAAAACTATTGAATGGTTTACTTGTACTATACAATGGACTCTCGACATCATGAACTACCCACTTCTGATTTTGCACCTTATTGTTGAACTGGACTGCACTTTCTCTGTATCTGTTGCATTTTATCTTGTATTCTGTTGCTGGTTTTTCTTGTACTACTTTAATGTTGGAATGATAATTTGAGACGTTTTCACTGTACCTCAGTACCTATGACAATAAACCAATTTACCAGATCAGCTGCTCCTCTCACGCCTTGTTGGCGCTGTTTAAGCCCCGGGTTGGAATGGACAAAAGTAGTTTTGTAGAATCATTCACAAACAGACAAGGCGTTAGTCACCAGTGCCTAAAACAAAATAGAAACAACACTTTTGTATCATGTTTAAGTTGCACCTTGGTCCGTTATTTTACCTCAGTCTCCAGTTCCTTCAACATCGCAGCCCGAATCAATTCATGTCCCGTGTCCGTTTGATTTTCCCTCCCGCGACCCCTCAAACATTTTCAACAAAACCGTCCCGGACACACGTGAACCCTTGACCCACTGGCCTCCCACCCTGCGCGTGCACCCTTGACCCACTGACCTCCTGCACTGCCCGCGCACCCTTGACCCACTGACCTCCCACCCTGCGCGTGCGCCCTTGACCCACCGACCTCCCGCTCTGTGTGCGCACCCTTGCACACGCCAGAACTGACCTGCGCGTGCACCAAAGCAAAGGCCATACTGAAGGTGCAAGCGCGCACCCCAGCAATGACCTTTCTCCCCTACCTTGTGCACGCACCGTGAGGAATCTTTACGCCGGCCTCTGCAGAGTGCGCAGGAACATCTGCGCCAGATATGGAAAGGACAAAGATTGAGGGCCAATGGGGTCAGAATAAGGCAAATGGAGATCCAATGCCCTAAGTGAGTGGTTTCACCATTCCTCAAAGGCCGCTCTAAAGGCCTCCCTGACAGACGAGTGTTGGCACGATTGTCTCCCGTGGGTCCTGCTGGAGCTCAGAACGGCTCCAAAAGAGGACTGAGTTCGTGTGCTGGATGATCTTATTTGTGACGCCACAACCGCCTGGTCGGCGTCTCAGCTGCGCTCCACCCTCCTCACTAAACTCATAGGTTTTCATGAAGGAAACGCCAGAACCGTTTGAGTTTTAGGGAGACTGTAACAACTCCTTTATTGTAAACCAAACGCACAGCAGAAAGCGCGGCAAATACGCTGCACGCCGTGACATCATCACGTCAGAGCAGCCTCCTACAGACAGAGAAAGCCAACTCAATGTCGGTGGTTGTGAATTATGCTGGTGTTTCCACACCTCATGTCACCCTGACAGGCCCCACAAGAATTCACCAAAACCGGCGTTGGGAGCCTGTCCAGATCTCAGACGAGCCAGCCGGCTCTCGTCCTATATTCCACAGCTGGAGTAACAGCAGGTGCCCTTGGCTTGGCAAGAGGCGAGTTGACTCGCTCATGGTCACGTCATAATGCCGGGGGCAGGGTCGTGCAATGGTCCAACACTTGGTGGGCTGGTTTAAGGTGATCTACCCAAGTATACTCAGGTTTACCTCATCTATCCACGATGAAAGTCTTTTCTCTCCATTCCAAAATGCAAAATGGGCCATCATAAGAGGGCCAAAGGGGATATTGGGGTGCATCATGCTGGACAAAAACGAATGAGGTGGTGTGTTTGTCAAAAGGAACTCAAGAGTGCTGTATTCCATGATGGGAGGTAGGGCTAGGTACAAAGGAGCTGTTGACTTAAGAGCTAACAAGGCGGTATCGGCATCAGGACTAAAATCCCCTGGCACCCACAACAGCTGTGCATATTCCAATTCAGCCGTGGACGACTGCAGGTCCTCCTTTGGAGCCATTCATAGCCCGGCAGGACCCACAGCGTTCACAGACCTCTGATGTCCCGATGCACCGGCACTGGCAAAGCTGTCAGCACTTCCTGGTGTTCGAGCCAAAGTGAGCGTGGTAAAAGCACAGACCCTGTGTTTGTTTCACAGCCATAGGCGTGCGTGTGTTGGTGGCCCTGCTGACCTGGCTCATTGAGGCAGGAAATGGAAGGGGAATTATGCATCTCTGCCTGGCTGAGTGTACACTACCAACCATTTTAGCAAACTCCCTGTCGTCATTCACAGGTGTATTAGCGAGGGCTATGCACACTTGATCGGGTACTTGCTGCATGAGGAGTTCTTTAAAAATAAAACAAGGATGTTGATTTCCCAGGAGAGACAGCGTGTGGTACATTAACTCTAAAGGCCCCAGGTAAGAAGTGCAACTGTTTCCTATGCTCAGACAACGATAGTCCAAAAGTCTGTAATGATGAATCTTCGGCTTGCTATACTTATCGCGTTCAGGAGGGTCTTCAGGCAGACTCAGCTTTCTCGCTGCAGTGGAATTACTGAATGACGCTACTATGTAGTATACCTGGTGTCGTCTGCGGAGAATGCTCACAGTGCGAATTGAGCATTGCCTTGTCCAAACCAATCGACACCATTTTGCTCCCAAAACTCTGGCAGCTTCAAAGCAACTGTGTTGTCCAACATGTTGAACATCCCCCGAAGCACTGCAATCATAATTGCATCTCACCCCACCCACCCTATTCCATCGCCCATTTTCTGTGACCCTGGGGGCATATGTTTAAGGTGAGTGGAGAGAGATTCAGAAGGGACTTACTTGGCTTGTTTTTAATCAAAGGGCAGATTTTTATCAAGGTGAATGTTCTTATAGAGACTTAAAGCTATTTACGGTACCCTTAATTCACTCACTTTTGAAACTGACAAGATACTGAAGTTACAAGTGCTGGATTAGATTACATTTATTTAACTAGTTGATATCTCACTTACTTTGTTGAAATGATTCTAAACGAAATACTGATAAATGGTTAAAAGACATGTTTCATTAACAAATCATCAGACTGCTGGGTCCAGGCACATCTTACTAAACAAACTAAGGAGGAGATATTGGAGGATTTTGGATAGTCATTCATCAACTGAAAGTCATGAGATAGAAACCACTCCTTCAAATCTAAGGCAAAGAAAAGAAAATTACAAAATGTCTACATCAAACTTGTCAGTTATTTAAACTTGCCAAGCCTAAGGGCTGGAGGGAACTGAAGAGGAAGGGTCTTGGTTTGAGTTTAAGGAGCATTGAATGGAATTGCAGAAATTCTTTCTGAAAAAATGATTTGTACAAAAATATCTGAGACCTCCGTTGGTCAGGGTCAACCGTGAATGTTGTGTCCCAGCTGTCTCGATACGCAAGCTGGACAGTATGACATTGGGAGCAAGCTGTTGCCCATGAAGGTCCCACACATCTGATGAACCCAAAGGAATGACCAAAGCTGATAGGGTTTGGCACCAGAAGCGTCGCAAGAGTTGCCAATCAGTGCTGACCTCAACATCGGATTGTTCGGGCGTATTCTAGAGTTAGGGCGTTTTCTAGAGTTAGGGCATATTCTAGAGTTGTCAATCAGTGCTGACCTCAACATCGGACTGTTGGGGCATATTCTAGAGTTAAGCTTCAGCAAATATTAATTTCACCAGCAACCAATCTTCAGACATGAATGTAGATTGTAGATTCAATTTAAAATGCAGCCCTGAGCAAGAATATTCCTGGAACTGCAGACAGGAGTTGATTGCAAACCAAACAATGCTGATCAACATTAATTTTGAGTTTTTGGAGTGTGGATGCGTGGAAGGAGGTGTTTGACAACTATATGGTACAGTACTTCAAAAGAAGCCTTATAGTGACATTGCAACTATAGAATTGTCCTGCTGTTATCTTTGATCTTCAGCATTTAAAATGCCATATAATATTGGGTCCAGCAGGCCTCTCCTTCCAAGAGACTCTGGAATAGCTGCTCATTGTAACATAGAAACATAGAAAATAGGTGCAGGAGTAGGCCATTCGGCCCTTCGAGCCTGCACCGCCGTTCAGTATGAACATGATTGATCATCCAACTCAGAACCCTGTACCAGCCTTCCCTCCATACCCCCTGATCCCTTTAGCCACAAGGGCCATATCTAACTCCCTCTTAAATATAGTCAATGAACTGGCCTCAACTGTTTCCTGTGGCAGAGAATTCCACAGATTCACCACTCTCTGTGTGAAGAAGTTTTTCCTCATCTCGGTTCTAAAAGGCTTCCCCTTTATCCTTAAACTGTGACCCCTCGTTCTGGACTTCCCCAACATCAGGAACAATCTTCCTGCATCTAGCCTGTCCAATCCCTTTAGGATTTTATACATTTCAATAAGATCCCCCCTCAATCTTCTAAATTCCAGCGAGTATAAGCCTAGTCGATCCAGTCTTTCTTCATATGAAAGTCTTGCCATCCCAGGAATCAGGCTGGTGAAACATCTTTGTACTCCCTCTATGGCAAGAATGTCTTTCCTCAGATTAGGTGACCAAAACTGCACGCAATACTCCAGGTGTGGTCTCACCAAGGCCTTGTACAACTGCAGTAGAACCTCCCTGCTCCTCTACTCGAATCCTCTTGCTATGAATGCCAGCATACCATTCGCAATTTTCACCGCCTGCTGTACCTGCATGCCCACTTTCAATGACTGGTGTATAATGACACCCAGGTCTCGTTGCACCTCCCCTTTTCCTAATCGGCCACCATTCAGATAATAATCTGTTTTCCTGTTTTTGCCACCAAAGTGAATAACCTCACATTTAACCACATTAAATTGCATCTGCCATGAATTTGCCCACTCACCTAACCTATCCAAGTCACCACGCATCCTCTTAGCATCCTCCTCACAGCTAACACTGCCGCCCAGCTTTGTGTCATCTGCAAACTTGGAGATGCTGCATTTAATTCCCTCGTCTAAATCATTAATATATATTGTAAACAACTGGGGTCCCAGCACTGAGCCTTGCGGTACCCCACTAGTCACTGCCTACCATTATGAAAAGGTCCCGTTTATTCCCACCCTTTGCTTCCTGTCCGCCAACCAATTCTCTATCCACATCAATACCATACCCCCAATACTGTGTGCTTTAAGTTTGCACACTAATCTCCCGTGGAGAATTGTGCAGAATAAACTTCTGTATCCACTCGCACAGTGCCTCACCGGTGACTTTGTTTACATCGCAACATTTGGGGGCTCGCACAGGATGCATCCTTATCCCAACGTGTCGCCAGTGATCTCAGCAGTCTGAGTCGGTGAGTATATTTTTTAGCCAGAGGGTGGTGGATCTATGGAATTTATTGCCACGGGCGGCAGTGGAGGCCAAGTCATTGGGTGTATTTAAGGCAGAGATTGATAGGTACCTGAATAGTCAGGACATCAAAGGTTATGGTGAGAAGGCGGGGGAGTGGGACTAAATGGGAGAATGGATCAGCTCATGATAAAATGGTGGAGCAGACTCGATGGGCTGAATGGCCGACTTCAGCTCCTTTGTCTTATGATCTTGTCTTGTCTTATTTGTTAAACACTAGTACTCACACTTAGGTCAGTGACTATGGGATCACAAAGTATTTTGAACATTGCAGAGAGCTGAACTTGTAGATATAAAAGTAATGTGTGTGTGTTTATGTAGGAGACTAGATATTTTTGTGTTAATTTAGTGAGACAGGGCTACCAGTTGCGAAGTGTGGTTACTGACCATTTGGGACCCTTGTAGGGTGCGTGTATACTCGTTCAGGGAACTGTATAGTTGCAGACATGTTTGCGAGTGTGTTTGTGTATTTTGAGAATGTCTGTAACCTCTCCTTCCATGAGTGTCTGGAATAGCTGCTCGTTGTGCTGAATAAACTTGTATATTCACTAGCTTCAGAGTCTATCCAGTGACTTTGTTCACTTCACAACAGGACTGCCTTAGGAACTCCAGCAGCGAATTTTCCCCTCGGGGGTTTACTCCTGAAGCCTTCCCAATGAGTGCGTATTGCCCTAAGGCAGTGGAGGTCTGAGATCAGAGTTTTCCTTCTCCTGATGAACTGTCAACCACAGCTGACGAGCACTATCTGCCCAAAGTGACTTGTTTTAAGTTACCAGTAACCTGCCTTTGCCTCTTCTCCTGAACTTGGTAACTATGCCACACGTAAAGGCCAGGAGCTCGGCTTGGTTGTCAGAGGCTATTTAAGGCACACACCATTGGGAGCACTTAATAGGTAGTGGGAGCTTAGAACCTGTACCACCCCCAGCTATAACAACCTTAATGCAAATGCTAATCTAGTAAGCACTGAGAGAAGTCCCATGTTCTGTTCATATAGTATCAAAGCTCATGCTTAAAACATACTGTGAAGCTGCATGAATTATCATTTAAATAGGAATTATTTCTATAATTCAGTAATTGGATACAAGTAAGTCTATAATACATACGATTGGATTTACCCAATTCAGTCTATCGATTCTGCTCCACCAGTCCATCATAGCTGATTTATTAATCCTCTTAACCCCAATCTCCTCCCTTCACGCCATAACCTTCAAAGCCCTGACCTATCAAGAATCCTTCAACCTCCACTTTAAATATACCCAATGACTTGGCCTTCACAGCCATCTGTCGCAATAAATTCCACAAATTCATTGCAGTCTGCCTAAAGAAATTTCTCCTCATCTCTCTTTTAATTGTATGTCAGAGGCTGCACCCTCTGGCCCTAGACTCACCCCCTTGCAGAAACACACAGTCTATCTACTGTAGGCCGTTTAATATTTAATAGGTATCAATGAGATCTCTCCCCTTTTTTTCTGAACTCCAGCAAGTACAGCCAGAGACATCAAGTGCTCCTCATACATTAATCCTTTCATTCCTGGGATCTTTCTTGTCAACCGCCTCTGGATCCTCTCCAATCCAGCACTTCTTTTCTTAGATAAGAGGCCCAAACCTCCTCACAATGCTCCAAGTATGATCTGACCAATGCCTTATAAAGGTTTAGCACTATATCCCTGTTTTTATATTCTCATCCTCCCGAATTGAATACTCACATTGTATTTGCCTTTCTTACCATCCGTTCAACCTTCAAGTTAATCTCCGGGGAATCTTGAACAATAACTCCCAAGTCCCTTCGCACCAGTGATTTTTGAATTTACTCCCCATTTAGAAAATAGTCTACGCCTTTAGTCCTCTGCTAAAGCATATCTTACAGGAAAACTTTTAGCATGGATAGAAGATTGGCTGGCTGGCAGGAGACTAAGAGTGGGAATGAAGGGGACGTTTTCTGGTTGGCTGCCGGGGACGAGTGGTATTTCATGAGGGTTGGTATTGGGACCACTTCTCTATATTATATTCTATCTTCCACTTCTTTGCCCATTCTCTCAATCTGTCTGTCCTTCTGCAGACTCCCTGCTTCTTTAGCAGTAACTGCCCCTCCACCTATCTTCATATCCTCCACAAACTTGACATCAATTCCATCATCTCCCAGGGCATTACAATAGGAAGAGTACACATGAATGTATTTCTGTAGATCACCTTAAACCAGCCCAGCGAGACATGGATGGTTCCACTGCCATCCCCCCTGCATCATGATGTGACCATGTGTGTGTCAGCCCACCCCTGGATGAGCCAGAGGCACCTGTTGTTACTCAAACAGGAATACAGGACCCGAGCCAGGTCGTGTATATGAGCTCCAGACAGACTCACAGTGCCAGCTGGGGTTGGACCGGTATAGGGTAATGTAATGGGTGACAGATGTCACATGTTTTTCTCATTTGCTTTGAGCTCTGACTCATCAGCTGCTGTCACCCAGCCTCACACCTCTCCATCCAGCTATCATTACCCTCTGCCTTCAACTAGATCCACCTATTGCTTGCCAGGCTTTACTACATTCCTTCCCCTCTCCTCTTTGTACTGGCCATCTCGATTTCTCATCTTCAGTCCTGATAGAGTGCAAAAGTCATAGAAAAGTACAGCACAGAAACAAGCCCTTTGGCCCATCTAGTCCATGCAGAACCATTTAAACTGCCCACACCCATCGACCTGCTTGGGACCATTGCCCTCCATACCCTACATCCATGTACCTATCCAGACTTCCCTTAAATGTTGAAATCAAATTTGTATGCACCACTTCTGCTGGCAGCTCGTTCCACACTCTCACAACCAACTGAGTGAATTTCCCCAATGTTCATCTTAAACATTTCACCTTTCACCCTTAACCCATGACTGCTAGTTGTAATCCCACCCAACCTCAGTGGAAAAGGCCTGCTTACATTTACCCTATCTATTCCCCCCTCATAACCTCTATTAAATCTCCCCTCAATCTGATATGCTTCAAAGAATAAAGTCCTAACCTATACAATCTTCCCATATAATTCAGGTCCTCCAGTCCCGGGAACATCCTTTTCAACTTTCTCTGTACTATATCAAACTTGCTTACATCCTACCTACAGGTAGGTGACGGAAAACGTACACTACACTCCTGCATTTGTCTGTTGTTTATGAGACCGAGTTGCTAGCTTGACACTCAACCCAGCACGGATGGAAAGCATGCAAGGAGCCGGCCGGGTTCGAACCCAGGTCTACTCGTCTTGAGGTCCGGTGTGGGTGCCACTACACCACTGGTTGCATCATAAGGTTGGTTAGATAAGAGCTACCACCACGAAGCCATGCTGACTATCCCTAATCAGTCCATATCTATACAAATACTAATGTATCCAGTCCCTTAGAATAACTCCCATTACCTTCCCCACTTCTGATATCGGCTCACCGGCCTCCAATCTCCTGGATTATTTTTAGTGTCTTTCTTAAACAGCAGAACAAAATTAGCTATCCTCTAGTACTTCACCTATCTCTAAGGATGATGTAAATATCTCAGCTTGGGCCTCCCACAGGGTCCGGGGGGACACCTTGTTTGGCCCTGGGGATTTATCCACCCAAATTTTCCTCAAAGCTGCAAAAACCTCCTCCTCTGTAATATGTATAGGGGCGATGAAATTGATGCCACTTTGCCTCACTTCTATAGACTCTGTGTCTGTTTCCAGAGTCAATACGAGGGGTGATTGATAAGTTCGTGGCCTAAGGTAGAAGGAGTCAATTTTAGAAAACCTAGCACATTTATTTTTCAACATAGTCCCCTCCTACATGTACACACATAGTCCAGCGGTTGTGGAGCATACGGATCTCTTCTTTGTAGGAGTTGGCATCTTGAACCTCCAGAAAGTGGTCCACAGCAGGGGTGATTGATAAGTTCATGGCCTAAGGTAGAAGGAGATGAGTTATTAACTTCAAACTTTCCACGTTATCACTCAAACAGTTGAACTGTACGTGCATGTAACGAGAACGTCTTGAACCTCCAGGTGGTCCACAGCAGGGGTGATTGATAAGTTTGTGGCTTTAGGTAGAAGGATATGAGTTCTACAGCTCTTGTTACATGCAGGTGCAGTTCAACTCTTTGAGTGAAAATGCAGAAAGTTTGAAGTTAATAAGTAATCTTCTACCTTAGGCCACAAACTTATCAATCACCCCTGCTGTGGACTGCTTTCTGGAGGTCCAAGGTGCTGACTTCTACAAAGAAGGGGTCCGTATGCTCCACGACCGCTGGACTAAGTGTGTAAACGTAGGAAAAATAAATGTGCTAGGTTTTCCAAAATTGACTCCTTCTACCTTAGGCCTTGAACTTATCAATCACCCCTCATACAGATACAAAGAAGTTCATATACTATCTCCTCCATCCTTTTTGCCTCCACGAATGGATTACCAGTCCGATCTTCCAGAGGACCAATTTTGTCCCTTGCAATCATTTTGCTCTTAACATATCTGTAGAATTCCTCAGGATTCTGCTTCACTTTGTCTGCACGTGCAAATTCATGCTTACTTTTAGCCCTCTTGATTTCTTTCTGAAGTGTTCTCTTGCATTTTGTATACTCCATGAGCACCTCATTTGTTCCTACCTGCCCATACCTGCTATGCAAGGTTTTTTTTTCTCTTAACCCGGGTGTCAATATCTCTTGAAACCAAGCTACCCAACACTTGGTATCATTACCATTGATTCGAACAGGCACACTCAACTTTCGTTCTCTAAAAGTTTCACTTTTGAAGGCCTCTTTCTTACCAAGAATATCTTTGCCAGAGAACAGCCTGTCTCAATCCACAGTTGCCAGAACCTTTCCAATACCATCAAAATTAGCCTTTCTCCAATTTAGAATCTCAACTGGCAGACCAGACCTATCTAATCTATTTTGATATAATTTATATTTATTTTGAAACAAATGACATTATTCTCCAGATGCAAAGTGTACCCCTGCACAAATTTCTGTCGCCCGACCAGTCTCATTCCCTAATAACAGATCAAGTATCATCACACACTCTCTCATCGAGAATTCTACGCACTGATGAAAGAAACTTTCTTGAACACATTTGACAAATATGGGAATCCCAGTGAATATGTGGAAAGTTAAAATCACCTGCTGTAACAACGTTATGTTTTTCACAACAGTCTGCAATCTCTCCACAAATTTGTTCATGGAAGTCCCTCATATTGTCAGGTGGTCAGTAATATAGTTCAATTAAGATTGTATGACCATGAGATGTAGGAGCAGAATTCAATCATTTGGCCCATCGAGCATGCTCTGCCATTTCATCATGGCTGATCCATTTTTCCTCTCAGCCCCAATCTCCTGCCTTCTCCCCATATCCCTGCATGCCCTGACCAATCAAGAATCAATCATCTTAAATACACATAGATTTGACCTCCGCAGCTGCCTGTGGCAACGAATTCCACAGAGCCATTCCTTCCCATCTCAGTTCAAAAGGATGCCCTCTATTCTGAAGTTGTGTCCTCTTGTCCTAGACTCTCCAATCATAGGAAATGTCCTCTCCACATCCACTCTTTCAAGGCCTGTCACTATTCAATTGGTTCAATTTGGTCACTCTTCATTTTTCAGCATTCTGGTCAATACAGGCCCAGAGCCATCAAATGCTCTTCATATGACAAGCCATTCAATCCTGGAATCATTTTTGTGAACCTTCTTTGAACCCTCTCCAGTGTCAGCAGATCCTGACTAAGGTAAGGGACCCAAAACTGCTTACAATACTCAAATGAGGCCTTACCAATGCTGTATAAAGCCTCAGCATTACATCTTTGCTTTTATATTCCAGTCCACTTGAAATGAATGCTAACATCGCATTCATCTTCCTCGCCACTGATTCAACCTGCATATTCACCTTCAGGGAATCCTGCACAAGAACTCTCAGGTTGGTTTGCAACTCAGATTTTTGAATTTTCTCTCCCTTTATAATATATTCTACCCTTTTATTGCTTCTACCAAAGTGCATGACCATACCATTTTCAACACTGTATTCCATCTGCCTCTTCTTTGCCGATTCTCCAAATCTATCCTCTTGTAGCCTGTCTACTTCCTCAAAACAACCTATCTCTCCATCTATCTTTGTATTGTCCACAAACTTTGCAACAAATCCATCAATTCTCTCATTGACACATAACATAAAAAGATGCAGTCTCAACACAAAACCCTGTGGAACCCCACCAGTCAATGGCAGCTAACAAACAAAGGCTTCATTTATCCCACTCTTTGCCTGCTGCCTGCCAGCCAGCCACTGATTTATCCATCCTAGTATCTTCCCTGCAATACCGTGGGCTCTTAACTTGTTAAACAGCCTCATGTGGGTAACTTACCAAAGGCCTTCTGAAAATCCAAGTATACAACATCAACTGATTCTCCTTTGTCTATCCTGCTTGTTATTTCTTCAAAGATTTCCTTTGAGGAAACCATGCTGATGACAGCCTACTTTATCATGTGCCTCCAAGTATCCTAAAGCTGTATCTTTCACAGTCGACTCCAATATCTTCCAGCCACTGAGGACAAACTAACTACAGTACTGCCTTGCTCCCTTCTTGAAGAGTGGAGTAACACCTTCAATCTTCTGGAACCATTCCAGAATTCTTTGATTCTTGAAAGATCATTACCAATTCCTCCACAATCTCGTCAGCCAACTCTTTCAGAACCCTGGGGTGTACGCCATCTGGTCCATGTTTTTTCTCTACCTTCAGACCTTTCAGTTTCTAAAGAAACTTCTCCCTAGTTTTGACAACTTCATACACTTCTGACGCCTGAGACTCTGGAATTTCCAGCATATTGCCAATGTCTTCCACAGTGAAGGCTGATGCAAAATAATTATTCAGTTCACCTGCCATTTCCTGATCCCCCCCCCCCATTACTACTTCTCCACAATCATTTTCCAGTGGTCCGATATCCACTCTCGCCTCTCTTATACACTGTATGCATCCGAAGAAACTTCTGGTATCTTCTTTAATATTTCTGGCTAATTTATTTTCATATTCTATCTTCATCTCCTTAATGACTCTTGCATTTGCTTTCTATTGGTTTTTAAAATATTCCCAATCCTCTCGTTTCTCACGAGGGTTTGCTCTATTATGTGCCCTCTTTTTGGCTCTCATGTTCGCATTGAGTTCTCTTGTTAGGCACAGTTGTGTCATCTTGTCTTGTGTTATGTACCCCGTAACTGGGTTGCCAAACCAGCAGAAATGGACCACCCAGTTGGAGTCTGGATTATTGGAACTAAGAAAGTTTCATTAAAGAAATAAGCAACACAGTACTCTAATAGTAAGGATATAAATGCAACAGGTTAGCAATGAATAAACACACATGTACACAGAACTAGGATAAAAGGATCAATCAAGCTCTATCGCAGTCTAGGGGTAAATGACCAGTTTCAAGTGACGCAAAGTTCAGTTCAATTGAGTTCAGTTCAGTTCGCAGTACTCACAGGAGAGAGAGCGAAAGCGAATGAATATTCCAAACGGATTCCACACAGACCTTCGATATTCCTCGCAGTTAGCTTTCGGGCGAGTCCTTGGTAATGTCTTCTGAGGTCACCGACTGTGACCCCTCCGTTCCAGACATGATCATTCTTCAGCGGTGAACCCGGCACCCAGGCAAGGGCGGACACACACCAGGTTCCCACCGACCGTATCTTTCCACCCTGTGCGTCTATGGCTGGTCCCGCGACCACACCGCCAGAAACTCCCACCAACTTGTGGGGGCGCACCGCTTCCAGGGTCTCGTTACCTCGTGGTGTCGTGTGTGGTGTCTTAGCGAACCTGCCCCTTTTTATCCCCCTGCTGGGGTATCGCCTGTCCATCACCCTTCAAACAGTTCAGGGTTCAAAAGGAGCTGGTCTTGACAATATTCAGACCGGTGTCTCCTTCCGTTAAACTCTCTCATCTCTTCATTAACATTTCCAAATGCTGCTCCATTGTCTTACTTATCACTCTCTCCTGATCACAGGTGGCAGATCAACTGTTGATCCCACTGGTGCTAGCACAGGACAGTTAACATCTTAGTCTATGTGTACTTTTGTAACCCTCTTTTGTCACACTTTAGAATGCTTTTTCATCTTTGGGATGTATATATTCTGTGCCTTCCGAATTGCTTCCAGAAATTACAGCCATTGCTGCTCAGCCGTCATCCCTACCAGTGTTCTTTTCCAATCAATTTTGGCCATCCGTCTCTCATGCCTCTGTAATTCCTTCAAATCCACTGTATTGCTGAATTGTCTGAATTTAGCTTCTCTTTCTCAAATTTCAGGATGAATTCGATCATA